>NC_064647.1:153950087-154617055 GCF_023864345.2 Schistocerca serialis cubense | reverse complement strand
TGATATATAAGTAAAAAATATGATTGCATATGCTCCAGACGCTCCAGAGATATTCTGGGACGAAAAATCATACAGAGAAAAAAGAAACGAACAACTAGAACAAGTAGAGATTAGACCTTGTTATTCACTGGACGTATGCAGTACTATGTTCTGCACAAATAACTAGCATTCCAGTCACCTCAGTTCAGTATGGTGCTCTGTTGCCAAATTGGCAGGGGTCAGCGTGGGCTCTGATAACTTGTTCCGTGCGTAGTGGTATCGTTGCTTTTAAGGCGCGAGTTTTATCCTGTGGTATAGCCATCAATGCTGCATTCACCTGATTCCGATGTTCGTCTGTGGAGGTCGGCATTGGGTCACAGCGCGCCCACCCGTCAGTTATATCATATCCCACATAATTTCGATAGGCGACCTGACGAGCCAGGGCAAAAGGCTGACATCCTGTGATAACAAAAAGGCATGTGTTCCTGCAGCAACGTGTGGTCGTGCATTGTCTTGCTGAAAAATTGCGTCTGGGTTGTTGTACAGAATGGTTGTGGCTAAGGGTCGCAGAGTGTCGTTCACGTAGGTCACACTGGTCACAGTGCCCTGGACATGCACCAGCTGTGATTTGTGGCTGTGCCCAATAGCGCCCCACACCATAAAGTCTTGAACTGGAACTATATCTCTTGCGTCATTGCAGTCACTGTGAAGCACCTCTCCCTGTCTGTGACGAACCAAAATGCGGCCATCATTTTCAAAAAGAAGCTGGATTTTTGAGGGTAGTGCCATTTTTTCTTAGCAAGTGTTCTTTCTATTTGGTAGTGAAGGCACGTCCAGTTTGTCCTATATAGTAAGAGGAGCAAGTATCGCAGACAACTTTGTAGACACCAGAATTTTCTAAAGCGGAACGAATAGAATATAAATTATGAATGAAGGTTTTTTTTCAAATTGTTATTAGTAGAAAAAGCAAAGTTGCAATCGTATTGCTTACGAAGACTGCGGTGTATCTGATAGGAGATAGGCCCCACGAAAGGAATAGAGAAATATTTTTTTGAGTTAGACTCGATAACAGAAGTGCCTAGCGTAGTAACTCTTTTAGCAGTTTTCTTTTTCAGGACGTCGTCTACTATGTTAGGTTTATACTCGTTGTTAACTGCTATTGTTTTAAGTAAATTGATTTCGTAGTTGAACTTTCCTTTAGAAAGTGGGATGGAAATGGCTCGGTGAGTAACAGAATGAAAGAAGGTTTTTTTATGCGATTGTGGATAAGTAGAAGATGCAGGAACGATCTGGTCGGTATACGTTACTTTATGAAAAATATTGAAAGAAATTTTACTTGTTTCCATTTTAAGCGTCAAGCCAAGGAAGTTTCATTGACGGGCCTTATTTTCAGATTCGATAGTGAAAGAAATTTTCTCAAGAAGATTATTGAATAGGTTGAAGATACGATCAAAACCGTCAGCGGTTCCTTTGTAAATGATTAGAATATCGTCAACGTATCTGGAGTAAGAAAGAATGCCTAGTGACGCAGCTGGAAAACAATTAAAAATTTTTTTCTTTTAGGGAGTTGATGAAAATATCAGCGAAGATACCAGCTAACGGATTTCCCATAGCGAGACCGTCGGATTGCTGTCCATTACATTAGAAATAGTTGTACTTTACTACGACTGAGATGAGATTCATAAAGTCTGTGATTTGTTAATCTGAAATACCTTTTTTTGAATCGACATAAATTTTTTTCTACAATTGTAAGCGTTTCCCGTTCGGGGACGTTAGTATAAAGATTTTTGATATCCAAGGAAACTAACTTGGTGTCTGAACTGCATTCTAAATCTTTTATTTTTTGGACTTGCTGAAAAGGATAGCCTCATCCTTAACGAACAGCTACAGCTAGGAAAAAAAAAAAATTTCAACGGCATAAAGCTGTTATTCGATATCTGACTTCGGGTCTCCTTGTGCAGGTTGCTAAATGTTCTTTTGCTTCTAAGGTAGTCTTATGTTTTCTGATTATCAAATGTTTCTTGCCTGTATTTCACGTCAATATTGCTTTCTACAAGTCGTCATTCAGTCCTATCTACATCTTCATAATGGCGTTTTCAGTTTATCTTACTGTTATAAGCTTCGATATAGACAAAATGTTATGCCGTATGCTCCCATTAAACACACATTGCTTTCCGTTATTTACCAAATACTGTTCATTTACAATCATTTCTGCCTATATTTCAATGTGAAGTCCGCAAGTGCAGACGGCATTTGCTTCGTGATACACTACCCGTATTAAAATGGACCGTTTACCAATTGCGGAAAAGGTCGATATCGTGCTAATGTATGGCTATTGTGATCAAAATTGCCTAACGGGCGTGTGCTATGTATGCTGCTCGGTATCCTGGAGGACATCATCCAAGTGTCCGGACCGTTCGCCGGATACTTACGTTATTTAAGGAATCAGGAAGTGTTCAGCCACATGTGAAACGTCAACCACGACCTGCAACAAATGATGATGCCCAAGTAGGTCTTTTAGCTGCTGTCACGGCTAATTCGCACATCAGTAGCAGGCAATTTGCGTGAGAATTCGGAATCTCAAAAACGTCGGTGTTGAGAATGCTACACCAACATCGATTGCACCCATACCATATTTCTATGCACCAGGAATTGCATAGCGACGACTTTGGACGTCGTGTACAGTTCTGCCACTGGGCACAATAGAAATTACGGGACGTTGACAGATTTTTTGCACGCGTTCTACACTCCTGGAAATTGAAATAAGAACACCGTGAATTCATTGTCCCAGGAAGGGGAAACTTTATTGACACATTCCTGGGGTCAGATACATCACATGATCACACTGACAGAACCACAGGCACATAGACACAGGCAACAGAGCATGCACAATGTCGGCACTAGTACAGTGTATATCCACCTTTCGCAGCAATGCAGGCTGCTATTCTCCCTTGGAGACGATCGTAGAGATGCTGGATGTAGTACTGTGGAACGGCTTGCCATGCCATTTCCACCTGGCGCCTCAGTTGGACCAGCGTTCGTGCTGGACGTGCAGACCGCGTGAGACGACGCTTCATCCAGTCCCAAACATGCTCAATGGGGGACAGATCCGGAGATCTTGCTGGCCAGGGTAGTTGACTTACACCTTGTAGAGCACGTTGGGTGGCACGGGATACATGCGGATACATGTGGACGTGCATTGTCCTGTTGGAACAGCAAGTTCCCTTGCCGGTCTAGGAATGGTAGAACGATGGGTTCGATGACGGTTTGGATGTACCGTGCACTATTCAGTGTCCCCTCGACGATCACCAGTGGTGTACGGCCAGTGTAGGAGATCGCTTCCCATACCATGATGCCGGGTGTTGGCCCTGTGTGCCTCGGTCGTATGCAGTCCTGATTGTGGCGCTCACCTGCACGGCGCCAAACACGCATACGACCATCATTGGCACCAAGGCAGAAGCGACTCTCATCGCTGAAGACGACACGTCTCTATTCGTCCCTCCATTCACGCCTGTCGCGACACCACTGGAGGCGGGCTGCACGATGTTGGGGCGTGAGCAGAAGACGGCCTAACGGTGTGCGGGACCGTAGCCCAGCTTCATGGAGACGGTTGCGAATGGTCCTCGCCGATACCCCAGGAGCAACAGTGTCCCTAATTTGCTGGGAAGTGGCGGTGCGGTCCCCTACGGCACTGCGTAGGATCCTACGGTCTTGGCGTGCATCCGTGCGTCGCTGCGGTCCGGTCCCAGGTCGACGGGCACGTGCACCTTCCGCCGACCACTGGCGACAACATCGATGTACTGTGGAGACCTCACGCCCCACGTGTTGAGCAATTCGGCGGTACGTCCACCCGGCCTCCCGCATGCACACTATACGCCCTCGCTCAAAGTCCGTCAACTGCACATACGGTTCACGTCCACGCTGTCGCGGCATGCTACCAGTGTTAAAGACTGCGATGGAGCTCCGTATGCCACGGCAAACTAGCTGACACTGACGGCGGCGGTGCACAAATGCTGCGCAGCTAGCGCCATTCGACGGCCAACACCGCGGTTCCTGGTGTGTCTGCTGTGCCGTGCGTGTGATCATTGCTTGTACAGCCCTCTCGCAGTGTCCGGAGCAAGTATGGTGGGTCTGACACACTGGTGTCAATGTGTTCTTTTTTCCATTTCCAGGAGTGTATTTAGCGACGAAGCGACATTCACCAACAGCGGTAATATAAACCAGCATAATATGCACTACTGGCCAACAGAAAATCCACGATGGCTGCGACAAGTGGAACATCAGCGACCTTGGCGGGTGAATGTATGGTGCGGCATTATGGGAGGAAGGATAATTGGCCCCCCTTTTATCGATGGCAATCTAAATGGTGCAATGTACGCAGATATCGTACGTAATGTTCTACCGATGCTACTACAAGATGTTTCCATGGATGACAGAAAGGGCGATGTACTACCAACATGATGGATGACCGTCACATAGCTTGCGTACGGTCGAAGCGGTATTGAATGGCATATTTCATGACAGGTGGATTGGTCGTCGAAGCACCATACCACGGCGCGCACATTCACCGGATCTGACGTCCCCGGATTTTTTTTTCTGTGGGGAAAGTTGAAGGATATTTGCTATCGTGATCCACCGACAACGCCCGACAACATGCGTCAGCGCATTGTCAATGCATGTGCGAACATTACGGAAGGCTAACTACTTGTTGTTGAGAGGAATGTCGTTACACGTATTGCCAAATGTATTGAGGTTGACGGACATCACTTTGAGCATTTATAGGATTAATGTGGTATTTACAGGTAATCACGCTGTAACAGCATGCGCTCTCAAAAATGATAAGTTCACAAAGGTACATGTATCACATTGGAACAAGCGAGATAAAATTTTCAAATGTCCCTACGTTCTGTATTTTAATTCAAAAACCTACCTGTTACCAACTAATCGTCAAAAATTGTGAGCCATATGTTTGTGACTATTACAGCGCCATCTATCACAAAGCGAAAAAAGTGGTCCAGCTAAAACATTCCCATTTCTTTACACTCTACACGAATATGTAATAAAAAATGGGGGGTTCCTATTTAAAAAAACGTAGTTGATACCCGTTTGACGTAGAGCAGCGCCATCTAACGGGCCAACCATAGCGCCATCTGGTTTCCCCCTTCAAGCTAGACAAGTTTCGTTCTTTGTAGTTTTTTCGTTTGGCGCTTATTTCGTGAGATATTTTGCCTGGTCACGATCAATGGACCACCTTGTATACATTTTGTACTTAAACAAATTTTATTGACCAATAGGTAATTGCACTGCCACTTATGTTACAATAGGACATAATTTCAGCACATTTAAATATTTAAATGTGGCCACCTTGCATGTCTAGGCACCCCCACCCCCTCCCACCAAGCGCTCTACTGCAGACAAAAAAACCTATCCAAGCATATTAGTTGTAATCTCAGCAGTTGCTGCTCGAATCCGCTGTGTTAAGTGTTCAGTGCTGCGGATCTTCACCTGGTGTACTTTAGACTCGATAAAGCCCCATACCAAAAGTCTAAGGGTGTCAAGTCAGGAGAGCGGGATGCCCATATCAGTGGAGAGGCACGACCAATCCATCTGCCGGGATATGCTTGATTCAGATAATCCCGAACAATGAAGGCAAAATGGGGTGGTGCACCATCCTGTTGAAAAATAACAGTTTCCTTAATCACATCTGATAGCAACTGGGGCTCCAAAAACTGTTCCAATATATCTAGGTATGTGGTTCCAGTAAGGATTGTTCTGCGAGGAAGAAGGGCCCGTACACTGTCGACCTCGTTATCCCTAACCATTCATTCACTTTTGCTGTGTCCCGTTGCCACTCCTGCAGCACACTCGATTGTTCGTCTGCCCCGATCCTGTAGTTGTATCTATTCACATGTCCACAGATATGAAATGTAGCTTCATCACTGAACTAGACATTTTGCATCAAGTTACCATTTTCCACAGCTTGTAGCAGGGCACGACACATAGCTTGGCTGGGTGCGTAGTCCTTCACTACCAGCTTATGTACGACCTGGATAAGGTACGCACATATGTGCAGCTTGTAACGAAGAACTCTCCATACAGTGGATTGCGGAGTACCAAGCTCCCTACTTAATCTCCTGGTAGATTTGGAAGGGCTACGTGTGATCGCATCCTGCACACTTTGCACGGTGTCTGGCATTATGGCCGGCCTCCCTGGACGATCATCATCTACAACACTACCATTACGCTTGAATTTATTGACTAGGGTCTTGATAGCAAGTCTGGTGGGGCCTGTTTTCCGGAATCGACGGGCAAAGTCTGTCCGCACCTGTTCATACGTCATTCCACGATGACGAGCACAAACAACACCGATTCGTTCTTCTTTGGTTAGCATTCTGTCATAGTATCTGCAAGAAACGAATATTCCGTTTCTATATTACTGAAATGTACAGTGACTTTACAATCACCCTGTACATAAATGATCTAGTAGAAAGCGTCGGATGGTCTTTAAGACTATTCGCAGATGATGCAGTTGTTTATACCAAAGTAGCAACACCAGAAGATAGTAAGAATTTGCAGAACGACCTGCAGAGAATTGATGAATGGTGCAGACTCTGGCAGTTGACTCTGAACGTAAATAAAAGTGACATATTTCCCATACATAGAGAAAAAATCCGCGACTGTGCAGCTACATTATTGGTGACAAACAGCTGGAGACAGCGTCTGCCGTAAAATATCTAGGCGTAACTATTTGGAGGGATCTTAAGCGAAATGACCATATAAAACAGATAGTGGGTAAAGTAGACACAAGACACAGATTAATCGGAAGACTCTTAAGAAAATGTAACTCATCCACGAAAGAAGTGGCTTATAAGGCGCTTGTTCACCCGATTCTTGTTCGTCTGTCAGGGATACCTTTCAGGTAGAACTGATAGAGGAGATGGAGAAGATCTAACGAAGAGCAGCGCGTTTCGTCACGGTATCGTTTAACTGGCTAGAGAGTGCTACGGAGATGCTAAACAAAGTCCACTGGCAGATGTTACAAGACAGACGTTGTGCATCAAGGAGAGATTTATTATTGAAATTTCGGGAGAACACTCTTCAGGAGTAGTGAGACAACATATTACTTCCCCACTCCCCGCCACATGCATTTGGAGTATTGACCACGAGGAGAAAATCCGAGAAATTAGAGCCAATACATAGGCTTACCGACAATTATTCTTCCCACGCACTATTCGCAAGTGGAACAGGGTTGGAGGGATCAGACAGTGGCACCGAAAGTACCCTCCGCCACACACCATTAGGTCACTTGCGGAGTACGATGTAGATGTACAGGGTGTTTCAAAAATGACCGGTATATTTGAAACGGCAATAAAAACTAAACGAGCAGCGATAGAAATACACCGTTTGTTGCAATATGCTTGGGACAACAGTACATTTTCAGGCGGACAAACTTTCGAAATTACAGTAGTTACAATTTTCAACAACAGATGGCGCTGCAAGTGATGTGAAAGATATAGAATACAACGCAGTCTGTGGGTGCGCCATTCTGTACGTCGTCTTTCTGCTGTAAGCATGTGCTGTTCACAACGTGCAAGTGTGCTGTAGACAACATGGTTTGTTCCTTAGAACAGAGGATTTTTCTGGTGTTGGAATTCCACCGCCTAGAACACCGTGTTGTTGCAACAAGACGAAGTTTTCAACGGAGGTTTAATGTAACCAAAGGACCGAAAAGCGATACAATAAAGGATCTGTTTGAAAAATTTCAACGGACTGGGAACGTGACGGATGAACGTGCTGGAAAGGTAGGGCAACCGCATACGGCAACCACAGAGGGCAACGCGTAGCTAGTGCAGCAGGTGATCGAACAGCGGCCTCGGGTTTCCGTTCACCGTGTTGCAGCTGCGGTCCAAATGACGCCAACGTCCACGTATCGTCTCATGCGCCAGAGTTTACACCTCTATCCATACAAAATTCAAACGCGGCAACCCCTCAGCGCCGCTACCATTGCTGCACGATAGACATTCGCTAACGATATAGTGCACAGGATTGATGACGGCGATATGCATGTGGGCAGCATTTGGTTTACTGACGAAGCTTATTTTTACCTGGATGGCTTCGTCAATAAACAGAACTGGCGCATATGGGGAACCGAAAAGCCCCATGTTGCAGTCCAATCGTCCCTGCATCCTCAAAAAGTACTGATCTGGGCCGCCATTTCTTCCAAAGGAATCATTGGCCCATTTTTTTGATCCGAAGCGATTACTGCATCACGCTATCTGGACATTCTTCGTGAATTTGTGGCGGTACAAACTGCCTTAGACGACACTGCGAACACCTCGTGGTTTATGCAAGATGGTGCCCGGCCACATCGCACGGCCGACGTCTTTAATTTCCTGAATGAATATTTCGATGATCGTGTGATTGCTTTGGGCTATCCGAAACATACAGGAGGCGGCGTGGATTGGCCTCCCTATTCGCCAGACATGAACCGCTGTGACTTCTTTCTGTGGGGACACTTGAAAGACCAGGTGTACCGCCAGAATCCAGAAACAATTGAACAGCTGAAGCAGTACATCTCATCTGCATGTGAAGCCATTCCGCCAGACACGTTGTCAAAGGTTTCGGGTAATTTCATTCAGAGACTGCGCTATATTATTGCTACGCATGGTGGATATGTGGAAAATATCGTACTATAGAGTTTCCCAGACCGCAGCGCCATCTGATGTTGAAAATTGTAACTACTGTAATTTCGAAAGTTTGTCTGCCTGAAAATGTACTGTTGTCCCAAGCATATTGCAACAAACGGTGTATTTCTATCGCTGCTCGTTTAGTTTTTATTGCCGTTTCAAATATACCGGTCATTTTTGAAACACCTTGTAGATGTACATGTATCGTTGACGCTAGTGGAAACTGCATTGACTTATACGATGTATTCTGGATTAATACAAGGAAAATGTGGGGTGTAAAAGTTGTAGCGGGAGCCGAGCTTTGAATTCAGTAAAAGGTTTCAAATGGATGTAGGAACAGTACTTACGGAGAGATGAAATGGTTTGCTCAGTATAGACAGATCACATCAAGCAGAATAGTACTCTTGTCGGAAGTTAAACAATTTCCTGTAAAGTGCCACAATGAAGCACCCGTCTGTTTCATACTGGCTACGTCTCACAAAAAAGTAGAAGACAAATGTCGCTAAAAGGAGAGTCTGTGTGAACCGCTACCGCCTGCGATGTAACGCTTTAATCCGCGCGTGACTTGACACGGTAGACAAACTTCCGCCGATTGATTTTTCTGGACCGCTCGCCGTGTTTTCCGAGGCTTTGGCCATCAGCCCTGTGACTCGGACAGCACTCATACAGGAGTTTGGCTGCAGGAGGAAATTGCCAGGAAGCGATGGCTGCAGCCGGCAAACTCGCGAATTTATGCAGGCGATAGCGGCGCGTCCGCTCCCAAATACACCCGTTTGCGTCTCGCCCCGTGTTACACTCGCCGTATCCGCACGATCGCTACATTCGTGGTGCATCCTGCTGAAACAACGACTGGTATGACCGACCCTCGCTTGTCACGTGAGTGAGGGCTGCCCAGAAACAAATGGACAACATTTTTTGTGAAAAAAATTCTTATCGCCTTCATTTTGCCTGCAGATGGGCAACTTTCGCCTATTTGGTGACGGAGAACCTGAGATCCCCACACTGTGCTGGCTCGTTTGCCTTCAGAATCATAATGTTCGAGCCACGACCCATCAACGGTGATGATCGATTACAGAAACCATCTCGTCAGTCAGTAAAGAGACACTGTACTACACGGCTTCTTTTCATTCGCAAGGTCATCTGTTCGGAAGTCAACAGATGTGGCACCCAACTGGCACAATCAAGGGTCATATGGAGATAATCATACATAATCCTAAAGAGCCTGCCATATGAAATTCCCAACACTTCACTGAGCTTCCGTGATGTTGTCCACTTATCCTCATGGATAATGACAGCAGCTACGTTGATGTTGACTTCAGTCACAGCAGAAGCCGGAACACCAGATCCACCTTGAGGAACACAGACAAGTCGACCCTCTTCAAAGTCGTCGAATCATCCAACACTGTCGAACGTGGTAGTACATCTTTACCGTACGCTTGATGTAGCTTTTCGTAAGTGTCTGGAGCTGTACGGTTTGAACAAAGACGGAATTTTATTGCATCACCCGTCGCTTCGATTGCCTGATTTGCAAACTGCAAAGAGCGTCTGCAAAACAGAGCATTACTACCAACCTTCTTATACAAGATCTTATGGACATTACAGATAAAAACCCGCTATTTTCAAATATTCGTGATGATGATAGGAAACTATCAAACTATCACGGAAGCTGCAAAAAAAAAAAAAAAGTCAAACCTGTCCTCGTAGATACTGATGTAAGGTTTAAGTTGTTAAGCACCATGACTATCTTCGTTGGAAAAAGCTGATATTGTTAAAGAATTAATATTGATAATCAGTGACTTCTGTCTAAAATGGATGTGGAGTGGCAGCTCTTTGAGTCACTCCTGAGTCACTATTATACAGTCTTCCCCCAGGGGTGTTGCTTTATGTCTTTCGCATTACACTCTCCAAGGCGACATTAAACAGAATAGTGGAGAGCACATCACCCTGCCGCAGTCCTTGGTTAACTTCAAATGCCTTTGATCTTTACTTTGTATACTGCTCTTCTCAGAGTCATTTGAACCAGTCTTATCAGTTTGTGTCCACCCCGATAGCTGAGTGGTCAGCGCGGCGGTGTGTCACGCCAAGGGCCCGAGTCCGATTCCACTCAGGGACTGGGTTGTTGTGTTGTCCTCATTACCATTTCATCATCACCAGTGGAAGACAACGGGAAAACACTTCCCTAGACGCTCGTGCGGTGGACCTGTCTGACGAGGCTTCCCCCATGAGAAGACTTGCCGTAAGGCAAAACACAAAGTATAACAGGTAGGGACTCCTGCCTCTTACATTGCCTTCCAAAGCTGATCTCATTTGTTGCTATCATCAGCTTGTTTGAAGTCAATGAACAGATGGTGGACGCCGATGTTGTAACCATAACATTTTTCAAGTACCTGTCTGTTAGTGAAAATCTGGTCTGTAGTGGATTTATTAGTTCTGAAACCACACTGGCACTTTCCTAAATACTCTTCTACATACATTCTTAACCACCCAGCCATGATATTCCTAATACTTGTTATACTATACAGAGTAGTGCAATTCCTCTGCAATTCCCTCTGTCAGCTTTGTAATGTTTCTTTTGTATATAGCAGAGTATTGCTGTACTCCACTGTTTCGGCTTATTTTCTTTCCGCCATATTTCCACTATAATCTCATGCAAAACCCTTTCTAGTTTTTCTCCACCATGTATTATCATTTCTGCTGTAATATCGTCTTCTCCCGGAACTTTATTGTTTTTAAGAGACTTGATACTAACTTTAACTTGTTCCAGTGTGGGTTCTGCTAGTGATCTCTGGCGCTCTTCGTCTCTGTTTACTTCTTGTTCCACCTTTCCTGCCGTACCGGTATCCTACTCACCCGTTACAACTTGCATTTTTCTACATAAGATCTAGCTACGATTCATGACACCAACTAGAAATTTTGTCTACGTTGTCTTGTAGCCTCCTACAGTCACTAATCTGCGACACCTTACCGTGCACCGCAGCATAGTCAGCAAACAGCCGCAAATTGCTATCCATCGTGTCCACCAAATCATCTATGTATATAGAAAATAATAGCTCTCCTGTGACACTTCTCTGGGGCACTCCTGACGGTAACCTTGTCTCGAGCACTCAACGTCGACGACAACTTGCTGGCTTCTGTTGCCTGAGAGAGGATCTCGTGCCACTCGCATATCTGGAAGCCTATTCCGTATTCTCTTACCTTCGTTAACAGTCTGCAGTGGGGCATCGTGTAGGACGCTTTCCGGAAATCTAGAAATTCAGAATCTGCTTATTGCCCTTCAGCCACAGTTCGCAGTACACCATGTGAGAAAAGGACAAACTGAGTTTCGCACGGGCGATGCTTTCAGAAACCGTGCTGATTCGTGGAAGTAAGCTTCTCGGTCTCAGGGAAAATCATTATATTCGAACTGAGAATATTTTCAGGGATTCTGCAGTAGACCGATATTGCGGACAGTGATCTGTAATCCTGCGGGACCGTTTTTATGTATTTCTTACACACAAGAGTCATCTGCTCTTTTCTTCCAGTCGCTTGGAACTTTAATTCACATTAATGAAGGGTCGTAAAAGATGCATTTTGTGAGGCATCTGTAAACAAAAAAATTTTAAGATGTGTGTGAAATCTAACGGGACTTAACTGCTAAGGTCATCAGTACCTAAGCTTACGCGCTACTTAACCTAAATTATCCTAAGGACAAACACACACAACCATGCCCGAAGGAGGACTCGAACCTCCGCCGGGACCAGCCGCACAGTCCATGACTGCAGCGCCTGAGACCGCTCTGCTAATCCCGCGCGGCCTAAACAGAGAAGAGAAAAGATACATTCAGAGAATTAGAGATTATATTCTGTCGAGGTTCCATAGAACTCAGAATATTTTCAAGGATTCTGCAGTAGACCGATATTGGGGATAGTGATCTGTAATTCTGCGGGACCGTTTCTATGTCTTTCTTATATACAAGTCATCTGCTCTTCTCTTGCAGTCGCTTAGAACTTTAATTCAGATAATCAAGAGTCATAAAAGAAGCATTTTGTGAGGTATCAGTAAACAAAGAGATGAGAAAAGATACATTCAAAGAATTAGAAATCTAGGTAAAAGGTGAGCAACATTTACTCTACGACTTAGCTCATAAGACAGATTGATCAACAGACAAAATTCATGGAAAGAAAATGTTTTCTTATAATCTTCACCAGAATACACACTACTAAATTCTTAAGTTACCATGGACTTCATAAAGGGACGCAAATGCTTGGTATAGTTTCTGTAATAACAGACAGCAGTTATAAGAGCGCAAAAAAATGATAGGTAACATGTAGTTGCGGAAAGAGTAATACGGATTTGTAGCCTATCCCCCCAATCTGATGAGTGAGCAGCCAGTGAAGAAAACGATATTAAAACTTCAGGGTTTACCGACGGTATTATAATTCAGTCACAGAGGGCAGGTGACTTGGTAGATAGTCTGGAAGGTCTGTTCACTTGTGGTTTCACAGAATTGGTGTAATTTATGATATAACCTTTTTGATTAATCATCGTACGCTCTCAAATTCTATTACACGATTGATCTTTATTAAACCATTTCCCTGGTGCATTACTGGTCAGTTTCGACGTGTGAGCGGTTTCAAGTACAGTTGCATCAGTGACGTGTTGTAAGTAGGCTGTTTATGTTTTCTTTATGTAAGTAGGCTGTTTAGGTTCTTATGTAAGTAGGCTGTTTAGGATTTCTTATTGGTAACGCCACCTCTGTATGAAAATCACTGGCTGTGCTGTGTGCAGTCTGTGGCTGCTTTGCATTGTTGTAATACTCGCCATTGTAGTGTTAGGCAGCTGGCTGTGAACAGCGCGTAGCGTTGCGCAGTTGGAGGTGAGACGCCAGCAGTGGTGGATGTGGGGAGAGAGATGGCGGAGTTTTGAAATTTGTCATGAACTGCTATATTTATATATGATGATATCAAGGTAAATACATTGTTTGTTCTCTATTAATATCTTTCATTTGCTAACTATCCCTATCAGTAGTTAGTGCCTTCCATAGTTTGAATCTTTTATTTAGCTGGCAGTAGTGGCGCTCGCTGTATTGCAGTAGCTTGAGCAGCGAAGATTTTTGTGAGGTAAGTGATTTGTGAAAGGTATAGTTTAATGTTAGTCAGGGCCATTCTTTTGTAGGGAATTTTGAAAGTCAGATTGCGTTGCGCTAACAAAATATTGTGTGTCAGTATAAGCACAGTCTCGTGTAGAATTGTTCAAAGGGGACGTTTCAGTGTCTGTCACATCTAAAATCTTTTTAGTGCTATATGACATCAGACACATACACAAACACAATGGCATTTCAAAACGGCCACTGGCGATTAATGTAATGTAGAAATTGATTCACCTACCTCTTATTATGGTTTATGACCAAACGCTATGCCGTCAAAAACCATGCGCGAGATGTCTATGCTCTGTCACTCACTAAGTGCAAACTATTAGTTCTTGAATAAATGAGTGGGACATTTTCCTACGAAGTTTAATGAAGTTAAATTTTGTACTGGGAAACGTTTTCACTGGACACCTCGATTTTCCAGTTTTTGAAGGTCACTTGTGAATTCTTTTCAAGAATAATTCGAAAACTATGGCCTCTAACGAAAACGTATTCCAGTACAAAATTTAACTACATTAAATTTCGTACGAAAACGGTCCACTCATTATTTGTATACGGCTAACATGTAGCGAAAGAGACATTAAGCAAATTTGTGTGTGGTGTTTCAAGGAGTTAAGGGTTACATAAAACCCACAGGTAGGGGCAGCTGAATTACCTTGTATACATAATGTAGAAGAAGTAACCTCTGTAATGATTTTTTTGATCGCCCACCTTGGTCATTCAAAATGGTTTCATTATTCAGAAATGGAAAGTGTCCAGGAAAGAGATCTTAATACGAATACCAAGAAAAATGAATCATGGTTAACCAAGTTTAGGTGAAATAAATCTGACAGTTCATACAGAACACATCAAATCCAGCACACGAGTTTAGATATTTGGGCACCACAATTAGTGATGGTCAAGGAAAGAGTATATGTAATGGTAACCATCAATAGCAAGCAGGGTAAGGTTTTCTGAAAACAGAAATATCTTAACCTGAAATATAAATTTTAATTTCGGAAATCTTTTTTTAATTGTTGTCTGGCGTGTATCTTTGAGTGTAACGTTGACTGTTAACGGTTCAGGCGAGAAAAGGATAGAAGCTTTTAAAATATGTTGCGGCGAAAATTGCTGAAAATTATATGAGAAGTATAATTAAAGAAGTGATTATAATCAAGATGGAAAGTGTTTCATGACACAACTCCACTAAAAGAAGGGGTAGGTCGACAGTACACGTTATAGGACATCAAATAATCGTCAATTCGTAATGGAGGTAAGTGTGAGTGGTGAAATTTGTAGAGGAAGACCAATTCTTGGGTATAGTTAGCAGATTGTAGTAGAAGTTTGAAGAGGTTGTTACGGGATGAACTAGTGTGAACAGTTGCATCAGAGCAGTCTTTGCAGTAAAGAACGTAAGAACAAAACATTACTTGTGTTTGAATATAGTGGAACTGACAAGAATCATCATAGCGCTATATCGTCTTGCTCTTTGCAATCGCATCTTCGCCATAGTGGGCGACGCCATGGAAACTAACTTTGTAGCGTAGCGCGAGAAAGAAGAGTTATACTTGTCTCTCTGCTGAAAGACATTGTTCATGTTTTGAATTGTTTTAACGCTGGTCAATTAGTGATATCCATCAAGCGTGAATAGAAGGAGAATTAATTGTCAAAAATTTATTGCGGAAAATAAGGATATATGGGTCCGATTCTGCTCTTGTCTTCTGAGTATATTTATAGAAAAACCTCAAGTTGATTTGCAGGAGTTTTGAAAAGGAGCAAGAACGAAATATTTATGAAATAATATCACGAATTTTTCAAAAATACAACGAGCTAGGAAATACGACAGCGGAAATTACAGCGATGAAAACGAGAGGGAAATGTTATGATTCCAAACATTTTCCAGTTATTTAAGGAATGCAAACACATTCATTTTCGTATGTTTTGTTTTGGCTGCGTTAAAAAAACTTCAAATTTAAGAATGAAAAAGAAACAATAATACTTTAGAGTATATTTGATAATGACGCATTGTTTTGACTCTCTAGGCATGTAGTGTCGAAGCTCTCGGGTAACACAAAAACACACGCTACATTCTTTGTAAAACGTAAGGAGGGGTAGGACGTCAAACGTGTCAACCTGGAGCACGAGAGGCACCACATGACATTTTAATTTCCACTGTCTACACTTTTACAAAGAAATTCATAAAACTTTGGCAGAATGACCAGGAAGGATTCAGGATTCACGCTCATAGCAGTGGAAGTTCAGAAACATAGGAAATTAATTTTTTTGTGTGAGATTTCATCATTTTCTTCACTTACTATTTGCTGCATTTGTTGTTATATATACATTTTTCTTCATAAATAAGAGAGATCCTTCGATGAATTGTGCACAGCATACAAACCATACTTACAGCTAAATGAAACTCTAGAATTTTCCAGATAATAATTTATAAAATTTTAGTTTTTTCAAAACATGGGGTTTAAAATGTAACAAATCAGTCATTTTTTCATGAATTAAATAAATTCTCCATTTACGCAGAGAAGGCTGCACATCATTAGGCATATCTATAACGCCAAATGGGGTTGACTGGCGACAACATTAGAAAGAATTCAGACAGGGAAGAATCATCGGGAAAAATGGAAGAAGGATGAAGTGTGATAAGGGTGGCCCAGAAATTTGGTTTTGCTTACAGCATTGTTTCTCGCCTGCAGCGAGTGTCCCGAATCACGGGAACTACTGCTGAAAGGAGAGGGGATGATCAGCTACATTAGCATTTGTTGACCACTACATTGTGCAATAGGCAAGGAGTGACACACCCCAAACAGCAAGTGATGTGAAACCACATTTAAGAGGACTGCAAGGCAAACAGTCCCACTCTCCACAGAGGTATGGCGACTGCAAGGAGTGGCCTCTCTGCCCGTCTACCAGTGCGTTGAGTTCCGTTGACCCTGCCGTACCAGTAACAGAGTCCGCGATGATGCCAAGAGCATTGGTACTAGATCAACAAATAGGACGGTCGAGTACTTGTGGTGTGAGTACTGTAATACCTTCGGTACACACACCATCAGATTATTTGACTTGTCGCTCTAACGAAGTAGGCGAGTGTCAGCAATGTGTCTCATGGTCTTATCGTGGCGTGTTTATCTTCTGCCGTTAGGTCAGACGATAGAAATGCCAATTGCATGCTTACAGTAGCACATTGACAGTGACCAACTTTAAACAGAACTTGATTGATTTTTCACACACATTTATTAAAATAATAACTAGCTTAAAAACTACTTAACTTGGTACTGGATGCTATTACAATTCACAATCTGAAGTTAATCTTATTCTCACATATATCTCTGATTCTTGACAAAAGTGTCTACACATTTACCTTCATGGCTATATTCAGGTATATGGTAATCTTATTAGGCGCAGACTGAAACTTGACTATAGCCTGGTACAGAAAAATATAGAACTCGTACAGACTGGTACAGACTAATGCAGACTGGTACAGACAAATGCAGACTGACTAATCGGAGGGCTCTACAATCGTTATAATACCTCGCGCATTCATGTATCACTGCGCGAGTGTGATCCACGAGGAGAAAAGTTTCTGTGTTAGCAGCAATCTCATTGGCTGCGTTACATATTAATACGCGGATGGGCGGAAGCAGAATTTGGTCCATCTCTATGGCAGCGCCATCTCGTAGTGAGGAGACAGACGAGCACTGCGCCTGCACTGTTGTGCTTAGCGGGGCGCGCTCTAGTGGGAAAGTTGTGTACACGCTGACTACGTGGAGCTAAATACACGACAGTACTCCTCAGAAGTAAGAGTAGATCGATTCTGGTAGTGATACGGGACGCACCCTCACGTGACGATGGAGGGGAAGACGTAATTCACCCAGATAAATTGCCGAACTTGAACGTTTCAGTGGCTCAGGAGTCAGGGGGAAGGGTACATAATTCTGCATGGGTGTGCTGACATCAAATCAACGTGGCACACTCACCGGGATACGTTACTGTGACACTGTACTCTTCCCACATGTGTGTTTTTTTAAGAGTGCATTTGGCTGTACTTCATTTTTATTGACAGTGAGACTGCATCGAACTAAGTAGGACTTTTTGGAAGGAGAGGATATTGAGCGAATGGAGCGGCCTGACAGTTCCCTCGAGTTAAATGCCATCGAGCACGTGCGAGATTTGTCGGAGGACTGTTCTGCAGCACGTCCACATGCGAAAGTTGCCCAGAAAGTAAGTTCTAATCAGTCGTGAAACCACTGGGAAAATCCGGTAAAACTTTGCACAGATGTGTTGGGCAGGGTCTCTAGAATGCCGCCGATCGTGTCGCGACGTTCGTTTCAGTTTTGAGTGAACAGTGAGCACGTAAAGATGCGTAGGGAATAGCATCTCCCGCCATGTATGAGGGCCTGGTTAGAGATTTCGCCTGTCTCATGCAGCCCACATAACACAACTGTCGAGCAGTTCCTTCTTCATGCCAATTCTCGGCCGCAGGGGCAATGTAGACGCTCTTGCAGCGTTTCTGATGAGAAGTGTTTGATCACCCACAATACAGTCCGTAATTGGCCCCCCTCGATTGTCATCTCTGCTCACAAGAACCACTGGTTACGAAGACAAAATTTTTCCACAGACAACGAGCTGCAGACCAGTGCAGATAACTGGCGGAAAGCACAGGCGGCTGCTTTCTATGACGAGGATGTTGGAAAGTTGATACAACACTACGACAACACTGACAGTTGGAGCGGCGACTATCTAGGGAAGTAGGTGGAAGGTGTACCTTGCTGTTGCAAATAAAACGTTTCTGATTTTCACTGTGGTTTCCATTTCACGACCGATCGCAACTTACTTTCTGGAAAAACCTCCTACATCTACGAGGCCTGTTCAGAAAGTAAGCTCCGATTGATTGCCAAATTGAAACCACAGTGAACATCAGAAATGTTTTACTTGTAACAATTAGCTACACCTTTCAGCTACTTCTCTACGTAGTCGCCGTTCTGACTTAAACTTTTGTCATAGCGTTGTACCAACTTTTCAATAGCCTCATCACAGAAGGCAGCCGCCACTGCTTTCCGCCAATTCTCCACGCTCGCCTACACCTCGTTGTCTGTGTCAAAATGTTGTCTTCAAAGACAGCGGTTCATGTGACCAGAGATGAAACTCAGGGGGAGACAATTGCGGACTGTATTGTGGGTAATCTAACATTTCCATTTGAAAACGATGCAGGAGCATCTTCATTGCCCCTGCAGAATGCGGCTGAGAATTGTCGTGAAGACGAAACAGCACGACAGTTATGTAATGTTAGCTGCATAGCTTCAGGCGAAATTTCTCACCAGGCCCTCGTACTTGGCGGCAGACATTATTTTCTAGACATCTTTACGCACTCACTGCGAGCTCAGAAATGAGAAGAGCGACGTGATGCTAACTGGGGTTATACTAGAGACACTACCCAACACATCTGTGCAAAGCTTTATCGGATTTTCATAGTCGTTTCCATTTCGCGACCGATCGGAGCTTACTTTCTGAACGCCCCTCGTACAACGATCCAGCTGTTGTCAAGTGCTCTGGAGGAGAAATGGATTGCCGTACCGCAACTCCTTACCAACCACGTGGTCAGTATGACAGCACTGAGCCGTGTCATGAATCGACCTACCTTGCCAGCCTTTAGTGCGCATTTATCTTTGGCTAGAGGGCGTCCACGGGCGACTTCTAGG
Organism: Schistocerca serialis cubense; assembly: GCF_023864345.2. Lineage (NCBI taxonomy): Eukaryota > Metazoa > Arthropoda > Insecta > Orthoptera > Acrididae > Schistocerca > Schistocerca serialis. Next base: position 154,597,571 of record NC_064647.1, on the reverse strand, counting down.
AGGTTTCTGACCATATATATATAGGGTGATAAAAAGTTAGTATAAGTTTGAAAACTTGATAAACCACGGAATAATGTAGATAGAGAGGTAAAAATTGACACACATACTTGGAATGACATGAGGTTTTATTAGATCAAAAAAAAAAAAAAAAAAAACGAAGTTCACAAAATGTCCGTCAGATGGCGCGTGAAAGATCTCTTGCGCGCGTCGTGATGATCGTGTGCTCAGCCGCCACTTTCGTCATGCTCGGCCTTCCAGGTCCCCAGACCTCAGTCAGTGCGATTATTGCATTTGGGGTTACCTGAAGTCCCAAGTGTATCGTGATCGACCGACATCTCTAGGGATGCTGAAAGACAACATCCGACGCCAATGCCTCACCATAACTCCAGACATGCTTTGCAGTGCTGTTCACAACATTATTCCTCGACTACAGCTATTGTTGAGGAATGATGGTGGACATATTGAGCTTTTCCTGTAAAGAACATCATCTTTGCTTTGTCTTACTTTGTTATGCTATTCTGATCAGATGAAGTGCCATCTGTCGTACATTTTTTGAACTTTTGTATTTTTTTGGTTCTAATAAAACCCCATGTCCTTCCAAGCATGTGTGTCAATTTGTACCTCTCTATCTACATTATTCCGTGATTTATTCAGTTTTCAAATTTATACTGACTTTTTGATCATCCAGTATATCTCTCTCTCCCTCTCTCTCTCGTTCGCTCTTTCTGTCTCTCTCAGACAGTCCGCCGAGGAGCGATGTTGTACCTAGCTGGAAATGTCGTGGGACAAGCACAGCATCTGGTGGTCGAAGGTTGTCAGCTGTGCTTTCGATAGCGGGCGTATGTGCTGCGTTCCGCCATAGTTCGAGGGAAGAGGGGCCTCTCCATCGCGGAGTAAGAGCTGGTGCTGCAAACCGCCATTTGTGCCAGAGTTCTGCTCTACGTGCCACCACGTGACCGCAAGCTGCATGTTTATGTCTCTACTTTATTAGCCCAACTAGTTAGTTTGGGCTACTGTGACGCGCTCTTGTGCCTTGTCACAAGTTCTACCACCCGGTGCGAACATCTCCCCATACCATAACGTTTCTCCGAATATTTTGTAAAAATGTCAACTTAAAATTTCTTTATAATGTTTATCAAAATTAGACATGATTGTCTTAATCGGATTTCCGCTATCGTTCATTAGATAAAAATATGGCGTTTCAGTCTTTGATCGCTACTTTTTTATTTTCAATGACCGGTTTCAGGCTAGCTGCCCATCTTCAGATCATATATTGCAGTTACAGAGTAACCTGTCAGTACAGAACTACCGGTACACTGTCATAACCGATAGTTCTGTACTGACAGGTTACTCTGTAACTGCAATATGTGATCTGAAGATGGGCAACTAGCCTGAAACCGATCATTGAAAATAAAAACGTAGCGATCAAAGATTGAAATGCCATATTTTTATCTTTATAATGTTGTTGTACAGGCAAAGGTTAACCTTCAAATTTGTTACTACTGTTGTTGCATTCGTAACAGTTTCACCTTCAGATTTATTGTTATACAGGGTGTTACAAAAAGGTACGGCCAAACTTTCAGGAAACATTCCTCACACACATGTGTCCGGAAACGCTTACTTTTCATGTTAGAGCTCATTTTATTACTCTTCAAATCACATTAATCATGGAATGAAAACACACAGCAACAGAACGTACCAGCGTGACTTCAAACACTTTGTTACACGATATGTTCAAAATGTCCTCCGTTAGCGAGGATACATGCATCCACCCTCCGTCGCATGGAATCCCTGATGCGCTGATGCAGCCCTGGAGAATGGCGTATTGCATCACAGCCGTCCACAATACGAGCACGAAGAGTCTCTACATTTGGTACCGGGGTTGCGTAGACAAGAGCTTTCAAATGCCCCCATAAATGAAAGTCAAGAGGGTTAAGGTCAGGAGAGCGTGGAGGCCATGGAATTGGTCCGCCTCTACCAATCCATCGGTCACCGAATCTATTGTTGAGAAGCGTACGAAAACTTCGACTGAAATGTGCAGGAGCTCCATCGTGCATGACCCACATGTTGTGTCGTACTCATAAAGGCACATTTTCTAGCTAGAGTATCCCGTATGAAATCATGATAACGTGCTCCATTGAGCGTAGGTGGAAGAACATGGGGCCCAACCAAGACATCATCAACAATGCCTGCCCAAACGTTCACAGAAAATCTGTGTTGATGATGTGATTGTACAATTGCGTGCGGATTCTCGTCAGCCCACACATTTTGATTGTGAAAATTTACAATTTGATCACGTTGGAATGAAGCCTCATCCGTAAAGAGAACATTTGCACTGAAATGAGGATTGACACATTGTTGGATGAACCATTCGCAGAAGTGTACCCGTGGAGGCCAATCAGCTGCTGATAGTGCCTCACACGCTGTACATGGTACGGAAACAACTGGTTCTCCCGTAGCACTCTCCATACAGTGACGTGGTCAACGTTACCTTGTACAGCATCAACTTCTCTGACGCTAACATTAGGGTTATCGTCAACTGCACGACGAATTGCCTCGTCCATTGCAGGTGTCCTCGTCGTTCTAGGTCTTCCCCAGTCACGAGTCATGGGCTGGAATGTTCCGTGCTCCCTAAGACGCCGATCAATTGCTTCGAACGTCTTCCTGTCGGGACACCTTCGTTCTGGAAATGTGTCTCGATACAAACGTACCGCGCCACGGCTATTGCCCCGTGCTAATCCATACATCAAATGGGCATCTGCCAACTCCGCATTTGTAAACATTGCACTGACTGCAAAACCACGTTCGTGATGAACACTAACCTGTTGATGCTACGTACTGATGTGCTTGATGCTAGTACTGTAGAGCAATGAGTTGCATGTCAACACAAGCACCGAAGTCAACATTACCTTCCTTCAATTGGGCCAACTGACGGTGAATCGAGGAAGTACAGTACATACTGACGAAACTAAAATGAGCTCTAACATGGAAATTAAGCGTTTCCGGACACATGTCCACATAACAGCTTTTCTTTATTTGTGTGTGAGGAATGTTTCCTGAAAGTTTGACCGTACCTTTTTGTAATACCCTGTAGTTGCTGTATTCACCTTTTCTTAAAATATTTCTTAAATTGATTTAAATTGCGCCAGATGTGCCCAATTAAGTTTCAGTTTGAGTATTACTGTGAGTTTAAGGCAGTTTTATTTACAAAACAAGTATTTATATGGTTGTTGCGGAGGATGACCACATAAACGAACTTGTAGCTAGGTATATATTCATCAGCTGTCACAATCTCAACGGACATTTGTACAGAGACTGGATTACACGGATACAAGTGCTATCCAGGGATTGTAGATCCGTGTGCAATAATTCAGTACGCAAACAGCCATTTGCAGCTTCATTTGTTAGAAATGTGATATTTGTGAACACACTCAGAACAGACTTGTTGAAATAGAAATATTCTTCTTTAGAAAAGGGTTTGTGTATCTACGGCTTTTGAAGAATCATGCTGCAGTGATGGCACGGATGGCAACCAGAAGGGACCTGCTACGAAGAGAAACGGCATCCCAGACCATGAGTCCTGGTTGTCACGCCACGTAGGAGGCGACAGGCTGGTTGCTGTTCCATCACTATCCGGAGCTTCTGCAGACACGTTTTCGGCCTGGAATGTCATTGACTGGAGTAGAATTGTCTTCAGTGATGAATCCCACTTCGAACAGAGTCCCGATGACCAGCATGACGGTACGTCGACGATATTCTGTTTTTTTGCCTTTCGTGTCAAACCATCCTGGGCCTACGTTTCAGCAAGATAATGCCCGCCCGCGAACGACGAGAGTACCTTCTGCTTGTTTTCGTGCTTGCTAAACCTTACTTAGTCCAGGAAGGTCGAAAGATCTCCCCGCAATTGAGAACGTTTTAACGCGGCCAATGGATATAGCCCTCCAGCCAGCTCGAGATTTTGACTATCTAATGGGCAATTGGACAGACTTTGGCACGACATCATTCTGGAGGACATCCAACAACTTTATCAATCGCTGCCAAGCCGAATAACTCTTGCGTAAGGGCTAACGGCCAGACATGAACCAAGGCGTTCGTAACTTACTCAATTTGTTAAACGCTCTACCACAAATAACCCAATTTTTGTGACACCAGTGGTGCGTCGTTTTATTCCTTCGTGGCGTTCGCGAGGTTTTTTTTAATTTTATTTTTGCCTTACAGTGAAGCACTAAGTTATAAAATTCTTTAAACAATGCTGTCCTCAACTACATGATGATGTTCTTGGTCCCTGACGTAAACATCTGCAACAGGTACAAATTAGCTGTCCAGTTTCCTAATTAGCATTAGTAGATGCTGAGGAGAAAGATATCTAGTAGGCTATGTTGTAGGAAATGACCATATTCTAATTCTTACATCACTAATGACAGGTATTGCGGTATATTTCACTCCGTTACCCATCTCTGCACACTTTGCATGAATTCACGTTTTTCATTTCATTCATCTGATCATTTCCTGCCTTCGATGTTCCTCGCACAGCTCGCGATAATTTTCCGCTTATTTTACGGATGACTTTCTGTGGTGCCTTCCCGGCAGATTCCCTAGGACATTAGCTTTTGACTGTTGGAGCTGTACTTGTAGATTTCTTGTCCTTTTTTGTAGATAGCGTTTTCAGCACAGGCTGCTCGTCAGCTTACAGGCTCCTTGAGTAGGCCTTCGAGTTTTGTTTGGAGCTCTTATTATTTGCCTCGGATTCGGAGATATTTCTTGCATGGACACTTTCAGGCCCCTTTCTGCGTGCCGTGGCTTCTTCTGCGTTGAAATTGTGTGGAATACGTTTCGTTCTGCATTATCGAAGTTTTATGATGATGTCCGAAAGCTTAAATGGAACACAATCTCTACAAACGTAAGAATATGCTCTTCCATTAGGTTTTAACAGTGTTGGAATACACGTTGTTGCGAAAAACATTTTTTATACCCGTTTTCATATTTGTTTCTTTTTTTCTTTATTACACCTCTTAATCGTTGGCTTACGTTAGGCACGTTTTATGCAAGGGCACATTCATTTATTCCGTATCCCCATTTATGTATACCGATACGGGTAAATATAGTTTTTTGGTAATTCTGTTTCCATAATTCCTTTCTGTTTCCATACCGAAATACAATATAATAATTTAATTAATAACATACTATAAAGAATGCATTACGAAATTCACCATATCATTTCTACGTAATATGTTGCAATAATAATGTTAAATGTATGTTTTAAAGTGGGAACTACTTAAAGGGATAAACCAGGGTAGATATTTCTTTTTATTAAGTCAAATAAAATATACCACAAACGTTAAAATACGTTCGAACCGCTACTTTCTGCATGGGGGATCTGGCACATCGCAGCGCTCGAACGCCAAGATAATACTATACTTGTTACCGACGGAATAGGGGTCCCGTTGGCTTCGGACAGTATCATCTAAAATATTACTCCCAACAAGATTTTTCTTCGTAGCGTGATTCGTTTATGGTAAACAGTTTGAAAGCACGTGATTGCTTTAGGTCTACTTAACTTGTCATTTTGCTCGTTTCTCTCCGAAGTAAAATCTTAGTGCTAGAAAATGAGAAAGAAACGTATTTATACTGATAAAAAAGGTTCCAAAAGTAATCCCAATCCATCAAAAAACGCTTCGATTGGTAAGCGGTAGCAAGTTAATCGATATAGTTTGATCGAAAAAAAAAAATGTTTCGATATCGACGAAAAAAGGTGAATGAACGGTTTCTTCGATTTCAGCATCAAAAAACACAAGTTGAAACTTTAAATGCTTGTATTTCAAAACAATATTTTTCAAGCTGGGGAAGCTGTGACCCATGAAATGTACAGGCAATTACATTATACCCTTTAGTAACTTGCAAATGCGTCTTTGTTCTAGTGTAATATGTAGTATTTTTCTGATATATTTTCATTTCGATTATTAGTCGATGTTTTTATAAAGACCTTTTATTTTAGAGTGCCGCCATTTTGTTGAAAACCATTTTAATTGATCTTGAATACTACGTTAGACCATACGATCAATTTTAAATCAGTTTATGAAATTTTGTTTTACACTGAAAATGTTGACGTTGAGAGCTCTCACCAACTGTTCTCGCACTCCACGAAGACCTTTCGTTGAGCTCGTGTAGTATCCTTTGTATGCAACTTATTTATTTAACAAAATGCAATACAATCTTGAGGGTGTATAATACAAACTTATTGTCAATTTTGTAATTTGTTTGTTATTTTATTGATAAAAAATCATGTTTATCGGTTCCAAAATCGAGCGTCTCCTTGGTATACTCCCTCAAATTATACCGGTAAAATATGGAAAATTTACAGCGGTACATTTTCTCTTTGTCAGTTTCCGAAAAACAAACCATAATGAATACGGATTAACAACTGTCTAAAAACCTAAGGTTGCCTCATATACGTACATGGACAGTAATTATAACATTACGTTCGCAAAAGAAAACCACATACGACGAAGCTTGGTCCGCGAAGCGAACGAAATATCGCTCGGAACAGCGAGAGTAATTAATTACAAACAAACAATACGGTCGCTAGGATACCAATGCCCAATGCACCTGTATCGGAAATCAATGAACTATGTCTCTTAATGAAATTCCAACCGAAGAGAAATAATAACCCGTCGTGAGTAGACACTGAAGACCATCAAACGGATAAAAAAAGCGGGTGCTTGTTATTTTACGAACTGGATTGCAACGGTTCCTGCATGTCTTGATATGGGGGCTATTTTCACCCCAGAAAACTATACAATGCACTACTACGTTCAAAAGAACCGCACTTCCATCGTGAACCACCACGCATGGACAGTTGCCAATAGTATTCGTATTTCAGCTAACCGTGCAGATGTTCTGATTTGTCAGGAAACATCAGACAGCCACACTCTACCGCATAGCTGTGAGATTCAGGGAGGGGGATTTTTGCAAGGAACTGACGGAATGAGGAAGATCTGACGCACCCAGAACGGGAAGAGGAAAAGAAATAAAACTCCATGGGTTAATAAGGTGACAGAAAGCCCATGTATCCTCTCCAGGAACAATATGATCGACAACAGTTGTAACTCGTTCGTAATCCATCAAGGAAAGTGGGACCGCACCCACGCATGAAGTACATAAATAATGATAACAAAATCAACAGCTGTATTGGAATCCAGCATCGTTTATTCTTTTCAGCCCATGCTACGAGTTCCGACACCAAATGAATTTATGTTTAGACCCCAAGTGTAACCTGTCATACACAATCGCAATGACCTACAAGGTCTTAAAACGGCATGAGTTATCAAGCATGCACGCCAGCATGTGCAACCAACAGAATCGTATGCAGCTAGGCCAAAACTGACTTGGTTCTGTACCTTGGTAGCAGTAACAAGCCCAACTTGGAGCCTAAAGATGACGCCATTGTGTGCCGGAACTGGTAGCATGGTTAAAAAGAATAAACGACCTTAGATTCCAATACAGCTGTTGGTTTTGTTATCATTGCTCAGGCACTGTTGTAACTGATCCTTCATGTCCTGGATATTGGGAGTGGTAAGGAGTTGACGTCCGAGGTGTAGACATATCTTATGATTTTGTTGACCACGGGAGTGTCTCTACACGTACCACATACTAATCTCGAAAAATGCCACCAGACTGCCGCACGAGAGGTTATTTACGACGCTTATTCGGAAAGTAAGGTCCGATTAGGCGCGAAATGGAAACCACTGTGAAAATCCAATGGAACTTTGCACAGATGGGTTGGGCAGTGTCTTTAGTGTGCCTGTCGATCGCTTCACGTCGCTCTTTTCAGTTCAGAGCGCAAAGTGATCACGTACAAATGCCTAAAATAACAGTCTCTCACCAAGCATGTGGATCTGGCCAGAGATTTCGCCTGAAGCAATGCAGCCCACATAACATAAATGCCATGCGTTGCTTTCATTAAGACAATTTTCAGCCGCATTCTGCAGGGGTACTGAACACGCTCCTGCAGCGTTTTCGATGGGAAGTGTTTGATCTCCCACAATACAGCCCTTAACTGGCTCCATCCGTTGTTCGTCTCTGCTCACTTGAACCGCTCGCTACAAAGATAACATTTTGGCACAAGCAATGGAAGGAAGACCAGCGTAGGGAATTGACTTAAACCACATGCGGCTGCTTTCTGTGACGAGGCTACTGGAATGTTTGTACAACGCCACGACAAATCTCTAAGTCGGAGCGGTGACTATTTAGAGAAGTAGCCGGGAGGTGTGCTAACTGTTGCGAATGAAAATTTTTCGATTTTCACCGTGTTTTTCATTTCGGGACCGACCGGACCTTACTTTCCGAACAGTCCCCATATTTATCTTACGTGTCCAGGTCTTATACATGCAAAATAATTAAAATGCAACATGATCAATAGACGTACCGTACAGTAACACAAAACACTGGAAGTAATAACGTAACACAACAAGACACGCATGGTTTCCAATTAAACGGACCGCAAGTTCTCGAATTCCGCGGTTTTCGTGGCTTTATCACTTGGTACATGCAGATCTTCTGTGGTGCAAGGATCGGGCAGGTTTCTACAGAACAGGACTTCTTGTGTGTCATAATGCCTCCCGCTGGTGTAGCCCCACTGCCTCAGGTTCGCCTTGCATCTTGACACTCCTCTCCTCAGTCGACTTAGAGACTTCTGTGTCGCATATGGCAAACGGAAACCCGCGGTAGGTTGCTCTGTCGTTCAAATGGTTCAAATGGCTCTGAGCACTATGGGACTTAACAGCTATGGTCATCAGTCCCCTAGAACTTAGAACTACTTAAACCTAACTAACCTAAGGACATCACACAACACCCAGTCATCACGAGGCAGAGAAAATCCGTGACTCCGCCGGGAATCGAACCCGGGAACCCGGGCGTGGGAAGCGAGAACGCTACCGCACGACCAAGAGCTGCGGACTGGTTCCTCTGCGTTTTTCCTACGCCTTTCAGGTAATGAAACTTACCATAGCTTTGTTCAACGAGCTCAAGTGCTGACGTTGTGTACATGAAGCTTCATCGGGACCTCAGCCTACGTCTTTGTGGTTCATGTCCGAGCAGGGGACGCCTGGGATCGCTTTCCTGCTTCTTTTTCTCAATTTCTGTGGATATTAGTTGGTTCTGTAACAATAATTTGACAATTTTGGTGACAGGTGTTGATCTTAGGGAGCCAACCACAATGCACCCTGTCTCATTCAATGCCGTATCCACCTATTTAGTATGTGTGGAGTTGTGCCAGACTTGTACTGCATAATCCGCTGCAGAGAAGCATAGTGGCAGGGCAGGTCCTGCCCGTAAGTTTATGTATGATGTTGTTCAAAGCAGACGCTTTCAACCTTGTTTCTTGGCAATAATCTTTGAATATGAGACTACGATCCAGTTTCACTCTCAGGTATAGTGGCATAGTTGTTGCCCTCTCCAAATGACAATTCCTACTGGCTCCCCGGTTTCTCAGATGAAACGTACAGTCCTGGGTCCTTCTGGGATTTGCCTTTAGATGGTTATCATCATAATACTTGCCGAGATCCTTGAGGACTGCTGCCAGTTTCCACTTCAAGATTTTGCCTTGAGCTGCAGATGCTGTTTCATCTGCATAAATAAATATTTTTGTTCCAGGGTTGATTTGTTGGTCGTTAGTGTGTATGTTGTGCAGCGGGGTAGCCAGTACACTGCCTAGAGAGAGAGAATATTTCAAAGTCCTCCATCAGCTCTTCGTGTTATGCAAAGTGAACCTCCTGTTTTGCAGCAAACATTGGATGACCTGTGTTAAGTGGTAGTCCTTTGTAACGGAAAATACCTTTCTAATTAACTTCTTGTGGTTGATGGTGCCATAAGCTACTGACTGATTTGCGAATGCCACTCCTGTGACTTGTCCTCTTTCGTATCCGTCTTCTGTATATTGAGTCAGATTTAGAATTTGACCATAGCATGACCTTCCTGGATGGAAACCCAATTACTCATTTATCCACTTGTCGTGAGGTGCTATTGAGGATCAACCTTTACCTGACTTTGTTCACCTCACAGAGAAGATAATGTGGTAGAAAGTCTTTTGGATCAGTAGCTTCCTTTTCAGGCTTCGGAAGTGCTACAACTTTTCCTTTACGCCAGATCTTAGGAATCTGTAATTTTGAAATGCAGGTGATCTTTAATTTAAGATCTACTGCTTTGTTACTGGTCCATATAGTTTAATTTTCTCTGGTCTTAAATTATCTAGGCTGCAGCTTCATTGTTCTTCATAGATTGAAAAGTTGCTTCCAGTTCTCCCGTAGTGAATGGAGTACCAATGTAGTCTTCCTCATTTCTCTGGAGCTTCATGTGCACGTATTGTGGTGTCACCGCCAGACACCACACTTGCTAGGTGGTAGCTTTAAATCGGCCGCGGTCCATTAGTACATGTCGGACCCGCGTGTCGCCACTGTGTGATCGCAGACCGAGCGCCACCACAAGGCAGGTCTCGAGATACGGACTAGCACTCGCCCCAGTTGTACGGACGACGTAGCTAGCGACTACACTGACGAAGCCTCGCTCCTTTGCCGAGCAGATAGTTAGAATAGCCTTCAGCTAAGTCCATGGCTACGACCTAGCAAGGCGCCATTAGCCTTATATAGCAATTGATAATTATCGTCTAAAGCATGTCTCAACAAGAACGATGTATACAACAAGGATGGATTAAAGTTAAGTATTCCCAAAGCAACGTACTTTTCTTTATAGCATTCATTGAGCGTCCTGTTTCAGACTTCACGATATTCTGCGTGAGCTTATAGCGGGCATATCGGCCCCCTCAAAATAACACTGTGTCGGCACTTCTGTCGACACATCACGTATCTTCTTTTGGGTTTCCCATTCTACCGTAGTTCATGTGGTGTTACATTATATAGGGGAACTTCTGGGGTCAGTGTTAAGTTTTTCAAGCAGTTTCCACGCCTTACGGTTGTTCTGTTTCATGTATTGTTGTCCGCCTCCGTAAAGTAACGGTAGCGTTTGCGCTGACCATGCAAGGGATCCGGGTTCCTTTCTCGACAGGGAACTGGGTGTTGTGTGTCCATCATCATCTTCATCATCGTTGACTCGCAAGTCGCCGAAGGGGCGTCAACAAAAAAGGACTTGCAATACGGCGGCCGTACTACCACGCAGGGGGCCAGGGTTCAATTTCCGGCACGGGACTGGGTGTTGTGTGTCCATCATCATTTTCATCATCATTGACTCGCAAGTTGCCGAAGTGGCGTCACCTAAAAAGGTCTTGCAATACGGCGGCCGAACTCCCCCGAATGGGGACTCCCGGCCAACAATGCCATACGATTATTTCCATTTTTCCACGTGATATATCTCATATTGTTGTTTATATGGCACTCAGAAGTTCCTCGCTTGTCTGTTTCTTCGGCGAATGCGTCGGCATGAGATAGGTGTTCGTGTTTCCGGAGGAGAGATCTTGAATCGCTATCGAGTCCAGGGATGTAAGATGTTTTGCATCCCCCTAGGAATATATCTACGAGACATGATCGTAATTTGATAAACCTACCATACATCTTCGGGTTTGGCTCAGGCTTTAAGACTTCGTTATTGAGTTCGTCGCTAAACTTCTCCCTTTGGGCTCGCTTAAAATTAAATTGTCTTTTAAACTGGGCAGTTTCTGGCTTCTCGACTGTTGCCACTGTGCTGAGTGTGAGGGAGAGGCTGTAATGGGCGAAATTTAAAGCGCATTATCGGCTGTTATCGCTGCGTCTTCCTATCAGAATTGACTGTTCTGTGGAAAAATGGAGAGATTATTTATGAGTCTGCAAAGTTGTCTTATGTGTGTGTGTAAGTGTTTGTGTGTGTGTGTGTTAAAATGTAGATTTTTGTCCCCCGATGTACGTGAAAAGCAGATTCCAGTCAAGTCAGAGAGTTTACTACGCTCAGCCGACTGCAGAGTCGTGGCGTGCTGCAAAGAATTCCAGCTACGTAGTAGCTGATCTCTACAAGATCACGCCGGCGGCTGCTAAGAAGTAACACATATTGTTAAAGAGAGAATTATCGTGGTATGTTCGTTCATCGTAAACGGTTCTTGGCTTGACTCTTAAGAATTTTAGTCAGTCTCTCAAGAGTTTGGCTCAAGAAATGGTGTCATGAGTTAGTCTCGGCGAGTGAGTTGCAATGAGGGGGTAGGAATAAGTTTGTCTGCTACGGGGTTTAATCAGGGGAGAGTAGAAAGCAACTCTTAAGTCATTCAGGTAGATACTTTGAAAATATCATTTGTTTTTTGGAGAAAGTAAGTGTTTAATTGATTTCTTTGAAGTTTAAGCTCACCATGTGGAGGGAAAAGCAGAAGATAACTTTCTGACGAAAGGTAAAATTCTGTGGGTAGCAGCAGTAGATGATACGATTAATTGGAGTATAAGATTGGTTTCTCGTGCTTCTTAATTTTGTGTGGAGGCAGTGGCTGAACTTTGGATTGCTTGATAGCCAGATGTTTTTAGGTGTACCGTGTCTCATTTAGTTGGAGATTTTACGTTGGTTTGTGGAAAGGACAGACGTTATCACTTAAAATCATAATTTGATTTTGTGAAGTTGACCATAGCACGCACTAAGGGAATTGTAGCGTTGGATTGGTGTATTGCGGTTGTGGAACAGAAAGCAAGCACTTAGGAAAAGTGCCTTTACGATTTTGTGACTTTAGTGTGCTCGTCGTTTGTTCTAATAAATAATGGAAATCTCTCTATATATATATACAACGACTGCTGTGTGATTAAGTATTTAAATATTGACAGGTCCGCGGAAAGTTGACGCCTGAAGTGGATAAGATTTGTGTCCCATATAAAGTTCACGTAGACTAAAAGTGGCAGTTTCACCCAGGTTTTTTGTTTCATGTTTTTCATTATGTTTCCGCTTAGTGGGGTTTTTCGTAGTTAACTATTACTCATGACAAAATATGCTGTGTAGTACCTGAACACGAAAAAAAAAAAAAAAAACAGGTGGCAAAGACAGAGGTTTTCTGTTTTAAATTATAAAAACGAGTCCCTGAGTAGCATTTATCCCCGAATTGTTACTTGAGAGTAAAGTTAGATACTAAAGCAGACAATTAATTTGCATATATAGCAGAGTATTACAGATAAGCGACACATAAGTAAAATAAAGCAGGTTCACATTGAGTCGAAGTAAAATTAAGAGATATTACCTCTCAAACAAACTAAAATAATAATTTATATTTTATAATTTGCAATAAGAGGAAAGATATTAATGATTTAAGAGAACCTGAAGACAATTTACAATTTATGAAAGATAATTACTTTTAAAAGAAAGAAATTTCACTTAATTCGGATAGGTTGAGGTTTTTGAGAAAACGTTAAAATGTTTTTATTCAGTTTACCAATGGTCTTGTTGTAGCGAGACGCCACATGTAGACATTATCATTGAGTAGCAACGACTGGTTGGTCTAGATTACATCCGTTCTTCGTAAGATGAACGTACACTTAATTTTACGCAAAAGCACTTAAAAAGTTCTCATTGATTGGATGAGTGTACCTAATACTTTGAAGCATTTGTAGTAAAAATGCTTAAGTGGAATCAGTACGTCAGACAGCCCGTATTTATTATTTTATACGTTGGTAGCATATTTTGGTTTCGTCGTTGCCTACCGAAGTGCGTCGTCCTATTGTCAATTCATACTCTGGAGACTATAGTCTTTCGCTGCGAGTGTTAAACCGGAATATCTGGTTTCTATCCATCGTGTACTCTTGCGCATAGTATTTTACTTTGTGACTGATATTAAATTTGGTGGTAGTTAAAGTTACGAACCTAGTGATACCCTGTGAGTCAGATGCGTTATTATGAGCAATATTAACATATTCTGCTAGCCCTATTATACCACGAAAGTAGTAACTGTGGCTATCCTTCAGTACATAGTTGTAGTGATACGTAGTGTGATCTGCTGTGAGAGAAAATTAACATCCAAACTTACGCGTCATCCTAGTGTCTGGATAGACGATCATTTTTAATTAGCCAGATTAAGTCACTGATCTTCGGTACTGTTTTCTCAGCCACAGTTAAGTGGCGTATTTCAAGGTATCTACGAGAAACTGCCTACACTTCGATTATCCGTCCTCTTTGGAGTACTGCTGGGCGGTGTGTATCTTCACCAGAACGATTACATGAGTACATCGAGAAGGCTCAAACAAGAGCAGCATGTTTTGTAGTATCGCGAAATAGGGGAGGGAGTTCCACTGACATGATACTGGATTTGGGGTTGACACCATTAAAACAAAGGCATTTTTTGTTGCGGCGGAATCTTCTCATCAAATTTCTCCTCCGATTGCGATAATGTTTTGTTGACACCAACCCACATAGGGAGAAACGATACTCGTAATAAAATAAGGTAAGTCGTTTCACTTCCCAGATGCCTAAAGACCAACTGTCCGCTTTCGCGTCTCAATCCGAAGTGTAACCTTTGGTGTCTCCAGCTGATCTGTCCCTCTGCCTGTCCTCTGCCACGTTTTCCCGCGCGCCGAACATTTTCTCTCAATCGACTAGTGCAGCTCCCTTTCCTGAGGCCGTCCATCTGATTGGCTACAGCTTATTCTACATTATATTCCAAAGCTTGACCACTTTCACGTTCTTAATAAAGTAACAATAATATCCATTACCTAATAAACGTTAAATTCTTTTACATAAAAGCAATACAATTTCCTTCTTGACTGTCACTGCCAGAAGCCTTGCACCAATGTGCTCTCTGATAAATAAATACAGAACAAAAGTAACTATTATGCACTAAAATTTACAACTAATATTCTATTACCTAATGATTTAGTAAGGTGTCATGCTGTCATCGTCCAATGTGTTTTGTGTGGAGGAAATGATGATCTGATGCTTAACTGAAACTACTGATAACTTAAGTATACTACATCTTTTAACGTTATCTTTACAACGTTTGTCATTTTAATTATGCTCTTCTACATGCAATGTCGGTCGTTCAGATCGACCAAAGCGCTCAGATTTTAGCATCAGGTCTTGTTTCGAAACTTGTTAATTTCACTTTAACAGTAAATCCTAAACTATTATAGATATGATCGATATACAAGTTTTATTGGGATCACAATGAAAATTTATGAAGGATGGTAGATTAAAGTAACTGTGTCTTAATTCAAAAAATTGCTCTGAGCACTATGGGACTCAACTGCTGTGGTCATCAGTCCCCTAGAACTACTTAAACCTAACTAACCTAAGGACATCACACACATCCATGCCCGAGGCAGGATTCGAACCTGCGACCGTAGCAGTCGCACGGTTCCGGACTGCGCGCCTAGAACCGCTAGACCACCGCGGCCGGATGTCTTAATTCCCTGAATTACTACATAATTACTACATATTTAACACTGCTACATCTCCTCGGCCACAAACGGCTTCTACTGGGTTTCCCTATGACGTAGGTTCCCGTCTGTCTCAATCGCACACTACAGCGCTTAGGCCTCAATAGACAATAGACGCCTGTGAGTTTCCGCATTCCGCAGTGAATCTGCGCCATTTGTGACACACTGTCCTCAACGACAGGATTCGTTTCACAATTCCTGAAGGCTGACTCTTTCGGCCACATATTTAAATGAGACCGCAATGCTAGTTAACTCCAAGTTTTTTCGCGCGCTTTTCGAGAGTGGAATAATAGGGAATTATTGTGAAGATCGTTCGATGAACCTTCGGCCAGGCCCTTAAATGTGATTTGCGGACTATCCATGCAGATGAAGATGATGTCCTATAATTTTGTTCAATTTTTAGTAGATTACAGTTCCCTTTCCCTCCCCCTCCCTCCCCCATGAGACATGGACTGGACCTTGACATTATGGGATGGCTTGTGCCCCTCGCGATACTGACAGCCACACCTCAGGTATAACTACAATGCCGAGATATCTATTTACAGGTCAAGCATACACGTGGTTTCTGTACAGGGACAGCTGCCATTTCAGTAGTTACAGGCCAACAGTCTGGATAACCGACTGGTCTTGTAACATCAGCCAACATTGCACTGCGGTGCTGCTACTGTGAACGGGTGAAAGAAAGGTTCGCAGGAGAGCTTCTGTAAAGTTTGGAAGGTGGGAGACGAGATACTGGCAGAAGTAAAGCTGTGAGTACCGGGCGTGAGTCGTGCTTCGGTAGCTCAGTTGGTAGAGCACTTGCCCGCGAAAGGCAAAGGTCCCGAGTTCGAGTCTCGGTCGGGCACACAGTTTTAATCTGCCAGGAAGTTTCATATTGTGAACTGTAAGACATTTCTATTGGCAGATGTGCACTCTAGACACAATTAATTGAGAAATTGCAAAAAGGTAGGAAATTAAGGACCTATTACCTGGATAAGTTGAAAAAACTTAGGAAGAAGATGTATAGTAGCATTGAGAGATGAAATAGTGAAGATAGCAGAGTAACAGGTACGGAAAAACACAAGGCCTGGCAGGAACCCCTGAATTTCACACTAGACATTGAATTTATTTGATGAAAGCAGATAATAGAAAACTGCTGCAAACTAAATAAGTAAAAGGGAATACAGACGTGTAAATAATGAGATTGACAGAAAGTACAAAATGGCCAAGAAGGAACTGCTAGAAGACAAATGCAATGCTAAAGAAGCATGTATAATTAGGGTAATGATAGATACCACATTTAGGAAAATTGAAGATACATTCGGAAATGAGGGAAACAGTTGTGTGGATATGAAGAGTTCATAAGAAGAACCAGGAGCAAAGAAGTAAAAGCTAAAAGCTGGTAGACAGATAGAGACAGACTATACAAGAGAAATGTACTTTAAAGTAATATAGGCCCCAGTCATGTGAACACAGTCTGTTTTCGAAGTCACCGTGCTATAATAACTCACAGACGGCAGGGGTGCCAACATTAGTAGTGGAGGAAGTATACAGGGTGGTCCATTGGTACTGATGGGGCCAAATATCTCACGAAATAAGCATCAAACGAAAAAACCACAAAGAACGAAGCTGGTCTAGCTTGAAGGGGGAAACCACATGGCGCCATGGTTGGCCAGCTAGATGGCTCTGCCATTGCTCAAACGGATATCAACTGCGTTTTTTTTTTAAATAGTAACCCCCATTTTTATTACATATTCGTGTAGTACGTAAAGAAAGATGAATGTTTTAGATGGACCACTTTTTTCGCTTTGTGATAGATGTTGCTGTAATAGTCACAAATGTATAAGTACGTGGTATCACGTAATATCCCGTCACTGCGGACTGTATTTGCGTCGTGATACATTACCCGTGTTAAAATGGACCGTTTACCAACTGCGAAAAGGTCGATATCGTGTTGATGCATGGCTATCGTGATCAAAATGTCCAACGAGCGCGTGCTATCTATACTGCTCGGTATCCTGGACGACATCATCCAAGTGTCCCGACCGTTCGCCGGATAGTTACGTTATTTAAGGAAACAGGAAGTGTTCAGCCACATGTGAAACATCAAGCACGACCTGCAAGAAATGATGAAGCCCAAGTAGGTGTTTTAGCTGCTGTCGTGGCTAATCCGCACATCAGGAGCAGACTAATTGTGCAAGAATCGTGAATCTCAAAAACGTCGGTTTGAGAATGCTACATCAACATTGATTGCACCCGTGCCATATTTCTATGCACCGGGAATTGCATAGCGACGACTTTGAATGTCGTGTACAGTTCTGCCACTGGGCACAAGAGAAATTACGTCACGATGGCAAATTTTTTGCACGCGTTCTATTTAGCGACGAAGCGTCATTCACCAACAGCGGTAACGTAAACCGGCTTAATATGCACCATTGGGCAATGGAAAATCCACGATGGCTGCGACAAGTGGAGCACCAGCGACCTTGGCGGGTTAATGTATGGTGCGGCATTATGGGAGGAAGGATAATTGGCCCCCATCTTATCGATGGCAATCTAAATGGTGCAATTTCCTATGTAATGTTCTACCGATGTTACAACAAGATGTTTCACGGCATGACAGAATGGCGATGTACATCCAACACGATGGATGTGCGGCATATAGTTCGCGTGCGGTTGAAGCGGTATTGAATGGCATATTTCATGACAGGTGGATTGGTCGTCGAAGCACCATACCGTGACCCGCACGTTCACCGGATCTGACGTCCCCGGATTTCTTTCTGTGCGGATAGTTGAAGGATATTTGCTATCGTGATCCACCGACAACACCTGACCACATGCGTCAGCGCAATGTCAATGCATGTGCGAACATTACGGAAGGCGAACTACTCGCTGTTGAGAGGAATGTCGTTACACGTATTGCCAAATGCATTGAGGTTGACGGACATCATTTTGAGCATTTATTGCATTATTATCGTATTTACAGGTAATCACAATGTAACAGCATGGGTTGTCAGAAATGATAAGTCCACAAAGGTACATGTATCACCCTGGAACAACCGAAATAAAATGTTCAGACGTACCTATGTATCGCATTTTAATTTAAAAAACCTACCTGGTACCAACTGTTCGTCTAAAATTGTGAGCCATATGTTTGTGACTATTACAGCGCCATCTATCACAAATCGAAAGAAGTGGTCCAACTAAAACATTCATGTTTCTTTAGGTACTACACGAATATGTAATAAAAATGGTGGGTTCCTATTTGAAAAAACCCAGTCGATGTCCGTTTGACCAATGGCAGCGCCATCTAGCGGGCCAACCATAGTGCCATCTGGTTTCCCCTTCCAAGCTAGACAAGTTTAGTTCTTTGTAGTTTTTTCGTTTGACGCTCATTTCGTGAGATATTTGGCCCGGTCACGATCAATGGACCACCCTGTATAGCATGTCGCGGGAACGCTAGGAACGCTGCAGTCGTTGCCGTAATGCGGAAACGGGGCGACGTATCGTCCAAAGCGACACGATCATTGCCTTTTGTGCCAAGGGTGGCAGCATTTCCGAAGTGGCTAAGTTTGTAAACTGTTCGCATACCGCCGTGTTTAAAAGACACCACGTATTGCAAAATGGTGCACTCCAAAGTCATCACACAGACAACTGTGGTGTATCAGGGGCCATAGATGATAGGGGTGATGACGGCTGCGAAGATATGCACAGGCGAACAGACGTGCAGCTGTTGAGCAACTGACCGCCTAATTGAAACAAGTGGTATGGTAGATGCATGGCTCTGAGCACTATGGGACTGAACAGCTATAGTCATCAGTCCCCTAGAACTTAGAACTACTTAAACCTAACTAACCTAAGGACATCACACAACACCCAATCATCACGAGGCAGAGAGAATCCCTGACCCCGCCGGGAATCGAACCCGGGAAAACAAGTGGCTACCAACAGTGTCTCCCCAACGACCGTTCAGCGAACGTTGCTGCAAATGCGCCTCTGTAGCAGGTGCCTAGTTCATGCACCCATGCTGACCGTTGCTCATCCGCCTGAGAGGTTCAGTTTTCAGACCAACGCCGCAACTGGACGTCCACTGTATGTTGACTGCCGGCTTGAAACGTCTGAAAGCAAACACCCAGGCTGGAGGACGGACCGTACTGTGTGGGGGAACGCTGTCGCACCATTCCTTGTCTGTATATCGTCAGTTTGAAGGGCACGATAGATATACGGAAGTATGACCTTAACCAGGGACCATGTTCACCCCTAGATACAATTTGTTTTTCCCTAGCAGGACAATGCACACATACACTGGTATGTGCATGGTTAATACGACCGTCAGGACGAGTACTCACCTGGCCGCCAAACTCCCCAGATTTAAACCCAAATGAGAATCTGTGAGACCATCTCGATTGGGTTATTAGCGCCATGGATCCTCAACCGAAAAACCAAGCGTAGTGGCACTGCAGTTGGCATGGCTACACAGCCCTTCCTTTCCCTACCACTCTCTGTCTGCACGTCTCGCACCTGAAAAAGTGGTTATTGAGACTTTTCACAGGTGGTCACAATAATGTGACTGGACAGACTGACAGGATAGAGGAAGTAGATGAAGATGAGACTGGCGATAAGAAACTGCAAGAAGTATTTGACAGCCCACTGAAAGGCATAAATCGAAACAAGACTCTGGATTTATCAGCATTAACTCAGAATTATTGATATCCTTGGAAGCAATGACAAAACCCGACCGGACAGACGTGCGTTTTAAAGTGCCACTTTCGGAATGCTGAGTTGCGTAGGCCCCGGTTCGAATCCCCACAGTGGATTAAAGACGATGATTCGATGCGCTGGCCATCCTAGATGTGGGTTTTAGGCGGTTTTCCACATCCCACATGGTGAATACT
Source organism: Schistocerca serialis cubense (assembly GCF_023864345.2). Lineage (NCBI taxonomy): Eukaryota > Metazoa > Arthropoda > Insecta > Orthoptera > Acrididae > Schistocerca > Schistocerca serialis. The sequence continues at coordinate 154,577,320 of NC_064647.1, read as the reverse complement.
GGGCTGGTACCCAAGTCTGGCCTCAGTTAAACGATTTGCATGCAATAAGAAAACTATTGCTCACTTTCTCAGAACTATGACTACAAGCAAACAGTTGTAGTACACATGTTCCGATCCGAGGGGTTGCGGAGTGGGAACTGGAAGGACTTCCAGCCATCCCTCACAATTGATCTTTGCCACAATCCTTAATAGCTACACCGACACTGCACCAATGTGGGCAAAGGCACGAGAAAAAGAAGATACAGCCCTGCTATTTCACCTGATGCGCAACGTGTACGAGACGAACCAAATATTATCAGACCTCAAGAAGAATGTAACAGTTGCAATTCGAAGGAAAGCAGGTGGCGACAGGTGTGAATAGGACCGAACTAAAAGTTTAATTAGTCATTGTACTAAATTTATTTGCAGAACAACGCGAAAAGTGTTTCAAAGATCAGCTTTGTTCCAGAGAAGTGTAGGTACACTGGAGGCTAAAAAAGAAACAAATAGAAAAAAGATTAAGAAAAGTGAGATGGACGTTTACAGAATTTGTATACATTGGGAAAGCATTTGGAAACTTCAATAGAAGTACAGTCTTTGAAACTGTAAAGATAGCAGAGGAAAAACACGGGGAGCGAAAGATTATTTACGATGTGTGCAGAAATCTGACGGCGGTAATAACAGTAGAACGGCGCGAAAGGAAATCAATGGTGAGAAGGGAGTGAGACTGGGTCGTATCGTGTGCCCTATGCAACTTAATCTGCGCTCTGAGCAAACAGTAAAGGAAATCATTGAAATTTGAGAAATAAATTAAAATTATGAGAGAAGAAGTAAAAACTTTGAGGTTCGCGGATGACAACGCAATTCAGTCAAAACCAGAAAAAGACTTGGGAGAGCAGTGTTAATGGAATCGACAGTGCCTTCCTTGTAATGATGATATTGGATGAACATTACCAAAAGCAGAACTTGAATAAAGGAATGCAGCCGAATTATATCAGGCGATGCTGAGGGAATTACAATAGGAAATGAGGCACTAATAGTAGTAGATACTATTTGTCGAGTAAATAACTGATGATGGGTGAGATAGAGGAGATATGAGATGTAAAATGGCAATGCCAAGAAAAGAGTTGAGAAGAAGAGAAATTTGATAAAGTCGAATATAAATAGCTCTTTTAAGACTGCTTAGATAGATGTGGCCCGCCACGAGTTGCTCTCCTTTGCCAACCTTTTCATCTGCGAATAACACTTGCAACCTACATCGTCAATTACTTGCTGGATGTACCCAGAACTCTCTCCCCCTCTACAGTTTTTACCTTCTACAGCTCCCTCTAGTACCATTGATGTTATTCCATGATGTCCTAACAAATGTCCTATAAATCTGTTGCTTCTTCTCGCCAGTATTTTCCATGCATTCCTTTCCTACCCGGCTCTGAGGAGAAACTCCTCATTCCTTACCTTATCAGTCCACCTGATTTTCAACATTCTTCTGTACCACCACATCTCCATTCTCTTCTGTTCCGGCTTTCCCAAAGTCCACATTTCATTACCGTCAATGCTGTGCTCCAAATGTACAGTCTCTGAAAATCGTTCCTCAAACCAAGGCCTATGTCTGATGCTACTAGACTTGTTTTGGCTAGGAATGGTCTATTTTCCAGTACCAGCCTGCTTTTTATGCACTCCTACCCCGTCTATTACCGGTTATTTCGCTGCTTAGGTGGCAGAATTACTTGCCTGCGTCCAATTAATGAGCCCCGATTTTGATGCTAAGTTTCTTGCTATTCTTATTTCTGCTACTTATCATTATTTTCATTTTTTTCTTTGATTTACTCTCAATTCATGTATTTTACTCACTAGACTTGTCCATTCCATTAAATTGATCCTGTAATTCTTTACCTTCACCGAGGATAGCAACATATATCAGCTAACCTTATCATTGACATCCTTTGATCTGGAATTTTAATTCCTCTCTTGAATCTTACATTTATTTTCATCATTGCTTATTTAATGCATAGATTGAACAATAGTGGAATACTCTACGTCCCTGTCTTGCACCCTTTCCATTCTGAGCACTTTTTACTTGGTTTTCCAGTCTTTTTTTCCCTCCAGGTTGTTGCAGTTTATTGCCCATCTTTCCCTATAGCTTACTCACATTTTTCTCAAAATCTCTAATATCTGGTCCATTTTATACTGTCGAAAGCTTTTCCCAGGTTGACATATCCTGTGATCATGTCTTGATTTTTCTTTAGTCTTATTTCCATTATCAATCTCAAAGTCAGAAGTGGCTCTCTGGTGTCTTTACGTTTCCTAAGGCTAAACTGATCGTCGTCTTAACACATCCTCGTATTTCTTTTTCTTTCTTCTGTATATTATTCTTGTCAACAGCTTGAGGCAAGAGCTTTTAAGCTGACTGAGATAAAACTCCCTCACTTGTCAGCTCTTTCTCCGAAGTCTGTGTATGGTGTTCTTTTCTGAAAGTCTGATGGTAGATCACCATTCATACATTGTACACACCAACGTGAATAATCGTTTTGTTGCCACATCCTGTAATGGTCTTAGAAATTCCAGTGGAATATAATTTACCCCTCCTACCTTAATTGATTTTACGTCGTCCAAAGCTGTTTTAAATTCTGATTCTAATACTGTATCTCCTATTCATTCTCTGTCGACTCCTGTTTCTTCTTCTGACACGTTACTAGACAAGTCCCCCCCCCCCCCCCCCAAATAGACCTTCAATGCTTTTAATTTCACAGAATGTTGTTATGATTTTTCTATAACCTGAAGCAGACCTTCCGACAATCATTTCTTTTCCATTTCTTCACTTTTTTATGCAGCCATTTGGCCTTAACTGCCTGAACTTCCTATTTATTACATTCATAAGTGACTTGTGAAGATTATTGCATTTCCTTCTTCCATCGATCAGCTCAAGTATTTCTTCTATTACCCATGGATTACTCACAGTTACGTTCCTTGTGCCTATGTTTTTCTTTTCAACTTCTGTGATTCCTCCTTTCAGAGATGCACATTCCTCTTCAGCTGAAGGGTGTACTGAACAGTTAATTTTCGTAGGACTTATAGCCTCAGACTACTTCAAGCATACATCTTCATTCCTTACTACTTCCATATACCACTTTCTGTGCTCTGATTCTTCCTGAGTAGTCATCATAACTAAATTGTGATCTGAGGCTATACCCGCTCCTGGTTTCGCCTTACAATCCAATATCTGATTTTGGAATATCTGCCTGACATGGTGTAATTTAACGAGAATCTTGACATATGCCCTGACCTTCTTGAACAGAATATTCGCTATTACTTTCTGATATTTACTGCAGAGCTCAGCTAGTCTTTGTCATCTCTCACTGCTACTACAGAGTCCATATTCGGCCTTCAATATCCGTTCAATATCCTCATATACTTTCTCTATCTCTTCATCTTATAGTTGCGGCTTCTTCATGTAGCCAGTGCTGTTTTGCTGTCGAGAACAACCATGTTACTGAACTCTTTTCAATAACGCACTCTTTGCCCTACCTGCTCCAATTATAGCATTTTCTGCTCTTACAGGTATTATCCAATACTTGTATTACCAGAAATACTTTTCTTCTTTTAATTTCATTTTAATGGCGCCTACTATTCGTAGATTGTACCTTTTCATTTCATTTTTAAGATTATCTGTCTTTCCTATTACGTTCCAACTTTTTATTTTCCGTGCCCGGCTCGTAGTATGTTATTCCATCGTTGGTTATTCCATCTTTTTCTCATGGCCACCTCCCTCTTGGCAGTGCCCTTCCGGAGATCCAAATGAGGGAGTAATCTGAAGTCCTTTGCCAATGAAGAGATCATCATTATTGGGGTTAATGCAGTGGTCCCCATTGCGTTCTGCATCCTCATGCCGTTGATCACTGCTGATTTTTCAGCCTTTTCGGGGCATATCTCACCCCAAGGGAAGAGAATGACCTGAACTTCTGTCCACTCTTCCACCTTCTTTGACGAGGCCGTTGGCAGAACGAGGAGAACTTCTTACGCCAGAAGTCTTAGGCCGCCACTGTGATGTACGGAAGTGGAATGTCTACGATAAGCAGTTCAGAAATAAACTTTTTGAAATGTGTTGGCACAGAGGAGTGCTGAAGATTAGATGGATAGATCGCATAACCAATGAGGAGGAAGTGAAAAGAATTGGGAAGAAAAGAAATTTGAGGCAAAAAATGAGCGAAAGGAGAGGTGTGTTGATAGAACACATTCTGAGATGTCATGGAATCATCAGTATAGTATTTGAGTGAAAAGTGTGTGTGAGTGTGTGTGTGTGTGTGTGTGTGTGTATGTGTGTGTGTGTGTGCGTGTGTGTGTGTGTGTGTGTCTATGGGAGGAGGGTGAGCGGGGGAGGGAATGAAAATTACAGTTCGAGACCCAGAGATGAATACAGTAAGCATATTCGAATGGATGTAGGTTGCAGTGGTCATTCGGAGATGAAGCGATTTGCACAGGTTACAGTGGCATGAGGAGTTGCGTAAAACTAGTCTTCAGACTAAAGGCCACAGTAGATCAACATTCAACTAATCGTGTAGGATGTTTCTTGATTGTATTCCAGTGGAAAAAGTTCCCGTGATACCGTTTTAGAGAAAAATAATTAAAATTGATGGAGCAGATGTCAAAGAGACTCTTTGCATCTTTTTGTGATTTACCATTACGAACTGCACGTTCATTTACTTCAGCTGCAAACAAGTGCTTTATGTTACTCTTACAATGTAAACCTTTACCGTGTAGCTAGCGCAAACAAACAATATGGAGCATTCCTGGAAGAAAATGCTAATAAGGACTCCGGAAACGCTCTGCCTGGCAGAGAGGTGAGGGAGAGAAGGGAAAGGTTAAAAGAAAGGGCGTCAGGTAGGGGTGGGTGTGAGCGAAGCGCTGTTTGTCTAATCTCCGCTTCACGGCTGGCGAGGAAACTGCCTGATCAAATATGGCGTCCCGCGGCGACACTTAATTGTTTCCGTCAGGGACTCGGCAATGTAATAAGCCCTCAGGCTGCTAAAAAACAAGCGAGAGAAGACTACTGTGCACAGAAAACTGAGAAAACTCTCTGAAGGGCCCAGAAAAAACACTAGCAACTGTTTGAGTTTATGCGCGAGGTGTAATCGACTTTTAATTACACTCTGGTCTCATAAACGTTATTAAAACCTGTTTTTGTGCGTTCTTTATTTCCGTAGAAGTGGGTACACTGCATGGGAGCAGCCTACCGGACAGACTCCTTTCTTCGTATTATCCTCTCTGTTCTATACTGCCTAAAAAACTGCTTGTACACACTTTTAGAGGTTTGCAGGACACACAAGATTTATTGTTGCAACAGTTCATATAGAGTACATGGCATTATTACATTTACAGTCAATAGCACAAGTGATTCTGAGATACAATGTATTGACCCATGCTGTAACACATATATTCGTACATGGTGTAGGCTCCAGTCGACTGTACAGGTGGTGAATACTATCCTGGGATACATTATGCCACTTCTGCTCGACCTGTCCACGTAGTTCTATAACAGATGGTTGACGAATCACACGGGTCACCTCTCACCCCATTGCATCCTACATGTCCTGCTTTGGAGATCGTGGTGGCTAGGGAAGCCGCTGTATGTTTTGTTGAGAACGTTGAGTATCAAAAGGCTATGTGTGGGCGAATAGCATCCTGTTGGTGCAACACTTCACTTTCCTGTTGCAAGAATAGCAAAAGAATGGGTCTAACAATAATCTGCATGTACCGAGCGCTGGTCAGCGTCCCCTCCAGAAACACCAAAGGTGACCGAGGTGTGTAGCTTATCACACCTCAGACCACAATGCCTGGGTGGGGCCAGTGTGACTTGGACAAATGCATTCTAAGAGAAAGCGGTCACCAGATCTATATCGCATGTGCAAACGACTATCACTTGCTTGCTTTAAGAATCTGCTCTCATCGCTGAAAAGCACAGTGCACCATTTCATCTTCCAAGTGATCCTCTGATGCCACCAGTCGAACTATGCACATCGATGCTGTGGCGAATTGGAAGAGAGGGCTAGAGGTGTGCTTGCCCTTAGTCCCAATGCTAATAACCGTTTCCCACAGTTCCTGTTGACACGTCTGGGCTCACAAGCCTTCTTATCTGTGCTGTGCTAGCTGTATGATCTGACACTGCTGCCCTTACAATACGCACGATCCTGTCAGGCGTCTGAGCTGCACGGACGTCCAGAATCTCATCTAAGGATGTGAAAATCTCCAATCTCTGATACCAGTGGTGTTACACAACTGACGCGGTACATCCAACTTCCGTGACATTTCTCTGAAAGGACCATCGCGCCACTCCGAAGCCCATAATTTAACTCCTTTCAAACTCGCTCAGTCGACTGTAGGAATAACGACTTTGTCGCTGTGAACTGGTAGCCAGCTTCCTTGACAAGCCTGCACCACACTGAGCCTTCTAGCTAAGAGGATTCCTCATTAAAGGGTGGACTCTGGTAGCTATGCCAATAAGATATCTGTTGGCGAACGTCAATGAAACCATAATCAGTATCTACGCTCCAGAATGAAGTTTTCAGATTACAACTGTGCACCCGATCGAGATTCGAGCTCGGGACCTCTGTCTACCGTGGGCAAGTGCTCTGCCATCTGGGCTACCCAAGCGCAATTTACGATTGTCGTCGCGGCTTTAATTCCTCCACGTCCCGAGTTCGAGTCTCGGTCCGCATACAGGTTAAATCTGTCAGGAAGTTTCAGTACATACACTATACCTCAGGAGGTAGCATATCCTATTATTGGATAAAAATCTACGTCCTCTTTCAAAGTGCACAAATCTTTTTCCTATCAGTGAATATTGCTAGAAAAATGTACCACTGAATCCACAGCTGTACATGCGCAGTTTTTATATGAAGATGGTATCTCTTCTTTCGGACATGACCGAAGAAACAGTTACCACCTTCATATACATAAGGCTTACCGGCCAATGACCTTCAGTGCGAATGAACTCCGATTGCTCAAACTCTTACGGGAATCGATAGAGCGACTACTGCGAATAATGAGTGTAGTGGGCAGGGGCACTACAAGCGTGGTGTGTGGTCAGTGAGTTGGAAATGTGGGCCTCACTGGGAGCGTACCTGCAGTCCCACCATCCTTTGCGTCTTCGATAGCTCAGTCGGATAGAGCATCTGCCATGTAAGCAGAGGATCCCGGACCCGAGTCCCGGTCATGGCACACATTTTCAACTGTCCTCGTTGATATTTATCAACGCCTGTAAGCACCTAATGGTCTGGATTACACTGTAATTTCGTGACCATTGGTATTTAGTTTCACTTGTATTCTGAAAACATTCGAGACCACGCAAGAACATTAGCGAACATCTTAAAAATGAACATTGTAAAAATTTCAGAATTACACGCTCTTATATTTTCTCGAATGCTCAACAGTAATCTTAAGTACTCTGAAAACCAGTTATCTCTTCATCAATACCCCAGCAGTTTCCCTCCTTTCCAGTTCACCACTGGCGAGATTTATCTCTTTCTTAGATTTCTACATACGTGTAAAAGTTAATATTCCTTAACAGACTAAAATCCCGCATAATAAATATTAATCAATTCATTTTCACGTAAATTTTCATAACTTACTATCGCATTCACGTTTCCTTGAGCCGTTCTAATCGATTTACAAAAGTATATGGGCGCATACATCTTCCATGGCCTAAATACATTGGTGGTAAAAAAAAAAAAAAAAAAAAATTGGACCACCAAAAATTGTTAATGTAAAATAACGAAATTTCGGGAACACTTTTGTCTCTGTAATTCTAGTTCCTAAGAAAGTTGTTATCGACAGGTGTTAAAATCAGCGTAATACCAGTTTAATGTCTTGGTTGCAAAATATTAACACCTACTCTGTTAGAAGGATAAACTGGTAGAAGCAGATCTCGGGGAAGACCAGCTCAGATTCTGGACAAATACAAGAACCCCTAAGGATAGGCAAGCCTACATTTATACCATTTCTAAACTTAAAGCTTTTGGCAATGTTGACTGCAATACTCTTTGAAATTCCGACGTTAGCAGAGCTAAAATACAGAGAGCTTAAGGCTATTTACAGCTTGTTCAGAAACCAGATTGCAGTTGTAATAGTCGAGGGCCATAAAAGGGAAGCAATAGTTGAGAATGGAGTGAGACGGCGTTGTAGCCTATCCCAATGTTATTCCATATGTAAAATAAATAAACAGTGAAGGAAACCAAAGAAAATGTTTGAGTAGGAATTAAAGTTCAGGGGGGAAGAAATACGAACTCTGAGGTTTGCTGATGAAATTGCAGTTCTGTCAGAGACAGTGGAGGAACTATAATTGCAGTTGAATGGAATGGATGGTGTCTTGAAGGGATGAGATAAGATGAATATATAGAAAAATATAACAAAGGTAATTGAATGTAGTTGAATTAAATCATGTGATGCTGAGGGAATTAGTTTAGGGATCGAGACATGTAAAGTAGTAGATGAGTTTTGTTATTTGGGAAGCAAAATAACTGGCTAAAGGAAAGAGAGGATACAAAATGTAGACGGGCAACGGCAAATTTCTGAAGAAGAGAAATCTGTTAACATCGAATAGAGACTTAGTTTTAGGAACCCTTAACTGAAGGTAGATGTCTGGAGTGTAGCCACACATGGAAGTGAAACATGTATGTTAAACAGTTTAGATAAAAAGAGAACCGAAGCTTTCGAGATGTGGTGCTACAGAAGAGTGCTGATAATTGGTTGGATTCATAATGTAACTAATTAGGAAGTATTGAATAGAATTAGGAAGACAAGAAATTTATGACACAACTGGACCAAAAATTATCAGCAGATACGGCACACACTGAGACATCAAGGGATCACCAGTTTATATTGGACGGAAATGTGGGAGATAAAAATCGTAGAGGAAGACCAAGAAATGAATACAATAAGCAGAGTCAGAAAGATGTCGATTGCAGTAGTTACCTGGAAATAGAGCCTCACACAGGATAGACTAACATGGAGAGCTGAATAGCAACATCAGGTAACATATTTAAGTAATGAACGTTGCAGGATCACAGTTTAACGTAAGGGCGATTTAAGCCACCACAAATGTCAGATGCTGGTACATTAAAAACCGATGTTACCGCCAGAATGTTGAATGCAAGCATGCAAACTTGCAAACATAGTATTCTACAGGTGCCGGATGCCAGTTTATGGGGTGGAGTTGCACGCCTGTTACACTCTGTTGGTCGGTACAAGGATCATTAATGCTGTTTCTACCGAGCGAGGTGGCGCAGTGGTTAGACACTGGACTCGCATCCGGGAGGACGACGGTTCAATCCCGCGTCCGGCCATCCTGATTTAGGTTTTCCGTGATTTCCCTAAATCGCTCCAGGCAAATGCGGGGATGGTTCCTTTCGAAGGGCCTGGCCGACTTCCCTCCCCGTCCTTCCCTAATCCTATGAGACCGATGACCTCGCTGTCTGGTTTCCTTCCCCGAAACAACCAACCAACCAACCAATGCAGTTTCTTGGTGATGCTGAAGTTGTCTCTTGATCGAGCAGGCCAAGACAACATATCCCCACTGTGTAGAGCATGTTGCACTACAACAGCGGTATATGAGCGACCCTTATCCTGTAGGCAACAGCCCCTGAAATGCTGTTCATGAATGGCAGCACAATAGGTTGAATCACCAGACAAACATATTAATTTTCAGTCAGGATAACCACGAGAGCGCTCCCGCTGTCATACTAAATCGCTCCCCAGACCGTAACTCCAGGTGTAGGTGCAGTGTGTCAAGCACACAGGAAGGTTGGGTGCAGACTATCAAGTGCCCTCCCTCTAACCAATACACAGCTGTCACTTGCACAGAGGCACAACCACCTGAAAACGTAACCGACCTCCAATGTGCCCTTCCATGAGCTCTCACTGTCAGTGACTGCACTTTTGTGTCTGCATAGTGAGTGTGCTAATGCGTGCAAACTTGCCTTACAACTTAGTGTGCAAATGGACAAAACATCTGAACTGACTTCTCAATCCCAGCGTGTTAAACAGACATTCTAAATACATTCCTGGAAATGGAAAAAAGAACACATTGACACCGGTGTGTCAGACCCACTATACTTGCTCCGAACACTGCGAGAGGGCTGTACAAGCAATGATCACACGCACGGCACAGCGGACACACCAGGAACCGTGGTGTTGGCCATCGAATGGCGCTAGCTGCGCAGCATTTGTGCACCGCCGCAGTCAGTTTCAGCCAGTTTGCCGTGGCATACGGAGCTCCATCGCAGTCTTTAACACTGGTAGCATGCCGCGACAGCGTGGACGTGAACCGTATGTGCAATTGACGGACTTTGAGCGAGGGCGTATAGTGGGCATGCGGGAGGCCGGGTGGACGTACTGCCGAATTGCTCAACACGTGGGGCGTGAGGTCTCCACAGTACATCGATGTTGTCGCCAGTGGTCGGCGGAAGGTGCACGTGCCTGTCGACCTAGGACCGGACCGCAGCGCCGCACGGATGCACGCCAAGACCGTAGGATCCTACGCAGTGCCGTAGGGGACCGCACCGCCACTTCCCAGCAAATTAGGGACACTGTTGCTCCTGGGGTATCGGCGAGGACCATTCGCAACCGTCTCCATGAAGCTGGGCTACGGTCCCGCACACCGTTAGGCCGTCTTCCGCTCACGCCCCAACATCGTGCAGCCCGCCTCCAGTGGTGTCGCGACAGGCGTGAATGGAGGGACGAATGGAGACGTGTCGTCTTCAGCGATGAGAGTCGCTTCTGCCTTGGTGCCAATGATGGTCGTATGCGTGTTTGGCGCCGTGCAGGTGAGCGCCACAATCAGGACTGCATACGACCGAGGCACACAGGGCCAACACCCGGCATCATGGTGTGGGGAGCGATCTCCTACACTGGCCGTACACCACTGGTGATCGTCGAGGGGACACTGAATAGTGCACGGTACATCCAAACCGTCATCGAACCCATCGTTCTACCATTCCTAGACCGGCAAGGGAACTTGCTGTTCCAACAGAACAATGCACGTCCGCATGTATCCCGTGCCACCCAACGTGCTCTAGAAGGTGTAAGTCAACTACCCTGGCCAACAAGATCTCCGGATCTGTCCCCCATTGAGCATGTTTGGGACTGGATGAAGCGTCGTCTCACGCGGTCTGCACGTCCAGCACGAACGCTGGTCCAACTGAGGCGCCAGGTGGAAATGGCATGGCAAGCCGTTCCACAGGACTACATCCAGCATCTCTACGATCGTCTCCATGGGAGAATAGCAGCCTGCATTGCTGCGAAAGGTGGATATACACTGTACTAGTACCGACATTGTGCATGCTCTGTTGCCTGTATCTATGTGCCTGTGGTTCTGTCAGTGTGGTCATGTGATGTATCTGACCCCAGGATTGTGTCAATAAAGTTTCCCCTTCCTGGGACAATGAATTCACGGTGTTCTTATTTCAATTTCCAGGAGTGTACATATGAACCTAGCCCTGTAAGGCAGCTAATATTAGGTGCGGATCATAACAAAAATCATTAGAAATGCTGCTCTCACTTAACTAGAATACATGAATTAATCAAAGTGAAAGATTTGGATCTATTCTAGAAAGACAAAACAGCTGTTCCCTTTTTTAATATTCAAATAATTTATCAACCATGCTTTCAATGGTCAAGTGATACACAACAATCATGTTCAGTTACTTCCAACACTCAATAAAAAAATATTTAACTCTTGGACACATTGAACTGACGATTATTAAAATCATTATCTCTACATATAAAAAAGTTTTATGACAGGAAAGAATGATTGAAAACCTTCATCAGCTCATTTACATCTACACTATCATAGCTGGTCGAAGGACTGAGTTGTGGAAAATAAATTTACTTTTTTAACCAACAAAAAAAAAAAAACTCTCAAGTACACAAGGTGAGGGTAGGTTAGTATCCAAGCTTTTAATATTCGATGGACAAAGCGTGCACAAGTTGGAGTGAGAAAAATCTTGACTTAACGTTTGCTGTGGCCTAATGGGCAATGGTCCTTTACCAAGCCGGATCTGTAACGGCGTTGTCTCCGTTCTGGATCTGAAACACTAATTCCCTATTCTGACTTTGACCGAATTCACGCAGTGTCAACTTTCCTGCATTCTGTATAACATTAATCTTTCCCTAGTCGAAATAATGGCTATTGTACACTCACTAAGGGTTGGCGCGATGTGCACAATATCTTTGCCCGCAAAAGTTCCCGCGGGAATATTTAACTACCACTTTGCTATCTGCCGCCACAATATATGAAGCGTATCGCCCACACTTCGCTGAAAGCAAAGCTCTCAATGCCCTCGCTATTTTCCACACACTTCTGCAGTCTGCTGTGACACATGAGAGATATCTCTAGCCATTTTAGTTCTCAAAATGCTTTTATATAATGGGGATCTCCCTACCGTGTCATATCTGCGTCACCCAGTATGGCTTCAGCCAATTGCAGTCTCGCTAGAGGTGAATTTTATTTTTCTTGCAAGGTCGCCGCTAGCCCTGTTAATGCCATGCAGCCACTTACCCTCGGCCCCAGCCATATTTACGTTAGAAAGAATAATGTATTGTTCTAGCCTTATCCCTTTCTGTGCTGAAGCTCACTGTTCTCTTGTTATGTGGGGTTTTCCAATGTCATTAACCACCTGCTCGGTTCGTCTTCAAAATTCATTTAACCTTAACTTGTTTATTCATGCCTCTGTCCATATATTGGCAGATATAGTTTTGTTAGTTTCTGGTACATGAGACTACTGCAATTGCCTTTTGTTGATATAATATAATTATTTTTTCTGAGGATCTCATACTGCATTGTACTGTCGATATGGATCAAGCTCTAGTAAGGTCCGTAAAATCTGGACGCCTTACAACACCACTGAAGTTACAAATGGAATTTGTATGGGATCAGTTGAATGCACGCTACAGAGCGTCTGGCTCAGAGCATTCTTAGAATTAACCGATCTGTAGCGGTTCGTTGTGTCACTGTTGTGCCAACCACTGATCACGCTGCCACTGCAGATGCAGTACGAAAGGCCAGAGCCATACCCCGAAGATAATAAATAGTCTTCCCTCCTGGTACTACCACATTACCTTCTGGACGCCACTCTTCTTGTGGCTGAACATTCTCGTAACCACTGCTACAGGCAATCATGTACAGATCCTATATTCCTGCCAGGTATTTGTGCAATATTGAGGGAAGGAACAATTTGTTTCCCGTACAATACACGATCTCGTTCAAACTTAATGACATGTTGGAAATGGTATCTTGTCATGCTTAAGGCATCGTTGACTAACATGAACTCCCCATGTCCAGTCTCACTGGGAACAAAACCTCACGACCGTGAGCCTCATAGTGTGGCTACTAGCGCCACTCTTGTGCAACTGGCCTGAAATTTGAGTAGACATCATCTTTTACATGTAGAAACACGATTACCAACTTTCGCTAATGTTGCACAACTCCTTCTTGGCGTAGCGATTCTTTTTCGCCAATGTGTATCTTGTGTCTCCATCACAACAGGATAATGGAAAATTCTTAAAGATACTGGAACATTCTTGAACGTCCTGGAAGATTCTAAAACACTTTGGAACATTCTACAACAGTATACAACTTCCTGGAAGATTATATAATATTGGGGAATATTCTAGAAAATTCTCTAACTTTCTGGCCAAAATTCTAGAAAATTCTCTTTGGAACACGGTAGACTACTCAGGAAGGTTCTGGCCAGTTTCCACCACTTCTGCACTCGGTTCCCTTGTGCTTCACCACCTTCCAATGAGAATCCCATTTGTACAATTCCCGGTTTTGACAACCATTCCTTTCAGCTGAATCCCTATGGCTCCGAATCAAAACATTCATCGTGGATGGGAGGTAGAGGAATAATAATCATATAATACCCACAGTGCCCCAGAGATGTGTTACGGAGATATAGCTGCAATGAACGAACCACACTTCAGAAACATTTGGCACAAAGAAGATCTTGTAATTCAACGTAAAACAGAAATGGGAAAATCAACCAGAAAACACATGGAAAGAATTCCATAGAAAGATCATAAAAAAAGTAAAAGGACTAATACCACGGAGTAAGAACACTAAACACCCTTAATGGGATTCAGAGTGTGAAAATGCACTAGAAAGAAGCAAACAACCTCTTCAGGAGTGCAATACTAAAAAAAAATCTCCAGAAAGCGTATGTTGTTTCCGAGAATAAAGAAAAGAGGCTGCAAAACGTATTAGGCAAACGAAGCGAAAGTACATGAAGGAGCTACTGGATGCTATAGAGGTTAACTTCCGCAACTGCAACACGAGATAATTCTACATAACCTTCTCAAGGAAGATCTGCGGGTACACACCTCGAAATTTGTGCTTCAGGAAACCAGATGGGAAACTAGCATTAAATTACCAAGCGAATTGTCAGGAACTGACACGTTACTTTTCCGATCTCCGTAAGTGCTCTGAACCTGTAACAAGATTTCCAGTTCAGAACTGTACCTCCATCCAACCAGAATCACTCCCACCAACATTTGAAGAGATCAACAAACACACACTTAAACAAGAAACAACAGGATATCTGGTGAAGACGGCATCATTGCAGAATTACTAAAGAATCTAGGACCAAAGATACTACACGAGCTTACGCAAATGATCTCCACCATCTGGCAAACAGAAAAATTTCCTGAGGACTGGAAATGCGTACTTATCCATCCACTGCACAAGAAAGGAGATAGGACGAATGTAAAAAACTACAAAGGAATCTCCATGCTACAAGCACCTACTAAATTTACACAGCATGCTTACTCCAGAGAACACAAGAACGAAATTGGTGAATACTAGGCAGGCTTTCGTCCCAGTCGCCCTTGCACAGAACATATCCTCAATCTGAAAACAAGTCTAAAATACAAGACCACCAGGAATGCGCCAGCCATTTACACCTACAAGGATTTAAAGAATACCTATGATTCCGTTGACCGACAATCCTTGTCCAACGTCTTAGAACAGCAGGGACTCGACCCGAAAACAACACGATTAATCAGACAGACTGTAGCGGACACAACATCGAAACTTAAATTCATGCGTGAAACCTCTGATCCCTTCATCATCAAAACAGGAGGGCGCCAAGGCGACAGATTATTATTCAACTTTGTCCTGGACAAAGTAATAATTTGGGCTGCAAATCTCTTGCGAGAAGTCTGTATTTTTCTGCTCAAAATTAAACATAGCAAAATTAGACACAAAATATGGCAAAATAAACAGAGCTGCACACTTCAAGTATCTAGGTGAAATCCTTGAATCTACAGGAGGAGAAAAGATCGCACAGAAGACAAGACTAAAAAAACCGAAGAGAGCATTCGGCAAGATACGGAACCTAGATAATAAAAAATGTATGTCCATTCACACAAAAGTCAGACACCACAGCACAGTAATTAAGCCGGAAATTCTGTATGCAGGTGAGGTTCTAACACTACATACGAAAAGTGACATGGAAAGCACGCTGAAGGAAGGAAGGAAAATCATGAGGAAAATTCTCGGCCCAAAGCTGACACAAATGGGATACAGATTACACTCTACGAAAACTACAGAGAAGATATCAAACATAGCATCAGATGCCACAAAAAAAAAGGTTGAAGTTCTGTGGGCACATCATCAGGGTATCACCAAAACGACTCACCAAGAGAATTCTAACATATATCGACCAAACAAGTCAAACTGGACCTAGAAGTAACAAACATCGATCCAATAGAAACTGAAGACAGAAATGTGTACAGGGACAAGACACACAAGTTGAATGTGAGGTAAGACAATGAAGTCCCAAAGAAACCAGAGACAAAATGGACTCAAAATAGAAAGAGACTCCATGGAGAAAAAATGGGAGAATCGTGGAAGATCAGAAAGAATGTTCAAATGAGGCAGAATGTTTTGATTGATCCAACAGGGACTCGACTCAAATAATAATAAGATGCGGTTTTTAACCTGTACATGACCGTGAGCATAGTGCTGTACAGATATGAACGAACTGCCTCGCACTGTCTGGTGTACCCTCGTGTGACAGTTGTTAATGTAGTGTTGACAGATTGCCAACACTACGCACATTATTTAAGGGAGGCGGCCATGAAGCAAGCAGGCGGACTTGATGGTCTGAAACAGGATACTTCATAAATGCTATAAAGAAAAGTACGTAGCTGCTGGAATACTTAACTATAATCCACCATTTGTATACAGCGTTCTTGATGAGACATTTCATACGATAACTATCAAACTATCAATTGCTATGGCGCCTTGCTAGGTCGTAGACTTTGACTTAGCTGAAGGCTATTCTAACTATCTGCTCGGCTAATGAGCGATGCTTCATCCGTGTAGTCGCTAGCAAAGTCGTCCGTACAACTGGGGCGAGTGCTATTCCGTATCTCCAGAACTGCCTTGTGGTGGCGCTCGGTCTGCGATCACACAATGGCGACACGCGGGTCCGACATGTACTAATGGACCGCGGCCGATTTAAAGCTACCACCTAGCAAGTGTGGTGTCTGGCGGTGACACCACAGTTAAAGTGCTGTAGTCGTGCATAGAGATTATCGAATGTTAATATCTATGGCGTGAGTGCAGCGGTCTGAACATATCGCTAACATCGAAGCCAAATTGTCACATGACATTAGTATGATGGTGTCGTTTACATTTTGCGTTAAGACTGAAACCTTAGTAATACACATATTATTTGCTTTATTTTCACACACTTCCTTATTAGTAGCAGAAATATTTAAAAATCTTGTTGCATCTTATGTAAATCTGAACTCGTCAAGTAAGTAAAACTTCCTTCCCATAAGCGAGATCGACTAAAGTCTAGTTACGTTTATCGTACAACTAAGAAGCACTTGAAGTATTTGACGATTTATTGGTTAATAGCACGAAACTATGAAATAAAAATTTAATATCGTATAGTCAGTTTATGTGGCTTGATGGCCATATATTTACGAGACAAAAGGTGGATTAATTCATTTGTTACTGCTTTACTGTGTGCTGCTAGTCCATTGAATATACTGTATACAAACGCTTCCAAAATTGCGTTTGCTCAGAATGTATGCTTGTTTCCTAAAAGAAGAATTTGATTTATATTAAAGGAATATGTAACATTTACGCTAATGATTTGAATGATTTATTCAAGTTTGTTGTAGATGACAGTGATTTGTCCAAATTTTTATTACTTAAACTGTAGCATAGTAAAATGAGACGATAAACGCAAAGCATTATAGTTTCTGGATATTCAGTTTTCGACGTTACTTCAAACGCTACTTCGTGTTTTACTTTTATAGGTAGTCACAAAACTCTGCATTTTAAATCCATTTTTGCGACTTTACTTGATTATCCGTACTGTCCCATTAGGTGACTATATTATTGGCTTGAATGCGAAATCTTCATCGTCTTTTTCAGTTCTTAAACTGTTTCCTGAATCACACATAGATAAATACACACTGACGGTCCATATCTGGCTCTTAGAGGAGACTGGAGACTACAGTGTTGCAAAAGCAAAAGGCGATACATTCCTTGGTATGAATGCTTTTGGGTTGGCAAGAGAAAACGTTCAATTGGCTGCCAAATCAGAATCAGAGAAAAATTTCCGGCGTGTCCACAAAACATTATCAACGTCTATTATATTTACGGTGGCGCTCATCATGACAGGTTTCTCCACACCCAATTCGAATAGTACCCGTTATAGTGCGTAAATATGTGTGAGCCATTTTCGCTTATCGCTACGCTCTTCAGTAATACGAGATACGCAATCCATAAGGATGTCTGTGCTTCAAGAAAAAATTTAAATCCTTTTATGCTCTTAGTAGAGTACATTCTTGAATATACAAAATGTACGTTGGTATTTAATTTCCTTAATTATGTTTTTGTAAATTACGTCACTGTTTAATGCAAATAATTTGAAGGATGTGTTGACAGTGCTAAAGCTTTGCATTATCGTTTCTCACACAGTAACGCAGTACAATGAAGGACCTTTAAAAGATAAAGAAGAGATATTACACTGTTGGTAAAGAACACACTCGCCAAATGCAAAGGTTAAAATTTCGAATGCCAACACGACAGGCAGTTTTAATCTACCAGAAAGTTCGACATCAGCGCACACTCCGCTGCAGGGTGATATTTCATCCTGTTTACTCACGTTGTGGGACGCAAAATTGTGTAACATTTACGTTCAGAGTTGATTACTGAGTCGTTGCAGCGTTAGGAAAACTCCGTGTTTCTTAGTAATGAAAATTTAGAATTACGAGTTAAAGCGGAAAGTGTTAAAGTGTAGAGCCTGCAAAAGGGAATGTTGCTTCATATGTTCGACTTCGGGGGGAAGCAGAACGAAAGAGAAAGGGAATGTATATATGTGTAGGAAAGAAAGAGAGAGAGAAATATGAGAGGAACAGAGAGAGATGGACGGAGAGGGAGGGGGGGGGGGGGGAGAGGGAGAAAAAGAGAGAGAGAGAGAGAGAGAGAGGAAATGAAGAAAAAATGAAAGAAAAAAAAAGTTGTGAAACTGAGAGGGAGACATAAAAGCTGGGTGAGAAAGGGGTAAAACGCAGAAATGGGGTGAGTGAAAGATAATAACCGAGTTCTCATTTTTAATTCAGTTCTGAGGTGCGTTTGTGGCGAGAGCGCATTCCATTATGAGATCCGCAAAAATTTAATATCTCGTTTTCCGCCGTTCGGATGGGGAAACACCGAATGGAACACGCTATCCGCCGCGCGTTTAAATTACATTATTTTTTTTTTATTCTGTCGCATTTGTTCTACTATCAACGCAGATACATCCATAAATATTAGAATTAATTTTCCGGTATTGTTTAGCTCCAGAGAGTTACAGGGAAACAAATGCGAGACATTAATTTGCGGATTAACCCAGGATGCTGCGACACGTTGTAATGGCTTCAAAAAGCTGTGAATGGTATCCGCCGCGTTGGAACGCGCCCGCAGTCCTCGCAGAAAAACGCTGATAAAAGTTGTATATGTGGCCAAATAGCAACGGCGGTGATGGCTACATTCGAACACAATTCAAAGGCGACATTTTCCCTTTAATAATGTACGAACGAGATCATGGAGTTGTTTATTGCTGCATACAAGTATATCAAGAAAAATGTTAAATTATTACTCGGGAGTGCAGAATGGGCAGTTTCGTTCCTGAAATTTGTGTATATACAGTTCTCTTCCTACACTTGTTGACTTATGCCTGTTTCTGGGTGTTAAGCATAAAAGGAGCCCCATACAAACAATGAACAACAGGCACAAATTTCTGAAGAAAATGAGGAACTAATATACTTGGTAAGGAATTATAAAATGGAAGAGACGAGCACTTGGAAACAATTTAAATTGAATATTAAATGGGCCAAAGGGCTCTGAGCACTATGGGACTTAGCATCTGAGGTCATCAGTCCCCTAGAACTTAGAACTACTTAAACCTAACTAACCTAAGGTCATAACACACATCCATGCCCGAGGCAGGATTCGAACCTGCGACCGTAGCGGTCACGCGGTTCCAGACTGAAGCGCCTAGAACTGCTCGGCCACAACGTCTGTCGAATTTTAAATATTTTGGCACATACTTCAGTACAATTTTCTACTCTTTAGAAAGTCATCATTGTCGAGTTCGACTGTTGAGGTTGCTATATTTAAAAACTCCACGATCATAGTTTCAGCCATGGTACCATTTTCAAACGGAGCAATATTGTGTCTTGGAACTGAATGTTCCCTATTTACATTATTTTTTATGTTTTTCTGTGTTTCGGGAAAGTAGGAAATCCTGGGGAGGAAAAGACATCGCGAGTTCCTCTTCTTGTTCTTGTTCTTCTTCTTCTGCGATGGGATGTATATAGATTTCTTTGTCGGCGATGCCAATCTCATTGTCGATTTGCGTCGCATCAAGATATGTGTCTTCTTCTAAAAAGTAAACGTCGTATGACTAGGAGCTCCCGTTCGGTAGACCGTTCGCCAGGTTCAAGTCTTTCGATTTGACGCCACTTCGGCGACTTGCGCGTCGAGGGGGATGAAATGATGATTATTAGGACAACACAACACCTATTCCCTGAGCGGAGGAAGTCTGCGACGCAGCCGGGAATCGAACCCGGGCCCTTAGGATTGACATTCTGTCTCACTGACCATTCAGATAACGGGGGCGGACTATGTCTACTTCTGTGCATATAGGTGAGCACTTTACAGATGCTTTCCTGCAGGATCACAGGGCTAGGTATCCCTTGTTGCAGGTGCAGGATATTGTGTTGAGCAGTTCCTGTGGCGCTGGTGTTGCGCTTCCTGCAGTGTGGTCTTCGATTTCCATCGCAATTGACTGTTGCTCCAGATCTGAATCTGCAAGAAGACCTTGAGGAAGTGCTAGTTATCAGTGGCTTCAGTGGGAAACAAACATGACAAACCGAAGTGATTATTTTTCGAAAAAGTTCTCTGGAACAATTGCAGACGAATTTTATTCAAAGATTTGGAGCTGCCATTCGTGTGAAAACACAAAATTAACTTTATTCCTGCGTCAGCGACTTTGTGTGGATTGGTGTTGGGATCCGTGAAGTCTGTGGCGACATGTTGGAGTTTCGATTTCTTCTGATAGATATTCGTAAATTTCATTTTGCTCTGTCGAACAAATGTAGAGGCGGTATCACTGCCACAGGAGACGTAAGGAAATAACACATTATTTTTGTGAGATTTGATTTCGTATGGAAATAGCTGTACCCAGCGACTGTATTCACCTATATCTCTGACGTCGATCTGTTGTAGAACTTTAGAACATGTTTTTTGTTCGAGTATCATGTCGTTTATGGAAACCCAGAATCTACTATGTAGGAATCAACATGGATTCCGGAAACAGCGATCGTGTGAGACCCAACTCGCTTTATTTGTTCATGAGACCCAGAAAATATTAGATACAGGCTCCCAGGTAGATGCTATTTTTCTTGACTTCCGGAAGGCGTTCGATACAGTTCCGCAATGTCGCCTGATAGATAAAGTAAGAGCCTACGGAATATCAGACCAGCTGTGTGGCTGGATTGAAGAGTTTTTAGCAATCAGAACACAGCATGTTGTTGTCAATGGAGAGACGTCTACAGACGTTAAAGTAACCTCTGGCGTGCCACATGGGAGTGTTATGGGACCATTGCTTTTCACAATATATATAAATGACCTAGTAGATAGTGTCGGAAGTTCCATGCGGCTTTTCGCGGATGATGCTGTAGTATACAGAGAAGTTGCAGCATTAGAAAATTGTAGCGAAATGCAGGAAGATCTGCAGCGGATAGGCACTTGGTGCAGGGAGTGGCAACTGACCCTTAACATAGACAAATGTGATGTATTGAGAATACATAGAAAGAATGATCCTTTATTGTATGATTATATGATAGCGGAACAAACACTGGTAGCAGTTACTTTTGTAAAATATCTGGGAGTATGCGTGCGGAACGATTTGAAGTGGAATGATCATATAAAATTAATTGTTGGTAAGGCGGGTACCAGGTTGAGTTTCATTGGGAGAGTGCTTAGAAAATGTAGTCCATCAACAAAGGAGGTGGCTTACAAAACACTCGTTCGACCTATATTTGAGTATTACTGATCAGTGTGGGATCCGTACCAGTTCGGGTTGACGGAGGAGGTAGAGAAGATCCAAAGAAGAGCGGCGCGTTTCGTCACAGGGTTATTTGGTAACCGTGATAGCGTTACGGAGATGTTTAACAAACTCAAGTGGCAGACTCTGCAAGAGAGGCGCTCTGCATCGCGGTGTAGCTTGCTGTCCAGGTTTCGAGAGGGTGCGTTTCTGGATGAGGTATCGAATATATTGCTTCCCCCTACTTATACCTCCCGAGGAGATCACGAATGTAAAATTAGAGAGATTAGAGCGCGCACGGAGGCTTTCAGACAGTCGTTCTTCCCGCGAACCATACGTGACTGGAACAGGAAAGGGAGGTAATGACAGTGGCACGTAAAGTGCCCTCCACCACACACCTTTGTGTGGCTTGTGGAGTATAAATGTAGATGTAGATTTAGTAAAGGGTACAGGCATCAACTGCATTTACTGCCATGAAGAGTGCAACACAGCGACCGAAATGTAAATATGTAATAAACTTCATTTGCGACAGACTGCTGTACCCTTTCCTACTTGTATGTATACTCATGCTCATAAATGAAGGATAATTGTAGAATCTGGTGTCACAACACAAAACTGGAGCTAATAGCATAAGCACATAGGGAACACACACGACACAGATCTGTAAGTCCACGGTATTTGTGATAAGTTGGAAAAACCGTCCCGAAACACATGTGCTACAAAACGCCATTGTTTCCTGCGCATGTATCCCGACCCCAGTATGGGATATGATCACCATGCATTAGTACATAGGCCGCACAATCGGTTAGCATACTCTGGATCAGGTGGTCGAGCAGGTCCTGGGGCCGGCTTGAGTGGCCGAGCGGTTCTAGGCGCTACAGTCTGGAACCGCGCGACTGCTACGGTCGCAGGTTCGAATCCTGCCTCGGGCATGGATGTGTGTGATGTCCTTAGGTTAATTAGGTTTAAGTAGTTCTAAGTTCTAGGGGACTGATGACCACAGCAGTTAATTCCCATACTGCTCAGAGCCATTTGAACCAGGTGCTATGGTACGGCCTCCCATTCATGCACCAGATTCCTGTCGGAGTTCCTGAAGTGTCGTAGGGGTTTGAAGACGTGCAGCGATACGTCGACCGAGAGCATCCAAGACGCGCTCGATGGTTTAGGTCTGGAGAACAGGCAGGCCACTCCATTCGCCTGATATCTTCTGTTTAAAGGCACTCCTCCACGATGGCAACTCGGTGCGATATCACCCATCAGGAGGAAGGTAGGACCCACTGCACCCCTGAAAAAGCGGACATAATGGGGCAAAATGACGTCTCGATACATCTGACCTGTTACAGCTCCTCCGTCAAAGGCATGCTGGGGTGTACGTGCACCAATCATAATCCCACTCCACACCATCACACCACGACTTCCATACAGCTCCCTTTCAAGGACATTAAGGGTTTGGTATCTGGTTCCTGGTTCACTCTAAATGAAAAACCGGTGATAATAACTGTTCAGACTATACTTGTCCGTGAACATAACCGGGGACCACTGTCCCAATTACCATGTACTGTGTTCTTGACACCAGGCTTTACGGGCTCTCCTCCAACCAGGAGTCAGTGGATTGCACCTTGTGGATCTACGGGCGAATAAACCACGTATGTTCAGTCGTCTGTAAACGGTGTGTGCCGGCCGGTGTGGCCGTGCGGTTCTAGGCGCTTCAGTCTGGAACCGCTTGACCGCTACGGTCGCAGGTTCGAATCCTGCCTCGGGCATGGATGTGTGTGATATCCTTAGGTTAGTTAGGTTTACGTAGTTCTAAGTTCTAGGGGACTGATGACCACAGATGTTAAGTCCCATAGTGCTCAGAGCCATTAGACGGTGTGTCTAGAGACAACTGTGCCAGTGGCTGCGGTAAGGTCCCGAGCAAGGATACCTGCAGTACACCGTGGTCTTCTTGTGGTGTTGAACACTGTGGACATCCAGTAGTGTAGTGCCTGGACACGTTTCCTGTCTGCTGTAATCATTGCCATATTCTTGAGATCACACTTTGCGGCACACGGAGGGCCCGTGCTACGACCTGCTGTGTTTGACCAGCCTCCAGTCGCCCTAGTATTCTACCCGTCATAACGTCATCAATATGTGTTCTTTGAGCCATTTTCAGCACACAGTCACCATTAGCAACTCTGGAAACGTCTGCACACTTACTCGCTGCTCCAGTGTTCGATTTGTGCTTTTACCAGTTGGGGGGGCGGGGAGGACTGTCTTAGTATAATTATATATGTTATTAGCTTGGACCGTAGCGTTACCCATGGTTAATCAGTTATTTATAAATAGATGTTAATGCCGAAACTCACTATTCACGCTTAAGCACTATCAGAAAAGCCATCCCTTGTTATATATTTAAAAGTACATTACAGGTAAAGCTTATTTACAAAATCATCTACATACAGGTATACGAGGGGAATTCAAAAAGTAAAAACACATTTGTGAAAAGCTGTATTTATTCTAATGATAGATAACTGAAACATGCGTTATTTTTCTACGTAACCTCCCTGGACTTCAACGCAGTTTTCCCGAAGTTTTAAGAGTTTCTTATTTCATCAGAAAATACGTTTATCGGTTGCATCTGTAACCAACTATGCACCGCAGCAATGACGTCTTCATCACTTTCTAATCCTCTTCCCCGTAGTGCTTCCGTTAAGGGTCCAAACATGTGAAAATCGCTTGGAGCCAGGTCTGAACTGTATGGTGGATGTTCCAGCACCTCAAATCTCAATTCCTTTATTGCGTCGGCTGTCCGTTTGGCAGAATGTAGGCGAGCGTTATCTTGCTGCAGGATGACACCTCTTCACAGTTTTCCACGACGTTTGGATCTGATTGCAGGTTTTAGTTTCGCACGCAACACATCACATCTACCATACAATACAGACCTGGCTCTAAAGCCTCGTTTACGCTGGGGCGACGTCTTGCAACATTGTGGCATGCTACGGAAATGTGGCGTGCGTCGTCTTGTTTAGTTCTACATGTTTTGAAATGCTTACCTACTACATAACACTTTTTTCGAAATTAATAAGCAAACATATTAATAGTAAGACTGTATTAAAAACTTTCAGTGTTCGGCTACACAAATTTAAATTATATGTAAAGTTCTACTGCAGTGCGTGGGAAATAAACATCCCAGCTTGGAATTTTTTTTTTCACTAGCTGCTTATATTTTATGACCCACCGTCTAATTTCTTATGGTCGGTCGTATATTGCCACTTAGCCGCTGTGACTGGGTCCGGGGTCCGCAGTGACTGAAAGTAACACCACACCGGCTCCCGTCCCCACTCACACCGTTGCCCGTGTCCCGCCACGTGGAGGCGGGCTCTGTTTAGATCCATTTGATATCTTTTTTTTTTGTGGAGCATTAGAAAAACTTGGAATGCATAAACTAAAACCAGAGGAGGGAATGGTCTGATGCAGAGGAGGGGGGGGGGAATCCCCCCCATCCCCCCCTGCAAATCGCACACTGCGCTGCACCGTACTATGACATGCACCAACACACCTCTGCGTATGTGAACTGCTGCCATCGCCACCATGCGACGACCGCAGGTCAAATGCACCGCATGGTCATATCCCGAAGTGATTTAAACCTGCAAACCGCCAACCAGAGCGTCGTTTCACCATGTATCAGCATTATCCTTAATTTATAAGCAAGAATGTAAATTGAAGGTGGAGAGGGAGAGAAATTAGAGGAGAGGGAGGAGTTTGCTGATGTCAGGTGCATCGGGACATTACGCGGAATCAGCGACGATGAGTGAAAATGTGTACCGGACCAGGTTCGAACCCGGAATCTTCTGCTGACTAGGCGTGACTAGGCGGGTGAATTAAATCACTGCGCCATCCGGGACACAGTGTTACCGGAAGTGCGCGGACGATCTCGGCACGCCTACCGCCGACCAACATTCCCACCGAACACCTATCTCTGTCCTTTTCCTGCATGTTCGCTGCTCTGAGATTCCTGCAGGAACTGTATTTCTGAGCGTATAGCTCCTGTGAAGGTCTACTACGCGAACAAATACAGCCCATCGTTGGCTCAAAGGAAATTTGTGATCAAGTTCTAGGTGAAGACAACTGGTCCGACTGTGCTAACACTCAAGAATTTGTTTCGAAGGTTTGAGAGAATAGGTAGCGTTCGTGATGCCAGTGTTGGCAATGTTGGTCGTCCAGGAATCGATCAGAAAAGACGCACAACAGGTGGGAATCAACCGGGAGGCACTACGACAAACTGTTGTTGAAGACCTGGATCTCTTCTCACACAAAATCCAAACCCATTAGCCATTAAGCCCGAGCGACAGGGAACAACGGTTGTGTTCCGCAAACGCTATTGTCCACAGAATTGACAAACACGTGTTTGATGTGAATACGATTTGGTTTAGCGACGAAATTCACTCATGAGCAGCATGTATTAAAGTATGTATAATTTATTTATACCTACGCAATGGGAATTCAGGGTTCACGACCATTTGATAAATCTTGTATTTTAAAACTTAGTTACCGACAATTTGGTAGTTTTTAACTAAGTCTCCTTGTTTATTAATATAGGTGTCAATATATTCATGAAAATCAGGCGAAAAAAAGTGTATCAATAGATGGAGGAAATTTACTGTACTATGTCTGTAATTGGCGCTGAAAGTTTGAACAAGGTGAAATCTTTAATGAACATTACGTTTTAAACTAAGTTTGGGTTAGTGTAAATGCTTTATTGAAAAGAGGAAAAATAGCTCTAGAATTTGGAAGTAGTCTTTTGTTCCCATCTTACCTTTTTGACAAAACTAGTTAGCTCATTGCAACCAGGACAACAAATTGAATGAGCTGAATAATACATTTTTGACGGGGTAGTGGTAATTTACTGCTGCCGTTCTGATAACCTGCGTACTACAGCGTGACAGTTATTAAACTGTATGAAAAAAAATCCTCATAACGTCTGAATGGTTTGCGTTAGGACGTTCAGACTGGGCGATTGGCCGCGGGATATGATGCGAATTAGTATGCGCTGTATGCTTTTCTTTAGACGGAAGCCCATTTTCATTTGGATGGGTTCGTCTATACGCAAAATTGGCGCATTTGGGTACTGAGAATCAGCATTTCGCGATCCCGAAGTCTCTTCACACTCAATGGGTGTCTGTGGTGTGCAGTGTACGGTCACGGAATAATCGGTGCGATATTCCTTGAAAACACAGTGACTACAGAATGGAGGTGAAGGTTTTGGAAGATGATTTCATTCCCGTTATCAAAATTATCCTAATTTCGACAAAATGTGGTTCGTGCAAGACGGAGCTCGACCCCGTGGAAGCAGGAAAGTGATGTCCTGGAGAAGGGCTTTGGGGGCCGCATTCTGGCTCTGGGGTGCCCAGTGGCCACTGCCATGGGCCTCGATTGGACGCCATATTCTCAGGATCTGAACACATGCAACTCCCTTTGGTGTGCTATATTAAACACAAGGTGTACTGCAATAACCCCAACACTTGCTGAGCTGAAAACAGCCATTCAAGAGGTCATCGACAGCATCGATATTCCGACGCTTCAGCGGATCACGCAGAATTTCGCTGTTCGTCTGCGCCATATCATCGCCAATGATGGCAGGCATATCGAACATGTCATAGCCTCAATTTGAATATCTGTAGTGACTTTCACATGTTGAATAAAATGTGTGCGCGCCGTAGTTTGCAACTAATTTACCTGTACGTTAATGAAAGGTGGAGATGGAAAAAGGACAAGAAAGTGAAGAGATTACTGATGTCAGCTGCATCGGTACATCACGAGGAATCAGCGTCGACGAGTAGAAAAAGTGTACTAGACTGGGGTTTGAACCCGTAATCTCCTTCTTACTGGACAGCTGCGTTAACCCTAAGAACAGACAGCACGCATTCCTGTGCTACTTCACATGTTTTCTGACTTCTTCAGAGAGCTTAGAACTGTAGGGGGTTGACTTTTCCTGGTTTCATAACTAAGACATTGCTGATGCATTCTTCTGGGTCACCACTAGCAGCTACGTTGTCAGAGCTGTGCCAACAAATCAACATCTTCCCCAACAACGAACAATGAAGGGATCTACGTACTCAACGCCCTACTTGACCTGATACTATTCACCACATATTTTTTGCTGTCAACATTCAGATAAAGACGTCACTTATTAAGTTGATTTGGTAAAGAACACTCTTTTGCCGTAATTGGTGCATTGTTTCACGAAATAAGACCGAAGAGGATAAGATATCGCAGGCTCTTGTGGCACATTCAGCAGATCTTGCGCTTTTCTCAGCTCCCTCCTCAGTACGTCCATCAAACGCCATGGTGCAGCTGGACCCAAAATGTTTTTTGACGTAGTTCACTTACTTCCCTAGGATGTGGAAAACACTTCATCAGTACCCCACGCCGGCCGGGTGGCGTGGCGGTTCTAGGCGCTTCAGTCTGGAACTGCGCAACCGCTGCGGTCGCAGGTTCGAATCCTACCTCGAGCATGGATGTGTGTGACGTCCTTAGGTTAGTTAGGTTTACGTAGTTCTAAGTTCTCGGGGACTGATGACCTCAGATGTTAAGTCCCATAGTGCTTAGAGCCATCTGAACCATCAGTATTCCACGCAACTTGTTGTAAGAGGCACACACCGTTAAGGACGTAGTATTTGTTGCTTGCGGACTTTAACATTTACTGGACTGAACAGTCTAAAGAAGTCGGTTTTTCTTGTCTTGCTTATTAACCCTTTGTCAAAAGAAGAGTTAATAGATGAGGCTCGTAGAAGCAAACTGCAGTAAATCCACTTTTCTCAAAAATGAGTTGTTGCCACCATTTCCTTCTCCGCATTGCCGTCAATCGATTACAGCCTTAAAACACGAGCTAAGCAGCTTCTGACCGCCCAAAAACACACCTGTAAAACAGCCTACAGATGCAAAAGTCGGTGTAAAGTATATCCTTAGCAAGATCTACTATTTACGATGTTTTGCACATGCAAACTTGCTTTCAGCACATTATGTATTTTGTCTGAATAATTGTGCTTTCCCACCATTTTACTTCTTGAAAATTAGTTCTGAGACTGTGTGAGGCAGTATCGTGAAGTCGTCCCAACTGCACGTTGCTACGAAACGAAAAACAGTGGCTCTCCGCCGACTGTTACCTAGGCGCATTGGAGCGTTTTTCTTGGCTGGCTTTTTGTGAGTGCACAGAGAACGTGTATGGTGTGTTTGTTGGATAAATGATCAAAGGTATATTGTCATTTCATCCATAATCATGGATATTAATCACGGAATACCTGTGCAATCAGCTGCAAAAGAGAAAGTTCACAAAAGATCAGCAAATCCTTCTAACGGGAGAGGAGCAAAGCAGAGCGAATGAGGTAACATTCAATCATCGTCTCTCGTAATTTTCACAAATTCTCTGCGTGGGAATAATAATTTCATTACCAATTGTATTACCACACCGCCTACGCCTTTAGGTAGTTAACCTGTAGAAGCTTGTAGATGCTCAATGAAGATTGTAGACATTATTTGTTTCGCAAGAGTTTTTTTATTAATGCTGCATTGCGGCCCTACAGACTTCAAAAGGATTATGGAACAGCAACACTGGAATTTAGCTAATTTTGTGTTCATGACGAATGTAATGAAAGGCAAAGTTACCGTAAGTTCTATTGCTCATTATAAATCCTGACACAAAACGAGTGTAGTAGTTGCAATCAAGTATGGGACAAACATGCTTCATAACATCTTGCTCTCTTAAAAATTATCACAAGAACGTCAAACAGTTACAAGTAAATAGGGTTGGCAGAGATTCAAGACCTATTGGCAGACTGGCGCCGTCTTCTCTGCATTCTCTTCTCAGTGAACAAATGCTCATTGTTGCCCGCCTTCCGGAACCTTTAGTGTACTTTACAACACCCTCATCGCAGTGACACCTTTTAGGAACGTGTGAGCAGCGGTCATCTGTTGCAGAATTCCAACAACTGCATACCTGCTGTTAACACTGTGACCACACACGACGGTCTCCTGCTTAGCCTGTCCACTGCACATAGCAGCCTTTGATGAACGGTGTCATCCATAGTGCCGATGTCACCTTTACCACCGGTTTCAAGTAAATGGTGTCCATCGACCCGCTTTCATCTGCTGCTTGTCTGTACAGTTGCCAGCCCAGCCAAACGTAATTCTAATGAAACTCCTACAAGCACTTCACATATTGACAGTCACTATCAGATAACCTGTACTAAAAATAAAGCAATACACTGAAACTTCCTGGCAGATTAAAACTGTGTGCCCGACCGAGACTCGAACTCGGGACCTTTGCCTTTCGCGGGCAAGTGCTCTCCGAGCTACCGAAGTACGACTCACGCCCGGTACTCACAGCTTTACTTCTGCCAGTACCTCGTCTCCTACCTTCCAAACTTTACAGAAGCTGTCCTGCGAACCTTGCAGAACTAGCACTCCTGAAAGAAAGGATACTGCGGAGACATGGCTTAGCCACAGCCTGGGGGATGTTTCCAGAATGAGATTTTCACTCTGCAGCGGAGTGTGCGGTGATATGAAACTTCCTGGCAGACTAAAACTGTGTGCCGACCGAGACTCGAACTCGGGACCTTTGCCTTTTGCGGGCAAGTGCTCTCCGAGCTACCGAAGCACGACTCACGCCCGGTACTCACAGCTTTACTTCTGCCAGTACCTCGTCTCCTACCTTCCAAACTTTACAGAAGCTGTCCTGCGAACCTTGCAGAACTAGCACTCCTGAAAGAAAGGATATTGCGGAGACATGGCTTAGCCACAGCCTGGGGGGATGTTTCCAGAATGAGATTTTCACTCTGCAGCGGAGTGTGCGCTGATATGAAACTTCCTGGCAGATTAAAACTGTGTGCCCGACCGAGACTCGAACTCGGGACCGTTGCCTTTCGTGGGCAAGTACACTATTTTCATATCAAATTAATTCGCTCTACAAATAACTATATATATGTTGCATCTCAAATATCGATAATACGAAATCGACAAAACCGTCAGTTACGCCGCCTTTCACAGGATATTGGTAAACAGTAATACACTTTGATGTTTAGGTTCTTCTAGCGTGTTTACACCTGGGCGCGGACATCTCGCGGGACGATCGCAGTTCTTCTTGAGTGGGACTCGGCGTTGGCGGCTGCTGCCGCCTTAAACACTTAACGGCCATCTTAGTTTGTGACGTACGGGCCACCAGTTCTTGCACTGGGGTAGCGGGCATCTTGCACTCGCATGTTCGGCAGCGCGTTCCGTCTGTGCCATAGGATGCACCCCTCAGAAGTGGAAGCAAGTTTGTGACACTTGCACGGACTGACACTACTACGGAGAGGGAATGTGTTCAAATTTGTAAAGAGCCCAGGACATTGTAGGCAGTGGGGGATGGTGTTCCACAAGTAGGGTACACTGATCTGTCCGCCGTTAACTGTGGTGTATTCTGTGGAAAAGCCTAAGTCCATATCCTAGCACAAAGTTCTGTGTCCCCGCGCCAGTTCATGGTGTGTGTGGCTTCCTCCCAGAGTCAGAACTGCAGCTGACTTCTGACTGACAAGTACTGTTCCGAGTCTTAGTGCTGAGATAGTGGAGTTCACCGACACCACCAAAAGGAAGTGCTGCCTTCAGAGGAATGACCATAATTTGGTTCGACGTAGCGTTAAATACGAACATCCACATCTACATCCATACTCCGCAAGCCACCTGATGGTGTGTGGCCGAGGGTACCTTGAGTACCTCTATCGGTTCTCCCTTCTGTTCCAGTCTCGTATTGCTCTTGGAAAGAAGGTTTGTCGGTATGCCTCTCTGTGGGCTCTAATCTCTCTGATTTTATCCTGATGGTCTCTTCACGAGATATGCGTAGGAGGGAGCAATATACTGCTTGACTCCTCGGTGAAGGTATGTTCTCGAAACTTCAACAAAAGCCCGTACCGAGCTACTGAGCGTCTCTCCTGCAGAGTCTTCCACTGGAGTTTATCTATCAACCCTATCTGGTACAGATCCCACACTGCTGAGCGGTATTCAAGCAGTGGGCGAACAAGTGTACTGTAACCTACTTCCTTTGTTTTCGGATTACATTTCCTTAGGATTCTTCCAATGAATCTTAGTCTGGCATCTGCTTCAACAAAAGCCCGTACCGAGCTACTGAGCGTCTCTCCTGCAGAGTCTTCCACTGGAGTTTATCTATCAACCCTATCTGGTACGGATCCCACACTGCTGAACAGTATTCAAGCAGTGGGCGAACAAGTGTACTGTAACCTACTTCCTTTGTTTTCGGATTACATTTCCTTAGGATTCTTCCAATGAATCTTAGTCTGGCATCTGCTTTACTGACGATCAACTTTATATGATCATTCCATTCTAAATCACTCCTAATGCGTACTCCCAGATAATTTATGGAATTAACTGCTTCCAGTTGCTGACCTGCTATATTGTAGCTAAATGATAAGGGATCTTTCTTTCTATGCAATCGCAGCACATTACACTTGTCTACATTGAGATTGAATTGCCGTTCCCTGCACCATGCGTCAATTCGCTGCAGATCCCGCTGCATTTCAGTACAATTTTCCATTGTTACAACCTCTCGATATACCAGCGCATCGTCCGCAAAAGCCTCAGGGAACTTCCGATGTCATCCACAAGGTCATTTAAGTATATTGTGAATAGCAACGGTCCTATGACATTCCCCTACGGCACACCTGAAATCACTCTTACTTCGGAACAGTTCTCTCCATTGAGAATGACATGCTGCGATCTGTTATCTAGGAACTCTTCAATCCAATCACACAATTGGTCTGATAGTCCATATGCTGTTACTTTGTTCATTAAACAACTGTGGGGAACTGTATCGAACGCCTTGCGTAAGTCAAGAAACACGGCATCTACCTAGGAACCCGTGTCTATGGCCCTTTGTGTCTCGTGGACGAATAGCGCGAGCTGGGTTTCACACGACCGTCTTTTTCGAAACCCATGCTGATTCCTACAAAGTAGATTTCTAGTCTC
Source organism: Schistocerca serialis cubense (assembly GCF_023864345.2). NCBI lineage: Eukaryota > Metazoa > Arthropoda > Insecta > Orthoptera > Acrididae > Schistocerca > Schistocerca serialis. The sequence continues at coordinate 154,544,744 of NC_064647.1, read as the reverse complement.
CAGAAAAGTGTTCCAAAATTCTACAACTGATCGAAGTTAGAGATATAGGTCTCTAGTTCTGAACATCTGTTCGACGTCCCTTCTTCAAAACGGGGATGACCTGTGCCCTTTTCCAATCCTTTGGAGCACTACGCTCGTCTAGAGACATACGGTACACCGCTGCAAGAAGGGGGGCAAGTTCCTTCGCGTACTCTGTGTAAAATTGAACTGGTATCCCATCAAGTCTAGCGGCCTTTCCTCTTTTGAGCGATTTCAATTGTTTCTCTATCCCTCTGTCGTCTATTTCGATATCTACCATTCTGTCATTTGTGCGACAATCTAGAGAAGGAACTACTGTGCAGTATTCCTCTGTGAAACAGCTTTGGAAAAAGACATCTAGTATTAGGGCTTTAGTCTATCATCCTCTGTTTCAGTACCTTTCTTGTCACAGAGTGTCTGGACATTTTGTTTTGATCCACCTACCGCTTTGACATAAGACCAAAGTTTCTTTGGATTTTCTGCCAAGTCAGTACATAGAACTTTACTTTCGAATTCATCGAACGCCTCTCGCGTAGCCCTCCTCACACTACATTTCGCTTCGCGTAATTTTTGTTTGTCTGCAAGGCTTTGGCTATGTTTATGATTGCTGTGAAGTTCCCTTTGCTTCCGCAGCAGTTTTCTAACTCGGTTGTTGTACCACGGTGACTCTTTTCCATCTCTTACGATCTTGCTAGGCACATACTCATCTAACGCACATTGTACTATGGTTTTGAACTTTGTCCACTGATCCTCAACACTATCTGTACTTGAGACAAAACTTCTGTGTTGAGCCGTCAGGTAATCTGAAATCTGCTTTTTGTCACTTTTGCTAAACAGAAAAATCTTCCTACCTTTTTTAATACATCCAGTATTTACAGCGCATTGCGTAAATGTAGACCACCAAAAAATTATCTTTTTTCTACTTTAATTTTAAAATCGTGTCTATTACCTAAAGATATAGCAATACCCCACTTTTGAATTCCATAACTTCATTGGTTTTGGATTTTTGAGTTTTCGATATGATTTTAATGGTATTCTTGAAAACTAATTTTGATAGTGACACCACTAGTTTCACAAGCCAGATTTTGTTGGTACATTCACAACACATAGTTCAACGGTTTTGCGCACTGATGATTTGTTTTTAGGGTTTGCTTCAAATTTCAGCCTTAAATTTTCTGTAATTATCGGTACATAAATCTGATAGTAAATGAAACATATTACATTTTCGATAGTAATAATAATGCATAGAAGTATGCAAACACATGAAGAATATTTCCCGCAAAAAATTGATTCTTATTTCATTACGGTTAAAAAACAGACTTTGTTCAAAGATCGAATACTACTTTTGTTTGTGCTCTTGAAGAATTAAGTCGGTTAGCTGTTCTCACGCACTAAGTATTTTATGTATGTATTTCCTGTTACAATACATGCTAAAACGTGAATTTCTCCTGTTCTTATTCAAAAACTATCCCTCGTGTGGAAATATTAAAGCGAAAAATAATTATTTAAAAGTGCGTTTTGTAGAAGATTGGCCATCTGGCCTTCTTTTGTCGTAATGGCGAACAGGTGGCCGTTACGTGAAATTTAATTAAATATTAAATATTATGCTTCACTCCAGTTAATTTTATAAATACTTTGAATATTGATAATAATTTTCAGGCATTAATATTTGCGATGTTCATTTTGTCAGAATATTCATGAAATTGCATAGATAGATTCAACAGCAGCAGGCAACAAGGCTTGGTTTTGCTTCACAATACGTTTGAGCTTGCAGTTTAATTTACTTCTTACAAGTATATGCTTCATATAAAATGAAGCCACCTTGCTATCAATGAAATTAACTGTCGCCAGCACAAATCCTTATGTTACGTTATATCGCCTCTCTCTTCGCAGCAATTAATTTAACGGGGAGTAGCAGCAACAGTTTCGTGCTATTGCTGATTATCTTTGAGCTAGCCTCGAGTTTCGGTAACGTAATTAAACCATTACAACCAAAAGTGTATCCATTTTTACTGATATTTGGGCCTGCGTAGCAACCTTGATTATCGTCGTCGTATATGTAAGCCGCATTTACGAGCGTGCAGAATATACGCGACGTCAACAATGTATTAAATATCCTCTACCTTATTTATTCCCGCCGGGTTGGTGATTTTCTCTTCCCGGGGACTGGGTGTTTCTGTTGCGCTCATCATTTCACCACTATCATCATCATTCGTGACAGTAGCTATATTGGACAGTGTAAAAAGCTGGATTGTGATAAAATTGGGACTTCGTACGGGCGCTGATGGCCGCGCAGTTGAGCGCCCCACAACCCAAACATCATCATCTATCCTCTTTCCTAACAACCCCGACCACATATTACATTAAAATCAAAGCACTGTAATACCTTAGAAGAGGGAGGGACGATATAGGCTTAATTAAGGAGGTTAGGATCTGCGTAGTTTGGGAAACCCTCGAAGACCATCTTGATGGTACTGACAATAGCATAAGCTAGAAAGGAATGGTGGGCTCTGCTGCCTCACTTGTCACCTTACTGGAGTCTCCGGTGCTGGAGCGTTGGGCTCACACACACACTGTCCTCTCTTGCAGCCCTCATATCCAACACGGCTGGTGCCCACTGTTTGAGGTGCTGGCTTCGTCTGCCATCGGAGTGCCGGACGCGAGCTGGCCCCGTCTGCTGTGAAAAGACTTTTGTTTCTTCGCACGCCATTCCTTCCTTCCGTCGCCAGTGGACCATTCCTGTTCGTGAACGAGGTAAGGAGGCCGCTTATGTGCGAGGCATTTTTGGTCGAACTTGACTCACAGAGTGAGTACAAGTAGGTATTCAAGGCTCACATAATAATTTTCCAGTTAGGAATAGATGTCGGCACTTGTTGCTGGAAGGATGCATTTGATGATGCCATTAAGCCATCCAGTCTGTGGCACTCGAGATTTGCTCCTATAAAATGGGTTGTGACCACCACACGTAAACAATGAAACGCACTTTTAACAGGTGAGGTAAGCTGCAGAATGGAGAGGGATATGCAGACGATGCACTGCCCATTCGTCCGTGGAACAAATTGTTATCCAAACTGAAACTTAGGAAAAGTGAAGAACATTGATATCCTGTTGAAAAGCAATTTCAGTCAGTTTTGGGAAGAAAACGAAAATATTTATTTCCACAAGAATATAATGTGTGCTCTGAACAATGTAGAGGAGGAGTCAGACTTTAAAATCCATCGAGAGGATAATGAGTTGCCAGTGTAATTAACGCGGAGAGGGATGGGACGGGAGTTGTAACGTTGTGACATTTTTAATGCTTTCAAACTTATGTCTAATGTAATATACCTCTTAATTACAGTCAATTGTACTCATTAAATCATTTTCCTTTTACCTTGTATCACTATTAAGGTCTACTTTTACTGTTATGTTGTGATAATATACGTACATCCATGTCTACAGAAGCATAGCTCTGTAGATCCGAGGAAACAGATACCAAACTCGGTGAATTCAAATTATTTTAGGCTACAAACAGTAAAACAAAAGCTGAAAATGTAAGAGAGTCTCAGAAAAATTTTCTGAAGTTAAACATAAATCTGTGATGAAAAAGCATTTCGAATATTTGCCATACTAACGAATGCTTTCCTGAAAACAATGTTGTGATGCACTCATTGCGTTTTGCTTCTGACGCGTGAGATGTGGGGCTGCCTCAAAGGCGAAGTACGACCGGAGCAGTTCTGGTGACTTCATATGGAAAAGGACTCGACGGAAAATCGACAAGAACTAATTCTCCATTACTTTGACTCTATACCTCACGACCTGTAGGCACAGTACTCGGTGCTTCCTCAGGAAGTGTACTTCGTCAAAATTTTGTTCTTGAATATTTTCCATGCTTCTTTCACTTCTCTTAGACGCTCCTTGTATTTTTACAACAAACAGACGTAATTAACACTAAACTCTATAGATTACCTAATTGAATAATTAAATTATTAAATACACTAACCATCTAAGTAGGCAGGTACCTAACTAAATTATCATATTTGACAGCTTGGACAAATGTGGATGTTTTAGTATTGAAAAGTGATTTGATTTCAAAAAGAGTTTTAGCAGGAATTTAGCCTTACAAACACTTTAAAGTTTCTGTTTGTATATTTGCAAAGTAGAGTTGCGAATTTTAAAATTTATGAGCTAATTTTGGGTAGGATTTGATGGTTTACAACTGTCATACATGGCGTTTTTGATGTACAGTAGCTATTTTGGAGTTATAGGCGTTCGGACGTGAGTGTAATTTACTTTCCAACCAACTAAAAATTGTCAATCTATGGCGACCGGTTGTGGCTACACGGCTGAACCGATCTTAACTTTAAAGTAGGTCGTTTTAAACGAAACATTATGCTCTTTTATTTTCGTATTATTTAAATTTTCGGTGATATGTATTGCTTTCGAGTTATAAGCGAGAAACAGGAAAAAGTCCAAAAATTTCATGGTTTCCCGGCCCTTGCAAACTCATTTAAATCCTATTTAGAATGCCTAACGTCGATAAAAATTATTTTCAGCTTGTGTTTATTTACTGGCGAGCACGGCCTATTTTCGGGCTAATTTTTCTGGCCCATGAAGGAGATTTTGCGATTATATTTATACGTTACTCTAAGCCAACTTCGTTTTGAGTCATCTATCTTCTGAGCTGTTTGAGGCGGCCCGCCCCGAATTTCGCTACTCTGGAACCTCTTCATCTCAGAGTACCACTAGCAACCTACGTCTTCAAATGCTGGATGTATTCCCATATCGCTTCCTCTATAGATTTTGCCCTGTAATGGTCTTTCTAGTACTTGGAGATGATTCCCTGATGTCTCAACAGATGTTCTATCATCCTGTCACTTCTCCTGGTCACTATTTTCCACATATTCCTTTCCTCTCCAATTCTACGTAGAACCTCCTCATTCCTTAGGTTATCAGCCCACCTACTTTTCAAAATTCATCTGACGCTTCGATTCTATTCTGTTTCTGTTTCCCCACAGGCCATGTTTCAGTACCATACAACGCTGTGCTCCAAACGTAAATTCTTAGAAATTTCTTCTTCAAATTAAGGCCTATGTTTCAAACTAGTAGACTTCTTTTCGCCAGGAATGCCCTTTTTGCCTGTGCATGTCTGCTTTTGATGTGATCTTCGCTACGTCCGCCACTGGTTAATTGGCTGCTAGGTAGCAAAATTCCTTAACTCCATCTACTTCGTGAACATTATTCTTGATCTTAAGTTGGTGGCTCTTCTTATTTCTGCTTCTTATCATTACTTTCGTCTTTCATGGATTTACTCTCAATCCGTATTCTGTACTCATTAGACGATTTCATTCTTCTTCTCTTTCACTTGGAATACCAATGTCATCAGCGAGTTCTATCATCAGTATCACCTAACCTTGAATTTTAATTCCACTCCTGTACCTTTCCTTTATTTCCATCTCTGCTTCTCCGATGTGCATATGGAACAGTATAGGGGAAAGACTAAATCCCTGTCTTACATCATTTCAATCCGAAATCATCATTCTTGGCCGTCCACTTTTATAATTCCCTCATCGCACTTGTACATATTGTCTATTACCAGTCTCTCCTTACAGCTTACCCCCATTCGTCTCATAATATCGAACGTCTTGCACCATTTTACATTGTTGAACGCTTTTCTCAAGTCGACAAATTCTATGATCGTGGCTTGATTCTTCTTTAGCCTTGCTTCCATTATCAACTGCAATGTCAGAATTGCTTCTCTCGTGCGTTTACCTTTCCTAAAACCCAACTGATCGTCATCTAACACATCCTCAATTTTCTTTTCCATTCTTCTGTACATTATTCTTGTCAGCGACTTGGATGCATAATCTGTTAGGCTGATTGTGGGATAATTCTCCCACTTGTCAGCTCCTGCTGTCCTCGGAATTATGTGGATGACACTTTCTTCCGAAAGTCAGACGGTATATCGCCAGACTCATACATTATACACGTCAACATAATAGTCGTTTCGTTGCCACTTCCCCCAATGATTTTAGGAATTCTAATAGAATGTTCTCTATCCCTTCTGCCTTATTGCATCTTAAGTCCTCCAAAGCTGTCTTAAACTCTGATTCTAATACATGATCCCCTATCTCTTCTAAACCGAATACAATTACTTTTTCTAGCACATTAGACAAATCCTTCTCGTCATAGAGGCCTTCAGTGTACTGTCTCCATCTATCCACCCTCTCCCCTGTATTTAACAATGGAATTTCCGTTGCATTCTTAATGTTGCCACTCTTGCTCTTAATTTTACAGAAGGTTGTTTTGACTGTTCTATATGATGAGTCAGTCCCTCCGATAGTCATTTCGTTTTTCGATTTCTCCACATTTTTCCAGCAGCCATTTCTTCTTAGAGGATGTCAAATTAAACACCTTTCAGCCGTCTAGTCTCCAAACATTTTATTTGGCTACCAGTTTCGGCGATTTTCTACGCCATCTTCAGGCTTCTGACCGACGTGTAGGAAGATTCCAACTTGGTTCTCGTCAAAACAGGGGCCAACATTTTTGGCATTAGTAGATTTGTGCTTGCTATAGCGATCTTCAACATTCGATCAGAAGCGAGGTGGAATATTCCTACACGTCGGTCAGGGTCCTGAAGAAGGCGTAGTAAATCTTCAAAACTGGTAGTCAGATAAAATAAGTTTGGAAACTAGATGGCTGAAAGGCGTTTTATTTGACGTCCTGTATCGAACAGCCGAGTCCCGCAACCATTTGTGAAAAGATGAACATAGAGATTTCTTCTTAGCTACCCTGCAGTTCCTATATATTTCATTTCTCAATGACTTGTGTTTCTGTGTTCCTGAATTTCCCTGAACATTTTTGTACTTTCTTCTTTCTTCACTCAGCTGAAGTATTTCTTCTGTTACCCATGGTTTCTTTGTAGTTACCTCCTTTGCACCTATGTTTTCCTTCCCAACTTCTGTGATGGCCCTTATGAGAGCTGTCCATTCCTCTTCAGCTGTATTGCCTATTGAACTATTTATTGCTGTATCTATAGCCTTCAAGTGTATCTTGTCGTTTCTTAGTACTTCCGCGTCCCATTTCTTTGCGTATTGATTCTTCCTGACTAATGTCTTGAACTTCAGCCTACTCCTCATCTCTACTATATTGTGATCTGAGTCCATATCTGCTCCTGGGTACGCCATGCAGTCCAGTATCTGATTTCGGAATCTCTGGCTCACCATGATGTAAGCTAACTGAAATCTTCCCGCATCACCCTGCCTTTTCCAAGTATAACTCCTCCTCTTCTGATTCTTAAGCAGAGTATTCGATATTACTAGCTGAAATTTATTACTGAACTCAGTTAGTCTTTCTCCTCTCTCATTCCTTGTCCTGTGTCCGTATTATGCTGTAACCTTTTCTTCTTCTCCTTCCCCTACAACTGCATTCCAGCCCGCCATGACTATTAGATTTTCATCTCCCTTTACGTACTGTGTTACCCTTTCAGTATCCTCATACACTTTCTCTATCTCTTTATCATAAAAAAAGGGTCAAATGGCTCTGAGCACTATGGGACTTAACATCTATGGTCATCAGTCCCCTAGAACTTAGAACTACTTAAACCTGACTAACCTAAGGACAGCACACAACACCCAGTCATCACGAGGCAGAGAAAATCCCTGACCCCGACGGAAATCGAAACCGGGAACCCGGGCGCGGGAAGCGAGAACGCTACTGCACGACCACGAGCTGCGGACCTTTATCTTCAGCTTGCGATATCGGCAAATATAACTGAACTATCGTTTCGGTGTTGGTTTGCTGTCGATTCTGATATGAACAACCTTATCACTGAACTGTTCACAGTAACCCACTGTCTGCCCTACCTTCCTGTTCATAACAACACCCACTTCCGTTATAACATTTTCTGCTGCTGTTGGTATTACCCTATACTCAACTGACCAGAAATCCTTGTCTTCTTCCCATTTCACTTCACTGTCCCCTACTATATCTAGACTGAGTCTTTTCGTTTCCGTTTTAAGACTTCTAGCTTCCCTACCACGATCTGACATTCCACTCCCTGACTCGTATAACGTTATCCTTTCGTTGGTTATCGAATATTTTTCTTATTGTCACCGCCCCCATGGCAGTCCGAATGGGGACTGTTCCGAAATATTTTGCCAATGGAGAGATCATCTTGTCTCTTTTTCAAACAGATACACGTTAGGTGTCTTTAATACTGTGCTTTTCATTGCCTTCTGCATCCTCACGCCGTTGGTCATTGTAGATTCTTCCGCCGTCAGGGGCAGTTTCCCACCCCAAGAACAAGCACGTCTCTCCGCTCGTCCGCCCTCGTTGAAAAAGCCTTTGGCAGAATGAGGGTGACTTCTTGTGCCGGAAGTCTTCGGTCGCCAGTCCTGATTATTATTCAAAAATCAAGCGGTGGCCTGTTTCGAGTACGGGACCGAGGACGCCAACCGGTCTGGTAAATAAGATGACCTCGTTTAACTTGCCTCCGTAAGTAAATTAATCACAAAACATATTCATAATTTTTCCAAAAGGATTTTCAGTCTACTGGGTCACATGTAACCATACAATTCATTTGACTTGAACCGTTCCGTTTTCTAGGCAAATAGTATTTACCGGGAAGGCGGAAATTAACTTAACCGAACAATTGTTCTAACTAGATCCACTTAACAAGTTTTGTTTTTCCTCTTCCTTTTTAAACTTGGCCAGAGGCGCCTCCAACATTCAACGGCTTTGTAAAGCTTAACAGCGTTACACAGAATAAAAAATGGCTCTGAGCACTATGGGACTTAACATCTCAGGTCATCAGTCCCCTAGAACTTAGAACTACTTATACCTAACTAAGGACATCACACACATCCATGCCAGAGGCAGGATTCGAACCTGCGACCGTAGCGTTCAAGCGGTTCCAGACTGAAGCGCCTACACAGAATAGTACAGTTTTGAAATCAGACAGATTCCTCTTTAAAACAAGCAAAGATATAGCCACAACGACTGACTTAGGTCTGCAGCATACGCGCATATATAAAATAAATTAGGCACATTTATAACGGAACCCAACTGAAATAGTGGCAATTAGCACTCAACAACGAAAAATAAATGGAAACTAGCCGAATCAGTAGTTTGCCCAGAACAACAATTATGGACATACGACGGCCCTTCGATTTCTCACACTAAAGCACGTCAGTCCATCACAGCATAGGTGTCTAGCAGAAACACCTAGTACAACTAATTCGCAACTGACCAAATCTGCAGTTAACACAGGACAGCAATTACTCTACTACCACGGCCCATAGACTGGCCAGACTAAAAATGTATTAACACATCAAAATTTAGACCTTTGCATCCTCATTTCTTTATCAATCATTAATTATTTTGCCTCCCTCTTTACAAAATCCCTTCAATTCGTCCACTACATCGTCACCAATTATAATGCAGTGTTTGTTTGCAATCTCAATTATTCTCCTCTTCATTACTTTCGTATTTCATTGATTAACTCTTAGCTTATATTCTATGCTCAATAGACTGCCCATTCAATTTTACAAGTCTTGTGATTATTCCTCACTCTCACACAAACCAGCAGTGCCATCAAGTTCACATAAAATTTCGTCAGTCTTTGCTGATTCCTCTTAAAATGTAGACTTAGCACTTCATGATCCACTTGTAACGTCTCCATTTTTCCAGCACATATTCAAAAGGTGTTTATACAGCACTAGGACTATATTCTCTCACTTTTCTTGTTACTACATAAACGCCAGCATCTGACACATTCCATAAACGAATACGAGTGTATCCCACTTGTATGGTGACGAATGTTCCCATTTAATTCTAAGGTTTCTTCAGTGTGACGTAATAACCAATCCAGTCCGTAAATCTACGTTATTTACGTGATTGGATTTTCCTTTTGTTTTGCTAAACAGTTTGGTGCTTTAAATACCAAAAAAGTAATCTTCCATGAATATCATAAATTTCCTCTGTGGACTCAGGTTTTGACATATTACAACTCCCACAGACTGCGACGCCAGTTGATTACTTTTGTTTCGCAATTTATAGTAAACTTTGTATTCTTTTCGCCTCGATGTACTTTGTCTTCTATTACTTCACTTGGGTATTTATATCTCGGATTCCGCTTCAGTTTCGTTTTTCATCAAAAAAGGAAGAAAACATATGAATGCGACGAGAAAAATGCTTTAGCGTCTGTAAAGAGTGGTAATAAGCCCGACACGATTCTAAAAACTTCGTGTAACGCTTGAGAGATAATTGCGAAGAAGTAAATGAAATGGTGAGTTAATAAACTCTGTTCCGACTAGCCTACTCTGTTTATTGACAACATTTAATATCATTCCAGTTTTGCTAGGTCTATATTCGCAATGTAGCAGCACAGCTTTGATACGACTGCGTTTCGGAAATGAAGATTTCATAATAAGCAAATAACTGTACAGAAGAGCCAAATTAGGCACTTATTCGCGACCAATGTTCGCAGCGGGTAAGGGCGACACATCATTCTTCCGACGAAATGTGAGTCTTACGGACTACACGGATGAGGCGATCCAATTAATTCAGATGAAACAATTGCAGGTATGCTTAAACAGAGTCCACAGACAAATGAAGCCTATGATTTAACGCATTAAATGAAAATTTTCTTCTAAAGCCGCATTGACTTATCATATTGTGTACGAGAAACACAGTAAAAATAGCCTGTTGCATATCAGTTGGCAGAACTGCTTTCTGTTATCCATTGAATAGGCACATTCGGCAATGTTTCCCTTTCTAGCTCGAATTTTTGGTACAAGGTGGCTGCTGAAGGGAACGTAACATCTATTTCTTTCGTCTGTTTCATCGCTATTGACGTTAAGTTTTCAAGCACGATTTAAGAGTTCACTTGCTTAAAAACTTATAAATGAGCGTTTTCAGTTATTTACGTAAAACAAATGTGTTTTAAGCACTGTAAGGACTTATTAGCTTACTTAAAATTATTGTATTTTTTTACGGAATTGAAAACGGTGTTCATCGTAGAAAAGTCTTCCATTATTGTCAAAACTAAGACGGTGAACATAGTGTAGAACATAATAATATTTTGAATAGTTTATTTTAGGCATCAGATTTCAAAAGCTTTCACTTCATCTCTTCAATAGTTATCATCCATGGTTCGCTTCTGTGCATGGCTACTCCATGAACCTACGCCTTCAGAACAGTCTTCCTACCGACTAAATTGAAGTTCAGTGTTAATAAGTATATCTTATTCAAAATCGTTTTACTTGCTATGATCGATTTCCATTTGAAATGCTTTCAGCCATGTCGGCAGGTCTTGTGATACGATTCCCGGCCGGGTCGGGGATTTGCTCCGCTGAGGAGTGGGTGTCTGTGTGTGTGTCTGTGTGTGTGTGTGTGTGTGTGTGTGTGTGTGTGTGTGATTTCGTCATTATCGGCGTGCAAGTGGCATAGAATAAAAAATGAGATTTTGTGGTTCTGAAACCTACTTACACACTAGTACCTATCGAAAAACAACGTAGTTAATAGAAGTTAAGAGCAATTAACTAAATTAGTTTTTTAATTATTTTTGCGGTGAGTATAAAGCACTCCTAGCCCTCCCCTCACCCCACCCCTCACACCCCTTGATAGTACGCGTAATGGAAAATGCGGACGTACTGCTAGGGTTAATGTACATAGTCTACTATTGAATATTACTAAAAAAAATTGTATCAGTACTTCGTTACATTCAGGTAAACGCATCTGGTAAAAAGACATTATTAATTTAAAGGCAGAGCCAGATAAACGGTTAACAACTCTGCTTTATCTCTTCTCTTAAATGACAATAAAAGCGTTGTCAAGTACACCCCGAAGCGAAGGTTTTGCAAATATAGTTTACAAAACCAGTCCGATATGAATGTTTTAATATGAGTTCGGTATGTGGAACCCAATGAAATTTGAATCCGATATTGGACAACAGGTACCCGCTGCTTTGCTGACTTCAATTAAATACATTTTTTATGAGAATATTCGGAAGTATCGAATGAACGTATAGATTTGTCGCAGTTTGGAGCCGTAAAACATGAGCCGCGACGTGGAGGACCCCCATTTCGATTTACACTTTCCTCTTCGCTTCTAGTAAAAGAGAAGGAACGAGGGATGTGAAATCGCGCTGGCAAAGAATTGGAGAGCTTCCAAGAGCATCAGCCGTGTGTTATCACTTATCTCTTCGCAGGCAGCGTGACGACATCGTGTGACCAAGTATTTGTTTTGTATGTGTGTGAGTGAGTTCGTGAATGCGGCGTACGTTTGGGAAGAGGCGTAGCTGATGGCATAGAGAAAGAAGGGGAGAGAGAGAGAGAGAGAGAGAGAGAGAGAGAGAGAGAGAGAGAGAGCGGCGTACGTTGGCGATCGTGGTGCATTGTGTGGTAATGTAGGTGGTCGTGTCGTACAATAAGAGACCGGGAGGAGCGGTTCCATTCCAGCGGAAATTAAGCACAGACCTGAAACAAACAACGGCCATAAAACTTCGACCCGAAAGCTTAATGGTCCGCCATCCCGGCAGCCAATACTGGCTTCCCGAATCTGTGGCCAGCGGAAGCGATGTGAGCGCTTTTTTCTCCCTTTCTCCTTTTTTTTGTATTGTGCGACCTCGCAGCGAAACTGAGACTCTTTCGTTACTCTTACGAGATTTTGAAATCGTACGACCCAGAATGGGAACTGCTAACTTCTGGAAATGTTTAACTTCGTTCACAGTGTGAATTGTGGGCAGTCGTGTCAAGTGCATTGATAAAAAGGCAACTAGGATATGGAGACAGCACACGACAACCCTGTTCAGACTTAACGTCTCGCCAATATCTGGTTCATTACAGGAAAATACGAAAACGAAACCGACTTCTGAAGCAAATAGACGAACCTGTGTGAATATTAAGAACTCAGATGGAAAGCCAGCACTATGCAATGAATGGTGGGCTGAAAGGCAGAGACAACCATCTCCTATGGTAGTCACTATAGTAATTTTCGTGATGACTGCGACACAAATAAAAGTCAAGTGAATTACTTCGATCGTTCGACTTGATGAGTGAACGGCACTGGCCGTTAACTGTGGGAAAGGCCAGGATTGCTGTTGAGGTGTAAGTAGCTGGAGCTGCAACGTTCGTAACTTCAGCACCGAAGGGCTGAATTATATACGCAGTGGTCATAATCACTTCTGCCTGCGAGAACAACTTCTAAAGGAGTCACGAAACAGCAGAAGTCAGATGGTTGAAATGGCTCTAAGCACTATGGGACTTAACTTCTGAGGTCATCAGTCCCCTAGAACTTAGAACTACTTAAACCTAACTAACCTAAGGACGCCACACACACCTATTCCCGAGGCAGGATTCGAACCAGCGACTGATGACCTCAGAAGTTAAGTCGCATAGTGTTCAGAGCCATTTGAACCCATTACTGGCCATTAAAATAGTTACACCAAGAAGAAATGCAAATGACAGACGGGTATTCATTAAACAAATATATTATACTAGGTAGAACTGACATGTGATAACAATTTCACGCAATTTAGGTGCATAGATGTTGAGAAATCAGTACCCAGAACAACCACCTCTGGCCATAATAACGGCCTTGATACGCCTGGACATTGAGTCAACCAGAGCTTGAATGGCGTGTACAGGTACAGCTGCCCAAGCAGCTTCAACACGATACCACAGTTCATCGAGAGTAGTGACTGGCATATTGTGACGAGCCAGTTGCTCGGCCACCATTGACCAGACGTTTTCAGTTGATGAGAGATCTGGAGAATGTGCTGGCCAGGGCAGCAGTCGAATATTTTCTGTATCCAGAACGGCCCGTAGAGGACCTGCAACATGCGGTCGTGCATTATTCTGCTGAAATGTAGGGTTTCGCAGGATCGAATGAAGGGTAGAGCCACGGGTCGTAACACATCTGAAATGTAGCTTCCACTGTTCGAAGTGCCGTCAATGCGAACAAGAGGTGACCGAGACGTGTAACTGGTGGTACCCCATACCATCACGCCGGGTGGTACGCCAGTATGGCGATGACGAATACACGCTTCCAATGGGCGTTCACCGCAATGTAGCCAAACACGGATGCGACCATCATGATGTTGTAAACAGAACCTGGATTCATCCGAAAAAATGACGTTTTCCCATTCGTGCACCCAGGTTCGTCGTTGAGTACACCATCGCAGGCGGTCCTGTCTGTGATGCAACGACAAGGGTAACCGCAGCCATGGTCTCCGAACTGATAGTCCGTGCTGCTGCAAACGTCGTCGAACTGTTTGTGCAAATTGTTGTAGTCTTGCAAACGTCCCCATCTGATGACTCAGGAATCGAGACGTGGCTGCACGATTCGTATCAGCCATGCGGATAGGATGCTTGTCATCTCGACTGCTAGTGAAACGAGGCCGTTGGGATCCAGCACGGCGTTCCGTATTACCCTCCTGAACCCACCGATTCCATATTCTGCTAACAGTCATTGGATCTCGATCAGTGCGAGCAGCAATGTCGCGATACGATAAGCCGCAATCACGATAGGCTAAAATCCGACCTTTATCAATGTCGGAAACGTGATGGTACGCAATTCTCCTCCTTACACGAGGAATCACAACAACGTTTCACCAGGCAACGCCGGTCAACTGCTGATTGTGTATGAGAAATCGGTAGGAAACTTTCCTCATGTTAGCACGTTGTAGGTGTCGCCTACGGCGCCAACCTTTTGTGAATGCTCTGAAAAGCTAATCATTTGCATATCACAGCATCTTCTTCCTGTCGGTTAAATTTCGCGCCGGCCGGTGTGGCCGTGCGATTCTAGGCGCTTCAGTCTGGAACCGCGTGACCGCTACGGTCGTAGGTTCGAATCCTGCCTCGGACATGGATGTGTGTGATGTCCTTAGGTTAGTTAGGTTTAAGTAGTCCTAAGTTCTAAGGATTGATGACCACAGATGTTAGGTCCCATAGTGCTCAGAGCCATTTGAACCATTTAAATTTCGCGTCTATAGCACGTCATTTTCGTGGTGTAGCAATTTTAATGGACGGTAATGTAGCTGCAAACGGCGCGGAGGTTATGCTACGGCATTGTAGGAGATTGTGACACGTTCCTTCTTACTGTTATCGTACTAGGAGATCACTGACAATCAAAATAAGTAGATCTCAATCTACTGTAAACTTGAATATATGCTCAACTTTGAGTTATTTAGAATGGAAACCAGTTGAGTTATTTCGAAATGAAAGCAATGCGGCAGTTTGTAATGTTTATATGAATTTAATAAGTTTTTGGCCTATGTTTGCTAATTACTTAGGACTACAATTTGTTTTAGGCGTTAAGGGCCCACTGAAGTTTCGAGATTTTGAATTTTGTCTAGGAAGAATGTGAAATCGGTGAAAGAAAGGTCTCAAACTATAAATCCCAGTAGTTTGAAAGTGAGACAATATTCTTAAAAAGATTGATTGTTTTACAGTTAATTGCAGTATACCATCCGGAGAGTGTAACACACTGAAGCGACAAACCTCAAGGGACAGCGATATGCACATATTCAGATGGCGGTAGTGTCATACACACAATGTACAAGAGGGCAGTGCATTGACGGAGCTGTCATTTGCACTAAGGTGATTAATGTGAAAAGGTTCTCTCGTGATTATGGCCGTACGACTCGAATTAACAGGTTTTCAATGTAGAATGGTAGTTGGAAGTAGACGCATGGGACATTCATTCATGGAAATCGTTATAGAGTTCTGTATTCCGAGATCCAAAGTGTTAAGTGTATGTGAAGCACACCAAATTTCAGGCATTACCTCAGAGCACAGACATTGCAGTTGAAGTGTATCTGTTTGTGATTGATCTGCACCATTAAGACAGCAGTAGGACGTAAAATGGATGTTTGGGAGGGAATACGTAAGCATGTGCTCTGGTAAAAGTATCACATCTATTCAAGAACAGCTGAACAAAATAATAAGCTAAACAACTAATAAATGAGTGATGAGTGCTGTTCTTCATAACACTCTCGGCTGAGTTACAAAATCACATTTACAACTGCGTCTTGGAGACCCCAGTACGATGTATCATTAATTATTAATTATGGAAGGATCAGAGGAATCTTTCAATGGATGCAGTCACGAACATATACACATATAATAGATATTCAGGACAAATATAAGAATGAAGGAAAACTTCACCAGTGTGCACGTGGTTGGCAAACGGTCATTCGCTTGTCTTGAGTGCACGAATCAAGTGAACAAGAATTCACCGATAAGATTAAACTGTTAATAGTTGGCCGTCCGCTGTGGCCGAACAGTTCTAGGTGCTTTAGTCTGCAACCGCGCGACTGCTAAGGTCGCAGGCCCGTATCCTGCCTCGGGCATGGAAGTATGTGCTGTCCTTAGGTTAGTTAGGTTTAAGTAGTTCCACGTTCTAGGGGACTCATGACCTCAGATGTTGTCCCATAGTGCTCAGAACCATTTCAACCATTTTTTTTTTTGTTAATAGTTGCATCATGAAAGATGTTCTAGAACTAATTTGGATATTTTACCCCGAGAATCAGTAACTGTGAGGTGTAACGACTCTCACAACCCGCGAACACGTCGTCGTCACAAACAAAAACTGGATAAAATGACTGCTAAAATTCAGAATAGCTAACCAAATTAAACAGGATATA
Organism: Schistocerca serialis cubense; assembly: GCF_023864345.2. Classification (NCBI taxonomy): domain Eukaryota; kingdom Metazoa; phylum Arthropoda; class Insecta; order Orthoptera; family Acrididae; genus Schistocerca; species Schistocerca serialis. Next base: position 154,528,099 of record NC_064647.1, on the reverse strand, counting down.
TTACTATGAGATACAGTCTGCGAACTTAAGGCTCTCAGATCCCTACTTAACACGTGCTGAGATTACAAAGACGAGTCGAAACAAGATTACGAACTGAAATCTAAATTAGCCAAGTTTCAGAAATTCGTTCAGTTATACTATACTCTTGAGATCAACAACAAACTAAATCAGACTGAAGCGAGAACACACATCACGGGTCCATAAGTTTGAACAGAGGTACAGCAGGACAATTGCTTGCATGAGCGGCTAAATACAAATGCTTATAATGTTCCGAAATTAGCAACAAAAATTCCGTCTACCGCTCAACAAACGATGAGCGATGAGACCAAGACGCTAATTTTGACTTAGCTTGAATCCAGAAAAGTAAGATACTGAATGAACTATGAATAGACAGTCATACTTAATCGGCGTCGCCCGTCTCACGGCTCCCGGAACACTGCCGAGCGGACACTTCCTGAATCCACGCGTTCCGTTCTTCTGGATGTACCCACAGAACTCCCTGTTGTATGTTGCCAACCTGTACAAGAGTTTCGTCCAAGCCGAACAGAAACCTCTTCGCTACCTGGTATGTGCCTTATAGGGTTGGCTATTCTGCACACGAGCGGACTACTTTAGTCCCACAGACCTAGATACTGAAATTTACCTAATACACTCCTTCTCATACTTTTAATTCATCAGGTGAGACGAGGAAAGGATGTATATACCAATATGCAGCACATATACTTATTGAATATGCTTGCGGGGCTCCGATAATTACCAAAAATCTTAGTAAAATGTGAGGTGAAATTAATACACCTTGTGGGAACTATAGGCACACTCAGCTGCTCAGCCTTTTTTTTTTTTTAAAAAAAAAAAAAAAGTTCACAGTTTGTGACCAGAATTGAGGTGCCAGAGTTGGGCACATTAAGTTAAATTGTTCAACAAAATGATGAAGAGGCTCATGTAGAGACCCTTCACATTGACCGACTACCTTCATTTGACCAAGACCAGCGACGTCAGACAAGCAACAAGCAAAACTGTGTGAAACAACTGCAGAAATCAGTATGGGACATACAATGAATGTGTGTGGCAGGAGAGAGTGGCGAAATTTCGCGGCTATAATGGCAGCTGGCGAGCACAGCGAGTGCCTTTCTTAACAACATGACATCGCCTGCAGCGCCTCTCCTGAGCCCGTCATCATATCGGTTGGACCCGAAACTACTGAATAGCTGTGGCGTAGTGAGATGACTCCCTGTTTCAGTTGGTAAGAGCTGAAGCTAGGATTAGGGTGTAGAGCAGACACCACGAAGCCATGGACCCAAGTTGTCAACAAATCACTGTGGAATGTCGTAATGGCTCCACAATGGTGTCGGTGGTGTTTGCATGGCGTCGACTGCGTCCATCGTCCTAAATGAACCGATAATTAACTAGAAATGTTTATGTTCGGCTACTTGGAGAACATTTGTAGACATTCAAAGACTTCATGTTCCCAAACAACGACGGAATATCTTAGGAATGACAGTGCGCTAAGTCATTGGTCCACAATCGTTGGCGATTGGTCTGAAGAACATCCTGGACAATTCGAGCGAAAGATTTGACCATCGAGATCGCCGGACGTGAATTTATGGGACATAACCGAGAGGTCTTTTCGTGCCCAAAATCCTGCACCGGCAACACATTCTTAATTGCGGACGATTTAGAGGCAGTATCATCCAATATTTCTGCAGAGGACATCCAAAAACTTGCCATGCGAAGTCGAGTTGCACTACTCCAGGCTAAAGGGGGTCAGACACGATACCAGGAGGTATCCCATAGCTTTTGTCACCTCAGTGTATAGTGATGATTGCGGCCAGTGACTGATAGCTGCATCTAACGGAAGGCGTCATTCTGTCTCTGTTAACTCTTTGAACAACATTGGTTTCTGTACAAAACAATGGTGCATTTCAGTAATTTTGTTTAGAAGTAACACTAACTTTCACTGAAAACTGTCGTTGCTATTGCAAGACAGAGATATATAGTGGTACCAGAGATAATTCTACAAATATAGTACATCTTAGCAGTCACTTGTAGTGTTCAAAGCAGAAATTGGTGAAGAGATTGGATAGTTGCATATCGTACACGTGGTTCTTTTGAAAATGATCATACTGAGATGATCGTTGACAAAGAAAGTTAAGTACATCTAAAGTTATTGTAACGTGAATTTTAATGTGCACTACAATATGTATGAGGGCTTTCGAAATGTAACTACTGGGCTGGTATGAATGTATTGACTTTCAGGTCCAGTTTTGCCTGTTATTTAGGACTAAAATTTGTTTTAGGCATTACGAAGTCGTTGATTTTTTGAGGTGTGGGTCTGTGTCTAGGAAATGGTAGAATGGTAGAAATGGTAGAAAATTATGTATTTCTGTGACTTCAGAGTGAAACCACCTCCTCAAAACGATTGATGATTTACTTTTTGCTAATTTCTTCTTGTATTACTTGATTGCTGTAATAATATAGGTTAATTTGTGAATAACTTTGTTAAATTTACTTACTGGGATTCATAGTCATACAAAACTTTTTGAAGGATATCATCTCTACGCCAGTGACTGTTATAGGTTTTTATTACACTATTGCAATTTCAGCCTTAGGCCATTATCAAGCGCTGTGTTACGACTTCTGCACCACTTGTTAGCAGCAGACGCAGTGGCTGCGCCAAAGCCTGAGACGGCGTGGAGCTTTCCAGTTCTTTATTGAACTTTCTTTACAATTTCTCCTTCGTCGTCGTTGGTACAGTCCGTCGACAACATACATGTCTACACATTATTTTGTCTGTGATTTTGTAGTGTTAATTTCTATTACCAAATAGCCAAAATCATCATCCAGTCAGCACATCATAGTTAATGGTTTCATGTCTAACAGCTTCCAGGAACTGCAAAAATTTTACTTTCAGTATTTAGTGTAATTATCGACTGAACCTGAATATTGTTAAAATGCTGTCACAATCCACTCCATAAGAGGTATAAACTTACATTAAGCGTTTAAGACAATAAACTAAAAATTAGAAAATGTGTACATGTCTTCACTCAGATTACATCAATGCAGTCTGAATGAGAGCACTTAGTGACTTCCAACATCCTATAGTAAATCTCTTTGAAACTTCTGACACGACACCACCTGCAGAATAATAATGGAAAGAAAGTTTGTCACACAATATATTTTTGCTATTTATACAGAAAAATTTCAGCATCATAGATGACACTTTAATTTATTGCTTCTTTACCAGTAACTCTAATCATGACACCTTTGCATATAGTATCTACATATACCACTGAATGTCCTTGCAAAAGTATATCGTTTTATAATACATAGTTAATGAGATATGTTGTCATATACACTGAAATATGTGAAAACTAGCATTAGTTAAAATGGAAATCAAATGATACAGACTGTACTCATCCACATATTAACTCAGGGGCTTCAAGCAGATTTGTATATTCGAGAAGAATACTTTAAAGAAATACAAGTGGGATGGATGTGGGAGGAAGGGGATTGGTGTCACTGGTATTTAAGAGTTGCAGTGACTGGAATAAATCAAATTATTTCAAGTCTGCTGGCTTTCATGGACATTTTCACTGCAGGTATAGTCTGCTGAGTTGTTACACTGCACTGTGTTGCTCTTGAAATCTCATCTTACACAGCTGACATTTCCAGTCCTTTGCTGGAATATTCATCAGTAATTTCTGCTATCACCATGTTACCATTCAGGTGCTAACTGTCAAAGACCAGTGTCTCTCACACACATGCACACACACACACACACACACACACACAGACACACACACACACACACACACACACACACACACACACATATATATATATATATATATATATATTTATTTATTTATTTATTTATTTATTTATATATAATAACTGTGTTTGTGCATGTGTGCGTTTGTATGTATGTCTCGGATCTCCTCCCATACCCTTGGATCGATTTCAAATGTGGCACACAAGCAGCAGGCCTCAGGGGGTCAGCACTATGGGGCTTATAGCCTCCTGGCTCTGATGGGAGCACAGATATAGGCAAAAACCTATTTTCCCAGCCCCTAGCATTTAGGCTACTCTGCACAACATGCATGTTTTCTGTAAACACTACCAGGCTACCAAATCAACTTGCTTTCCAGGGCAGCATACATATCAGTTACAGGAAACAGATTTTCACACCCTGACATGTATTGTGCCCTGCATGGCAGGCATGCAATGCCGGAGTAATTTTAGCTTGCTTCATCGACCTGCCTCACATGGTAAACTGCACTTCAGAGGCAAATAGATGATTTTGAAGCCCCTGTTGTGTAGCCTTCCTTGCATGACAGGTGCGTTCTGGAAGTAATATCAGCCAGCTTTATGAATTTAATTGCAGCGGCTGTATGTTCCAAAGAGCATGGCTGGGGACAGTTTGAGATGAGTATAGGTGGGGTTGGTTAGAGTAAGGGGAGGAATATATGGACAAAGAGAGATGGAGGAGGAGATTAAGGGACAGTGAGGAGGAGGGGATAGACAAATGTGTAAGGGTGAGATAGAGAGATAAAGGGAGGTAGAAGTTGACACAGAAAATTGGAGGAATAGTTGTCAATATGTGTCGAATGCATACGTGAACAAAAACATGGGGGAAAATCCTTTGCCTGTTCTGAAGAAGGGGAGTTATTGCATGAAATTCTGGCAGCTTCTTCTTTCAATCGGTAGAGACTGTGAGCAGAAAGTGGGAAGGAGAATACATACTAAAATATCAGTGTTATGCTGTAGAGGTATCTCCTGAAGAAACTTTGGAAGGCGAACTGATTACCTGTCCAGGACGGCAACAATGCCATGTTTACCCCTAGAAGTAAGGAAGGGAGGCACTACAGGCACACACACCAATACATAGGGCACTCACATACATTCATTTAGAGAAAGACCAGGCTGTTTACGATTATTCGGTGACAATATCCATACACCTATTTTTCCCAAAGACGTCACAATTATCCACAACTGTGTATGTTGATTTAGTATCTTCTGTGTCCACCATGGATAATAGCGCATATTCTGTGTTCGGATGTCATCTGACGGATTTTATTACAGTTTCGTCGTCTGTCGCAGTGTCTCTCCTCCTGTAGTAAAGTTTTTTGCGTGATACACAGCAATTCTAGTCTTCGGTAAAAACAAACTGGCTGTGTTTTCTAGTAGCTAACATTTTGGCGAGTAATGCTGAGGTCCCTATTTGATTCTCTGTGATTGTACCAAAACTTCGTCTGGCGAAAAGATCTGGATGGGGCTATACGCAGCTTTGTAGGGCCAACTGAAAGGCTGCTCGAATATAAATGCAGTGAAACTGGGGCAAAATCGCTGAACTGGCTGTACTTTAAGAGGCCTCATCCAGATTAGGTGATACACAATGTTTACTTATAAACAGCAAAATCATCTTCTATATTTTGGGTTAAAGATTGAGAAACTTGACACATTACAACATAATATTTTATTCTTTGTAACGTTTCAGACCGGTTCTAGAGAATTCGGTTCCAGTTGATATTGCGGCAAAAGGAAGAGAAATAGTCCTTTGTAAGATTTGTCCACGGAAAAAAGTGTGGTGCTTTTTAATTAACGCCAAAAAGCTATTTTCACTTGACGGACTGAAGGATACTTGTTATGAAGGAGAAGCGAATAGGAAACGAAACTGCGTTGACAATAATGAAACGTTCCCTGGCATTCGCCTTGGACAATACTCCTCCCATTTCGTCAGTTTTCATGACTTATTCACTGTGTAGTGTACCCGAGTCGACAGTTCGATTAAACTAATCACTGACTGTTTTAATTCTGACAATTCTTTTTTCATAAAAACTCAGTTTAGTACATACTTTTAAAAGTATTTTCCCTTGTCTAAACACAACGGCTTGTTCCTTCTGGCACCTGACAAATGCCAACAGATGGGAGAATTTTTCTTATATTTTCATTGCTACCCTGAGGATCCAGTTCTGCTTACCAAAGCTGTGAAGTTTCTGGAAAAATGGCATTTCACTTTATTGTTCCCCTGCATACACATTCCACACAAATTTTGAACATATCTCCTCCTCCCCTTCCTTGTTTCCATATCTTCCTACATCTGTAAGTTCACCTCATCGTCCCACCTCTACCTATCTCCTCCTCCCTATCTCTCTCTCTCTCTCTATCTCACCATCTTCTTCTCTCCTCGTGTTATAAATTTCCTCCAGCCCTCTCTCTAACCATGTATTCCCCACTTCCCCCTGACCATATCCTACTCCTTTGTCCTCTTTCTATTTCCCTTCCACACTTCTTTTTGCACCTGCCTAGTACCATTCTACAGCTTCCACTTGCCTCATGCATCTCCCCCTGCTCCACACTCTCTGTCCACTTCACCCTCTCCTCACTCTTTTCATCCTGTCCGCTACCTATCTCGACTTCTCCCCAGTCATGCGAACTGTGTAGCCCTTGCAATACAGTTCAATAAAGCAACACGATACTATTACCACATCACGCCTATAATGCATGTCAGGCTCAGCATCTTTTTCCTGTGACGTACCTACATCACATAAGGAAAGGCGATAAAGCTGGCCTTCACTACTCCAACGTAACACACTGCACATGTAGAACAATCAGTACGTTGGGAGGCCTGAAAACTTAGGCTGCCCTGTAAAGCAGGTTGGTTTGGCCGACCGATACCCTTTCGCCCATGTCTCCGGTTCTACTGGAGATAGTTCGTAAACTCCACAGTGCTGATACGCTTGAAACCTGCTGTTTCTGTGGCAATTTTGGTTCAAAACGATCTAGGGGATTGGGGGAGATACCAGACACATGCACGTTCACACATGCTTTATATGCAGAGGGAGGTTACAGGTAATATTGCAGAAATAGTGGCCTAATAACACTAGTATTTGTATGGGCCTTCGAAATATTTATTGCGTTCATTTTATGTGTTCTGCTTTGGAGCAAATACCTGAATCCTGCTGCACTTGACATTACATCCCCGCTTCCACTATCTACACATCACAATCAGACAACTTTTCCTTGACAACATTTTTCTGGCACTTTCCTGTACTTGACGTCAGTAAAATTAATTACGTTAACAGCAAATTCACTGGACTCGCAACCGGGGGACGACGGTTCAATCCCGTCTCCGGCCATCTTGATTTAGGTTTTCCGTGATTTCCCTAAATCGTTTCAGGCAAATGCCGGGATGGTTCCTTTGAAAGGGCACGGCCGATTTCCTTGCCAATCCTTCCCCAATCCGAGCTTCTGCTCCGTCTCTAATGACCTCACTGTCGACGGGACGATAAACACTAATCTCCTCCTCCTCCAACAGCAAACTGTTACGGCTTCATGTGAAGATACTGTCGCACTTGCACGACGAGATTATGACGCACTTCGTTTTGAATTATAAGGTTACTGTAACTAGTAATATGATCAAGCTAGTTTTGACTGTATTTGCTTAACCTGTTGACTTTGCCCACACAGCATGTCCATTTATTTCACTAGTGGTAGTAATCCACGAAGCCGGAGGTCTATATCCATCACCTATACGTTATATCGTCAATTCAAAGCAGGAATTGCAGTGGAGTCATGCTCAGTGACGCAGTTTTGGAAAAGCAATTTCTCAAATACTTTCCGCATCTGATTCAGCTTATGACGCAGTTTTGGAAAAGCAATTTCTCAAATACTTTCCGCATCTGATTCAGCTTCTCTTTTGGCTGCGTCACAGCCATGTTGGATCAAATGATTCAGGCCGCTTATAAGATCAGTCTGGAGAAATTCTGAATCAAGAACATTCTGATCTGCAGCTGTTTACATATTTCTGATACTGCTTTCGGGAAATGAGAGATCGATAGATGGCGGCGGAGACTCTGGCGCCAGTGTCCAGCGTCCACTCTCTCATTTTTCGCAGGCACAGTGGGAAGGTGCCAATGTAATGAGGGAGCTTTCCCCGAAGCCCCGCCTCATCAATCACGCCTGCGACGCCCTCCGAAGCGTCTGAAACACAGAGGGTCGCGCCCATAAATAAACTCCAGCTTTCCCTTTAATGGTCTCCCGGTCGCCATTAATCATTACCCTGCTCTGCAAAGTGGCTCGCAGGTAAGAAGAGCACTGCAAAAACTCCACTGCAGGCGAGCGTCCCGCTGCTGCCCGTTTATGTGCTGCTAACAGTGATGTACAATTAGGAAAATAATCAATAAACGTTATGTGGCCCGACAAATAGTTGCCTAGCTAATGGTGCAGGAGGTGAATGTGTTCTTTTAATGGTACCCAAAGTGCCTCTTCATAAGAAAATAGAGACAGTGAGAGCAATAGAAAAGTTAATGATTAAATCTGTTTACTATCTTTCTGATGACGTTTTTAATTTGCCTCTAGATGTAGAAGTCACTGTGTAAGTAGGCTGTTTAGGTTTTTATGTTGGTAACGCCACGTAGCGCTCTGTATGAAAATCACTGACTGTGCTGTGTGCAGTCTGTGGCTGGTCTCCATTGTTGGAATTTGCCATTGTAGTGTTGGGCAGTTGGATATGAACAGCGCGTAGCGTTGCGCAGTTGGAGGTGAGCCGCCAGCAGTGGTGGATGTGGGGAGAGAGATGGCGGAGTTTTGAGAGCGTATGATCTGGACGTGTGTCCATCTGAGACAGTAAATTTGTAACACTGGATGTCATGAAATGATATATAAATATATATATTATGACTTTTGAACACTATTAAGGTAAATACATTGTTCTCTATCAAAATCTTTCATTTGCTAACTATGCCTATCAGTAGTTAGTGCCTTCAGTTGTTAGAATCTTTTATTTAGCTGGCAGTATTGGCACTCGCTGTATTACAGTAATTCGAGTAACGAAGATTTTTGTGAGGTAAGTGATTCATGAAAGGTATAGGTTACAGTTAGTCAGGCCATTCTTTTCTAGGGATTTATGAAAGTCAGATTGCGTTGCGCTAAAAATATTGTGTGTCAGTTTAGTGACGAACAGAATAAGTAAAGAGAGAAATGTCTGAGTACGTTTAGTTTTGCTCAGCTATTTGAAAATCAAATAATGTAAGATGCTTATCAGCACAGTAATTCATTAATTTTTCTAAGGGGACGTTTCAACTGTTGCGATTTGAGACCTGCTGTTTATTACAGAAGGACCTTCCTTGCGACGCCAACACGACGGGTAACATATACCGAATGTGAGATTATTTTCTTTGTGCATGATACTCCACATACTGAATTGTACCTGTCATTAAACTGAAGTAGCTCCTACATGCTCCAAGACTGCGGTATCTGTTTTTGGTTACACACTTCTACAAGAAGTCCGCAGCTCGTTGTCTCGCGGTAGCGTTCTCGCCTCCCTAGCACGGTGTCCCGGGTTCGATTCCTGGCTGGGTCAGGGATTTACACCTGCCTCGAGATGACAGGGTGTTGTTGTGTCGTCTTCACCATCATCATTCATCCCCATTACGGTCGGAGGAAGACAATGGCAAACCACCTCTACTAGGACCTTGCCTAGTACGGCGATGCGGGTCTCATACATCGTTCCCCTACGCTCTGTCAAGGAGTATCGATCCGCATCATAGTTCTCCAAGAATGTTAGTAGAAGTGAGCCACAAATTTATCAGCCAATATCATACTGACTTCCTGTAGAGACTTACAGTACATATTCTGAGCTCATACCTAAAGAGGCCCTCGAACAGAAAGACCTCCACCATGCCAACCGGGATAGATTCCGAAAACACTGATCGTGTAAACCCAATTCGCTCATCAAAATGGTTCAAATGACTCTGAGCACTATGGGACTTAACTGCTGTGGTCATCAGCCCCCTAGAACTTAGAACTACTTAAACCTAACTAACCTAAGGACATAACACACATCCATACCCGAGGCAGGATTCGAACCTGCGACCATAGCGGTCACGCAGTTCGAGACTGAAGCGCCTAGAACAGCACGGCCACACCGGCCGGCCCCGAGGCAGGGTTCGAACCTGAGACCGTAGCGGTCGCGTGGTTGCAGACTGTAGCGCCTAGAACCGCTCGGCCACTCCGTCCGGCTAATTCGCTCATCAGATAGATGTGATGTTTCTCTGGAAGAGATTTGACTCACTACCACATCCATGCTTATTATCAAAAGTAAAATCGTAGGTAGTGTCAAGCACAATTTATGACCGGATTGAGAAAATTTTGGTAGGGAGGACGCAGAAAGTTTTGGATGGAGACATAGACAGATGTAGAAGTGACTTCGGGCACACCCCAGGTAACTGTGTAGGGACCTTTGTTGTTCGTGTTGTAAGTGAAGGACCTTGCAGACAATTTTGTGAGTAAGCTCAGATGACACAGTTATCCGTAATGAAGCACTGCCTGAAATGAGTTCCATAAATATCCAGACAGTTCTCGACAGGATTTTGAGGTGGTGCTGAGATTGGCAACTTACTTTAAATGTTTAGAACAGTAGCATTCTCCACTTCACAAAACGAAAAACGTAGTATACATCCACTATAATATCAACGAGTCACAGATGGAATCAGTAAATTCATACAAATACCTAGGTGTAACAATTTGTAGGGACACAAAACGGAAAGATCACGTATAAAGTAGGCAGAAGACTTTTGGTGTATATGTAGAACCCTGGGGAAATGCAATCAGCCCAAAAAAGGAGATTCTTTACAAATCACTTGTTTGGCCATGACAGAATACTGTTCAAGTGTGTGGAACCCATACCAAATAGGACTAACAAGGGATATGGAACATATAGAGAGATGCAGCATCAACGTTTGCAAGTTGGTTTCATCAGTGGGAGAGTATCACAGACATGCTGAAGAAACTGAACTGGCAGACTGTTCAAGATCCTGAGCATTATTTCTTGCAAATTTTCTAGTACTGGCTTTAAGTAGTGGCTCTAAGAACATACTCTAACATCCTATGCATCCCATCGATCTCGCAGGACAAAATTAGATTACTTGTGGCACACATGGAGGCATTTAAACAATCATTCTTCCCACACCCCATCAGCTAACAGAACAGGGTAAAGCCTGATAACTGTAAGAGTGGGATATAGCCCCTGCCATGCACTCCCGTGTGACTTATATAAGTGGGTGTCAGCTCCTGTCGCAGAAGGCCTAGCGTCTGAGCTAGTTTACACCGCATGATGCTATAGGTGGCTCACAGGAATGGGCAGTCAATTCGAGTTTAGCCCCAAACTATAAGTGGCGGATTGGAGTGTCAGGCGGTGGCACCCACTAGGAGGTCTCATCTTGGCAGATTCTCTTCAAAGTCCAGAACCATGTGGGCAGCCTGACTTCCCGTAGATCAGCAGCTTCGCCTAGATGGTGACACTGCTCAAAGAGGCTGATGGCTGGCGTAGATACTGCTTCACTGAAATTGGCGTCACCGAAGGAATTCGCCTAGCAACTGAGATGGGAGCAATTAGACAAGCTATATCCGGGTAAGAAATATGTGGACAACATGGTACACCAGCGATTTGCGGATACCAACTGTGCCAGGTATTTTCGGCATCCATCGTCCTGGATGAGGTAAGGTCTTCCTCAAGCTTGTGATATCAGAAAATCTCGCTTTCATGACGTCGTGTCTCCATCTTTCCTGACACTCCCAGTTCAAAAGGGCTCTCCACGCATCCAGTACTTACTAACGAGATCGTCATCCGGGCATGGAGGACCAAGGCACGCCGAGCAGCTGCAGTATCATCTCCTGTCTTGTCGCGTCAACCGGATGCAATATGAATAGAGAAATGTGGCCAGCACGCCACTCTCCCGGCCATTTTGCTGACTTTCGAGACCATCGAGCCGCTGCTACTCAATTGATATCACAAGGCTGAGCGCAACCCTTACCAGTCCTCTCACCAATGATTAATCTTTGGCAGTAGTGGGAATCGAACTCGGATCCTCTGCACTGTAAACATTATACTGACCACTGAGGTAAGGAGATGGACTCACCATTTATTACGATTACGATATCGTCAAACATTTCTATATACTGAAACCACAATCACACCATTAATAGCTATGTCAGTATTTTCATCTGGATATGCAGTCTCAAGGAGAGAAAATGTTGGAGAATGATATAGCGAGTGTTGTTAGTTTATGATACACTGAAGCGCGAAAGAACCTGGTACAGGCATGCGGATTCAAATACAGAGATATGTAACCAGGCAGAAGACGGCACTGACGGCAACGCCTATATAAGACGTCAAGTGTCTGGCGCAGTTGTTAGATGGGTTACTACTGCTACAAAGGCTGGTTATCAAGATTTAACTGACTTTGAACGTGGTGTTATAACGGCGAACAAGCGATGGGCACAGCATATCTGAGGTAGCGATGAAGGGCGGATTTTCCCGTAAGACCATTTCACGAGTGAACCCTGAATGTTATGAATCCGGTAAAACATCAAATCTCCCAAATCGCTGCGGCCGGAAAAAGATCCTGCAAGAACTGGGCCAGCGACAACTGAAGAGAATAGTTCAACGTGACAGAAGTCCAACCCTTCCGCAAATTTCTGCAGATTTCTAAGCTGGGTCATCAACAAGTGTCACTGCGCCAACCATTCAACGAAATTTCATCGATTTTCGCTTTCGGAGCAGAATCGATTTTGGCTTTCGGAGCAGAAGGCCTATTCGTGTACGCCTGATGGCTGCACAACAAAAAGCTTTTATCCGTGACGAGATTACGATCGATAGTTAAGTTTTATCTCTGACAAAGGTTATCTCTGCATATCACGTGTAACTCTGGTCACGCCCACTTTCTACGATACATAAGTCGCTCTCAGACGTCCGACCCGTCAGTCGGCAAGACTCACCGGAGGAGAAACACCCCTCTGAAGATGTCCAGCGCAGCTCTGGACGAAACGTTAGGAGCTGAAGAGTTTCATGGACCACGACCTTACATCCCGGAAGGTTTACCAGAAGATATGTCATCCGGTCGTGAAAGCCTTCATACTATGAAAAAGCTTTACGCCTCACCTAGGCCCGTCACCATCTACACTGAATGCTGATTACTGGAAACATGTTGCCTGGTAGGAAGAGTCTCGTTTCAAATTGCATCGACCGGATGGACTAGTACTGGTATGGAGACAACGTCATTGATCTATGGACCCTGCATGTCAACAGGAGGCTGTTGAAGCTGGTGGAGGCTCTGCAATGGTGTGGGGTGTGTGCAGTTGGAGTGATATGGGGCTCGTGATACGTCTAGATACTAACCTGACAGGTGACACGTACGTAAGCATCCTGTCTGATCACCTGCATCTATTCATGTCCATTGTGCGTTCCGACGCACTTGGACAATTAAAGCAGGACAGTGCGATGCCACACACGTCCAGAATTGCTACAGAGTGCCTCCAGGGAACACTCTTCTGAGTTTAAACACTTCCGCTGGCCACCAAACGCCCCAGACATGAACATTATTGAGCATATCTGGGATGCCTTGCAACGTGCTGGTCAGAAGAGATCTCTACCCCCTCGTAATCTTACGGATTCATGGACAACCTTGCAGGATTCAATGTGTGAATTTCCTCCAGCGCTAATTCAGAAATCAGTCGAGTACACGCGACGCCGTGTTGCGGCACTTCTGCGTACTCGCGGGGGCTCTGCACGATATTAGCCAGCTGTTCCGGTTTTTTTGGATCATCGGTGCATATGACTGCTAACAAAACACCGGGTACGTGAATGGTTGACCGAAATCAAGCTATATTAATTTGCTCACTCAGCCCGATCCCTCCCGCAAGTAATAATACTAATGATGTAACAGGACGTAAAAGAGAAGTAAGACATGGTAATTAGAAGGGAGACTGCAGTTAAAAAAATGTTAGGAGCAATGGAAGTTTCTGGAAATGTGAAGGTCGTCTGAGTGATATTTGGTGTTCTAATAATAGCAAAGGCCAGCAGTATAATTGTCAAGAAAACCTACAAAGCAGTTACATCCATTTTGCAATAAAGTTTTTGTTAATTAAAGGAAAGCGATGAAACAATATTTTTGTGCTTTGTGTTATCTGATATTCCTTGTAGACCAATGGTAATGAAGACAATATGCAAATATGAAAAAATAGGGATAAAAATCTTAACTATATAAAGATTTAGATTTTGATCTGTACAGAAATTTGTACTGCTTCACCTGCGTGTCCACATTCCTTGAGCATTTGTGTTCATTTTTTGAGACTTACTTGTGTTTTACAGGCTGTCAGTTATTGTACAAATATTCGAAGTGGAAGCAGTTCAATACTTTAAGTAAATTTGTTACAATATATCAAATGAAATCCTGACCCTAGAGAATCATTTTGAACCAAAACTTGCAGTATTATCTATAGTTAGATCTATTACAATGGTGCCTAAGAATTTTGTAGTAAAATACTATTAAGAAATTCAATCTGTTTAAGTTTTGTTTCTGTTGTGCAGTACGAAGCCATGCATGGATTAAAGTCATTTTTGGCCCTTTCTGAGACCTGACAATGCCTTCTACTTCTTTATAGACTAGAAAAGATGGACTGTTATTTGAATGAACATGTTAAACGCCACAATGTGTTGCCCTATCTTTTGAACGCAATTGAGAACTGGGATGAACGTTTCGATCGGAGTGGTGTTCACGTAGCTGTTGACAACAGGGGAGGGATACCTATTTGTTCAGAACATTTACATATTCTTCCATGAACCACTTGTGTCTGCAAATCTCCAGTCTCCACAAATCTCCATGTACGGATAACTCTGGCCTCAGCGTTTTGACAGGTACTTGGTTTCCGTCGCATGGCCAAAGAGGCAAACGCAGCATTCTGCAACACTATGTAGCAATCTAGTCTACCAGTAGTGGGGGGAACGTTACAGTGGAATGTGCGGAAGAAGCACTATTACTGCACCCTGCTCCAGAATTATGTCGGTGGCTGGCCCACGTAGTCCTTGGCCGGTAGCGAAGACCTGCCAGAAGCTGGCCGCAAAACACGTCTGATTTTCCAGAATGAGATTTTCACTCTGCAGCGGAGTGTGCGCTGATATCAAACTTCCTGGCAGATTAAATCTGTGTGCCCGACCGACACTCGAACTCGGGACCTTTGCCTTTCACACGCAAGTGCTCTACAATCTGAGCTACCGAAGCACGACTCACGCCCGGTACTCACAGCTTTACTTCTGCCAGTACCTCGTCTCCTACCTTCCAAACTTTACAGAAGCTCTCCTGCGAACCTTGCAGGACTAGCACTCCTCAAAGAAAGGATATTGCGGAGACATGGCTTAGCCACAGCCTGGGGGATGTTTCCAGAATGAGATTTTCACTCTGCAGCGGAGTGTGCGCTGATATGAAACTTCCTGGCAGATTAAAACTGTGTGCCCGACCGAGACTCGAACTCGGGACCTTTGCCTTTCACACGCAAGTGCTCTACCATCTGAGATACCGAAGCACGACTCACGCCTGGTACTCACAGCTTTACTTCTGCCAGTACCTCGTCTCCTACCTTCCAAACTTTACAGAAGCTCTCCTGCGAACCTTGCAGGACTAGCACTCCTGAAAGTAAGGATATTGCGGAGACATGGCTTAGCCACAGCCTGGGGGATGTTTCCAGAATGAGATTTTCACTCTGCAGCGGAGTGTGCGCTGATATGAAACTTCCTGGCAGATTGAAACTGTGTGCCCGACCGAGACTCGAACTCGGGACCTTTGCCTTTCACGCGCAAGTGCCCTACCATTTGAGCTACCGAAGCACGACTCACGCCCGGTACTCACAGCTTTACTTCTGCCAGTACCTCGTCTCCTACCTTCCAAACTTTACAGAAGCTCTCCTGCGAACCTTGCAGGTACTGGCAGAAGTAAAGCTGTGAGTACCGGGCGTGAGTCGTGCTTCGGTAGCTCAGATGGTAAAGCACTTGCGCGTGAAAGGCAAAGGTCCCGAGTTCGAGTCTCGGTCGGGCACACAGTTTTAATCTGCCAGGAAGTTTCATATCAGCGCACACTCCGCTGCAGAGTGAAAATCTCATTCTGGAAACATTCCCCAGGCTGTGGCTAAGCCATGTTTCCGCAGTATCCTTTCTTTCAGGAGTGCTAGTCCTGCAAGGTTCGCAGGAGAGCTACTGTAAAGTTTGGAAGGTAGGAGACGAGGTACTGGCAGAAGTAAAGCTGTGAGTACCGGGCGTGAGTCGTGCTTCGGTAGCTCAGATGGCAGAGCACTTGCGCGTGAAAGGCAAAGGTCCCGAGTTCGAGTCTCGGTCGGGCACACAGTTTTAATCTGCCAGGAAGTTTCATATCGGCGCACATTCCGCTGCAGGGTGAAAATCTCGTTCTGGAAACATCCCCCAGGCTGTGGCTAAGCCATGTCTTCGCAATATCCTTTCTTTCAGGAGTGCTAGTGCTGCAAGGTTCGCAGGAGAGCTTCTGTAAAGTTTGGAAGGTAGGAGACGAGGTACTGGCAGAAGTAAAGCTGTGAGTACCGGGCGTGAGTCGTGCTTCGGCAGCTCAGATGGTAGAGCACTTGCGCGTGAAAGGCAAAGGTCCCGAGTTCGGGTCTCGGTCGGGCACACAGTTTTAATCTGCCAGGAAGTTTCACGTCTGATTTTGATTATATTTATGGGATGGTTTACGAAGGCACAAGATCAGTTCTGACATGTTCTCATACATATGAAGAGAAAACATCCACAGAAGTGGATTCCCAGCATACTACCTTAGCCATGGGACAGCAACTTGTATTAACCAGTTTGACGTAGAAAGAGCCAACATGTGTCCTTCAGCCCCCCTTCATTCTTCCTACTCCCGTACCTCCACATTTTTCCTCGGAGTGGTTCCAGTCCTTGTCTCTCCCGGAACGGCTGTTGTCCTTTGACTTTAATTCTTTATGTGTTCCATGTATACGACATGCTTACTTTAACGTTTGATTAGACAGATGCATCATGTTATGTACCTTTATGGTCCCTGGCATTTAGTACAGGGTAGGACACAACCTAGCGTTTTAATTTCTCAATATTCCAGTGAAGTGTCAATTTAAATATGTTTATTGTTATACATTCTTTTAGGATTTCTCGTGGTTAAGAGTTTTACGAGGGGGATGTAAATCGAAAGGTGATGATGATTTCTAGTGTCATACTAATTGGTTTCTTTCCACACTGGTTCATGGTTAACAGTGGTAGATGTTAGGTGTCGCTACAGCATACGACTTTATCACATACACCATATGCGGTGCTACTGTAGTTTACCATTCATTGGTTTTAAACGCCCGTGGCTTTCTAAAAATGTTATAAAGAGTGTAAGTGCCGTAGTTGACTTCGACTGTACTAATTTATTTTATCCTTGATAATTGTAAATCGTAATAAAAACAAAAAGACATTCTCTACATCCTACATCCCCCTCCCTCCTCTCCCCCCACAGAAAGCATACCCCCTCCCCTTTCTTAGCTTCTCCCTCGTGGTTCTATTTATTTCTTTTGCTAGAGATGGTCATTGTTCCTTGGCTTCAATAGATTATATATTTTACATATCCAACACCCCAATTTTACTGTTGGGTTAAATTGATACATCACATTGTAATGAGCCGTTATGGACCCTAGCATTTGATACAGCGGAAGAGACAACCTAGCGTTTCAATTTGTTTTCCACCTATGAAGTAGCATTAAAAAGGTTTTTACAGATTTGTTTTATGTAAGGTTGGCTTCAGCTTTTCTGCGAGAATGAATTTATTGAGAAAGTGACGATGTATTTTTCAGTTTCATTCTGTTAGATCTCTTTCCTCACTATTTTATGTTTCAGAATGAACCATTTTATGTGTTACTATAGCAAACGACTTTAGTCTGTATATGCCGATGTGACGCTGTTGTTGTTTACTGTTCACTGCTTTTAAGTGTCCTCCTGTTACTGGAAAAATTTTAAAGATCTTTCAAATGTCCTGCAAATTTCTGAAAAATTTTAAACAGCTTAAGCTTGTTAGTAGACCAGTACCTTTAATGTATTATTTGATTCATATTTGATGATCGAAACTGTAATAAAGGTATTCGCTGAATCCCCATAGGTTACATCCTACCTGAGGTTTCCTTGTGGCGATGTGGGAAGTAGACTGACTATTGGTTCTAAGTTTGTCCGGCATCTGTCCTTAGAAAAACTTTGATGCACTTGTACGTACGATCTTAAGACTTTTGCGTGCTATTACGGCGAATACTGTTTTGTCTGTCTGATATGATATCATGGTACGATGTTCACTGTATCCTGTAATAGGCACTCAATTGTTGTAACAGTTTGTAATTTCAACTTTCAAGACGACTTGAAAATTGTCTCAGGTAACACGAAACTACTCATGAATTCAATAAAAAGAAAAAGATCCTGGAAATCGGGTTGTTTCTACATCAAAATAATCCACAGAAATGGCCTTCAAACGACTGAGTATTTCACCATGACAATGCACCAAGATATGTGTCTTTCCTTTTGTCTGCAGTTTTCAACTAAAGACAGGAAGGCAGTTGTTCCCCACCTACTATACTCATCGGACATAGCTTCGTGTCGCTACTTCTTCTTCCTCAAGGTGAAAATAATATGCAGCGAGCAAATATTTTATACGTGAAGCAGGTTCAAAAGTGGCAAAGTGGAAGGTATCACCCATGCCATGCTAACAATGGCTTTCATAATTCATTCCAAAACGGGGAGAAACATTGGGATCCGCGTTTTCGTTACAAAGGGGCTACAATGAAGATGATAGTGCAGAATAAGATGAAGATAGGATGTAATCATTTTGATTAATACATTTTTCAACATGTCAACATCCCCAAGACGAAAGACGAAAGAGGAGACCGAAAAACGTTTCCTACTATGGGGCACAATATCTGTCAGAAGAGAAAAAAGTGCAAGTTCATGATGACGTCTCTTTGGATGATTGCAGCCATTTCGTGTTGTCAAGTGCTGCGAGCATCAAATTTCATAATATCTTTGTAGATAGCGCTGTGTGTGTAGTGTTGTATCCGTGAGTTTTGACAGAGGACGTGAGACGAAATGACTGATGCTGAGGTACATGAAGAAATCGTGAAGGTTTTAGCTGTGTTGAGACAGAATGCGATGTGTGGAAGATGTTTTCGAATGTTGAATATAAATGTGCGCAAAGGAAATTGACTCATTGAAATGTTTTAAAACAGGTATGGACATTGTAAGGTAACAGCGTCACAAAAATATTAGCGAAAATAAGAGTTGAGAGAATAAACAAGAATGAGTGTAGCTCTCTCTTATTTCAATAAATCACTTGCATATAAAAATACTACAGGAAATGACAGCTACATCTCAAGGTAACGAAGAAATGCGTAACACTGCACCGAGCGAGGTGGCGCAGTGGTTAGCACACTGGACTCGCATTCGGGAGGACGACGGTTCAATCCCGTCTCCAGCCATCCTGATTTAGGTTTTCCGTGATTTCCGTAAATCGTTTCAGGCAAATGCCAGGATGGTTCCTTTGAAAGGGCACGGCCGATTTCCTTCCCCATCCTTCCCTAGTCCGATGAGATGTCACGAACTATTTGTGAAATGTGAGTCCGCTTAGATGGCGACTTGACAAAAAACTTTATACTTCAAATCCATTTGCACCAATTACGACAATTATCTTTCAAACATCTAGTTTACCGGAACTTCTTGCTTTTGCTGTCGTATACTTTCACTGGTGTAAGTTTTCCAAAATAAAAACTAAAAAGTCCGTTCGAATGGTACCGACCGGCCGCCGTGTCATCCTCAGCCACAGCCGTCACTGGGTGCGGATATAGAGGGGCAAGTGGTCAGCACACCGCTCTCCCTGACGGATGTCAGTTTACGAGACCGGGGCCGCTACTTCTCAATCGAATAGCTCCTCAGTTTGCATCACAAGGGCTGAGTGCACCCGGCTTGCCAACAGAGCTCGGCAGACCGGAATGTATTCCAAAATAACATGGGGAAACTCAGTGCACCGAAGACTTCTATCCATCTCCCTAATTGTGGAAAAGAGGCAAAATAATTATCGTTGGAAAGCGGAATACATATCATATGGTATCGTTCGATGAATGAAGTTCCATATCAAAGCTCGTACTCCACGATGGTAGCAGAAGCTTGAGGACAGTCTCTGCTAGACGCAGCCACGAATCCACTAACGACAGACGTCGACGGCGCGTCCTCGAGAAGTTCCATACGCCGCCGCTGCTGGAAGTCCACTTACGTCACAGCCAGGAGCGAGCTTGTGTCGTTAGATCAGTGCAACAAATTCCATAGTTAAATGTAAAGTGAGATTTGCGTTGAAGAGAAAAATAGTTGCGATTTTGCAATATTATTCAAGTAAAGAACTGTTCGTCATTCTGTTCTGCGGTTATACCAGTTTTACATCTATGAGGCCATGCATGCCATCCAGGTTAAGTATCATGTATTAAAGTGTTTCACTGAAACTCTGCTGCAGAGTGAAAATTTCGTTCTGGAAACATCTCCCAGACTGTGGCTAAGCCCTGTCTCTGCAATACACTTTCTTCTGGAGTACCAGTTCTACATAGACTGCAGAGAGCTTCTGTGAAGTTTGAAAGGTAGGAGACGAACTACTTTCTGTGAGAACGCGTTGTCAGTCGTGCTTGGGTAGCTCGGTCGGCGCCAGTATTTTAGCTCAGCGTGTTCGGTCAGAGGGTTAGCTTCCATCTGTAATAAAAAAAAGAAAAATACTGAGTGAACGGATCAACGATGAACTTCAACAGGTGTCATGGGACGTACGCCCCAAACATATCCCCAGTTCGACTCTTGGTCCGGCGCACAGTTTCAATCGGCGAGGAAATTTCATATCAGGGCACACTCCGCTGCAGAGTGATAATTTCACTCTGGGACGTAATTGATATTCACTATAGGTGGTGTAGTCTTGTGAGAAATACCAACTGTAATAATATTTTACATTAATTTATTCATATGGCTTACATGATCGTTTTACAGTCATCTTTAAGGACTTCATACATGAAAGGTTAAATATACACAAGAATATACGTAATATGAGAAATTAAAAACGACAACAATTAAAAAAGCTATTAACATGTGCAATGAAACGCTGCAGTAAATAATAGTTGTCCTAAGTATCCTGGATATCAAGGACATTTTAAATAAATCTTATTTATTGTTTCGTCTCATTGCACATTTTTAGTTAGATTACATGTTTCGGTGACTCACGACTATCTTCCGGTCTGAAAAAAAGCAGAACTAAATATGTACCATCTGATATTTTTTAATACGTAGGGAAAAGGAATTGTACATACATGTAGAATTTAGATAAGTAGTAGCATAAGGAACTCATCCTGTCTACTCAGAACGAGATCTCTGAGTATTGTCTTTTGCAACTGCGGTCACTGTTGTAAGTAGGTAAGCGTTGCTGGTAGGGGAGAGTGGCGGAGGGGGAAGGGAAACGGGATGAGGCTGATTGGGGGAGGGGAAAGGAAGCAGGGAGGTGGCGCTGGGGATATCATGAGATTAACAAGAGGGGCCGTGCTAAGTTATAGAGTGTATGATAATGTAAGAATTCTTGTTAAAACGCTAATACTGCAGAACAGTGCGTATGTAAAATGTGAGCGTCATAAAATAGTACAACTGTAAAGTGGAGCGAGGAAGTTAGGAACTGGGAAAGAAGACAAGGGTGAGGAGAGAGAGGGACGGGAGAGGGAGGGATACTGCTGCGGGTACAGTGAGTTTAACCAGTGAGGGTCTCATACTAATACTGCAAAAAGTCAATTAAGCAAAAAGCCTTCTGTTAAAGTAACAGAATGTATGTGCAAAATGGTAAAAAGGGAAAAAATAGTAGGTTTACAAAAGTGGCAATAAAGTAGCGAAAACTAAATCTCAATCTTAAGATATTTTGAAGTGTGAATCTTTGTGAAAGTATAAGAAATAACGTATTACTAAGAAACTATAAAAAGAAAATTGCATAAAAAATACTTCGTTAAAATATTAAAAGTACAGACCTAGAACAACGTATGTACAAATGGAGAAACACATAAAGATCGTGAAATTACAGGACTGGAATTCTGTGTGGGATCTAGATCTGCATGAAGTGTCATTAATAAAATTATTTAAAAACATTGGAAGTATAAAATCATGTTGTTGTTGTTGTTGTTGTTGTGATCTTCAGTCCAAAGACGGCATTGATGCAGCTCTCCATGGCACTCAATCCTGTGCAAGCCTCTTCATCTCCGAGTAACTATTGCAACCTACATCCTTCTGAATCTACTTACTATATTCATCTTGGGTCACCCTCTACGATTTTTAGCCCCCCCCCCCACACCCTACATGTCTCCAGTGCTAAATTAGTGATCACTTGATGCCTCAGATGTGTCCTACCAACTGATCCCTCCTTCTACTCATGTTGTACCACGAATTTCTCTTCTCCCTAATTCCATTCATTGCCTCCTCATTAGTTATGTGATCTACCCATCTAATCTTCAGCATTCTTCTGTAGCACCACATCTCAAATGCTTGTATTCTCTTCTTTTTCAAACTGTTCATTGTCCATGTTTCACTTCCATACATGCCTACACTCCATACAAATGCTTTCAGAAAGGACTTCCTGGTACTTAAATCTGTACTCGATGTTAACAAATTTCTCTTCTTCACAAACGTGTTGCTTGCCATTGACAGTTTGCATTTTATATCCTTCCTATTTCGACCATAATAAGTTATTTTACTTCCGAAATAGCAAAACTGATGTAGTATTTTAGGGGAGGTAGGACGCCAAAAATTTTAAAAATTCAATTTCTCAAAACTGTGCCTGTTTTGTAGCGCATACCTTCCTGAATAGTTTGATGTATAAAACATATATATTTGAGAGATCATAAGGCACGTTATTTGGTCTTACGTGTACCAAGATGCGGCGCCACACCCCTTTGCAAGGCATTCTTCTGTGATACGTAAGTGAAGAATATCATCGCAGGAATTCTCTACCAATTGCTGTAATGGAAGCAACCAAACCGATATTCAGGGACTTTGCAAATAAAAACTTATTGAAGAAATGTCTTCATGGTGGTACTCAAAACCCAAATGAAAGTTTTAACCAATGTATATGTGAAAGATGGCCAAATATCGTTTTTGTGGGAAGATATGCACTTGCTATGGATGTTTATGATGCAGTTTCATGTTTTAAGGACGGTGTGCAAAGCAGAAAACATGTTTTAGAGAAAATGGGAGTGAGCCCGGAGTGAACTGCCCCAAAACTTTTTATGCAATAGACAGGGAGAGTGTAGTGAATGCAGATGAATCATTTTTGGAGCTGATAAAATCAAGAAGAGTGCATCATAGGGATATGAAAAGAAATAAAACAGAATTTTGAAATGAATAAGAACCTGTTTATGGTGTTACACATTTCTTAAATAATGACAAATACAAGCAGAAACTTTGACGACCATTTTCCGCAAAATACAAATTTCTGTACTTAGGAACATTTAAAATAAATTCCCTATTACTTTCAAACTTGGTATGCAACGAAACACAAACTCCTCAATCCAGAACTCTAGAATTTCCGAAATCTATTAATCTGTGGTAAAAATTTACGTAATTAAGTATAAAATTTGAGTTTTTTCTAAATAAGAAGCTTAAAATGTACAACTCATTCATTTTTTCACAAATTAAATAAATTCCAGAGTTTCATAGTTTATATCTAGTGCAAAATTCATGGAAGAATCTCTCTTGCTTATGAAGAAAAATGTATCTATAGAAACAAACGCAGCCAATAATAAATGAAAACTGGTGAAATTTCACAAGTAAACAAATTATTTTGTTATGTTTTTGAGCTTCCACTGCTATGAGTGTGAATTCTGAATCCTCCTTCGTCATTCCGATCAAGAAGAATAGACAGTGGAAATTAAAATGTACTGTAGGGCCTCTCCTGCTCCAAGTCAGGCCGTTTTACATCCTTATTTCTAATCAAATTCCCTTAGCATCACCTGATTTAATTCAGCTACATTCCATTATCCTAGTTTTGCTTTTGTTGATGTTCATCTTATATCCTCCTTTCAAGACATTGTCCATTCCGTTCAACTGCTCTTCCAAGTCCTTTGCTGTCACAGATTTACAACGTTACTGGCGAACCTCAAAGATTTTATTTCTTGTCCGTGGTCTTCAATTCCTACTCCAGACTTTTCTTTTGATTCTTTTGCTGCTTGCTCAAAATACAGACTGAATAACATTGAGGATGGGATACAAGCCCCTCTCGCTCCCTTCTCAACCACTGCTATCCGTTCGTGCCCCTCGACTCTTATTTCTGCCATCTGGTTTCTGTACAAATTGTAAATAACCTTTAGCTCCCTGTATTTTTCCCTGACACCTTTAGAATTTGAAGGAAAGTATTCCAGTCAACATTGTCAAAAGCTTTCTCCATGTCTACCTATCTTCTATGAGAAGTGAAAGGGTCAGTATTGTTCGCGTGTTCCTACATTTCTCCGGAATCTAAACTGATATTCCCCGAGGTAGCCTTCTACGGGTTTTCCATTTTTCTGTAAAGGATTCGTGTTAGTATTTTGCAACCGTGAGTTATTAGACTAATGGTTTGGTAATTTTCACACCTGTCAGCACGTGATTTATTTGGAATCGGAATTATTGTATTTTTCTTGAGTCCTGAGAGTATTTCGCCTGTTTCATACATCTTTCTCACCAGACTGAAGAGTTTTTTAATGCCTGGCTCTCCCCAGGCCATCATAAATTCTAACGGGATTTTGTCTACTCCAGGGGCCTTATTTTAAGTCTTTCAGCGTTTTTTCAAATTCTTCACGCAGTATTATGTCTCCCTTCTCATCTTCATCTACGTCCCCTTTCAATTCCATAATATTGCCCTCAAGTACATCTCCCTTGTTTAACCCCTCTATACACTCCTTCCAATTTCTGATTTCCTTTCTTTGCTTGGGACTGGTTTTCCATCTGAGCTCTTGATATCCATAAAGGCGGTTCTGTTTACTCCAAGGGTCACTTTAACTTTTCTGTAGGCAGCACCTATCATATCCCTAGCAATATATGCCTCTAAATCTTTTGATTTATCCTCAAGCCATTCCTGCTTAGCCATTTTGCACTTCTTGTCGATCTCATTTATATATGTTTCTATTATCATTTGCCTGATTAATTTAATGCATTTTTATATTTCCGTATTGGCATGTGCTACGTACACATCATGCCAGAGACTAAGGCCACCTGTTTTATACTGTGACTCCTGTTATAATTTTATGTTGGCAAGTGCCTGTACCTGTGGGCATTTGCCAGTGATGGTTCATTCTGAGGTACGTTAAATGTAACCTGCGTGCTATCAAAAGTCATGGCTTTGGATAATTCTTGTTTTGTCGGTTTTATATATGACAAGAGCCTCTGGGCTTGAGCTAATGCAATGTACCATCATGTGACGTAGCAACGCCCACTAACGAAGAAGATATTTTTAGAAATGTCGAATCCTAGGTCAAGTGCTAATAAACTTTTGTTTTGCAATTGGTTGGCTGATTTTTTTTCGAGCTCTTCAGGTGTACACAGTTGCTGCTTCGCAGATTTTGACTTATGAGTTCATTAAAACTCTCGGTGAAGGACATGCGCAGTAATAATTTTGTATGTTTTTCTTATTTTCTCCAAAGAGTGGATATGGTGGTGGTGGCGGTTGTGGTGGTGGTGATGGTGATGACATGTGTGTATATTTTTTTCTACGTAACGAAGGAGGCACAATACCGTAAGACCATCAAGCGACTACAGCAGGACAAGAGAATGAGAACAATACGCACGCAGCCATCACGTGCCATACTAACGTGTACTTTTCCGCACTTGGAGATTGAAATAAATGGGATATGTCTTACTGCACTGGAAATAACATAGTTATCTCTTATTATTACTTGAGTTTACATCCTACTGGATCGCGCGATATACAGAACAGGGCACTTTGAACCCATATTTCTAGCTTTCCTTTGTGCCCCAGTTACTTTCATCCTTGCAGAATGTACTGTTTTTTCACACGACACACAAAGTTTCTCTACCTTGTTTTTCTGGGACAGCTGTCCAGTCATGAATTCATTGCCGGCCGCTGTGGCCTAGCGATTCTAGGCGCTGCAGTCTGGAACCGCGCTGCTGCTGCGGTCGCAGGTTCGAATCCTGTCTCGGGCATGGATGTGTGTGATGTCCTTAGGTTAGTTAGGTTTAAGTAGTTCTAAGTCTAGGGGACTGATGACCTCAGATGTTAAGTCCCATAGTGCCTACAGTCATTTGAACCATGAATTCATTCCCCATTTTTTTCGTTCCTTGCTTACCATTTTGTGTTATTTCTTCTTTACTTATCAACACTAAAACTTAAAGTTCACTGTTGAGAATGAAACTATTACTGACATTAATTGTTTGGATCTAAAAATTAGTAAATACAATGTTAGACATCAATCTAAATATACAGAGAAGCCATTACAACCGATGTCACTATCAACGGCTCATAATGTCAATCCTAACAACACAAAGCAGACTAGCATATTATATTGCAATGCTAAACAGAATGGAAAATATCCCTTTGGACACTGAAGATAAGCTACAGGAACTAAAATCACAGTAACAGCCCTCAATAATGGTAGCATCTCTGATACCATCACTGAACTTCAGAATAGAATTAAAAAGTAATACAGTAGCAAAGACAGCACTAAGTCCAAATCAAACCACTTTAGCACAAACAGCTCCTGAAAAGTCTGTGAAATATGTCTGCTAACCATTCTTTGGTAAAGTGTCTTATCAGACTGCAAATTTATTCCCTAGCAAAAATATCAAAATTAGTTTTTCCATAAACCATGAAATGAAAGACAAAATTGTTCACAACTTAAAATTGCATGGGACAAACTGTCAGGAGTCACAACGCACGATACCGTGAACACAGAGATGCTCTCAGACTCAACAAGCTAAGAGAGGCAACTTTCGCTACTTGTTTGGCCCAACATGGAAACACAAAGATAAGCATTGAAGAAGACTTAGACATGTTAAGTTTTCTGAGAAAGGAGTACAGATAAGTTTATTAGAGGAATTAGCATTATAGAACTACATTCACAATATACCTGACTGTACACTGAATTAAAAAAACCAAATGTTCTTCCAAAATTTCATTCAACTCTTTTAGTTTGAACTGATATAAATAATAGTTAATTGACAGAGCTAATTCTTCAATGGCGACTGCCATTATGTTTCAGATCTATAGAATTAAATGTGTAAATGTAGAAAATTATCTGTACCATGAAGTAGTATCTTTGCTGTAACTCGATATCTGTATGTATAACCCGTTATTTGACAAATCATATGAGCAGCTGAAGTCAAGGAAAAAAAAATTACAGGAAAATCAAACCTCTGTCTCATAATATGTAAAGGAGCACTTTTCGTGAAGTAAGTACAATGTATAGAGCATATCGTCGGCTGATACTCGTATCCGAGTTTTCATTTCTATCCCGAGATTTCCTTTGTCACGGTTCAGGCGTGCAAGTGTCGTTGGTGGCTTAGCAATCCAATCCTAGCGTGGAACAGGCGGCCACAGACATTACAGCTGATGGAAGGTGGAGGACGTGGCTGAGCCTGGAGGAGTTTACGTCTCCGGCGTTTGTCATCCTCCATTCTTCGACGTTTCAGCTCAAAGTTTTGAAGAGCATTCGAGGTAACTGAGCGCCAGCTACTTCGGTCTTCTGCTATTGTGGACCAGTTACTCGGATTGATGTTCAAGTATTTGAATAGAGTATATGTATAGAGAATATGTGTCTAAATCCCATAAAGATGCACGGGTTTAATTAGTATGTTGTAGAGTCTCAGTGTATTTTTTATTACAGTTGTCTATTGTAAGCCTGAAGGCTGTTTATACTTTGCCACAACGATTTTGGAAACCCATGTTTTTCACTTTCAGGCCATCTTCCTAAATGGTACATACTTGAACTTAGAAATTTGGTGATTTTCCCTAATTCAATTTTTAAAGTTTACGATTCCAGATTGTTGCTCTACATATATGTTTTTTTTTAATGACATTTGAATCCGTACATTTTCTCATGCTCTTTTTTCACAGTTTATTTTTGTGTTGTTTGAATGTCCTGACGTAGATTTTTCTGATCGTCTGCAATAACTAAGCAGTTTATCCTAATACCGGTTCTTGCTTCTATGATCCGTTCGTTAACTTTTATCTATTTAGTTTCCACCATATCTTAGACAGAGTTGAAAAGCAATGGAGACAATTCAAAATCTTATCCCACTCATATCTTAATTTCAAAACAGGTGCAACATTTTATTATTTCAATTATCGGTGTTTAAACAGTCATCTCTCCACCCTTCATGTGCGTGTGGAACAATAAGAAATCCTAATACGTCATACAACGTGGAGTATTCTCTGCCGAGCTCTGTGCAGTGGTTTGAAAAGTTGAGATGTAGACGCAAACCAGCAAATCGGTTGCCACGTGGCTGACACCAGAATTCATAAAGTCTTTGTGGCAGCACGGGAGAGTGTAGTAACGTACCACGCAGTTCCGCGCTGCCGATGGTTCCTTTTAGCGAATGCGGAGGCTCGCGAGGAATTCCCCGCAATCATCTGCATTCGAGGTATGCTCCTCCCACCCTCCCTGTCCCTGCAGCAGGTCTGGAGTTATTAGGCGGCAGGCCACATATGAGCGACCGCACTTTGGAAAGAAATGCTGCTAAGCCGCGAAATTGCTCCACAGCTCATAACGGGCCGTGTCCCACCGCACACGCGGCGTTTTAATATCGGCCGAAACGCCACGCACACACGCACACACACACAAACACACACGCACATACACATACACACGAGCGCACGTAACGCACACGTACGTACATGCTTCGTGTGACCCCCGAGGCCTTGCTCCCATGTACCTCTGAAGCAGCCAATAAATGAGCTGTATTCCAGTTCAGGACTTGTAAAGCACCACACAACAACTTGTGTGAGTCTCTTTTGTTGTGCTCTGATTCTTCATTGCTAGACAGAGCCACAATACTACACTACTGGCCATTAAAACTGCTACACCACGAAGATGACGTGCTACAAACGCGAAATTTAACCGACAGGAAGAAGATGCTGTGATATGCAAATGATTAGCTTTTCAGAGCATTCACACAAGGTTGGCGCCGGCGGCGACACCTACAACGTGCTGACACGACGAAAGTTTCCTACCGATTTCTCATACACAAACAGCAGTTGACCGGCGTTGCCTGGCGAAACGTTGTTATGATGCCTCGTGTAAGGAGGAGAAAAGCGTACCATCACGTTTACGACTTTGATAAAGGTCGGATTGTAGCCTATCGCGATTGCGGTTTATCGTATCGCGACATTGGTGCTCGCGTTGGTCAAGATCCAATGACTGTCAGCAGAATATGGAATCGGTGGGTTCAGGAGGGTAATACGGAACGACGTGCTGGATCTCAACGGCCTCGTATCATTAGCAATCGAGATGACAGGCATCTTATCCGCTTGGCTATAACGGATCGTGCAGCTACACCTCGATCCCTGAGTCAACAGATGGGGACGTTTGCAAGAAAACAACCATCTGCACGAACAGTTCGACGACGTTTGTAGCAGCATGGACTATCAGCTCGGAGACCATGGCTGCGGTTGCCCTTGACGCTGCATCACAGACCTGCGATGGTGTACTCAACGACGAACCTGGTTAGGAATGGCAGAACGTCATTTTTTGGGATGAATCCAGGTTCTGCTTACAGCATCATGATGGTCGAATACGTATTTGGCGACATCGCGGTGAACGCACATTGGAAGCGTGTATTCGTCATTTGCCATACTGGCGTATCACCCGGCGTGATGGTATGGGGTGCCATTGGTTACACGTGTCGGTCACCTCTTGTTCGCACTGACGGCATTTTGAACAGTGGACGTTACATTTCAGATGTGTTACGACCCATGGCTCTACCCTTCATTCGATTCCTGCGAGACCCTACATTTCAGCAGGATAATGCACGAGCGCATGTTGCAGGTCCTGTACGGGCCTGTCTGGATACATAAAATGTTCGACTGCCGCCCTGGCCAGCACATTCTCCAGATCTCTCAGCAATTGAAAACGTCTGATCAATGGTGGCCGAGCAATTGGCTCGTCACAATACGCCAGTCAATACTCTTGATGAACTGTGGTATCGTGTTGAAGCTGCATGGGCAGCTGTACCAGTACACACCATCCAAGCTCTGTTGGACTCAATGCCCAGGCGTATCGAGGCCGTTATTACGGCCAGCGGTGATTGTTCTGGGTACTGATTTCTCAGGATCTATGCACCCAAATTCCGTGAAAATGTAATCACATGTCAGTTCTAGTATAATATATTTGTCCAATGAATTCCCGTTTATAATCTGCATTTCATCTTTGTGTAGAAATTTTAATGGCCGGTAGTGTATAATGTCCAGTCACATTAATGCGACCACCTGTCAAAAAGCCTGAATAACCAGTTTTTATCAGTGGGAGCCCTGCAAGAAGTCCAGGAAGACGGTCACTGAGGTTGTGGAAGGTAGCGACAGGGATGTGGAAGTATTTGCCTCCAGTGCTGTGGCCAGCTGCTGTAGGTTTCGTGGTTGAAGATCCATAGCGCGAACAGCGCGACTGAGAGCGTCTGACAGGATCTCGTTTGGCTTTACAAAAGGGGAGTTTTGTGGCCTGGAGAGTACGGTAAATTCAGCTGGTGCTCTTCGAAACACTCACACCCGCTGTGAGATTTGCGACAGTTGCCCTGTCCTGCTGACAGATGCCACCATGTCGAGGAGAAGTAAACTGAATAGAGAGGTGGACACGATGACCAAGGATAGATTGATGCGGGTTTTCATCCATTGTGCCTCGTTTGACTAGATCACCCAGGGAGTGCCACTAAAACATTCCGAATATCATAACGCTCCCTCTTACGGCCTGGACCGTTCGTTTCAGCCTACGGTCATCGGTCCGATGGAGCACAGAACGTGATTCATCTGAAAAGGGCACCTATCACAATTCATTGGACGTTCAGGCTTGGTAGGCGATGAACAACAGAGCATAGTCGCATGAGCCAGTCTCTTGCTGCGGGACCAGTACCCAGCAACGTTCACTGAACGGTCATTGAGAAGTGTTGTAAGCCCCTTGGTTCATCTAAGTGTTCAGTTGCTCAATAGTTTGCACGAGTCGCCGGTACGAATACTTTAACAACGGCGGCCCATGAACAGTTTACACATCTAGCAGTATCGGATATGCTTCCACACATTGGACGAAAGCCACTGATCGTCCCCTTTTGGACTTCAGAAAATCGCTCCATTCCGCATGAACGAGTGTTTCCTGCGTAATCCAACAAACCTTATACACTGAAGCGCCAAAGAAACTGGTATAGGCATACGTATTCAAATACAGAGATATATAAACATGCAGAATACTGTGCTGTGGTCGGCAACGCCTATATAAGAGAATAAATGTCTGGCGCAGTTGTTAGAACGCTTACTGCTGCTACTATGGCAGTTTATCAAAATTTAAGTGAGTTTGAACCTGGTTCAAATGGTTCAAATGGCTCTGAGAATTAAGGGACTTAACATCTGAGGTCATCAGTACCGTGGAACTTAGAACTACTTAAAACTAAGTAACCTAAGGGCATCACACACATCCATGCCTGAGGCAGGATTCGAATCTGCGACCGTAGCGGTTGCGCGGTTCCAGACTGAAGCGCCTAGAACCGGTCGGCATCTCCAGCCGGCTTGAACGTGGTGTTATAGTCGACGCACGAGCGATGGGACGCAGCATCTCCGAGGTAGCTATGAAGTGGGGATTTTCCCGTCAGACCATTTCACGAGTGTATCATGAATATCAGGAATCCGGTAAAATATCAAATGTCTGACGGCGAGGCGGCCGAAAAAGATCCTGCGAGAACGGGACCAACGACGACTGAAGAGAATCCTTGAACGTGACAGAAGTACAACCATTCCGCAAACTGCTGCCGATTTCAATGCTACGCCATCAAAAAAGTGTCAACGCTTGAACCTTTGAACGAAACATCATTGGTATGAGCTTTCGGAGCGGAAGGCCGACTCATGTTCCGTTGATGACTGCACGACACAAACCTTTACTCCTTGTGTTGATCCGTCACCACGGACATTGGACTATTAATGACTGGAAACATGTTGGCTAATCAAATTAGTCTCGTTTCAAATTGTATGGAGCGGATGGACGTGTACGGATACGGAGACTACCCCATGAATCTATGGATCCTGAATGTCAGCAGGGGACTGTTCAAGCTAGTGGATGCTCTGTAATGATGTGGGGCGTATGCAGTTGGACTGATATCGGACCCCTGAGATTTCTAGATACGACTCTGATTGGTGACACGTACGTAAGCCGCCTGTCTAATCACCTGCATTCATTATGCCTGTTGTGCATTCCGACGGACTTAGGCAATTCCAGCAAGACAATGCAACATCCCACACGTCCAGAATTGCTACAGTGTGCCTTCCGGAAAACACTAATGAGTTTAAACACATCCACTGGCCACTAGATTCCCCAGACATGAACATTATTGACCATATCTGTGATGCTTTGCAGAGTGCTGTTCAGAAGAGATCTTCATTCCCTCTGGTATATGGACAGCCCTGCAGGAATCATGTTGTCAGTTCCCTCTAGCACTGCTTCAGACATTAGTCGAATACGTGCCACGTCGTGTTGGGGCACTTCTGCATGCACGCGTGGGAGCTACACGATATTATGTATGTGCCCCAGTTTCTTTGGCTCTTCAGTGTATTCCCCAAATGCTATTGCTGTCAGCTGCTATCTGTGAGTGGTCATTACACGTTGACGTTGAAAATAGGAGCTGCTCAGACTAATGTGACTGGACATTGTGTACATAATCTTAAAATTATTTTACCACTGCCTCCACAGATGTTGGGGTCAGTGGCCTAGCCTACACAGGCTACAAGAGACATATTCCATCAGTTCTTAAATACAGCAGCGGCCAAATAAAACTGCATATTAAGACAGGTAACTCACATATCTGCTCCTAGTACCGCTGCGGTCAATATGATCTCATAGGTGAAAAACTACGCCCGAACAGGGCTCGGAAAGCCCAACGGTCCTGACTGACTGCGGTGTCATCCTTAGCCTATGAACGTCACTGGATGCGGATACGGAGGGGCATGTGGTCAGTACACAATATGGCGATCAGATAGCAGGGTGTGGGTATGGAGAATTGCTGGTGAACGTCATCTGCAAGCGAGTGTAGTGCCAACAGTGAAATTCGGAGGCGGTGGTCGTGTCTTTCATGAGAGGGGTGGGGGGAGATCGGGTTGCACCTCTTGTTGTTTTGGGTGGTACTATCACAGCAGAGGTCTACATTGATGTTTTAAGCACCTTCTAGCTTCCCACTGTTGAAGAGCAATTCGGGGATGGCAATTGCATCTTTCAACACCATCGAGCACCTGTTCATAATGCACGGCCTGTGGCGGAGTGGTTACATGACAATAACATCCTTGTGATGGACTGGCCTGCCCAAAGTCCTGACCTGAAACCTATAGAACACCTTTGGGATGTTTTGGAATGCCGACTTCATGCCAGGCCTCACCGACATCGATACCTCTCCTCAGTGCAGGATTCCGTGAAGAATGGGCTGCCATTCCCCAAGAAACCGTCCAGCACCTGATTTAAGGTAGGCTTGCGAGAGTAGAAGCTGTCATCAAGGCTAAGAATGGGCCAACACCATACTGAATTTATGCACTACCGATGGAGGGCGCCACGAAATTGTAAGTCATTATCAGCCAGGTATCCGGATACTTTTGATCACATAGTGTATGTCCACGGATCAGCATGGTTTTAGAAGTCGTCGCACGTGAGAAGCTCATCTTGCCGTTTTCTCACATGATACACTGCGAACTATGGTTGAAGGGCAACAGCCAGATTCCATATTTCTAGATTTTCGGAAAGCATTGGACTCGGTGCCCCGTTTCAGGCTGTTAAGGAAGGCACGAGCGTGAGTAATAAGTTCACAGATATGTGAGTGACTCGAAGGCTTCTCAAGTAACATAACACAGTATATTGTTGTCCTTGGAGACACGTTTATCGTCACGGCTGCCCCAGAGAAGTATGATAGGGACGCTGCTGTTCTCTATATCCACGAATGAGTTGGCGGAAGTGTGGGCAGCAATCTGCGGTTGTTTGTTGATGGTGCCGTGGTGTACGGTAAGGTGTCGAAGTTGAATGGCTGTAAGAAGATACAAGACGACTTAGAAAAAATTTCCTGACCACGTAATTTTTCTTCTAAAATGATCGACGTTTTGTCCCCTCTGCTGGGATCTTCCTCAGGATCTTCTGGTGTCCACTACTGTTAGTACACTGTTAGTGTGATGAATGGCAGCTAGTCCTACAGGTGGACAAATGTCAGTTAATGTGGATAAGTAGGAAGAACACGCCTCTCATGTTCGGATACCGTATTACTAATGTCATGCTTGACACAGTCAAGTAGTTTAAATATCTGGGCATACAGTTGAAAAGCGATATGAGATGAAACAAGTATGTCAGAATTGTGATAGGGGAGGTGAATGGTCGACTTCGGTTAATTGGAAGAACTTTAGAAAAGAGCGGTTCACCTATAAAGGAGACCGCATATAGGACACTGGTGCGACCTGTCCTTGAGTACTGCCCGAGTGTTTGGGATCCGTACCATGTGGGATTGGAGGAAGACATCAAAGCAGTTCAGAGGCGGGCTGCTAGACTTGCTACCGGTAGATTCGAGCAACACGTGTTACTGAGATGCTTCAGTAACTCAAAAGCGAGTCCATGAAGGGAAGGTGATATTTTCTTAAGAAACCCTGTTGAGAAAATTTAGAAAGCTAGCGTTTGAAGCTGACTGCCTAAAGATTTTATTTCCGCCAATATATGTGAAGATAAGATACGAGAAATTAGGGCTTATACGGAGGCATATAGGCAGGTCACAGACGTGTCTGGAGACGCTCTGGACAGCGTTTGTATACCATTCTTACTATCGACCAATATATGCCCCGACAACCAGAAGTGGTGGTCTGGGTTGCCATTTCTCTTCATAGCAGGGCCCTTCGATCATCATTCGCTATACTCCTGTAGCACAGCCGTACGTCGACAATGTTTTAAGTCCCGTATTGCTGCAGTTAGTGGAAAGCAATTCTGGGCTTACATTTCAAACAAGATAATGCACATCCGCACTCAGTGAAAGTTTGTACTGCTTGTCTTTGTGTTTTCCAAAACGCATTCTGACCGGAAAGGTCGCCAGACCTCTCCAAAATAGAGAATATTTGGAAAATTTTGCGCCGGCCTCCCAACCAGCTCGGGATTTTGACAATCTAACGTGCCTGTTGGACAGAATTTGAGACGATATCCCATACAACGTCAGTCAGCGCCAAGGGGAATAGTTGCTTACACAAGGGTTATTGACTTGCTAAATTGGTGACGCTATTCCTCTTGTGCATATAACACATTTTTACCGATACTGCAATCATTTGTTTGTCTACTCACGTACATCTATCAGTTTCCATCCGATTCGGATAATTACTTCGTAGTGCATCTACGGCAAGCAGAAAAGGAGAGGAAGAGAGGTAGCGGTACTGTGATACATACGTGTGTATGACAAACCTCTTCCCTCGAAAACTTCTCTCCTTCATACAGTATCTCCTCTGTGTTACAACAGAAGACGTGTCACCTACCTCCTTTGTAGTAAAACTGCAGTACACGCCAGGTGCGTATTTGTTTCCACGGCCATGAGTGGAATGCGTAAGTTCTAATTAATGTCTTCTACATTTTTTGTCCCCTGCGCAGAAAACAGCGCGTACTTCGTGAATCCGTTATCTTCCAGCTGTAATAAATTTTTAGCGATAACCAAATATTTCAGTAATAATTAGATTGCCAATTATTTTTTTTGTACAGGAGGCCACTCGCTTTTTGTTAGCAGAACACGAGAAACGGCACAGTTACATTCCACTTTAAAGCTACAAACACTTTCCATTCTTCACAAAATAATGAACTGCGTATTTCCGTAAGTATTATCATAGTCTCCTTAATTACGTGTCCAAATAAACAGGAATTGCTAATAAAGTCTTAATTGACACCGACCGCGGCTAACAACATGTACGTCCTACGAGACTGCCGAACCAGCTCTGGTTTTACAGCCAAACCAGTTCACCCGCCATCGAAGTTTGGAGCGATCCGAAGATCTCGGAAGGGCTTCGGCTGCCTTTTCATAGAAGCTCTTTATTACTCTTCTGGGTATTAATACTTGTGAAATAATGGAGTAGTAACACGCTATTGAGAGATGCTTTAATATGAAATCCAAGTAAAGACTGTTTACAACTAAATATGAGCAGTCGCGATTGCAACAAACTTTTTTATATACGGTTACCGGTTTCCGAGTGTTTTAGACCATCTTTAGACATACACCATGATGGTAGATGGTGGCTGTGAACGGAGCAGGTGGTATACTTCCACCGCCGTAC
Organism: Schistocerca serialis cubense; assembly: GCF_023864345.2. Taxonomy (NCBI): domain Eukaryota; kingdom Metazoa; phylum Arthropoda; class Insecta; order Orthoptera; family Acrididae; genus Schistocerca; species Schistocerca serialis. The sequence goes on along the minus strand of NC_064647.1, from coordinate 154,491,758 downwards.
TGCAGAGAGATATGTTCTCAAAAATTACTAAATACGTTGTTTAGTTTATCTAATATTGATGCCAGAAGATTATTAATTTGGTCGCAACTACCGAACGCAGCAGCCAATCGTGGAGAAGCAACACAATTTAGGTAGTCTTCCTCACATTGGTCGCACCGAATAAATCATCTGTCAACGGTACCTCACACCACATTACGCCATCTTGTCACTGCTGCCTTCTCAGCTGCTCTAAGAAGAGCTCATTTTACCTGAATATGATGGTTGTCAAGTCAGAAATGTTACGTCTCCTTTTTTTCTCACAGCTTGTTAACATAACCACACGCCACACAGCACAGTAGTGCTGGTTGCCACCATGTCAGGATACATGCAATTCAATGCAGCTCCGCTTGCCTGCGCCAGCCGCTGCAGTATTGAGGGTGCCAAAGTCACCGAATACAGCGATAGATTGCATTCGCGAGCCACTTGACACCTGACTGTTGCCAGGTATTCCATACAGCAAGTGGCGTTTATTGGACACCGTCCACCTCACCAGCCTGTGGCAATCTGGCCTCGACATCGACATATGCTTCAGAAGTGCTGCGAGTCTACCTCCGAGTGCACCGCTTTACATCGGAACCAGTACTTACGAGTCCAGCCTATACCACCTGTGCCTAAGCATTGATTCTCGCCTGTCCTGTGGGAAATAATCTCTGGTTTCTCGTGGAGCAAAAGCACCGCTCTGGACACCTAAGCGTGGTGTTTCGCCTTGACAGGCACCCGTAACCTCATGACGTATTGTGATTGTAGCGAGTGTCGTACAATAAGTAATGCCTTATATTGTTTTAAAGAGCCATTAATGCACGTAGATAAACGTCATTGTTGTTGCTTCATAATGTGTGGTTTGCTTCGTGCGCTGGTGAAGTTTCAAACTATTGTGGCAGATGGCACAGCCACAATGCAGCGTCAAAATGGCATCTACATACAACTCACATTACAAACAGCGTGTGTTGTTGAATTCTTGTGCGCTGAAAAAACAACCCGTGGCGAACATCCATGAACGTTTGTGTGCAGTGCATGGCGATGCTGCAGTTGATAGGAGTATAGTTGGGAGATGGGTATAGTAAGTTACCGCCTCCGTGGTGAACATCCATGAACGTTTGTGTGCAGTGCATGGCGATGCTGCAGTTGATAGGAGTATAGTTGGGAGATGGGTATAGTAAGTTACCGCCTCCGTGGTGAACATCCATGAACGTTTGTGTGCAGTGCATGGCGATGCTGCAGTTGATAGGAGTATAGTTGGGAGATGGGTATAGTAAGTTACCGCCTCCGTGGTGAACATCCATGAACGTTTGTGTGCAGTGCATGGCGATGCTGCAGTTGATAGGAGTATAGTTGGGAGATGGGTATAGTAAGTTACCGCCTCAGGAAATGCAGAAACAGAGCTCCTCGATCAGCCACGCACGAGACGTCCTGTGACAGCCACTGCTCCAGACAAGCTGAATCGTGCGGATGCCATTATTCGTGCCGACAACTCGACAATTGGCTCTACAGTTGTCGGTCGGCATAGGAAGTGCGTCTGCAATGATCGAGACTCTCGGATATCTAAAAAGGTGCTCACGGTGGGTTCCAAGAATGCTCGCAGCGGACCAGAAGATTCAAAGAAAGGCCATTTTATCTTAATTATTGAAGCGTTTTGAGACCGACGGAGAGGTCTTTCTGTCACGGATCGTTACGGGGGACCAACGCTGGGTGCTCCTCTTAGCGCCGGAAACAAAATGACCATTCATGGAGTGGCATCATCTTCATTCACTACAAAAGAAGAAATTCAAGACAACCACCTCTGCTGAAAAAGTCATGTTGAGAGTCTTCTGGGATTGTGATGGCGTCATTCTCTTGGATGTGATGCCGAGAGGGTCAACCATCAATTCAGAGGTATACGTGAAGACTCTGAATAAACTCAAGAACCGTTTCCGACGTGTTCTATCGGATAAGAATCGATCAAAAATCTTGCTCCGACACGGTAATGCACGCTCGCAAACAAATTTGATAATCCGGGAACACGTCGCCAAATTGAGTTGCACGTCACTTCCTCATCACTGCCTCTGTCATCCCCAAACAGACCTGGTACCCTCGAACTTATATCTGTTTGAGCCGCTTAAAGATTCTCTGCTGTAGCCACAGGACATGTGGCCTGTAATTGAAGAAGTGTCATGATGATCTCTCCATTGGCAAAAGATTCCGGAATAGTCCCCCATTCGGATCTCCGGGAGGGGACTGCCAAGGGGGAGGTTACCATGAGAAAAAGATTGAATAATCTACGTAAGGATAACGTTCTACGAGTCGGGGCGTGGAATGTCAGAAGCTTGAACGTGGTAGGGAAACTAGAAAATCTGAAAAGGGAAATGCAAAGGCTCAATCTAGATATAGTTGGGGTCAGTGAAGTGAAGTGAAAGGAAGACAAGGATTTCTGGTCAGATGAGTATCGGGTAACATCAACAGCAGCAGAAAATGGTATTACAGGTGTAGGATTCGTTATGAATAGGAAGGTAGGGCAGAAGGTGTGTTACTGTGAAAAGTTCAGTGAACGGGTTGTTCTAATCAGAATCGACTGCAGACCAGAACCGACAACGATAGTTCAGGTATACATGCCGACGTCGCAAGCTGAAGATGAACAGATAGAGAAAGTGTATGAGGATATTGAAAGGGTAATGCAGTATGTAAAGGGGGACGAAAATCTAATAGTCATGGGCGACTGGAATGCAGTTGCAGGGGAAGGAGTAGAAGAAAAGGTTACAGGAGAATATGGGCTTGGGACAAGGAATAAAAGAGGAGAAAGACTAATTGAGTTCTGTAACAAGTTTCAGCTAGTAATAACGAATACCCTGATCAAGAATCACAAGAGGAGGAAGTATACTTGGAAAAGGCCGGGAGATACGGGAAGATTTCAATTAGATTACATCATGGTCAGACAGAGATTTCGAAATCAGATACTGGATTGTAAGGCGTACCCAGGAGCAGATATAGACTCAGATCACAATATAGTAGTTATTAAGAGTAGGCTGAAGTTCAAGACATTAGTCAGGAAGAATCAATACGCAAAGAAGATGGATACGGAAGTACTAAGGAATGACGAGATACGTTTGAAGTTCTCTAACGCTATAGATACAGCAATAAGGAATAGCGCAGTAGGCAGTACAGTTGAAAAGGAATGTACATCTCTAAAAAGGGCCACAACAGAAGTTGGGAAGGAAAACATAGGTATAAAGAAGGTAGCTGCGAAGAAACCATGGGTAACAGAAGAAATACTTCAGTTGATTGATGAAAGGAGGAAGTACAAACATGTTCCGGGAAAATCAGGAATACAGAAATACAAGTCTCTGAGGAATTAAATAAATAGGAAGTGCAGGCAAGCTAAGACGAAAAGGCTGCAGAAAAAATGTGAAGACATCGAAAATGATATGATTGTCGGAAGGACAGATTCAGCATACAGTAAAGTCAAAACAACCTTTGGTGACATTAAAAGCAACGGTGGTAACATTAAGAGTGCAACGGGAATTCCACTGTTAAATGCAGAGGAGAGAGCAGATAGGTGGAAAGAATACATTCAAAGCCTCTATGATGGTGAAGATTTGTCTGATGTGATAGAAGAAGAAACAGGAGTCGATTTAGAAGAGATAGGGTATCCAGTATTAGAATCGGAATTTAAAAGAGCTTTGGAGGACTTACGGTCAAATAAGGCAGAAGGGATAGATAACATTCCATCAGAATTTGTAAAATCATTGGGGGAAGTGGCAACAAAACGACTATTCACGTTGGTGTGTAGAATATATGAGTCTGGCGATATACCATCTGACTTTCGTAAAAGCATCATCCACACAATTCCGAAGACGGCAAGAGCTGACAAGTGCGAGAATTATCGCACAATCAACTTAACAGCTCATGCATCGAAGCTGCTTACAAGAATAATATACAGAAGAATGGAAAAGAAAATTGAGAATGCGCTAGGTGACGATCGGTTTGGCTTTAGGAAAAGTAAGGACGAGAGAGGCAATTCTGACGTTACGGCTAATAATGGAAGCAAGGCTAAAGAAACACCAAGACACTTTCATAGGATTTGTCGACCTGGAAAAAGCGTTCGACAATATAAAATGGTGCTAGCTGTTCGAGATTCTGAAAATAGTAGGGTTAAGCTATAGGGAGAGACGGGTTATATACAATATGTACAACAACCAAGAGGGAATAATAAGAGTGGACGATCAAGAACGAAGTGCTCGTATTAAGAAGGGTGTAAACAAGGCTGCAGCCTTTCGCCCCTACTCCTCAATCTGTACATCGAGGAAGCAGTGATGGAAATAAAAGAAAGGTTCAGGAGTGGAATTAAACTACAAGGTGAATGGGTATCAATGATACGATTCGCTGATGACATTGCTGTCCTGAGTGAAAGTGAAGAAGAATTAAATGATCTGCTGAACGGAATGAACAGTCTAATGAGTACACCGTATGGTTTGAGAGTAAATCGGAGAAAGACGAAGGTAATGAGAAGTAGTAGAAATGAAAACAGCGAGAAACTTAACATCAGGATTGATGGTCACGAAGTCAATGAAGTTAAGGAATTCTGCTACCCAGGCAGTAAAATAACCAATGACGGACGAACAAGGAGGACATCAAAAGCAGACTCGCTATGGCAAAAAAGGCATTTCTGGCCAAGAGAAGGCTACTAATATCAAATACCGGCCTTAATTTGAGGAAGAAATTTCTGAGGATGTACGTCTGGAGTACAGCATTGTATGGTAGTGAAACATGGACTGTGGGAAAACCGGAACAGAAGATAATCGAAGCATTTGGGATGTGGTGCTATAGACGAATGTTGAAAATTAGGTGGACTGATAAGGTAAGGAATGAGGAGGTTCTACGCAGAATCGGAGAGGAAAGGAATATGTGGAAAACACTGATAAGGAGAAGGGACAGGATGATAGGACATCTGCTAAGACATGAGGGAATGACTTCCATGGTACTAGAGGGGGTTGTAGAAGGCAAAAACTGTAGAGGAAGACAGAGATTGGAATACGTCAAGCAAATAATTGAGGACGTAGGTTGCAAGTGCTACTCTGAGATGAAGAGGTTAGCACAGGAAAGGAATTCGTGGCGGGCCGCATCAAACCAGTCAGTAGACTGATGACCACAGAAAAAAAAACTTGGAACAGACTTCGAAGATGACGAGAGTGTCAGTCATGCAGTGAAAACATGGCTGCGCCTACAGGACAAGAGCTTTTACCAGCAGAGAATCCACAAGGTTGGCGTACGGCCATAGAACGTGGTGGAGACTACGTAGAAAAATATGACATGGACAAGACATGTTCATTTACATTGTCATCAAATTCTGACTCTTAACAATAAATATGTTCTGAGCAAAAAAGTGGGGCATTGCTCACCGAACGACCCTTGTAACTCGACACCATGGAACTCCCCAATCGCACTAAGTTTTACCCTGCCACATGACTGTGCCTTTACAGTTTTCGGTGACTTCACACGTTTCTAACATCTTGCTATTCTCCTTCGTCTCTGAGTCATAGTCATGCACCTGGTACACGCCTACAGTGACTGGGCGGCTGAGTAAATCATCTGTATTGGCCTGATAAAAAAGTGCAACATTTCCGCTGTTCCTTCGACTTGGCAGGTTTTTGTACGAGTGTGAACAGTCGCAGAATTCAGTGCGCTGCGGCCTTTGTCGTGTTCGTAATGTCGTGCATGATGCTGGAAACAGATCCCAGAGTGATTTACACGATTTCCTTTGTCACCTCGGTTGCGACACCCCGGACGTCGAAAAACAGCGCCTACACTTCCGTGTTTCCTGGTGGGTGCTCCTTTACGTTCTGTGTCATTAAGATCAGATTAAGATAAGCATCTGTATAACTACCGTAGGTTACAGTAGACTGTCATAAGTAGGTTTAGACTGCGATAGTTTTCCTAATTGCCTTGGTAATATAGTATATTTGGTGTGTTGCATATGTAGTGGGCATCACTACATTTCGATCGGTTTGTCTGCGTATGCTATCAGTGTCTTATTAGATTTCTTATTAGATTCCCCTATAAACCGGAAGCAGTGACTCATTTAGAAACTGTGTGAGGACACGTAAAGGCCCACATATTTTATGACCAATTTTGTCCTACAGAGTTTTTCTCCTGTCTGTTACTTAAAAATGAACAATATATGTAGAAAAATCGAAATTGTCAATGTTTAATTCAGGCTTATTGGAAAATTGTTGATTTGTATCGTAAAACAATGGGGCGTTGTAGTAAAAATAAAAAAAATACAGATTTATCAGAAATCGTTTAAAATAGCAATCTCCTCAAACAGAGTTAAAACACAAAAAGAAAGAAAAACGCAAAACGAATACCCAATGCCCCCCATCACTCCAACACTTCGTCGATATTACATTAAACATGTTTCTGTTAATCAAAAACTACTTTCACACTTACAAAGAAAGATCATGATCAGAACGTTCTATTCAGTACAAAACAACAGCAATAATTATATAGATTTATTTATGTTGGTGCGTGTAAACTGTACTTGCATCAGAAGTAATTGCTTTGATTATATAAAAACCCCGAAATTACATAATCAACTAATTTCTATTACGTATAAAATGCAATTTAAGATATGTAAGGAAATAAAATATACAATGGACTGACACTGAACGATGTGTGATTCTCTTTAGGCGCAAAAGGAACAAACAAAAACAAAAAGAAGTCGTCGGTTTCTCTCTGAAACGCTCATTTATGTTCCTTTCCCTGCTAATGCTACCAATATTACTTGTAATCCTACCATTTACTACGTCATTTATGTACTATACTAAAACTACCCCACAGTGGTTGTGGCAAAGCGCAATAGTCATATGACAGTTTCTTTGTTGTGGCATTCATCCACAAATAGAGAATGGATTCTTACACCACTGTGCTCCTTCAGATTACGAATCACAACATGATATTTTTTGTGCAGTACTTGTAAAAATTTATATTGCTTCACTGTCAAGTGCCGAAAAATGTACTGCAGTTAAATGGAAGATGTTAATTCCCAAACTTCTGAATATAATGTGAGTAAAATTTTGTATACGTCGCTCAGCCAGAACATTATGGCCAACTGCCTAATAGCCGCTATGTCCACCTTTGGCATGGGGTCCGCATCTCGTGGTCGTGCGGTAGCGTTCTCGCATCCCGCGCCCGGGTTCCCGGGTTCGATTCCCGGTGGGGTCAGGGATTTTCTCTACCTCGTGATGACTGGGTGTTGTTTGATGTCCTTAGGTTAGTTAGGTTTAAGTAGTTCTATGTTCTAGGGGACTGATGACCATAGATGTTAAGTCCCATAGTGCTCAGAGCCATTTAAACCATTCTTCTTCAAATTAAGGCCTATGTTTGATAATAGTGAACTTCTGTTGGCCAAGAATGCCCTTTTTGCCGGTGGTGCTCTGCGTTTGATGTCCTCCTTGCTCCGTCCTTCATTGGTTATTTTTCTGCCTAGGTAGCAGAATTCCCTAACTTCATCTGCTTCATAACCATCAATCCTGATGTTAAGTTTATGGCTGTTCTCATATCTGCTACTTCTCATTACTTTCGTCTATATTTGATTTACTCTAAATCCATATTCTGTACTCTTTAGACTGTTCATTCCATTCAGCAGATTGTGTAATTCTTCTTCACTTTCACTCAGGATAGAAATGTCATCCGCTAATTTTATCATTGATATCCTTTCACCCTGAATTTTAATCCCACTCCTGAACCTTTCCTTTGTTTCCATCAGTGCTTCTTCGAAGCACAGACTGCACAGTATGGGAGAGAGACTACATCCTTGTCTTACACACTTTTTCATCGGAGCACCTCGTTCTTGGTATTTCACTCTTATAACTCCCTCTTGACACTTGTACACGTAGTATATTACCCATCTCTCCCTATATATTACCCCCATTACGCACCATTTGACACTGCCGATCGCTTCTTCCTTGTCGACAGATCCTATGAACGGGTTTGATTTTTCTTTATTCTTGCTTCCATTATGAAATAGAACATCGGAGTTGGCTCTCTGGTGCCTTTACCTTTCCTGAAGCCAGAGTTATCGTCACCTACCACATCCTAAATTTTCTTTTCCTTTCCTCTGTATATTATTCTTCTCAGCAACTTGGATGCATGAGCTGATACACTGATTGTGCGGTAGTTCTCTCATATGTCAGCTCTTGCAATCTTCGGAATAATGTGGATGATACTCCTCCGAAAGTCAGACGGTATGTCGCTATCATACTCATACATTGCACATACCAACGTGAATAGCCATTTTGTTGCCACTCGTGCCACCATCCCCCCCCCCCCCCCCCCCATGATTTTAGAAATTCTGGTTGAATGTTATTTATCCCTTCTGCCTTATTTTATTTGAGTAAATAACTCCAAACCGCTTTTGGATGGATCAAAATATTGAAGAAGAAAGAACAAGGTTTGTATATTACAGTTTCCTCTGACCGCAGCGATAACAACATCGTAACAGACTAACAGAGCATGAAATTCCCATCATGACTCCCGTGATTTGCTTTGTCACAATGCCGAGAGCGTGGGACTGTACCGGTGAGAGTTGAGCTCAGATGTATATTACGGACTTACGGCTGATCCGTACGAATGTACCTCACAGCGCTGACTGGTCACTTCCAAGATACTGCCACCACTCGCACGGGTGAAGACTGCCCTCTCTACTACATTAACTGATGTCCTCAGAGGTCATTCTGTATGTGGCTCACACACTGCGGGCAGACTGTGTTAGTCGTCTGCCTGCCGCGGTGGCCGTGCGGTTCTAGGCGCTACAGTCCGGAACCGCGGGACTGTTACGGTCCCAGGTTCGAATCCTGCCTCAGGCATGAATGTGTGTGATGTCCTTACGTTAGTTAGGTTTAAGTAGTTCTAAGTTATAGGGGACTGATAACCTCAGATGTTAAGTCCCATAGTGGTCAGAGCCATTTTAACCATTATGTTAGTCGACCACGATAATATTACAGCTGGAAACGAGGGCTCTTCGGTCACCTCGTGTCTGTCAGTGCGCTTGAAACCCATCAGAGCTCTCTCTGCTGTTTTAAAGACCAGACAAGTTCCTCTTGATTCTATTTGTACATCTACAATGTATACGATAGTCGAAAAAATTTACGATGTTCTTTTTTTCTGTAATGCCAACACGCGTTTCCGATAGCGGACACGGGAGGCCAAGCGCAATAATGTCATGGTTGGTTAGTACCGGCATGTGTAGCGAACTTGAGGCCTTAACCGACAGAAACACGCTTTCGAACTACTGGTCACCTCTCTATAAGCCAGCTGATCTCCAGCGTCACCTAAATAGCACACATCTCTGCCCTCGCCACCTTCTGAAGGGAAACTAAAGGCCACACTTGATCAGACCAAAGAGGTAGGGACGTGCTGCAGGATCGACGATTGAAGGGAAAGATTGCTGGCGCATGACTCAGTAATAATAGCCTTCCGTGGAAAACATATCTCAGTACAAAGTTAAACTACATTAAATTTCCTACAGAAAGAATCCTTTTAATTTTTTGCTCTAGGATCCACAGTTTGCGCACAGAGACTGAGACAATATAGAATATCTCCCGCACCACGTAAACTCTGTAGCTTAGGTGGTTTGTGTGGATCGTCTTGCGATTGTTTCCTGAGGCAGAAGGAGGTGTCCTATATCGAACTGTCCGTCTCGACTTCCTCTATACCACTGTGGCATGTGATAAAACCATGTTTATAATTTGTACATAAAGCTGCGGAATGAATTTAACAGACGGCGTCTAATTTTAGTAGTTTTTCGCGTTTAGTAAAGTACTGGTGCCTCTCTCGTTGACGCTCTATTAACGAGTGAGTAAAGAGAAATATCACTGGTCTGCAGCTATAGCAACGAAATACAAAACGGAAAAAAAATCTCAGTATAAGCAAGTAATGAATATACAGTAATGAAATTCTCGGAAAACATTTGTCTAAGTAACGTATGTAATTTACTAACGTTAAAAGATCACAGGTTCATGTACTAAAAAGCTAAACTCCTCCATAACAGGCCATGAAGGCCCAGAGGTACCGACCGGCCGACGCGACATCCTCAGCCACAGGCGTCACTGGATGCGGATATGGAGGGGCATGTGGTCAGCACACCGCGCTTCCAGCCGTATGCCAGTTAACGAGACCGGAGCCGCTACTTCTCAATCAAGTAGCTCCTCTGTTTGCCTCAGAAGGGCTGAGTGCACCCCGCTTACCAACAGCGCTCGGCAGACCGGATGGTTACCCATCCGAGTGCTAGACCAGCCCGACAGCACTTAACTTCGCTGATCTGACGGGAACCTGTGTTACCACTGCGGCAAGGCCTTTGGCACAGGTTCATGTAAGCGCGGGAAAATCCTATTGAAACGTGAAATATTGGTTCATTAACAACCGGTGTAGCTGCCAGAATGTTGAATGGAAGTATGCAGACGTACAACTCACGGATGTCAGTTTGTAAGACGGAACACTTTGCCTGTTGCATTTAGTCGGTCGTTACGGCAACGGTTAATGCTGTTTGTGGAAGGCGCTTGAGTTGTAGTCCGATGATGTCCCGTACATGCCCTAATGGAGACAGATGTGCTGATCGAGAAGGCTAAGACAATATGTCGACACTCTGTAGTGCATAATGGGTTACCAAAGCGGTACGTGCGCGAGCGTTATCCTGTTGGAAAACACGCCCCAGGGCGTGTTCATGATTGGCAGCACAAAAGATCGAATCGTCATACTGACGTATAAATTTGCAGTCGGTGTGCGTGGGATAACCTCGTGAGTGCCTTTGGTATCATAAGAAATCGCTGTCCTCCTCCTAAGCAACACACAGCCATCACTCGCATCGAGGCAGAACCGGAGCTCATCAAGATACATCCTCCGTGCTGTAGAGAACACTTGTTTGACACAACTGATGTCGCAAACGGCTGGCTCGGAGTTGTCCTTGAAGTGCCCTCAGAAGTTAAGTCCCATAGTGCTCAGAGCCGTTTCTTCTTGTCCTTGAAGTAACTGATTTGTAGCAGTTCATTCTGTCACTGTGGTACGAACTGCTGGTCGAATTGGTGCAGCAGATGCAGTACGTTACGCCGAACACGACAGTCCACCGTTTCGGCATTGCTATGTGGCCGTCCAGAAGCCGGTCATTTTGCGACCTTATCTTCCCACAACCACCACTGCCAGCAATCATGTATACAGTAACTGCCTTCCTGCCTAGTCATTCCGCAGTATTGCAGAAGGAACATTCAGGTTCTTGTAGACCTTATTACATGACCTCGTTCAACCTCAGTGATCTGTTCATAAGGGCATTCGGTCGTCTTAAAGGCGGTTTTGGCTACAGTCTTATTCACGAACGATGGCGGTTGGTGCATGTGGAGGCACGGACAGAGATTGCATTGTTGCGTCTTCCAAGCGATAGTTGCAGTATGCTCATGCGTGTGCTTTGAGTTGCAGAAAGCGTATATCCGGCAAATCGTGTCTCTCGCTTCCTTATGCAGAATCTGTCACTTACCGCCACCATCAGCGATGACATCTCGCAACAAATGGAATGGATATTCACTAATCGATTCACTACTATCACGCTCACATTAGCTACGGCATACACAGCAGAGTGCTCAGAACACAACTGGACGCTCACTGGCTGTCGGAGAATGCGTCACATCGGTGTGCAGAAAAGACTTAAACTCGACAGCAATCGTTCGTGACTCCAACATCAGCTCACTACGTCGAGTCCCAAAGATAACTAACGCTCATGACTGATACAGCGCGTATTTAAGGGGAGACTTACTATCTTTTGGTTCAAAAAATCGATTTTTTTCACATTACATTTTTGGATGCACAGAAGTGTTTAGCATCTTCTCCTGCAACGGTTTTTCCGAATACAGAACGGAAATGTTTGTTATTCGAGGTTGAACAAAAGAATGCACCTGCCTGAAATCGGCCTTTTTCACTCACCAGTTCTTTTGTTTCAGAGGACGAGTTATTGTACCGGTGCTTGAGAGGAAACACACAAAATTGAAATGAAAGTTTGAACGCGTGTGTTAGGAAGTTAGCCCCCAAGCATTTGCGTTCTGGTGCGAAGAGTGTAAAGATTGCGACTTTCCTGGTAGTGAGCAGCTTCAACGAAGGGTATTCAGCAATTCTGAAAAGTATGACAACAATGGACGTCACCCTGGGACTCTATTCTACGCAGTTCGCTAAGCATTCGGACGACCACCGGATTCAAGTGGCCGAAAACCGCTTGTCACCGGCCGTACGAGCGGCTCAGGAGCAGTGCAGGATGGCCCAGATCGAGGAAAACGCCCTCTGTTAGGAAGAGGAAGGACTAGTTTATGGACCCGAAATAGCAGACAGAACGTACGTTTCATAATATTGCATTTATATGTAGTCAAAATTTCAAACGCATTTTCTCGAAATGACTTTTTTCATCGATCGGTATGGTAACTTCAAATCTACTGAACCGATTGGCATGATTCTTTGTTTCCGACGAAGCTAACTAAATTGTCTAGGAGTTGTACCACTTTTATTCCGATCCATCAACTATAAATATTTTTACTTGGCCGACGAAGTCAAAAAATCGATTAAAAAAACCTATTTCTTCAAATGGCCGCCATTTTGTTTCTCATGGTCCAAATAACTTAAGCGAGGTACAACTCCTAAAGACTCTTATATACTTTGCTAACGTCGATCCAATTTTGATTTCAGACGAGCCGGCTGACCTGTGACCGCGTGTGGAGATCTACATCGAAATTTAGTTCCGACGGCACTTCCGCCTTTGCTCTTCGACATTTTCGGTCAACAAAACTCCAGTTTGTAGAGGAAGTATCAGTAAACATTTTTAGAAAATATGGTATTGATATCGATAACACATTCGGAGAAAAAAATCTCAAAGAGCATGCTTTTTTCGGGCCAAAGACAATAAATCTCTCCTTAACGCAAACCTGATCTGCATCCTCATAGTGGCTCTACTAGCTTCCAGTCTTATGGCACTTGCTCGAAATCTGAATAGACCTCATCTAGGCTTTCGTTTATCCCGCCCATCTTCTTGGTGCTGGGTTTTGTCCCCCACCAGTGTTAAAGCAACGTTTTGAGAATATTGACTTAAGTCATCGTCCAAATGGCAACTCTGTATGGGTGGTAAAGACAGTGCTTCTGGCAATAACCTGTAAACCAAATTTATATACGACGACCTAATTAAAAAAATACGTATGTACAAGAAATACGATGTTCCGAGATACGCCAGCACACGGTCATGTGAAACGTGGCGTTTCACAGTGCCGCCCGAGGGGTGAAAATGCTGTTCGGGAACAGCCCACATCTGGCACCTAAAGAGCACGGCCTGGCCTGTTATTACCCAGTTTTTGCTGGTGTAATTGCAGCAGCTGATGGCCTCAAATGACTCGTAGCGCGTGTCTTTCCTCAGTTTGTCCTGGCGGCGTTGTCGCACGACCGGAGAATTACACGGCGCCTAATGAATAGAGCCATATCTGGCGCGGCGGTAGTAATTTGAAGATCAAAGCCGGCAATCGGCGCTTATCTGCAGGTCACGCGGGCGTATGCCGTGGTTGCGAGTTCACACGCAAACACACCATCCTCCCCTAACGCCTCTCCCCCCCCCCTCCTCGTCCCACAGCAAACCTCTCCCCCCGTCCACAGTCCTCTACTGCTCCTGACGCCTTGTGCTGAATGCCTTTCAGAGACGACGCATAGTGGATGAGCTCGTCACATTCAAGACAACAATACTGCCTAACTATTGCTCATCCTCGCTGTTATTTTACAGTCGAAATCATTATATGCGTCTGACCAAGCGAGATGCAGGGATAGTTAAGACACCTTTGGCGTGTTCGGTTCCCACTTCAGCTTTGCCCACTTTCTCCATAACCACTTTCCAACGGACCATACTGTTCAGTGATTTTTACTTACCATAATCCAGTTTAGTGATTTATACTTACCATAATACTACACTCATACTCATAAATTAACGATAATGCTGATACATGGTGAAACAACGCTTTTGTGAGTGGTTTGCGGGCTTAAATCACCTCGGGGTATGACCATGCGGTGCATTTGACCTGCGGTCGTCGCACGGCGGCGCTAGCAGCAGTCCACATACTCAGAGGTGTGTCGCTGCATGTCAGAGTACGGTGCAGAGAGTAATTGTGCTGACATTTTCAGACGTTCTAATGGCGACCGTGTGTTGAAAAAGGCTCAAAGAACACATACTGATGACGTTATGAGGGGTAGAATACTACGGCGACAGGAGGCTGGTCACCATCAGTGCCCGCAGTCAGAGTACTGCAGGTAGCCTTGCTCGGGACCTTACCACTGGAACAGTTGTCTCCAGACACACAGTCTGCAGACGACTGAACAGACATGGTTTATTCCCCTGGAGACCTCGTCACAGGGGAGCCGTTAAAACCTGTTATAAGGAACACAGTACATGGTCATTGGAACAGTGCTCCCAGTTATGTTCACAGACGAGTCCAGGTATAGTCTGAGCAGTGCTTCTCGCCAGGTTTGCATCTGGCGTGAACCAGGAACCAGATACCAACCCCTTAATGTCCTTGAAAGGCTCCTGTATGGAGGTCGTGGTTTAATGGTGTGGGATGAGATTATGATTGGTGCACGTACACCCCTGCATGTCTTTGACAGAGGAACTGTAACAGATCAGGGGTATTGGGACGTCATTTTGCAGATGTCCGCATTTTCAGGGGTTCAGTGGGTCCCACCTTCCTCCTCATAGATGATAACGCACGGCCCCACCGAGCTTCCAACGTGGAGGAGTACCTTGAAACAGAAGATATCAGGCGAAAGGAGTGGCCTGCCTGTTCTCCATACCTAAACCCCATCGAGCAGGTCTGGAATGCACTCAGTGGACGTATCGCTGCACCCCTAGGACACTTCAGGAGCTTCGACAGGCACTGGTGCAAGAACGGGAGGCTATACCCCATACCCCATACCCCATACCCCATACCCATACCACCTGATCCAGAGTATGCTAACCCGTTGCGTGGCCTGTGTTCGTGTGTGTGGTGATAATATCTCATATTGATGTCGGGGTACACGCGCAGGGAACAGTGGCGTTTTGTAGCACTTGTGTTTCGGGACGGATTTCTCAACGTATCACCAACACCGTGGACTTACAGATCTGTGTCGTGTGTGTTCCCTATGTGCCTATGCTATTGGCGCCAGTTTTATGTAGTGCCGCGTTTTGTGGCGCCACATTCTGCAATTATCCTTAATTTATGAGCATGAGTGTACTTCTCTCTCTTTTTCTGTTCCATCCAAATTATTTTATTGATAATTGCTGACAATCTGGGCTACATTCACTTCTCCATCGCTACCTATATCGGTCAGTCAATCACGTGCCCTTAAACGTTCTTACAAGGTATGAACATTGCTGTGTTTTTGTTGTGATGTTCAGTCTGAAGATTGATTTCATTTAGCCATAAACGCTTTCCTACTTTGTGCATCCTCTTCATTTCTCCATAAATAATATAACCTACAGACGAGGGGAGTTCAGTAACTAATGCAACACTTTTCTCCTGTAAGAAGGTTAATTTTATTCAGGATTCCAATACATCATATTACTCCCCACTCTTTTGCCTACAAAATCCCATTTTTCAACATCATCTCCGTTCAGTGCCGACGACTTTCGCTACTTTACTCGCCGCACGCCCACGTGGTACCACTCTATTGATCGACGTGGAAGACAGAGTTTTGTGCATCAAGAACTTTCCCATTGTCCACGTACTGCATCCAGCGAAGTGCATCCTTCATTGTGTCAAACAGAAGTCGGAAGGTGTGAAATTCTGGATGTAGGGAGGATGAGGAAGAACAGTCCAATGAAGTTACTTGAACTCCTCTCAGGTGCGCAGACTTGTGAGAGGCCTTGCTTCTCGTGGTGAAGTAGAAGTTCGTTTTTATTTTTGTGCCGACGAACACGCTGAAGTCCTTTCTTCAATGTCCTGAGGGTCACACTGTACACTTCAGAGTTGGCCGTTGCACCATGAGGGAGTACATCTAACAGAGTAACCCCTTCAGAGTATCATGACTTTGACGGTTGCAGGTGCGGCTTTGAAAATTTACTTCGGAGGAGAGGTGATGTGGTGCCAATCCATAAACTGCTGCTTTATTTTCTGTTAGGAGTGAGGACGCGTGTTTCATGGCATGTGACGATGTTTGACAAAAAGTTGTCAAGATCTGACTCCAAAAGCGCAAGTAATTCCGCCCAGGTGATCCTTCGTTGCTCCTCATGGTCTCCTGTTAGGCTGCGAGGAACCCAGCTGGCACACATCTTTGAGTACCCCGCAGGTACTGCAGACGTCCAGTAGTGCAGCGAAGTGTTTGTGATCCGACTATCACCTCCAGTGAGAGTGTCACAACATTGCAGGAGTGACATGTGTTCGCGGCTGGCCAGACGTAGGAGATTGGACATGTTTGCGCGAGCTTATTGTGGTGATAATACACGCCTTGCGTAACGACTCAACGTGCTTTTGTTCACTTCCATGTCTCCGTAGACATTCTGAAAGCCCCTGTGAATATTTGCGACGTTCTGGTCTTTCGCCAAAACAAACTTAATGACAGCTCTCTGCTTGGAGCTCATCTACGTTACAAAAATGGTTCAAATGGCTCTAAACACTATTGGACTTAACAGCTGAGGTCATCAGTCACCTAGAGTTAGTACTTAAACCTAACTAACCTAAGGACATCACACACATCCATGCCCGACGCAGGATTCGAACCTGCGACCGTAGCAGCACCGCGGTTCCAGAGTAAAGAGCTTAGAACCGATCGGCCACAGCGGCCGGCTCACCTCCGTTACAGACGCCATTTTTAAGGCTACGCATAGCGCCCCGACCTATCGGAACTTCAAGAACCTGTAGGTGCTTACGTAGGAATAATTCACTACGTCCCACGACAAATTCGGTATTTTTTCAACCAAAAGTGTTGCATTACTTATTGAACGCCGCTTTTAATTACAGTAATACTATTTCTCTCCTTTCCATTATATCTAAATTATTTTTCTGACAGTTTTTGAGAGCCCGCATCTCGTGGTCGTGCGGTAGCGTTCTCGCTTCCCACGCCCGGGTTCCCGGGTTCGATTCCCGGCAGGGATTTTCTCTGCCTCGTGATGGCTGGGTGTTGTGTGCTGTCCTTAGGTTAGTTAGGTTTAATTAGTTCTAAGTTCTAGGCGACTGATGACCTCAGCAGTTGGGTCGCATAGTGCTCAGAGCCATTTGAACCATTTTTGAACAGTTTTTGAGTATCCGGTTTACATTCAGTTCTCCGTCGCTACTTACATACATGAGTCCATCACATGCCATTAAACGTTCGTATCTGACATCAACATTGCTTTGTTGTTGTTGTTGTTGTTGTTGTTGTTGTTGTTGTATCTGAAGACTGAGTTCATTCGTCCCACCGCTGTATTCTAGCATACGCAGGCTGTTTATTTCTGCATATCCATGGTAGCCTACATAACTATTTACTGTAGTTAAGTCTTGGATTCCCTCTACGACGTTTACCCAATACACCCCTTACCACTAGGAACCTGACGATTCATTCATGCCCGAGCAAGTGTTCTGAAGAAAAACATTCGATGCTGTCGTTTTGCCTAAGAGGGGTACTCCTGGATACAATCATGGTTACGTGGCTTTGACCGTCTTGTCACTCTGTGGGATAAATATGTTAAAAGTTATGGCGATTACTTTTCAAACTTTTCAAACGTTTATATTGCCTTTCTGTCTTAACTGCCTATCGTCCACTTCTCACTTACCTACAAAATACGTTTGGAGAATACCTACTACCACTCGAATTTACATTCATTTTTAAGAAATGTCTCGTTTTTCGTCTGCATTCCATATCGTTTCTGCTTCGGTCACCATCAGTTATTATTCTCCCCAAATAGAAAAACTTACCTACTACTTTGAACGTCTCATTTGCTAATCAATATAAGAGGCAGTCAAATGAAAACGAGGTAAATGGATAAAATGCAGGTAACTTTGCTATTTCAAAAGTGAGACAAGACGGTGAAGGCATGATGCAAAAATGTTTGCGGTTGCCTACGAATCACGATTCTTCCTAGGCGTGCACCTGTTCATCCGAAGCAAGTCGATGGCCACGAATGTCTTTCTTCAGTGCCCCAAAAATATGGAAATCGCAAGTGGAGAGATAGGGACTATATGTAATAACTTCCAGTCGAAATTTCAGCAACATAGGCTGGTGGAAACAGGCATGCCATATCTTGGAAACTTACGATGACGTTTTGCTGTGGCTGCAAGAAGCCACCGTTGATTAACTTTCAGGAACACGGTGCCACAGTCAATGCACAGCGGTACATGTACACTTCGTAAAATGAAGCGTGCCATCAAGTCGCACTGCCCATGAATGCTGACTGACGGCATCATAGTATTGCAGGATAATGTCCGCATATGTTGCTGAGTGTGTTCCGCTGCCGCTACAGGAGTTTCGTTAAAGCCCTTACACATGCTCCACTCAGCCCTGACCTCTCCCCATGTGTTTTACATATTTTTGGAAGCTGAAGACATTCGTTGCAGTCGTTTTGCTTCGGACGAAGGAGTGCACGGCTGGATACAATCAGGGTTCGGTAGCTAACCGCTAACAGTTTTCCAGGACCGTCTTGTCACTCTGTAGGATAAATATGTTAACTTTTGAAATGAGTTTATTTACTTTTTACCATCTCTCTTTTTCGCTTGACTGCCCCTTATACATCCACCGGAACCGCGTGGCCATATTCTAGAGTAGTCCTTTACACTTCTTTTACATAACGTTCATCTTATAACCCATTCTTAAGACACTATCCATTTCGTTCAACACTTCTGACTGTAATAAAATCACTTAATTATATCAGCCATGAATGTTATATACACACAACAACAAAAAGTTTTGCATGACCTCCGTTCCGAGAGTTTGTGAACCTGTACAGAAAATTGGAATACAGATCAACATAAACATCGTTTCCGCCCTTTTCATTGTTCATGAAAAGCACACATTGCATGTTGTACCACCATACAGCGAGACCTTCAGAGATGGTGGTCCAGGTTGCTGTACACACCGGTACCTCTAATACGCAGTAGCACGTCCTCTTGCATTGACGCATGCCTATATTCGTCGTGGCATACTATCCATAAGTTCATCAAGGCACTGTTGGTCCGGATTGTCCCACTCCTCATCGCCGATTCGCCGTTGGTCCCTCAGAGTGGTTGGTGGCTCACGTCATCCAGTCCTTTTCAATCGATCCCAGGCATGTTCGATAGGGTTCGTGTCTGGAAAACATGCTGGCCACTCTAGCTGAGCGATGTCATTGTCCTGAAAGATGTCATTCATATGATGTGCACGATGGGGCCGCGATTTGTCGTTCATGAAGATGAATGCGTTACCCGTATACTGCCGATATGGTTGCACTATCGGTCGGAGGATGGCATTCACGTATCGTACAGACGTTACGGCGCCTTCTATGACCACCGGCGGCATACGTCGACCCCACATAATGCCACCCCAAACAGCAGGGAACCTCCACCTTGCTGCACAGTGTGTCTAAGGCCTGCAGCCTGACCAGGTCGTCTACAAACACGTCTCCGACGATTGTGTGGTTGAAGGCATATGCGACACTCATCGGTGAAGAGAACGTGATGCGAATCCTGAGCGGTGCATTCGGCATATTGTTGGGCCCATCTGTACCGCACTGCATGGTGTCGTTGCTGCAAAGATGGACCTCACCATGGACGTCGGGAGTGAAGTTGCGGATCATGCTGCCTATTGCGCGTAGTTTTACTTGCAACACGATGTCCTGCGGCTGCACGAAAAGCATTGTTCAACACGGTGGCGTTGCTGTCAAGATTACTCAGAGTAGTAGCCCTTGGACGGTCTGAGCGATTCATGTCATCGACCTTCTTGTCTCTTTGTGTTTCCTCCATGTTCCGAACAACATCGCTTTGGTTCATTCCGAGAGGCCTGGACAATTCCCTTTTTGGTAGCCCTTCCTGGCACAAAGTAACAATGCGAACGCGATCGAACCGCGGTATTGACCGTCTAGGCATGGTTGAACTACAGACAACACGGGCTGTGTACTTCCTTCCTGGTGGAATGACTGGAACTGATCGCTGTCGGACTCCCTCCGTCTAATAGGCGCTGCTTATGCATGGTTTTTTTACATCTTTGTGCGGGCTTAGTGACATCTATGAACAGGCAAAGCGACTGTGTCTGTGATACAATATCCATAGTCAACGTATATCTTCAGGAGTTCTGGGAACCAGGATGCTGCAGAACGTTCTTTGATGTGTATACAATCCAGTAACATTAATGTGGCCACCACCGACTTTAGACGTATACGTGCAATTACCACTCACAGACGGCAGATGGCAGCACTAGCTGTGGAGGGTAAATAAACCGTGTCGTTGGTACGTGGAGAATAGTGCACTCGGTGTTGTAATGCGGAAACGGATCAATTTATCTCATTTCCAAAAGGGCATGATCATTGGCTTTCCGGCCAATGGTGGAAGCATTTCCTTAACGGCTACATGTGCATGCTTTTCACGTGCCGCCGTGGTTGAAGTATAATGTGCGTGGCAAAATGGCGGTATCCAAAAGCAACGCTGAGGTAGCTGTGGTGAAACTTGGGACTAGATAACAGGGGTGAACGACGGAGATGTGTACGGGCGAATATACGTCAGTTATTGAGCAACTGACTGCCCACATGAACCTAGAATCTACCAACAGTGTCTCCCCAATGAGCGGTCAGTGAACGTTGCTGAGTACGGGTTTCTGCGCTTGTGCTCACTGCTGTTCATCGGGGACGGAGGTGGAATTTGCACACCAGTGTCGCAAATGGTCGTCCACTGAGCTACGATAATTGACCTTTCCAGATAAATCACGTGTTATGCTCCGTCGAACGACGGCTGCTGTCACGCGTAGAGTGAAACGTCTGAAAGCGTTATGGTCTGGGCAATATTTTCGTGGCAGTCACGTCATTCTGAAAGGGAGAACTGATCAACGTATGTAAGCATCTGTCCGTGGGACTATGTCGACCGCTGCACGCAGTTTCTTGTTCCTCGGCATGAGACCATGGTGGCCCTTGATTGCGGATAATGTTCGTTTTCGGATTACAGGGCTGACGTTGTTTTTGTAGTTTACATCTGATCCAAAGCAAGCAAAACTGCGTACGATACAAACTAGCATGAGCCAATTTGTACGAACGGCAGGCGATTACGGTAATCTCCCTTACTCATACTAACGTCATGTTTTCATTTTTGTAACACTGAAAACTTATTTCGGAGAAAAAGTAACGTTAAATTGCCAAGTTTTCTTTAAGAAAACAACCACGCTGGTCAAGTTTCTTGGGCTTTGAAATACGGAAGTGTTAAACTATATTTGTATAGAAAAGATTATTCATATAAATGGAAATATTGTGTTAATGTTATCAACACCTGTTTACTATTGAACGTACACATGAACAATTGTCCGTGCCACGCACATAAAGACATCTATGTCTAAAAATCACGTTTCCATTGGAAAGCTGCTTAATGTTTGGTGACGAAAGACTGAGAAGGGATTTGTTTGTCAGTTGTGATATGGGGAACACGCGTTCTGTAAATTAAACTTATGTCAAAGTATTGTATAATGTTTTTATAAAGTTAAATGTACTAATAAGTAATTAAAGCCAGAAGAAACAATAGACCATTAAGATTACGACTTTCGTGTAATTTACTTCAGCTAGCGTCACAGAATCCATTACATAAATTTCGACAAAGCTACTCCTACGAACCTGGAGATACTAACTGCGCATTTTAGACCTCAATAATATCTTCAAGAAGTCAGTACTTCGTGCTGTCTCAATTTCTTGGATTCAAAGGAAGCTGTAGTGCCGATCTCACGTCAAGCGTGGCGGTCTATGCAAATTCTACGGAGACGTTGGAGAAAGGTCACAGGGCAGAGGCCGGCAACTAATCTCAGTCCTTTCCAGTCACTGCTCCCATTTAATTATTTAGTTGCATTTTCCGTAAATCATCTGAACGATTCTTTTTTGAACTCAAGTAGAACGAGTCGGTTTGCAGTATGTTTATACATTAACGGGCATATTGTTATTTTATTGTTACTAATACAACTATACCTACAAACGTATTTTTACGTCCTACGTTACGACCGATAACGTTACGCCAGGCACAGCACCACTGTGTCATGACATTGGAAGAATGAAACCTCTAATGAGGCCTCCGCCATACTAGCCAACCACTGTTCATCGCTGAACACAATGCCATGACGTTCATCGGCAGTCCGTTGATCCCAGTGACGTCAGATAAGATGTGAAGGGGTCACGATGTGCTTTGTGCGCAATAAAACGATCTTTCCTGATGGTGGTCAGTCATGGTCCACCGAAACCTTGCCGACTGGTATGCCATGCCTATTGTTCCCACGCACGGGCCACTGTCACGTTGGAATATCCCACAAATCTGGGTATAACACGATTCGACTATGCAACCCACAATGGGGCCCTTTCAAGCACCGCCAGGAGCCACTAACGTTGTCTCACAAGAGTGTGCAAGATCTGTGTATCCTTCTCAGTGTTCACCCTACATTTGACGCTGTACACACTCTTTCTATACACAACCAGGTCTGCTAACAACACCAAAAACATCTGGTGGCTTTCCTACCTGGTACAGAGAACTGCAACTCCAATAATTTACGTAACTGGTGGTGACGTGTATGTATACCAATTTGCAGCGACACCCAGCCATGTCTTCCGGGAGTTTCAATTTGTCTGGCAGCATACAGTATTTCTACTATTACTGCGGGCAGTGCCAATCTGATGTTTCACACAAAGCAAATTACATCAAACGTAATTACAGTTACAGTTATATACGTGGTCTCTGTTCTTTCGGACGTGTCCGGAAGAACAGACACCACAAATTCATGATTCCAAGGGTGCATAATTACAAGATGGAAGAGAAATACCGATGTCATCAGTATTGGGACGATGAAAAATTTTAATGCTTAGAAGGGAAAATTTGTGCCGGCCTGGGGTTTGAACCCGGTTTGACCGCTTTACACGAGTGGCTACCATAACCGTTTCGGCTATCCGGACATGCTTAATCCCCAACCCATATGTCGCAGAGTGTTTCTGCAGTGCCTCCCTGTCCATTTTCCCCACTACTCGCAGAATTTCGTACGAATAACGCAAGAGATCGGACCTAGAGTGCATTGGGACATGCTATCTAGAACATACATCACACATACGAGAGTTATTCAGAAAGTAAGGAAGGATAGGTAGCGAAATGGGAACCACAGTCAAAATCTGATGAAATATTGCGCAAGTGTGTTAGGAAGTGTCTCTAGTATGCCAGTCGATCGCGTTACGTCGTTATTTTTAGTTCTGAGCACACGGGGAACACATAAAGATACCTAGGACAGTAGTGTTACCCACCAAGTACAAGGGCCGGGTGAGAAATTCCGCCTGAAACTATACAGCCAACATTACATAACTGTCGTGCGTTTTCTTCTTCAAGACATTTGGCAAATGGCTCTGAGCACTATGGGACTTAACATCTTAGGTCATCAGTCCCCTAGAACTTAGAACTAGTTAAACCTAAATAACCTAAGGACATCACACACGTCCATGCCCGAGGCAGGATTCGAACCTGCGACCGTAGCAGTCGCGCGGTTCCGGACTGCGCGCCTAGAACCGCGAGACCACCACGGCCGGCTTCAAGACATTTCTCAGCCGCATTCTGCAGGGGCACTGAAGATGCTCCTGCATCGTTTTCAGTTGGAAATGTTTCATTACCCACAATACAACCCATAATTATCTCCCTCTGGGTTTCATCTCTGCTCAAATGAACCGCTGGCTATGAAGACAACATTTTGGCACAGACAACGAGCTGTAGGCCAGCGTAGAGAATTGGCGCAAAGCCCTGGCGGATGCCTTCTATAACGAGAGTAATGGGAAGTTGGTATGATGCTACGACAAACGTGTAACTCGGATCGGCGATTATGGAGATAAGTAGCCGGAAGTTGTAGCTAACTGTTGCAAATAAAACAGTTTTGATTTTCACTGTGGTTTCCGTTTCGCGACCTACCATTTCTTACTTTCCGAAGAGTTCTCGTGTAACTGTAATATCTAATCCTTCAAGACACTTCGTGATATCTTAAGTGTAGATGTATCCTAGGTCGGACCTCTTGCCGGGATCATGCGAGATGCTACGAATAGTGAGGAACATGGACAAGGGGAGCTACTGATGTAAGACTGGCCAGCCGGAGTGGCCGTGCGGTTCTAGTCGCTACAGTCTGGAACCGAGCGACCGCTATGGTCGCAGGTTGAAATCTTGCCTCGGGCATGGATGTGTGTGATGTCCTTAGGTTAGTTAGGTTTAATTAGTTCTAAGTTCTAGGCGACTGATGACCTCAGAAGGTAAGTCGCTTAGTGCTCAGAGCCATTTGAACCATTTTTGATGTAAGAATGACAAGTTTGGAAATTAGACTGGACATGAAGCGCGATCAGGTAGTCGAAGTGGCTATGGTGACTGCTGGTGTAATGCGGTAAATCCGGATTCGAAACCCCGTTCGGCACAAATTTTCACTTGTCGCCACTGAAATATTAAAATGCCCTATTGCGACTGACATCGGTATTTCTCTTTCATCACGTCATTAAAGTTGAGATTCACCTTTATTTCTACATATTCCTTGTAATGCAAGTAAAAAGTGCACGCCGCATTCCACTGATTGGATGAGTTGCTGCTGCGATGAGCAAAAATTTCCGTCTCTGGAGCTCGAATTTCACGGAGAAGTGATAACGCTCTAGCCGGGTCGCCATCCTTGACGCACGATGGTTGCCCTGCCTAGAGGATAACAGGCCCCGCTGTTCACTTACGCGCCTCTGGGGCGGCCGTGGCCTGCGTTCCCTCGCGTGCCGGCAAAGGGGAACTGAACAACGGCTCTCCATATCACCACTCGCAATAACCACACGCACACGCGCGCACACTCGCGCACGGCCGGTGCGTTCGTACAATACAGCACCGCCTCGGCCGGCTTTTCCCCCTCAGGCGGCATCCCTCTCGCCTACATAAACACGCTTTCATCACCTTTTTTGCATACTTTAACAGGCGAGGAACTTTAGATCCCCCGCGTCAGCTCGAAATTTCCGTAGAAGCGCGGCTGCGCCACGCGCTGGTAGAAGATAATCAACTCGGGACTGTGGCGTGGGTGAAGGGGACGGTATATACGCCGCGGGCTTGACAGGAATGGCCTCGAGGTCTCGTCTGGGTTTTCAATCACTCAAACGGAATATACGATAACGATTGTGGTGACAAAATCTTCCGAGTCGTTGGGTTGCGTAATAATCCTATCCAAACTTCTTCAAAAATCTACCTTTCGATCCTTTTGTAGGGATCTTCTTTAGCTATCCATTGGTGCCGCTGGGTATCTGAACCCTGTCGAAGACTTACAAAAAAGTACTTTCGCGCAGTTTCGCAATGATCGTATAGCTTTGGTGGCCTGCGGCAGCTCTTTACATTTGCCGTTACTTTATAGAGTTGATTAAATTCTGAGTACAACAGAGCCACGCAGCCGAGCCGAAGAAATCTCTGGTATAGCTGAGAACCGAACTCAGGGGAAACGGGATCTGGTGGTGGCAATGTTAACATTTCTTTCTTTCTTTCTTATTATTTATTTATTTAAAGAGGTGGTGTTATTGCGTAGAAATCTTTAGTCCCTCACTGGTGTGTCGTCGTCATTGGGCAAATAATTATAGCAGATACTGGAAGAGAGCGTGAACCCAGAATGTTATTGGTGTTGTGCCGTTGCGGTAGTCGAGCGATGTGGCGCAGTGGTTAGACACTGGACTCGCATTCGGAAGGACGACGGTTCAATCCCGCGTCCGGCCATCCTGATTTAGGTTTTCCGTGATTTCCCTAAATCACTCCAGGCAAATGCCGGGATGGTTCCTCCGAAAGGGCACGGCCGACTTCCTTCCCCATCCTTCCCTAATCCGATGAGACCGATGACCTCGCTGTCTGGTCTCCTTCCCCAAAACCAACCAACGTTGCGGTAGTCTCCTTGCATTAGTCGACCACAAAATTATTACATCTGAGAATGAGCGCGCTTGAGTCGGCCTGTCGTAAGTTTTTATCGTGATATTTCATGACTACATACTCAGTCACTTGATAGCACATGCACAACGGTCTTGAAATCTTAGCAAAAACAGACATAATATCTGAAGGGATATCGCAATCACTGGTTATACAATGTAACTTAAAATCCGTCTCGATTGCAAAAATGTTTATTCACGTGACCGGTTTCGGTTCCTCTGGAACCATCTTCAGATCTGAAATGACAAATACACTAATTTACTATTTCACAAATGCAAACCTATTTCCTCCTATCGGGTCAACATCAAATGTACCAGAACGTACCTGAAATTTCGGTTGCAGGAATAACCCGTCCACACACAGCAACCTTTACATGATGCGTGACATTAAAATTGGTTGGCAGAATGCACGTGATTTATATTAATTATAAAACTCTTACCGACAGGTGGCGTCTGGTACATTTGTTACATTACATATGCTCATACTGTATTAAGTAGATTTTTCTAATTTGCTTTCATCTCTAAAAATACTTAGTTAAGATCTGCAGCTGTCAAGGTTAAAATTGGTACTTGTCAAAATTAAAATACATAATAAAATTATCGTTTCTGTACGATCGAAAACAAAGGGCGATTTTTATATCCATGGCGCTGATGTAGACTTGTTTTCCTCCATGGTCTGCTTCCGTGGTTCCCGCCATTTCGGTGTTGTGTCGCGAGCCATTCAGTCGTCTGATGTCCATCGCCGTGGGTAAGAGGGCCGTGTAGGAGGGCCCCGTCAACGACGCTAGGAGCTGCACGCATCTTCCAGCTGTTTCACCGTGCACCATCTCTCATCCTTCGGCTTGGACTTTTATAGGAAACAGTGATCATTTCAGTAAGTCGTCATAAATACTAAAATAGGCATTATGTTGGAACTCGCTTTGCTCGTTGAGGATTAAATCCGGGTCTTTCTTTTTCCACGGGACCACGGAAGCAGACCATGGAGGAAAACACACCTACACGAGCGCCATGGATATAGAAATCGCCCTTTGTTTTCGATAGTACAAAAACGATAATTTTATTGTGTATTTTAATTTTGAAAAGTACAGATTTTAATCTTGACAACGATAGATCTTAACTAAGTATTTTTAGATATAAAAGCAAATTAGAAAAATCTACTTACTAAAGTATGTGCATATGTAATGTTACAAATGTACCAGACGCCACCTGTCGGTGAGAGTTTTATAATTAATATATATCACGTGGATTCTGCCAACCAGTTTTAATGTAACGCAGCATGTGAAGGTTACTGTTTGTAGATGGGCTATTCCTGTAACCGAAATTGCAGGTACGTTCTGGTACATTTGATGTTGATCGGATAGGAGGAAGTAGGTTTGCATTTGTGAAATAGTAAATTAGTATCTTTGTCATTTCAGATCTGAAGATGGTTCTAGAGGAACCTAAACCTGTCATGTGAATAAACATTTTTGCAATCGAGACGCATTTTAAGTAACATTGCAGTCTTGAAATAATTCAGATTGTGATACGTTTTCCTTAGTCACCACTGTAATGATTTACTGTAACGTCACCGTATGTACACGGTAACGCCTACGGTGGGCAGTAATATCTTGGTCGGGTAGTAGCTGTGTTTGTTCCCCGCTTGCTCTCTATGCCTGGATGTTTATTTCCGTGATAACAGATAACAATGAAGGCGAAATCCATGGGCCATCTCTGTTGGAACCGTACCACGATAATTCGACTGCTTCACAGCTGTAATGAGGTAGGCGGCTGGTGTTGGGTGGAAGGACACTGGGCCACAAATATAATAACGTATTTATTTAAAAAGACAAACCAGTTTATTAAAACACACAAAACGATACAAGGCAAACTGAACAGCGACTCCTAGAATTAATTAAATTAAGGTTCAATAGTCAGTGGGAACTATTTATTCACTACCGATAAAAAAAGAGTTACATGTTAAAACCTGTTACTGTCCTTCAAAGGTAGTCACCAGCGTTGTGTAGAACCCTTTGCCAGCGATGTGGAAGGCGTAGTATACCGTTAGCAGAGTCTCTTCTGTTCATGGTGCGAATGGAGCGGTCTACTGCCTGTCGAATCTCTGGAACAATTCTAAAACGAATGCCACGAAGTCGAAACTGAAATGCCAGTCCAACGATTGGCGTCATTATGCGTCGCCACGAAAGTCGAAAGTGCGTCAGACCCCCAGTATGGTGAAGGTTATGGTGATTCTCGCGCAAGACTATGATGGTGTTATCCTAACGCATTTCGTTCTTCCACGGCAGACCGTCAGTTCACAGTACTACTGTTCGTTTTTGGGGCATCACCTGCGACCAGCTCTGCGAAAGAAGCGGCGACACTTTCTGCGCAAACCACCCATTATTTTGCACGACAATGCGCAGGCGCATACAGCGCAAGCTGTGGCTGCTCTGTGCCGTCGATGGGACTGGGAAGTACTGTACCGTCCACCACACTCCCCGGACTTAAGTCCTTGTGAATTTGATTTGATTCCGAAGATGAAGGAACCACTTCGTGGCATTCGCTTCAGAACTGTTCCAGAGGTTCGACAAGCAGTAGATCGCTCCGTTCGCACTATCAACAGAACAGTCTCTGCTAACGTATACAAAGCCTTCCACATCGCTGGCAACGGGTTCTACACAACACTGGTGACTACTTTGAAGGAAAGGAACAGATGCAAGCATGTAACTCTTTTGTATCGGATGTGAATAAGCAGTTGCCACTATTTAGGCTCCAAACTTAGTATATATATTAAGAACAACATGAAGTTAAGAATATTGATAGCATAGAAGTCTAATCAGATCACAAGTCTATAAAATTAAGTGCATATTCCACTTTACAAGTTTCGAAAACATACTGAAGATAGCTTACAAGCCATTAACATTAGTTATCCACCATCACCTGACTGTTTGCAGATAATTATAAGGAAGACCGTTGGTTCCAAGAAACGGAATAATTTGGTAACATTAAATTCAAACCAAGATACAAGTGGATGTTGCAGAGGGAAGGAATTTGTCTTTTTCACGTAAGTTCAGACGGCGTTCGCCACTGTAAAATAGACACTCCCAGTGAAGGCATTTATCGCACCCAAGTCTCTTTAGCTGGATACACAATATAAACAACAGATACATCAAGCTGCTCTGTAACATACGAGCCACTAATTAACAATTTACGTTTACAACGCAAACAGACATTGTAAATGCACTTGAAAAAGGGGAATGTAGTGCATGAAGCACGTGATTCCAAAATACTAGACAAACTTTAATTGTAGGTGAGGCCAAGCTTAGTTAAAGAGCTCGAGCACCACCAGTTTGGTCACAAACATTCATAGAAACGTAACTTCGGTGATAACATTTAGAGTATTCGTGAATGAAGATGTTCACATATCACGCTGGATAACCTAGGTGGCAAGTTAGAACCGCTACTGCGCTACAACATAATCATACACACGGTAATAGGATGCACAGCATAACTTCTTATTCATTTAAGCATAAGTTGACAACCGTTCAATCAAGGGCTGTCATCATGTAGGCATGATGACGAGTCTGCTAACTATAAAGGCACCAACGGATGCTATTCACCAGATGCCCCTGCACCCGGTTCTTGAATTTGGCAAACAGGAACCCAAACCTGCTCCGCAGTGGGAAAAGGCTTCTTGCAACTACAGATGCCGGGAACAAGTCAGGATCCGTGCTTCGCCGCTGTCAAACTCACGGCTGAACCACCCGTCACTCCGAGAGTGCCTCCAGGCCACGATAGCTGTTAAATGGTGGCCCACAGACCTGCCCTCTGCAGGCGGGCTGCCGCTCGAGAAGCTATTGCGGCCACAGAGCTAATAACGAGCTGGTGATGATGTCTGGTTTCCGGGGCGCTTAAATGCGCGGTTATCAGCGCCCGTACCAACTCCCAATATTTACACTGTCCAGTCTAGCTACTTTTACAAATGATGATGAAGTGATGAGGACAACACAAACACGCTGTCCCCGAGCGGAGAAAATCCCCAACCCGGCGGGGAATCGGACCCGGGACACCGTGGTCCAGAGGGTGCAACTCTAACCACTAAGCCACGAGCTGCGGACCAATATCGAACGGGAACTATCGATAA
This sequence comes from Schistocerca serialis cubense, assembly GCF_023864345.2. Lineage (NCBI taxonomy): Eukaryota > Metazoa > Arthropoda > Insecta > Orthoptera > Acrididae > Schistocerca > Schistocerca serialis. The sequence continues at coordinate 154,461,516 of NC_064647.1, read as the reverse complement.
CAAAACTTGCCCGCACGGTACAACACGCTTACTTTCCGTAAATGTTACTTTCTCTGGCTAGTACTCTTACGCCCTTAAAATCCAGAATCTTGTCACATTATTCTAGATGTTCCAATACCACTGATCTTACATTTCCTCTTGAACGTCTGTGACGCTATTGCTCTTTAAAGCGATATTTTACTCTTCTGCAATTTTGGTCGATGTACACACACATTAAGAAAATTTTTGCATCACAGGCTCCGAGACTTCCGAATCCTGTACAAAAAATTGGAATAGGAGGAGGAGAAGGAGGATATTAGTTTAACGTCCCGTCGATAACGAGGTCATTAGAGACGGAGCGCAAGCTCGGGTGAGGGAAGGATGGGGAAGGAAATCGGCCGTGCCCTTTCAAAGGAACCATCCCGGCATTTGCCTGAAGCGATTTAGGGAAATCACGGAAAACCTAAATCAGGATGGCCGGAGACGGGATTCAACCGTCGTCCTCCCGAATGCGAAATTGGAATAGAGATCAACATAAATATCATTTCCGCCCTTTTTAAAGGTCATGGAAACCACACATTGCATGTTGTACCACCATACAGCGAAACCTTCAGAGGTGGTGGTGCAGACTGCTGTACACACCGTTACCTCTAATACCAAGTAACACGTCTTCTTGCATTGATGCATGCCTGTATTCTTCGTGGCATACTATCCTCAAGTTCATCAAGGCACTGTTGGTACAGATTGTCCCACCCCTCAACGGCGATTCGTCGTAGATCCCTCAGAGTGGTCGGCGGCTCACGTCGTCCATAAACAATCTATACCAGTAATGTTCGATAGGGTTCATGTCTGGAGAACATGCTGGCCACTCTAGTCGAGCGATGTCGTTATTCTGACGGACGTCATTCAAGAAATGTCCACGACGGGAGCGCAGATTGTCGCGTTTGTATTGGGCAACTGTGGGCGTATACGAAGCTCTCGCTAAGTTAAGTGATTAATATTGAAATAAGAGCTAATTTTGTTAATATTACGTTTTTGACTAGTGTATATACTTCTTCTGTAGGATAGCTACTGAAGGTTTCGCTTTTCTGACCGTATTTGGATCGAAAAGGAAGTATTTCTTAAAAGGCCGTTAGTAGATAGTTTAATTTACGTTTTTTAGGCGTAAATTTCGCTCGAGTGCAGATTTTCGTTTTTCACTAGTGTTATCGCCTCGAAGTCAAATTAATTCGTGTCGGTCGTAGTTAAAACTTTCGGGAGTAAGGTAAAAAGTTTGTTTACATTAGTGTTTATTTACGAATTAGTAGGCTGCAGGTTACGAAACTACTGTGGTCTTGTGCCAACTTATTTTCTGCTTTTGTGTTAAGTTTGTCTATAACACCATGTGTGACAAATGTGGTTTTTGCCGTAGAAATTTGAAAGAGGGGGTGTTCTGTGTAGACTGTAAATTACGGCTTGATTGGGGCGAATGTAGCGGCAAGGAAACGAGGATAGAAAATGAGGCTCTTCCATGGCAGTGTAGGTTATGTAGAAAGGACAGAAAAATCGCTGAACAAGAGGCAAAAATTTGTGCCCTTAAGGCTGAATTAGAAAACGCGAACTTGGAATTATGTAGGTTAAGAGAGGATAAAGAGACTGGGAACTGGGAAAAGGTAGCAAGCAAGGGGCGACATAGGGAAACAATTGGAAAAACTCCAGAAATTCAATTAGTAAATCAGTTTGGCTTGCTATCTGAAGTGGAGGAAGGGCTTCATCCAGATGTAGTTGAAAGTAGGCTGAAGCAGAATATTAGCTTAAAGGAAAAAGACAGGTCGGAAGAAAACCAGAATAGGAAAAGAATTATTATGCTTATAGGCGGCAGTCATGGGAGGGTTATGGGCCAGCAGCTTCAAGAGAAATTAGGTGCAGGGTACCAGGTCACAAGCTTTGTGAAACCAAGTGCTAGCCTTGGCCAGGTCACAGAAAACTTAGGTCAGCTACGCAGGGATTTTGAGAAGGAAGATCAGGTAATTATAGTTGGGGGAGCCGGAAACAGCCTGGCTATGAACCCAAGATACAGTATTAGGAGTGACCTGGATAAAAAAGGACCAGAAACTGAGCACACAAATGTGGCGTTTGTGGAGGTCTTTCAGCGCCATGATCAGCCCTGGGCAAACACTGCTGAAAGGCATGTGTACACTGAGCTGAAGTGGATGCTCCAGACATCGGCCAAATCTCACATAAATGTTGTTCCAGTAAATGCTATTGGTAGGTGGGGATACACTACACATTGCCAGCACCTGAATAGGATGGGTGAAAATAAGTTAGTCTCTCTATTAGCGTAAACTGTAAGGGGGTCCACAGTCACACAAGGGGTGACCCCCATGGTTAATGGGTCCAGGCAGACAGGTTTTTTAGGTTAAAGCCAAAGTCCAGATAGATGACAATCAGGACAAATAGGATAAAAGAAACTTCATATATAGTAAATAGGGGTAAAGCTAAGAGCAGCATCAACTTACTTCATCACAATATCAGGGGAATAAAAAATAAAGTAGATGAGCTATTAGTGTGTTTAGATGATCCCAAAAATAAAAATGAGTTTAATATACTTTGCCTGTAACTGTGGGCATGGATAGTGTCAGTATAAGTGGGTATAATTTAGCATCTTACACTTGCAGATCTAGGATGGATAAAGGAGGAGTTGCCATTATCATAAAACATGGGTATAAATGCAAAACTGTAGAAGTAAGCAAATTTTGTGTTGATCAGCACTTTGAGGTTTGTACATGTAAACTTCAGCTAGATAATGTAGTACTGATATTAGCAACAGTGTACAGGTCCCCGTTAGGAGACTGAGAGCTGTTCATAAAAAAGTTTAACTCCCTATTATGCTGTCTGTCAGACAAAAAGAAGAAGTTATTAATCTGTGGTGATTTCAATGTAAACTTTCTAATTAATTCTGAGAGGAAAAGTGAACTAGAAGTGTTATTAACAACATATAACTTAGACTCAGTGATCAATTTCCCTACACGTATAGCTCAAGACAGTAACACTCTAATAAATATTGTATTTGTACAGAAAGAGGATGTAAAACAAATACATGCTTTCCCTGTGGTAAATGGATTGTCAGATCATGACGCACAACTGATTAACTTACAAAACCTAACAGCGTGTACAGTTCAAATACCATTATATAAAAGTGTAAGGTCGCTCAACCCGGTATCTATAGAGCACTTCAAAGAAAGCTTAAGAGACGTTAATTGGGGAGATGTACAGGGTTATTACAAATGATTGAAGCGATTTCACAGCTCTACAATGACTTTATTATTTGAGATATTTTCACAATGCTTTGCACACACATACAAAAACTCAAAAAGTTTTTTTAGGCATTCACAAATGTTCGATACGTGCCCCTTTAGTGATTCGGCAGACATCAAGCCGATAATCAAGTTCCTCCCACACTCGGCGCAGCATGTCCCCATCAATGAGTTCGAAAGCATCGTTGATGCGAGCTCGCAGTTCTGGCACGTTTCTTGGTAGAGGAGGTTTAAACACTGAATCTTTCACATAACCCCACAGAAAGAAATCGCATGGAGTTAAGTCGGGAGAGCGTGGAGGCCATGACATGAATTGCTGATCATGATCTCCACCAGGAACGATCCATTGGTTTTCCAATCTCCTGTTTAAGAAATGCCGAACATCATGATGGAAGTGCGGTGGATCACCATTCTTTTGAAAGATGAAGTCGGCGCTGTCGGTCTCCAGTTGTGGCATGAGCCAATTTTCCAGCATGTCCAGATACACGTGTCCTGTAACGTTTTTTTCGCAGAAGAAAAAGGGGCCGAAAACTTTAAACCGTGAGATTGCACAAAACACGTTAACTTTTGGTGAATTGCGAATTTGCTGCTCGAATGCGTGAGGATTCTCTACCGCCCAGATTCGCACATTGTGTCTGTTCACTTCACCATTAAGAAAAAATGTTGCTTCATCACTGAAAACAAGTTTCGCACTGAACGCATCCTCTTCCATGAGCTGTTGCAACCGCGCCGAAAATTCAAAGCGTTTGACTTTGTCATCGGGTGTTAGGGCTTGTAGCAATTGTAAACGGTAAGGCTTCTGCTTTAGCCTTTTCCGTAAGATTTTCCAAACTGTCGGCTGTGGTACGTTTAGCTCGCTGCTTGCTTTATTCGTCGACTTCCGCGGGCTACGCGTGAAACTTGCCCGCACGCGTTCAACCGTTTCTTCCCTCACTGCAGGCCGACCCGTTGATTTCCCCTTACAGAGGCATCCAGAAGCTTTAAACTGCGCATACCATCGCCGAATGGAGTTAGCAGTTGCTGAATCTTTGTTGAACTTCGTCCTGAAGTGTCGTTGCACTGTTATGACTGACTGATGTAAGTGCATTTCAAGCACGACATACGCTTTCTCGGCTCCTGTCGTCATTTTGTCTCACTGCGCTCTCGAGCGCTCTGGCGACAGAAACCTGAAGTGCGGCTTCAGCCGAACAAAACTTTATGAGTTTTTCTACGTATCTGTAGTGTGTCGTGACCATATGTCAATGAATGGAGCTACAGTGAATTTATGAAATCGCTTCAATCATTTGTAATAGCCCTGTATATAATGAGTCAAATGCTAATGATATATGCAACATATTTCCTGATAAACTTATATCCCTTTTTGAACATTATTTCCCAAAGAAAATTAATAAATGTAACACCACACACTCTTCAAAGAAACCTCAGATTACTACAGGTATTAAAGTGTCTTCAGAAAGGAAAATAAAAGTTTGAGACAACAAGAACTAGTAAAGATCCATAAGTAGTTTTACACTATAAAATTATTGTAAGATACTCAGAAAAGTTCTAAGGAAATCAAGAAATATCTATGTTATATAAGAAATTAACAACTCCAGCAATAAAATAAAATCAATATGGAATGTTGTTAGAAGGGAGACAGGAAAAGTAACAACTGGGATAGGTAGTATTATTATTAAGGAGAACGAGACCATCCTAACCAACAGTACACAAGTAGCTAATGTGTTTAACAACCATTTCTTAAGTGTAGGAGAAAAAATTGGTGAGAACAGTTCAAAAGGAAAAGCCAGGCAGTACATGAAAGAGTCTGTTTAGAAAAAAATTAATCAGTTTAAGTTTCACCTAACAATCTCTTGTGAAATGAGTAAAATTATCAAATCTTTGAAAATTAAATGTTCTGTTGGAGTAGATGACATCTCTAATACGGTATTAAAACAATGTGGAGAAATTACAGCTGAGGTTTTGAGTCACATATGTAATGCATCATTAACTCAAGGTATTTTCCAAGACAGATTAAAATATGCCATTTTCAGGCCGCTCTACAAAAAGGGGGACACCACAGATGTCAATAATTATCGGCCAGTATCCTTGCTTACAGCATTTTCAAGAATCTTAGAGAAAGTAAAGTACTCAAGAGTGGTTAGCCAACTCAACAGTAATGGGATACTTAGTAAATCATAGTTCGGATTTCAAAAATGCTGTTCCACTGAGACAGCAATATACAATTTCACTGTCTACATAATAGTCTTTAAACAGTAAAATGTTACCAATAGCAATTTTCTGTGACTTGTACAAAGTATTTGTGTGTGTGAACCATGCCATTATGTTACATAAATTACAGTTCTATGGTATAAATGAAATAGCATATGAGTGGTTTAAGTCGTACCTGCAGAACAGGAAGCAAAAAGATTCCTTATATGGGTCAAGTGAATTAAATCAGTTTTCCACTTCATCTGACTGGGGTGACATTACATTACGTGTTCCATAGGGTTCAATTATGGGTTCCCTTCTGTTCTTGATATATGTGAACGACCTCCCTTCCTATCTGAAACAGGAAGCTGAACTGACACTGTTTTCTGATGATACAAGCATCGTTATTAATCCGGTAAAAGAAACTCCAATTGAAAATGATACAAATAAGTTCTTTGGAAAATTTATTAATTGATTTCCTGCAAATGGGCTTGCTCTAAACTTTGAAAAAACATAGTACATCCAATTTTCGGCTCCAAAAGGTACAGCTCCTTCCGTAAATATAACACATCAACATAAGTCGGTAGACAGGGTAGAGCACTTTAAGTTTTTGGGTGTATGCATAGATGAGAATCTTCATTGGAAAATTCATATTTTGGGCATTCTAAAGAAACTAGGTTCAGCAACTTTTGCAATCAGAATAATTGCCAATTTTGAGGATATAGAAATTAGTAAGCTAACATACTTTGCATACTTTCACTCTCTGACATCATACGGAATAATATTTTCGGGTAACTCAACATCTAGACAAAAAGAATTCACTGCTCAAAAGAAAGTGGTTAGAATAATGTGTAGGGTTCGTAGTTGTACATCTTGTAAGCATCTTTTTGAAAGATTGGGAATTCTTAAAACAACCTCACAGCACATTTACTCATGAAATTTGTTCTCAACAACATGGGCCAGTTTAAAAACAACAGTGACATTCATGATTTTAATATCAGAAAAAAGAAAGACCTACACTATTCTTTACTCAACCTATGTTTGGCAGCAGAAAGGGGTAAAATATTCTGCTATAAAAATTTTCGACAAATTACCAGATGAAATAAAATGTCTGACAGAATGCAGTAACAGCTTCAAAAATAAATTGAAATCATATCTCCTTGACAACTCCTACTATACCAAAGATGAATTCTTGAATAGGAATAAATAAATTTGTGAATAATAGTACGAGGGCAGTTCAATAAGTAATGCAACACATTTTTTTTTCTGAAACAGGGGTTGTTTTATTCAGCATTGAAATACACCAGGTTATTCCCAAATCTTTTAGCTACACAACACCATTTTTCAACGTAATCTCCATTCAATTCTACGGCCTTACGCCACCTTGAAATGAGGGCCTGTATGCCTGCACGGTACCATTCCACTGGTCGATGTCGGAGCCAACGTCGTACTGCATCAATAACTTCTTCATCATCCGCGTAGTGCCTCCCACAGATTGCGTCCTTCATTGGGCCAAACATATGGAAATCCGACGGTGCGAGATCGGGGCTGTAGGGTGCATGAGGAAGAACAGTCCACTGAAGTTTTGTGAGCTCCTCTCGGGTGCGAAGACTTGTGTGAGGTCTTGCGTTGTCATGAAGAAGGAGAAGTTCGTTCTGATTTTTGTGCCTACGAACACGCTGAAGTCGTTTCTTCAATTTCTGAAGAGTAGCACAATACACTTCAGAGTTGATCGTTTGACCATGGGGAAGGACATCGAACAGAATAACCCCTTCAGCGTCCCAGAAGACTGTAACCTGAGGGTATGGCTTTAAACTTTTTCTTGGTAGGGGAGTGGGTGTGGCGCCACTCCATTGATTGCCGTTTTGTTTCAGGTTCGAAGTGATGAACCCATGTTTCATCGCCTGTAACAGTCTTTGACAAGAAATTGTCACCCTCAGCCACATGACGAGCAAGCAATTCCGCACAGATGGTTCTCCTTTGCTCTTTATGGTGTTCGGTTAGACAACGAGGGACCCAGCGGGAACAAACCTTTGAATATCCCAACTGGTGAACAATTGTGACAGCACTACCAACAGAGATGTCAAGTTGAGCACTGAGTTGTTTGATGGTGATCCGTCGATCATCTCGAACGAGTGTGTTCGCACGCTCCGCCATTGCAGGAGTCACAGGTGTGCACGGCCGGCCCGCACGCGGGAGATCAGACAGTCTTGCTTGACCTTGCGGCGATGATGACACACGCTTTGCCCAACGACTCACCGTGCTTTTGTCCACTGCCAGATCACCGTAGACATTCTGCAAGAGCCTATGAATATCTGAGATGCCCTGGTTTTCCGCCAAAAGAAACTCGATCACTGCCCGTTGTTTGCAACGCACATCCGTTACAGACGCCATTTTAACAGCTCCGTACAGCGCTGCCACCTGTCGGAAGTCAATGAAACTATACGAGACGAAGCGGGAATGTTTGAAAATATTCCACAAGAAATTTCCGGTTTTTTCAACCAAAATTGGCCGAGAAAAAAAAAGTGTTGCATTACTTATTGAACTGCCCTCGTATATGCATTTTATGCCATTTAAGGGAATGGAGTAAATAATAGAAATATTAATCCTTTGTATTGTAATACATATTTATTAAAAAAAATCTTGTTTCGTATGTGCGTTTCTTGTGCACTTGACACGTTCCACATCATAACGGCGCCTGTACCGTGAGATTGATCAATGGAACACTAACTAACTCAATGAAGACGAATGCCTCACCAATATGCTGCCGATATGGTTGCACTATCAGTCGGAGGATGGCATTCACGTATCGTACAGCCGCTACGGCGCCTTCCATGACCACCAGCGGCGTGCATGGGAACCTCCACCGTACTGCACTCGCTGTAGAGTGTGTCTAAGGCGTCCAGCCTGACCGGGTTGCCTCCAAAAAAGTCCCCGATGATTGTCTGCTTGGAAGCATATGCGACACTCATCGGTGAAAACGTGATGCGAATCCTGAGTGGTCCATTCGGCATGTTGTTGGGCCCATCTGTAACTCCCTGCATGGTATTGTGGTTGCAAAGATGGACCTCGCCAAGGACGTCGGGAGTAAAGTAGCGCATCATGCAGCCTATTGCGGACAGTTTAAGTCGTAACACAACGTCCTGTAGCTTCACGAAAATCATTATTCAACATGGTAGAGTTGCTGTCAGGGTCCCTCCGAGCCATAATCCGTAGGTAGCGGTCATCCACAGCAGTCGTAGCCGTTGGGCGGCCTGGGGTATGTCAACGACAGTTTCTGTCTCTCTGTATCTCCTCCATGTCCGAACAACACCGCTTTGGTTCACTCTTAGATGCCTAGTCACTTCCCCTGTTGAGGGCCTTCCTGGCACAAAGTAACAATTCGGACGCTATCGAACCGTGGTATTGTCCGCCTAGACATGGTTGAACTACAGACAACACGAGCCGTGCGCCTCCTTCCTGGTGGAATGACTGAAACTGGTCGACTGTCGGACCCCCTCCGTCTAATAGGCGCTGCTCATGCATGGTTGTTTACATCTTTGGGAGGATTTAGTGACATCTTTGAACAGGCAAAGGGACTGTGTCTGTGATACAATATCCACAGCCAACGTCCATCTTTGAGAGCTCTCGAAACCGGGGTGATGCAAAACTTTTTTGGTGTGTGTACTTTGCCACAACAACATGTCACTGTAAACACTTCCGGAGTGTGGATGCAGTCGGGCACGTTTGTTACTAGCCAAAGTCTTTTATATTGCGTTGACTGAAAAACGTAGTCCTTATACCACGGTTTCCTGACAACAAATCATTTCTTCCGATAAAGAGCCCGAACACCACACACACTTAAGACAAAATGTGAAAACTAGCGGTAGTCAAGCATTTGGTACAGTGATTCCAAACCTGACGGTAATTACTGCCTAATGGATAAAATGCATTTTCCTGAGAAGTAAAAACAAAAGGTTTTCTTATATTTTGGCCACGAAACTAGACAACGTTTTGAAAATCATTACTAACATGAGTGTATCACAGGGCTGTGATACTGATTACTTACTTTACGAACTATTTTTTTTTTAAGTATTAGCATTAAGATGTGGTTGAATGTGGTGAACGTTACAGACTATGAAATGAAAGTATGTACAAGCTCTGCATCACACATCACCCCCACAATACATGGTTAGCCAGCTTCCCCTATTGTTGTCATTTTATGCAAGCCACAATGCTATATCCGTACTCGCGAAATTTTCATATTCTCTCACTCGCTGCTCGCAAACTGTTAGTCGTAGTTAAACAAACGAACAGGATTCATTTTGTAAGAAATTTAATGCAGTTAAATTTTGTACGAGGTTATGTTTTCGTTAGAGGCCTTAGTTTTCGAGTTATTCAAGAAAAAGTGATCTTCAAACTCACCCCCAGTCCTACACTCAGCCCTCCCCCCTCCTCCCCCCTCACCCAGCTGGTCACGCTTTCTAGTATGTTGTTAATGACCCTCCTTCCTGCTGCTGTACAGAGAACTGTGTTCCCACATTTAACCCTCTCTGGTGTCCAAGGATGGGCCTTATAACATCACCAGCTTAGTCGAGCACTTACATATTTTAACGCTGATGTTTCTATAAATTTTGTAAATTATAAGAGCATAAAATTAACAATTATTCCGTTCTATTCGTCAGGCCTTCTGATTACGAAACTATTGCGCTTGGAAGGGATGAGTTTGGATTGAATTGTCGACGTAATTAGTCTTGGCGTAACGTTTACAAAAGTATTTTTTCTTCCAATAACCGCACATGCACGTCTAACTTAATTATGTTGACGAAGTATCTGACTAAGCTGATGGCGCAATAGCGCAATTAATAGAGGCCAAATGAAGTCCAATATCGGGCATAGCTCATACAGTCGGGTATCTTAGAACGGTGGTAGGAATTAGTGACACGAAAACGTACCAGAAAATCCTGACTGGTGAAGGATGAGTGTGAGGGTGGAGGAGCATTTCAAGGTCACTTTTGTACGTTTTCCTTGCGTAACTCGAATACCGTGACCTCCAGCGTAAAGGTATGCCAGTGGACTCCATCGAAAACGTATGCCAGTACACAATTTAAGTTCATTATATTCCCTACAAGAAATTACATTAATTTTTTCTGTGGGACTAATTTTTGACGGTCAGGTATAACATGCCGCTACCACGACAGTGGTAGGCGCAGCTGAATAGCCCTTTGTACTTCGTATTATTCATCCATGACAGTAGAACTGAGACATGTACATAACAGATGCATAACTTCAAACGCTAAACGGACATTTCATTCACAGGGAATCATAAAATATTGGTCATGCATTACTTAATTACAACTGCTAGATCTCCAATGGTATGTTACCATTGGTATGTTCTGTTCTTAACTATTACGAGGGTTCAGTTGTCTAGGGTTAAATATCTGATAAATAAGCAATGTCCGAACTGCAAATAGTTCCTGTAATGGACCAGAAATTGCTTCATTATTCACTCTGGAACAGATAAGCAGACTAATTGGCAGCACAACAGCAGTAGTGTAACTATACTGCTGTAAGGCGTACATGGTATTATTATTATTATTATTGTAGTAGTGAAGTGGTCAAACATAACACATTGACAGCCTGAAGTCTTGAAATTTTTGTCAGTTGAAAAATAATGAGACCAGGTGATTTACGTACAGTAGATACAGTCCAGACAGTTTAACTTGATTGATTTTAGACGGGACTGAAGCGAGTACTGGTAGGGAGGGGAGTGTTGAAGAGGTAGCAGATTTCATGACACCTGCCTACACCCAACTTGGACAGTAGACTTTGTTTTCTGAAGTAGTTGTAGGTGCCACTCGCAAGTGCCACTCGCAATACACTGGTAAGTCCTTGACCATTATATAAAGTACATTGTTAAATAAAAGCAGTACCAAACTGTCTCAGTGAATCTTTAGTTTGTGCTTTAACAAAATACCTAAAAAAACTAGAAATCACATTTTATCTTTCGTCACTGAGGCGTGGGGCGAGGTCGGTACCTCGTACCCGGAGAACTTGAGCACCATCTTCAGGTGTCGGGGGAGTTGGCGCTCTCTGGCGGAGGAAGGGAGGAGCCGAGGTCTGGGGCAAGTCTTCTAGAGGACGGGGCTCGAGACGCAGCGGACTTGTTTCTGCTTAGCGTGGCCAGCTTTCCCGGTGTGCGCATATTCCAGCAGCCCGCCCCGTCTTTCGGCACTGACGGTGTAGAGTTCTGCGGCAGTTATTGCGGTGTGCTACGCGTTACTGGTGTATTCCGGCCGGATCGTTTGGTGAGCAGTTTAACAGGACATTTGCCAGCTTGCTCGCCACGCTTGGTCGAAGACAGAACTTGGGATTTGCCTCTACCTGTTTTAATGGTGAGCGTTCTTTGACATTTGTATGACACTCGTCCCGGTCGGTTGTTCTTTTGTGTGCGGCTCCGGTTTGGTGATTATCAGCCAGTTGGTGCTCGAGTCTCCGCCGTCCGTTTTGCAGTCTTGTTTTGATAATTTGTATTTCTGAGCTCTGGTCACGTGTGCTCAACCTTCTCTCTCTTCGAAACTGCATCTATTAAGGCCAATTCCTCTTAAACGAAAAAGGCAAAAATTTCGGGGAGATCATTTAAGTTCCTTTAAAAGTTCTTGCAACCGTTGTACTTTAACTTTTCAGCTTTTAAAATGACCTTAAACAGTTATAACCGTTAGAAACAATTTTTTTGGATTACCGGGTTCAGTCTGTTTTACACCATCACCATCATGCTGCGAGGTCTGAAGGTGGTCTAAAACAGACCCAAATAGGTAACCTAAAATAATAGTTTCTTGCTGGTTTCACTGTTTATGTTCATTTTAAAGTAAAAATAAACTGCTATTCTCCTAGAGAAATGTTCTGATAAATTAATGTTCAGCTTTTGTTCGTAAAATACAGCGCTCCACTTGGTTGTAGTAACAACTGCTGTGCGGTGGCATCAGCAATTTGTAATTCTTATCAAGTTTTAATTAATAATCGCCTGAGCAATCCTTCGGACATGCAGTACTGAAGTGCTTTTTACTTGTAAGCTGGTTACCTTAAATTTCCTAGCCGAGCATTCATTCACGGTTGAGGAAACCGTTAGCTGATGCGTGCACTGCGAAAAAGTACGTCGCATCATTTGACATGCTTGATGAAATTAAATATTAATTTTTTCGGAGAATAATGTTCGTGTTTTAATGCTGTTGCGCCCACCTCTAATCTAGCCTCGAGTACAATGTCTATTGAGATAGGCCAATGAACTATTGTTTTATACCTTCTCTATTTAAGAGGTTTTACCGGCGTTGAAGTTGAGCAAGTGTTAACTTCATGCCTTGTCGCTGCGTATCGGGAATCAGAGCCGTCCGAGGGCTCCCACCATGATCTCTTGTCGTGCTCAATCATTATTTGATTCTGGTATAAGGAACCTCTTTAAGTAAATTGTTTAGCTAGAAATGCTTGAAACATAAAGGGTATACACACTGAAGTGCCAAACGAACTGCTATAGGAATGGATATTCAAACACAGACATATGTAAACAGGCAGAATACGGCGCTTCGGACAACGCCTGTATAGGACGAGTGTCGGGTGCAGTTGTTATAGATCGGTTACCGATGCTACCGTGGCAGATTTCAACATTTAAGTGAGTTTGAAGGTGGTGTTATAGTCGGCCCACGAGCGATGGGACACAGAATCTCCGAGGCAGCGAAGAAGAGGGGATTTTCCCGTACGACCATTTCACGAGTGTACCATGAACATCAGGAATCCGGTAAAACATCAAATCTCCGACATCGCTGCGGCCGGAAAAAAATCCTGCAAGAACGGGACCAACGACGACTGAAGAGAATCTTCAACAAGTGTCAGCATACGAAACATTCAACGTAACATCATTGATATGAGCTTTCAGAGCGAAGGCCCAATCGTGTAACCTTGATGAATGCACGGCACATAGCCCTACGCCTCGCCTGGGCCCATCAACACCGACATTGGACTTTTGATGACTGGAGATTTGTTGTCTGGTCGCACGAATCTCGTTTCGAATTGTATCGAGCGGGTAAATGTGTACGTGTATGGAGACAACCTCATGAATCCATGGACACTACATGTCAGCAGGGGACTGTTCAAGCTGGTGGAGGCTCTCTAATGGTGTGGGGCGTGTGTAGGTGGAGTGATATGGGACACTTGATATGTCTAGATACGACTGTGACAGGTGACACGTACGTAAGCATCCTGTCTGATCACATGCATCCATTCATGTCCATGGCGCATTCCGACGGACTTGGGAAATTCCAGCAGGACAGTGCGTACGACACCCATACTTCCCTTATTGCTACAGAGTGGTTCCAGGAACACTCTCTTCTGAATGTAAGCACTTTAGCTGGCCACCCACCTCCCCAGATAAGGACATTGTTGAGCATATCTGGGATGCTTTGCAATGCTCAAGTTCATAAGAGATCTCCACCACCTCGTACTCTTACGGATTTATAGACAGTTCTGCTGAATTCATGGTGTCTATTCCCTGCAGCACTGCTTCAGGCATTAGTCGACTCCGTTCCACGACGTGTTTCAGCACTTATGCGTGTTCAAGGGGCCCCCATTGCGCTGCTTTCATGTTAAAAATTTAATTCTTTCAACTAGTAAATTGTTCACTGACAAAGAAGGAACTTATAAATATTTGTGATATATTGGTGAACTGGACTGTGCAAACTAATTTTGTGAAGATATTGTTTATGAGAAACAAACGATTTTAAGTCTGTTACTCAGTGCTTCCATTAGCAACTGTTGATTGTCCTCTCATTAATGGACGATCTTGTTAGGCCGTATCAGAATGGTAGCTAGACGTGGAAGCGTTCTAGTCTATCTTGTGTTGTTCGGTGAAAGTCCGGAACCACGCGACTGCTACGGTCACAAGTTCAAATCCTGCCTCGGGCATGGATGCGTATGATGTCGTTAGTTTAGTTAGGTTTAAGTGGTTCTAAGTTGTAGGGGACTGATGACCTCAGATGTTAAGTCCCATAGTGCTCAGAGCCATTTTTTTGTTCGGGGAATTACTTCCCTTATATTCTTTTCTTCGGGTACCCGTTTTTGTGTTTGGAGACTATTTGCTGGTGGTTTATGTTTCAGGTATCCCCCGTAACGTGGAAGTTTGTATCGCAGTTGGAGTGAGGACATTGAAGAAGGAGCAGTTGAGAGTTGAGAGTTTGTCTCTAAAACGAAAGGAGATGATGTCAGCGAGTTATATCCGTCTTCATTAAGCGCTGACCCTTCCCGTACAAATCACGGCGGAGCGTACTGGGCAGGTTAGTGACGCGCTTGCCAAGTTCTAAACCATGACAGACTCTAAACAGTCTAAACTGTTTCGTGTCCAAGTTTATGGTCTGAAGACACACATCACGCGTTCGTCTAACCGAGTGGAAGATGTGGGATCTGTAATCTGATGTCCCAAACAGAGCTAAACTTAATGAATTACTGCTTGGGATCATAACTGTGCAAAAGTGTTGAGCGCCTCTGAATAGGACGGTGGATCCCGTAATAGTGGGGGAAGCAGTGTGACAGAAGAGTGTAAAGGGAAGAATCATAGTCCAGTAGAACGGAATATGTGTAAAAGGCAATCTGTTTCGCCAAACTTCTGAATCCATTCCTTAATGTCATCAACGGAAGAGATTATCTTGCTATAAATACTGTTAGTGAAATTTTTGTGGTTCTCTGTAAATCCTGAAAAACAAGTCAGCTGTCAAGTTTGCTTGAGATTTACATTTTCGGGCTATTTACCCCTTGTGTAAGGGTTCATCAACTGGAATTGTCAGCAGTTTTCTGGCCAGTTAGGGTGATTTACTTGAGCTACACTCAATGATTTTTGTGAAATAGACCACTTTCAGCTGTATAAGAACTTTTACAGGAACACGATCGGTTTTGTAGTTCCAGATCATATCTTCACTTGTACGGCGGAGCGGATCGCTCTCACTATCCTATAAACAATCTTTCCACCTACATGGATAGGCTTCATGTTGTCTGCCCCTTCACTCTACGATTTTAGATACTGGTTTAGTCGATAAAAGCAGCATTAACGAAAAGTCAGCTAATGACCTACCATGCGAAGGCCATGTAACCCCAACCATGGGCAGCATCTGAAAGTTAAACTATTGACCGTTCGGGATTCTTGTATGAGTCGTTTCAAAAAGCTCTTAAAAATTTCGTTTCAGGTGGTTTATTGCCTTTAAAGAAATGCGAACGGCTATAAACACCGTATTTAATATCCTGATATCAATTATGAAATATTGTTGATTGTCTCTGTTCCAAGTTCAGATCCGAAAGCAGTCAAAAGGTATTTAGTTTTGATTGGTTAGGTTGTTTTGGGGTAGGAGACCAAACAGCGAGGTCATCTGTCTCATCGGATTCGGAAAGGACAGGGAAGGAAGTCGGCCCTTTCAAAGGAACCATCCCGGCATTTGCCTGGAGCGATTTAGGAAAATCAAGGAAATCCTAAATCAGGATGGCCACACGCGGGATCGAACCGTCGTCCTACCGAAAGCGAGTCCAGTGTGCTAAACGCTGCGCCACCTCTCTCGGTAAGTTATGTAGCCCGACCAGATATTTCCAACGCCTTGAACAGTCACTGACCCACGACTACTTGCGAGTTAGTACATTCAGTCATACAGTAGTCTTCTTGTACAGAGGTATGCGCCATAATGTCTCGTATTCTGCACGAAACACGCCACGCGGATTTTATGGACGACATGAAATGTTCACACGCGAATATCTCATTAAATAAAGCGCTCACAAAACTCAAACATTCACAAAATACTCAATACGGTTGTCGCTCTTCTACAACGACACGAGAACCTATCAAGCGCGCGAATTTCTTCATTTTGGTACAGATTTGAACAACGCGACTTAACATAGGTGTTTACGAGAAGACAGCTCCCTAGCGACTGTCTCGACTCATAGATCTGAGGCACGAAGTCCTACTCATACGCGTGGGAAAAGCTGAATTCCTACCGACTAGTATGTTAAGCAACTCAGATCATCTCGAGTCCTTCTATACTCGCAGTACCGTATTTCTAATGTCAGCCAATCAGATTACCACAAGTAATTCAGAATAGAAAGCTCGTAATTCTGAAACTAACGAAAGTGTCAGAAAATTGGATTATATGAACCCATCCTCTTGGTTGTAGTTTCCAGTCCCTAGTCAGTTTCACAATGCCAGCACGTTTATTATGTATGTTAGGTAGAAATTTATATCTCCGAAAGTATTGAAGTTATTGATTTGAAATTTTAGCAGTATGGTTTTGTTATCCATAGAATTGGTAAACTAAGTACGAAAAATATCGAGTAATATTTAACGGCACTTTTCCAGATTCAAAGAGAGTATGTTTGACGTACTGCACCTAGCGTTAAGCAAGTACAACTGCTCGCTCGGCCCGGCAGCCAGCGTCAGCTGTGCGAGCGTGAGAACCAAAGTCCGCTCTGGCCTCGGCTCTTTTGCAAGCTACGCATTCAGTACCAGATGAAAGATTTTAATAATTTGGTATGTTACAACAGGAAACATACAATCGTCATTATGTTGGTAGCTGAGGTTCTTATCTTTCTTGTTTTCTGACTTTGCTCTTTTCATTGTAGGTAAACGCGTTTTTAACACTCAGTTTCTCAACTGGTCATTTTAACTGCTTGTTGCGGATAATAGTATTTTATTTAGCGAAATCTGAGTCCCCACTTTCCCGTATCAGGGTGGGTGGGCTGGTTGGTTTAAAAGAGGGGGGAAGGGACCAACCTGGGAGGTCATCGGTCCCTTGTTCCCAGTAAAATAATAACACAACGGAAACAAGAAAAGAAAGGAGACGTACAGCACAATGACAAGAGAAAGGAAGAACCAGAAGAACGACAGAAGGACCACCAACACTACTATGCACAAAAACAGGAAAACAAAACCATAGAGAGAAGAAAAAAAACAGGTAAAAGTGGTAAAAACAATAGAGTAGATGACGATTGCTGGCCGACCACGAGAATAAAAAGGAAAAGCCAGTCACTCTGCGACACATTAAAACATGCACCCTAAAATCATTAGAATGGAGAACACAGAGGGACAAAGGTCATGCGCTAAAACCTTTATAGAATGATCAAACCCACATAAAACTAAATTAGCCAATGAGGCATTGTCAGCTAAAATTAATGGCAACGAGACCAGTAACTGAAGAGTTCGTGGCAGCGCAGCCCAAGGACAGCTCACCAATGGATGGGCCACTGTCAGCCGGGCGTCGCACCGACACTGAGGTGGGTCATCACGGCGCAGGAGGTAGCCGTGTGTCACCCAAACAAGGGCAATGCAGAGCCACCAGAGATCCACCAAGTCCCTGCGAGAGGCCCGCATGAAGGACTATCACGCATTCGTAGTCTCCTTAATGGCACGCAGTTTGTTGTGCGTACTGAGGTTATGCCATTTCGTCTCCCAAAGTCGCTAAACCTTACAGCGTAGTACTGAACGCAGGTAAGCTGCAGAGAAGCCGATCACCATAAGCGGTTTGGCCAGGCTGTCGACAAGTTCGTTGCCTAGGATTCCGATGTAACCTGGAGTCCAGACAGACACCACTGAACGGCCGGACCGTGGCTCAAATAGCTCTGAGCACTATGCGACTTAACTTCTGAGGTCATCAGTCGCCTAGAACTTAGAACTAATGAAACCTATCTAACCTAAGAACATCACACACATCCATGCCCGAGGCAGGATTCGAAACTGTGACCGTAGCGGTCGCTCGGCTCCGGACTGCAGCGCCTAGAACCGCTCGGCCACTCCGGCCGGCTGACCGGACCGTATCAGGGCGTAAGTTTTATAGTGAAGTGTGAGTATTTCATATTATTTGTCACGAGCATAGCTTAGGATAGGTGCTTATTTAATCATAAGATCGACTGTTCGGTTCCTATCTTGTAAATGTACACCTGAAGATGTGATTTGATATAACGAAACCGGTCGTGTTCCTTTAAAAGTTCATATACAGCTGAAAGCGGTTTATTTCAGCCTGCCCTCAAGAGAAAAATATTTGCTCGTTCTGTGATCCCTAGGCAGAGATATAGGACCCGGTCCGGAACGAGCTGATAACCAATATTTTTCCGCATGCAGCAGGTCGACGAAACACTTACCGATAACATGTGGCAAGTGCGTGCTGCCGGCCGCGGTGGTCTAGCGGTTCTGGCGCTGCAGTCCGGAACCGCGGGACTGCTACGGTCGCAGGTTCGACTCCTGCTCGGGCATGGATGTGTGTGATGTCCTTAGGTTAGTTAAGTTTAAGTAGTTCTAAGTTCTAGGGGACTTACGACCTAAGATGTTGAGTCCCATAGTGCTCAGAGCCATTTTTGAAGTGCGTGCTGCAGCCCTTGTTCTCTGTGTGCAGCTTTGATAAGAGGTTGTGACTACCATCATGCAGGGCACTAATGAAGAAGATAGCTCGCGAGTTTTGTTTGCAGAGAAGTCTACCACATTTGTGACCTGAGCGTGTGGCCTCTGACGTCATTGGCACTGCTAAAGCGAAAGCGACTCATGCGCAGGTTGGGAAAATTAGGCCCTTCGTTCATCACCGTGCTTTGAATGACAAGGTCGCTCTGGAATCTGTTCCCTAGCCCAGTCTGCACCATTTTTTACGTGGTTCGTCGGGGCAAGGTATTCCACCGTCCTGGACCTCGAACAACGACTTTATGAAATTCCCCTGACTGAGGAATCAAAGGCTGCGACGGCATTTGTTACAGATCGGAACTTGTACGAATCCAGGCGTGTCCCTTTCGGCTTGTCCACTGGAGCAGCGATTCTGTCCTGCTTGCTCGACTGTGTTTTGGATGATATCAGGATCCAGCTTCATTACAGCTATTTGTAAGAGGCCGTGCGGTTCTAGGCGCTGCAGTCTGGAACGGAGCGACCGCTACGGTCGCAGGTTCGAATCCTGTCTCGGGCATGGATGTGTGTGCTGTCCTTAGGTTAGTTAGGTTTAATTAGATCTAAGTTCTAGGCGACTGATGACCTCAGAAGTTAAGTCGCATAGTGCTCAGAGCATTTTGAACCATTTTTTGAGCTATTTGTATGATCATTTACAGCAGGACGTTTCCCGAACATCTGGTGTGACCTGCGTCAGGTGTCGCGAGTCGAGAATGAAATGATGGTATCGCATTTATTGGCTGGGGTATCCCCTTCGGGGTTCGGCCGCCATATTACAAGTCTCTTTAGTTGACGCCACTTCGCGACTTGCGTGTCAATGATGATGAAAGACACACAACACCCAGTCCCCTGCCGGGAATTGAGACCGGCCCCTCTTCCGTGGTAGGCAGTAAGGCTACCACTGCGTTTCCGAGGCGGACAGGTGTTGGTGAGGTTGTTAGAAGCGATCTCAACTGTTAAACCTTGAACGGTTGACTTATTGCAGTCAGAGATTTTATTTTTTTGACATTCAGTTTCATTTGTCAGGATTAGAATGGGCGTTACCAGAACACGGGCTAGTGACGGTTATCGTCCTCCTAGAACTGAACAGAGAATCGCCCAGTTTGTCGGTATGATAAAGTTCTTTCGTAAGTTCGTCCCGAAATTCGCTGAGCTGGCAGCCACTTTTAATTTATTTCGAAGAAAGGGACAAGAGTCCGCGGGGACCGAAATTGAGCACGCTGCCTTCAATGCGACTGAAGAGCGCTTAGTGACACCCCAGTACAAGCTGACCACAATTTTGATTTACCTTTTATCTTATAAACCAAATCATCAGATTCTGAGATAACAGCGGTTTTGTTGCAGGATTAGGATTATTTATTTACTTGATACTTTTGCACTCCTGGAAATGGAAAAAAGAACACATTGACACCGGTGTGTCAGACCCACCATACTTGCTCCGGACACTGCGAGAGGGCTGTACAAGCAATGATCACACGCACGGCACAGCGGACACACCAGGATCCGCGGTGTTGGCCGTCGAATGGCGCTAGCTGCGCGGCATTTGTGCACCGCCGCCGTCAGTGTCAGCCAGTTTGCCGTGGCATGCGGAGCTCCATCGCAGTCTTTAACACTGGTAGCATGCCGCGACAGCGTGGACGTGAACCGTATGTGCAGTTGACGGACTTTGAGCGAGGGCGTATAGTGGGCATGCGGGAGGCCGGGTGGACGTACCGCCGAATTGCTCAACACGTGGGGCGTGAGGTCTCCACAGTACATCGATGTTGTCGCCAGTGGTCGGCGGAAGGTGCACGTGCCCGTCGACCTGGGACCCGACCGCAGCGACGCACGGATGCACGCCAAGACCGTAGGATCCTACGCAGTGCCGTAGGGGACCGCACCGCCACTTCCCAGCAAATTAGGGACACTGTTGCTCCTGGGGTATCGGCGAGGACCATTCGCAACCGTCTCCATGAAGCTGGGCTACGGTCCCGCACACCGTTAGGCCGTCTTCCGCTCACGCCCCAACATCGTGCAGCCCGCCTCCAGTAGTGTCGCGACAGGCGTGAATGGAGGAACGAATGGAGACGTGTCGTCTTCAGGAATGAGAGTCGCTTCTGCTTTGGTGCCAATGATGGTCGTATGCGTGTTTGGCGCCGTGCAGGTGAGCGCCACAATCAGGACTGCATACGACCGAGGCACACAGGTCCAACACCCAGCATCATGGTGTGGGGAGCGATCTCCTACACTGGCCGTACACCACTGGTGATCGTCGAGGGGACACTGAATAGTGCACGGTACATCCAAACCGTCATCGAACCCATCGTTCTACCATTCCTAGACCGGCAAGGGAACTTGCTGTTCCAACAGGACAATGCACGTCCGCATGTATCCCGCGCCACCCAACGTGCTCTAGAAGGTGTAAGTCAACTACCCTGGCCAGCAAGATCTCCGGATCTGTCCCCCATTGAGCATGTTTGGGACTGGATGAAGCGTCGTCTCACGCGGTCTGCACGTCCAGCACGAACGTTGGTCCAACTGAGGCGCCAGGTGGAAATGGCATGGCAAGCCGTTCCACAGGACTACATCCAGCATCTCTACGATCGTCTCCATGGGAGAATAGCAGCCTGCATTGCTGCGAAAGGTGGATATGCACTGTACTAGTGCCGACATTGTGCATGCTCTGTTGCCTGTGTCTATGTGCCTGTGGTTCTGTCAGTGTGATCATGTGATGCATCTGACCCCAGGAATGTGTCAATAAAGTTTCCCCTTCCTGGGACAATGAATTCACGGTGTTCTTATTTCAATTTTCAGGAGTGTAGTTACGTTCGTGTACATGGATACCATTTCCAGTCATTCATGGACTCCATGTTCCCACACAAAGGTTTTTTTTCTCGGATGACAAGGAACCATGTCATAGGGCCACGATTGGTTTGAAGAACATACTGGAAAACATGAACGATTGATTTCACCACCCAGATCGCCGGACTCCCTGTGCTCTTCATACATCTTGAAGCAAGCAAAGCGCTGTATCGTGTGTGTGATACAGAGGCGAGCGTGTGTGCCGGGACTTACCCCAGCTCACCGCCAGTCGCAAATGGTTCAAATGGCTCTGAGCACTATGCGACTTAACATATGAGGTCATCAGTCGCCTATAACTTAGAACTAATCAAGCCTAACTAACCTAAGGACATCACACAAATCCATGCCCGAGGCAGGATTTGAACCTGCGACCATAGCGGTCGCTAGGTTCCAGACTGTAGCGCCTAGAACCGCACGGCGACTCCGGCCGGCCTGCCAGTAGCACCACGTCAACTTAACGCGTCTGCACGTAGCGCGCAAGTATTTCATCACAATTAAATTAAAAATGAAAATTTATGTTTAAAACTTTGTTTAGGTATAATTCAGTTCAATAATGTTCCAAATACCAAGTCTTTATGTTCTAGACTTAATAGTTTACGTAAAAATGCTGTCTTAAGAGAAAAATAAGTGGCACTAAATAATTAAGCTAGAAAGCCGAAATTTGGTCAGAAGGTGCAGTTAGAGCTCATAAATAAATGGGGCAGGTTTCGTAAACCATATTACAAAAATAACGCCGGAACCGACGTTTTTAGGAAAAATCAGAGGTTCTAAATAATGGACTTAGAAACATGAAATTTTTTTTATGCTTTAGTTCACCCCAAAAATAATAACTTAAAGACTACTTTAAGCTGCCTCTTACAGTTTTTGAGTAATTAAGTAAAATCCAGTTTTGTAGCCAAAATGAACCCAATTGTTGTAGATTAAGTATCTGTAATTTTAATGATAGAGAATTTTGGTTGAAATGAATGATAAAACATACCAATTGATAGAGCTATACCAAATTTGAGAGTTGTAGTATTAATAAATGCTGACATAAGTTCTAGTAAAGATATGGTTCAGAGGTAAGAATCTGAAAATTCTAGAAGGTAAATTTTTCAGTCTAGCATGCTGAAACTTTTTCTGTGATTTCAAACCGCTTAATTGTATACAATTAAAAATTAATAAGTTTCTGAATTAATTTGTAACCATGTAATCAACGTTTATGTGTCCGAGAAAGCGATCATTCGGGGGCTGCTCCAGTATGCAGATAGCCATAGATAACAGATGTTCCCTCGGCCGTCCGCTCCGGCACTTATATGCACCTAAATGCAGCCCGAGAGGCAGTAGTATGGTTCGCTTCGCACCCAGCGACGGTAACATCCACGTCTGTAAAACGTCGTATCGCGTACTGCCTCGGATGATGTCAGAGCCGAACTGTGTCAAAGCGCGTATTTTGCGGTAAAAACGGATAGTGAACTCGCGAGGACTGTACACCGTCCTGGATCGCTTAGAATTCGCCTAAGTAACTGATAGAGTGCCGTCCGTGTGAATTACAATTCCGCGTGGCAAGTGGTGACTTTAATTCCACTTTTATGACGAGCATTAGGGTTGAACATTTATTGCAAACTTTCATTGAGTAATTTTAGTCAGGGTGGTAGGAACGTACCGTAGAGGTCGCCTCTGAACTGCTAAATGTGCTGTTAGAATAGAAATACTTATTTGATTGAAAACAGTGAATTTCCAAGTGTTGTATGTTAGAAACTTCATGCAATACAATTTTGATTGGGACTTCATACTTTTATTTAAAATCATAGTCCTGATCCCGCAAAGAAAAATGAGGACAGAAATTTTTTATTTCAGTGGGCTGGAGCAGAATGTGGAAACTAAAATCATTTTACTTCCCTTCGCTTTCCGGCTGATCACAAAATTAGTTGCCACGCCCGCGTGAGAATAACGGCGAACAAACAAATGATTAACTCTTACCCGCCGCCAAACACTCTGTGTGTTGTACGTAGTCAATCGCTTAGTGCAACGTGTTCAGGAAAACTTCCACTTGCTCACTCGTGAGGGAGACACTGTGATGTTGATATGTATCCGTGGTCACATCGGTCTGACGGTAAACGAGGCTGCTGACGCTGCTCCCAAGGCTGAAGTCCTCCTACCTCGGTCCGCTGGTTCTTCCATTCCTTTGTCAGCAGGCGGCGTCACTTCGGCATCACCGCTGGTCCTCCCTTCATGGGAGGAGATCACTTTAGCTAGCTTGCGTGTTGGACACTGTCGTTTTAGCCATCGCCATTTAAGTGGTGGTCCCCACCACTTTGTGTCACTGTCATCATCCTTTGACAGTTCGCCATTTCCTTACCGAACGCCCTTCTTTTAACCACTTACGTTCTAATGTATGTTTGCCGTCTGAGTTATCGGCTGTTTTAGCGAAAGTCGCGTTTTACTTTTTATCCAGCCTGCCGCTGTGGACGGGTGGTTCTAGGCGCTTCAGTCCAGAACGGCGCTGCTGCTACGGTCGCAGGTTCGAATCCTGCCTCGGGCATGGATTGGTGGGATGTCCTTAGGTTAGTTAGGTTTAAGTAGTTCTAAGTTCTAGGAGACTGATGACCTCAGATGTTAAGTGCTTAGAGCCATTTGAACCATTTGAACTTTTTATTCGAGGCAGCAATACGACGAATTTATTTCATCTTTAGTTCGGAATATTTCTCCAAAAGGAAGTCCTTGTTCTTAGCTCTTCCTTCCCATCGATTTTACTTAACGTGTAGTCATTTTAACTCCTGTTTTGTATTAGTGTTCTAAGGTTCTGACATGGGCGCGTATGACCCTAGCTGATTTTGCACCCTAAAACAAAAACAAAACAAAAACAAAAAAATGAAAAATCGCCTCACCCGAATTCCGTCCACCGTCCAACATTTATGGGACATAATCTAGAAGACGATTTGTGCGGAAATTCTCCACAGGCAATACTTCCGCAATTGTGGACGGCTATGGAGACAGCAATATTACTAGAGGGAACCTCCAACGACATAATGGAAATGCCGTGTGGCTAGGGCCTCCCGTCGGGTAGACCGATCGCCAGGTGCAAGTCTTTCGATTTGACGCCACTTCGGCGACTTGCGTGTCGATGGGGATAAAACGATGATGATAAGGACAGCACAACACCCAGTCTCTGAGCGGAGAAAATCTGCAATCCAGCCGGAAATCGAACCCGGGCCGTTAGGTGAGACATACCGTCGCGCTGACCACTCAGGCTGCCAGGGGCGGACAACGATATGTTGATTCCATGCCACATCGAGTTGCTGCACTACGGCGCGCAAAATGAGGTTCGACACGATATTTGGAGATATCGCATGACTTTTGTCATCTTAGTGTCTTCCTTACATACCTCTTTCAGATGGTATACTGATCAGTGGAGATCATCTTCATTTCATTAGAGTAAGCACAATATCACATACAAACAGAAGAACATTCGTGTATTCATCATTCGTTGTCCTAATGCCTTCGTTTACCGTACGAAATAACTCCAGTCACTTGCTGTACAGCGTAGGTATTATTCGACGCACTGAGAACTTGCATCCTTATGTGCCGCTGCGGGCAATAGACATTTGTTATTACAGATGCCCGCGGTATGCAATTCCGTTCGCTATGTTCAGAAATAGGCTGAGCTGCACCTCCACTCACCGACTACGGAAATTCCTGCCTAGTTTAGAGGTGATAGTCGTTTACAATGTTTCGGACACGTTTCTGGCCCGATCGGTTAGTATGTTTGTGGTGTGCGTGCTGTAAGACCTTCGGTACGCACACCATCAGATTATTTGACTTGTCGCTCTAGCGAAATAGGCGCTTGTCAGAAATATGTCTCTTGGTCTTATCGTGGCGCGTTCATCTTCTGCCGTTAGGTCAGACGATAGAAATGCTACTTGCACGCTTAGAGTAGCAGATTGACGGTGACCAACTTTAAACAGAACTTGATTAATTTTCACACACATTTATTAAAATAATGAAAAGCATAGAAATAACTTAAGTTGGTTCTGGATGCTATTTACAATTGACAATCTGAAATTCCTTTTGACTTGGTACGTTAATCTTATTCTCATGTATCGCTGATACTTGACAAAGTGTCTATACATTCCTCTTCGTGGCTATGTACAGGAATATGATAATCTTATTAGGCGCAGACTGAAACTTGACTACAGACTAATGCAGGCTGGTACAGACTAATGCAGACCAGACTGAAACTTGACTACAGACTAATGCAGGCTGGTACAGACTAATGCAGACTGACTAATTGGAGGTCTGTACACTCATTATAATACCTCGAGCGTTCAGGTATCACCGCGTGAGTGTGATCCGCGAGGAGGAAAGGTTCTACATTAGCAGCAATCTAATTGGCTGTGTTACATATTAATACGCAGATCGGATGAAGCAGAATTTGGTCCGTCTCTAAGGCAGCGCCATATCGTAGTGCGGAGACGGACGAGCGCTGCGCCTGCGCTGTTGTGCTTAGCGGGCCGCGCTCTAGTGGGAAAGTTGTGTACGCGCTGACTGCGCGGAACTATGTACACAACAATCTTTTTACTACCAGTTCTCACGGTGTGCCACATATCCATGTGTGGTACACTACTTCTTGTAGACACGTTGGACAGTTTTGCGTTGATACCCCAGTAAGCAGGGCTACTTTACTGATAGTGTGCTCTAGAGGACCGAGAAACAGCAGTTTCTCCCTGTCATTCGATCATGTATCCACATCACTCATCTTAACTGCGCGACCCAAAAGCGACTAGAAAACACGCGCCACTTTTGCACCGTCTACAGCGCTCCAAGAGAGCAGTGGGCTCTTTTAAGAGGGAGTTGGGTGGGAAATGATGTTGAAGAATAAGTCATCAAGGACGATCTCTTCAGCTCACACTACACACAAATAAAAGAATAAAAAAGATGATGTAACGAAAGGCTAGATTTCGCTGAAATCAGCTATAAATTTTGTGCTTAGAATAGAGTTCATATCTGTGTAAGGAATTAGTATCTTTTTTTGATTTCTGATTGTAGTTTGTTTTTAGAGAAGGTGAACTTTCTACACGCCACCACTGCA
Source organism: Schistocerca serialis cubense (assembly GCF_023864345.2). NCBI lineage: Eukaryota > Metazoa > Arthropoda > Insecta > Orthoptera > Acrididae > Schistocerca > Schistocerca serialis. Next base: position 154,434,719 of record NC_064647.1, on the reverse strand, counting down.
CTATCGCTTCATGTAATTAGTTTACTCTTGAGTATTGTTTGCAGTAGTAATTGTGACATACTTGTGTTTCATTTGAATGTACTACATACAGGGTGATTCAGTTGCCCCTACCGCTGTCGTTTTAAGCAAATCGAAAAGGTATAGCCGCTGTTCATAAATCAAGCGCGAGGTCTTCGTATTATCTCACACCATATACGCAAACTGTTAACCCTACAGAAAAAAATTGGTAGGACGTCCTTGTACTGTAGGCCACGCATTTAGAGTAATTCAAGAAAAACGTAAAAAAGTGAGCTTCAAACACACCTCCACTCAACACTCATCCCTCACTTGTCATGATTTATAGTACGTTATTCGAGGCACTGTCTCCTACCACTCTTATAAAAACCTCCGACTACAATAACATTTTCCGATATTCGACTTTTTTGGTCTCTTATTAATTTCCCTATTACGCCAGTAGCATAGTCGGCTACTTTGTATTAACCCACCGCCTACGCCTTTAGGCAATTACCCTGTATCGGTATATAGATAACTAATAGAGTCTGTAAGCTTTCATGTGTTGCGCAAGGATTTTTTATTAACGCTAAATTATGGACCTACAGACTTAAAAAAAAATGGTGGAATAGGACGCCTGCAAGCGCTTCATTATTGGCAATCCCTATCGGATAATGTTCAGTAAAAATAAAGGAATATTCTGTATATATCGATATTGTGAATGTCAACGAAACCGTCACTTCCGCCACCTTTCAGCTTCATCTGCATTATCAATTTAAAGCTGACCATGAGGCTAATGGACGAAACACGACTTTAGTAAACCTTACGCTACAGCTAATTCGATCCAAGTGTAACGCTTACAAGCACAGTAGTTCTGTAATCAGAAAGCCTGATGAATGCAACGATACAAAAACTGACAATTATTATGTAAAATTTACAGACACGCCTATTTTACACTTTGTAAGTGCTCGACCAAGTTGATGGCATAATAAGGCCAGTCAGTGAAGACCAAATTATGTCGAATATGTGAAATAATTCGTGAAGCTGGAAATTCTTGTACAGCGGTAATAGGGACTGCAATGAACAACAGACTTGAAAACCTGAGGGGTGGGAGCTGAATGGGGAATTTCCTACAAAAGGAATACTGTTCATTTTTTCTGTAGGACTAATAGTTAACGCATATCGAGCGAGAGAATGTGAAAAGATCGCATAGTTTATGAAGACTAGATATAACATTGCGGACTGTATGAAACGACAGTGGTAGGAGCAACCAATCACCCTGTGTAGTGTGTTCAGGAAGAATCTGAAAAGCTAGTAAGGGTATTGCAGTGTGGGTTATGGTGACAAATAACTCTTCAGAAGGAAATTCGTTACGTTCCGCCGTTTCCGAGTTAATTAGCCCAGGCTGTCGCATGCAAATTCAAGCGGATCGCCAAACACAATTAGTGTCAGTTGTTGTTATAGCGAAGACGATACCGCACGGGACTGATCAGACTCTGTCACGCGTTCGATCGTTACTACCTTTGTGTCGCTCTCTTCTCTGGTTTCTGTAAATTTTGAGCCTTTGGCGACAGCGTCTCTGGCGGGCCACTTGAATTTGCGTGCCTAATGGGCTGAACGGCTAACTTGAACGCCAATACAGTCGTAAACGGTGCAGTGTATGGAAATATTTTCTGGGCAATTATTCTTTAGCACACACTACCCTACATCGTCCTTAGAAACTTTCCAGGCTGTTTTTGACGACCGTGCATATACCGGTGTGTCTTTTAACTTAAGACAGCTAAATATCTCGAAAACAACACCTACGAAAACAAAATCTTCTAAGTGAAAAGTTAATATTAGTAGAGCAGACATCTGTCTGTGTTACATCTGGCCTTCTCCTAAGAACTCCCCACTGCGTGGGCCGGATCAGCTTCATTTTTGAATGGGAACTCGCCATTTTTACTGCATATTCGGATTCTCTACAACAACTACCAAGCGTGCCTGTTATTGCAATTAAAAACCAGCGCATTTGATTCTTCATTTAACTTAAGAGGTAAATATAAACCTTTCTGTTCCGACGTTTTTTTTCAAAATTTAGTTTATTATTACAAATTTGATTGTACGTTACAATGGGGAAATTTGGAAATTTGTGGTAAAGTCTTATGGGACCAAACTGCAGAGGTCATCGGTTCCTAAGCCTACACACTACTTAAACTAACTTACGGTATGGACAACACACACACTTATTCCCGAGGGAGGACTCGAACCACCGACGGGAGGAGCCGAGCGAACCGTGGCGAAGCGCCCAAGGCCGCGGGCTACCCCGCGCGGCAGTACAATGTGGTTCGCTGTCTTACTGCCTGGTTCGGAACTAAGTTTAGCATGATCCAGGAACGATAATATGTATTTAATTCTTTTCTGTTCCCATCAAACTGGTGTCAAGCACCCAAATTGTGAGAGGCAAGAGGAGTCACCGAAATGAAGCATCCCAATGGGTATTTAACTTGCAAGTGCAATTAAGTGTCCCGCAGTAGTGAAATTGTGCCACCAATTTGACCAAGCCCGCAAAGTCGCGGCTGATGCTCATCGGAAAAGAGTTCGACCACGAACACAGACGACAATGATAACACAGCCGAGGAACTGATTCACGGCACTGGAGGATTTCTGAAGATGAGGACGTTCACACAGCGAATGGCCCTGCGATAAAGACAAATATTTCCGCCTACATCTGAAAATAGTTCATGTAGTCTCTGCGGATCACCTTACTAAACTACTCACACTTCAAGCCAAAATCCATTAGCAAATAATCTCACAGCAATCTCCCGGGAAGGCAATTCACAATCTGTCGGTCCCACAATATTGTACATAGATAAGATATATCTCTAACTGACACATTACATTACATTACCTTGCATGTACGCTGACGAGCCAAAGAAACTAGTACACCTGCCTAATATCCTACAGAGCCCCCGAGAGCATGCCACAGCACAACGTGGCATGGACTCAAAAATGTACGAAGTAGTGCTGAAGGAAACTGACACCATGAATCCTGCAGGGCTGCCCATAAATCCGTAAGAGTAAGAGGGGGTGAAGGTCCCCTCTGAAACAGCACGTTGCAAGGCATCCCAAGTATGCTCATTAATGCTCATGTCTGGAGAGTTTGATGGCCAGTGGAAGTCTTTAAACTCAGAAGTGTGTTCCTCGAACCACTATGTACCAATTCTGACGTGTGGGGTGCCGCATTGTTCTGCTGGAATTGCCCTAAGTCCGTCGGAATATACAGTGGACACGAATGGATGTAGGTCATCAGACAGGATGCTTACGTACGTGTCACTTGTCAGAGTCGTATCTAGACGTATCAGGGGACCCATATCACTACAGCTACACACACCCCACTCCATTAGAGCCTTCATCAGCTTGAACAGTCCCTTGATGACTTACAGGGTCCAAACATTCATGAGGTTGTCTTCATACCTGTACACGTCCATCCGCTCGGTGCAATTTCATACGAGACTCGTCTGACGAGACAACATGTTCCCAGTTACCAACAGTCGAATGTCGGTGTTGACGGACCCAGGCGAGGCGTAAAACTTTGTGTCGTGCGGATATCAAGGGTACACGAGTGGGCCTTGGGCCCCGAAAGTAGACATTCATGATGTTTCGTTCAATATTTCACATACTGACAGTTGTTGATGGCCCAGCATTGAAATTTGCGGCAGTTTGCGGACTGGTTGCACTTTTGTCTCTCTATCTTCAGTAGTTGTTGATTCTGTCCTTGCAGAATCTTTTTCCGGCCCGCAGCGATGTCTGAGATGTGGTGTTTTACCGGATTCCTGATATTCACGATATACTCGTGAAATGGTCTTACGGGAAAATCCGTACTTGATCGCTACGTCGGAGATGCTGTGTCCCACCGCTCTTGCACCGGCTATAACATCACTTTCAAATTCACTTAAATCTTGATAACTTGCCATTGTAGCAGCAGTAAACGGTCTAACAACGGTGCCAGACACTTTTTGTCTTATATAGGCGTTGCCAAACCCGGCGCCATATTTTGCCCGTATACGAACTCTGTATTTGAATACGCATGGCTATACCGGTTTCTTTGGCGTTTCAGTGTAGAATGATACTGTTATATCATATAGTTATTACTATATGGACAACTAGGGGACCAGTGCGGAACATCTCCACTTTTATAGTTTTAAATGAATTTGGAATAAGTGCAGTCGTTGGGAAATGGGTAGTTGGGTGAATGAAGAGAAAAAAATATTTTTAAAAATGAAGCGAAATCCGTGAAATAATAATCGTAAATTAATGATAGTTACATGTATAATTCTGAACAAAATTCTTTCGAAAACGCCGGCCGGTGTGGCCGTGCGGTTCTAGGCCATTCAGTCTGGGACTACGTCACCGCTACGGTCGCAGGTTCGAATCCTGCCTCGGGCATGGATGTGTGTGATGTCCTTAGGTTAGTTAAGTTTAAGTAGTTCTAAGTTCTAGCGGACTGATGACCACAGATGTTAAGTCCCATAGTGCTCAGAGCCATTTTCAACTATTTTTTTTCTTTCGAAAGCATTACAGAACCTCGATGAAAACGGAGATGTTTGACGTAAGAATGTACAGGGTCTGACGGTTAAATCCGGACTAATTTCAGTTCGAATTTCCCGCCATATCGCAGTTACACCGAAGGTCGCGATTGACGTTCCTGGAAGTTATAGGCATATTGTAGACAGTCAGAACCTCAAAATTGGCGACGTGTTACGGACAAGTGTGGAGTAGAATCGAGGAGTCGCAATCATCGAAAGTCTTTGCACCGGGCCTTCGCCAATTCAGGTAGTTTGATCCTTCGTGTTCCTACGATCAACCATTTACGATATCGCGCCAAGTGTAATGCTTCGGAGAAGTTTGGGGTTCACATCCTAGGTCTTGTGTCCAGTGAGGATTATATCACACCCCCATATTTCTTTGAAAAGGATGAAACTGTCACAAAAGAGATTTATCTACAAGTTTTGACGAATGTGTTGTAATCGTGGATAGTAACTGTGACCTCGGATAGTCATTTAGTCCAAAACTGGCTCTCTGTTGAGGTTGACATGTTCTGGTCAAAGGAAGTCTGACCCCTGAACATCCAGAATTTGAACCCCCTCGTCTACAATGTTTGGAGCGTCGTCCAAAGAGACTAGACACCCAAATGTCGCTTCTTTACTCATCGTTATTGATGTGTTGGCAAATGTGCCAACACCTTGTAGGTAGAGGAAGCCGAAATGCACGCTATCTAACGCAGACGGGCGTGAATTCTGGAACAGGATAAGTAGTGAATTCTATTAAGGAAAGTATGCAGCTCCTCGAATACTTAACTTTTAATTATCCTTGTTGGTTTACAACGTTCTTGATGAGACATTTCATACGATAACTATCAAACTATGTAAGGCCAATGGCGCCTTGCTAGGTCGTAGCCATTGACTTAGCTGAAGGCTATTCTAACTATCTGCTCGGCTAATGAGCGATGCTTCATCCGTGTAGTCGCTAGCAAAGTCGTCCGTACAACTGGGGCGAGTGCTATCTCGTATCTCGAGACCTGCCTTGTGGTGGCGCTCGGTCTGCAATCACACAGTGGCGATACGCGGGCCCGACATGTACTAAATGGACCGCGACCGATTTAAGCTACCACTTAGCAAGTGTGGTGTCTGGCGGTGACACCACAGTTATCGAAGCAGCGTTCGTGAATGCGGACAGCGCTGTTTTAAAGAGCACGTGCGATTGCAAAATGTTCAAATGTGTGTGAATTCCTAAGGGATCAAAATATTTAGTCATCGGTCCCTAGAGTTACGCACTACTTAAACTAACTTATGCTAAGAACAACACACACACCCAAGCCCGAGGGAGGACTCGAACCTCCGGCGGGAGGGGCCGCGCAGTCAGTGACATGGCGCCTGAAACCGCGCGGCCACTTCGCGTGGCTCGTGCGATTGCTTCAGGAAGCGATTCGATGCGGCCACAGCTGCTGAAGGGGGTTACGTCGAGTAACGTTACTCCTAAATGATACCACTAGTTATATATTAAATGATTTTTCATTGTATTTTGTTTTAATAAATTTGAATTTGAAAAAAATATTCATTTGCCCGTATTTAAACACGGCATCCTGTAATTTTCGAGTACTTTTTTTTATTCATTTTCTTCAAGGGATACAAAAATGGTAACTGATTTAGTCACCCTTGAAAAGGCTACATGCAATTGTCCTTGAGTAAAGACTGGATCTGGTAAATACAACACTGTTCTTTAAAGCGTTTGTTCCTGCGACTTTTTATAGTGACGGCAAATGCGACTTTGATGGGCAGCTGTCTTCTTGTCAATTGAAAAGGCATACTTCGACCAGATGCTTATCGCTGGTATTACAACACTTTTGCCGTGATCAGTAGAACAGCATTAATTGTAAAATCATTGAATTTTGCTACAACCATGTGTGCTCCATCGACTATGTCCTGTTTAGCATTTAGATTTCTTATCGACATGACAGCAGTGTTTTTCATTAGTACAAGTTTACGAGTCGGTAATCCCGACAGATCTAATAGATGTAAGAATTCTACAGGACACAACTGATTGTCAGTTCCCTCGTCGGACTGTACAGAGTCAAGACTTCGATAAATTTTTCATTGCCCTCCAGAATGTTCTTCACAATTTCTTCTTTTATTGTAGTGCAGTCTTCATTTCTTGGGCACAGTATGTTTGTCATTTCGAAAACATATTCGTTTAGAAATTTCACCTTGTCGACGATTAGAGAAAATGTTCTAAGCAGTGGTCGCTGTTATTATGACAGTGACCACTGCACATTACCTTTTCCCGTCATATTGTCTATGTCAATGTGTACAAATTATGGAGTTAATAAGTGCTTTAAAACAAATAAAATATTACTTGTAATAAGATAATACCATTCGTGATTAATAAGTTAGCATCGTAAGCATTATGCCTCCCGTCGGAGATTCGAGTTCTCTCGGGCATGAGTGTGTGTGTGTGTTGTTCTTAGCATAAATTAGTTTAAGTTAGTTTAAGTAGTGTGTAAGTCTAGGGACCGATGACCTCAGTAGTTTGGTCCCTTAGGAATTCACACACATTTGAACCTTTTGTAAGTATTATGTATGACGCTGGGCGTTCAAGATGTCCTTTTCCCAATTATATTTAAAAGTCTCTTTTATGTTGAAGTTTCCCACTAGTAGTCCGTTTTAGCGAAAATAGGCAGCCATGTCAGAAACCGGTAAATAAACCTCCTAACTGTACCTCATTTATCCGTGTGTGATGACTATGTGCTGAGAAAAAGGGATGTTGACTTGACAAATAATATATATGATATTTACGCTTTTGGATAGCAGAATATAATTCTGCAGTTTGTCACAAGACGTACATTAAAATCATACGTGATATTTTACACAATAATACTGGAAAATCAACGAATGATTGTAAATAAAGATCCATGCGTACATGCTAACAGAAACGCTCGTTTCAACTCGAAACGAATGTGGTACTGTCTAATGTAGACCATAATTTCATTAAGTAATTACAGAGAATGTAGATTTTGAATAGATGACTGTATGGAAGGGAACACCGGAAAAAAATAATAGTCTGAACAAGGGAAAGATGATTAGGTTGGTCAATTTGAGGGAGGGGAAGAAACAGCGAGGTCTTCGGTACCATCGGATTAGGGAAGGATGGCGAAGGAAGTCGGCCGTGCCCTTTCAAAGGAACCATCCTAGCATCTGCCTGAAGCGATTTCGGAAAATCACATAATACCTACATCAGGATGGCCGCACGCGGATTTGAACCGTCGTCCTTCGGTAGGGGGAAACAAGCTAGAAATTACGTACACCAATAAGACACAAGAATGTTCACCACTGAATCGACGAGTACATACAAACGAGCAGTAGATGGCGCCATCGAGATGTGGGTAATTATTCATATACGATTTGTCACTGGCTATTCTTTAAATAACACCCGTGCTCAGATAACTCAAGTAAAGACTCGTCCTCAAAGACGCATTTGTTACATCCTCGTATTGGTTTCCACAGTCTACCTTGTCCGTCCTTTCTCTTGGTGAGAGAGAGAGAGAGCTGAATGTACGGCCCGTGTTCCAGTTTTGCGTCCGACACGGCATTGTACAATAGGCCTCTGTTCATCACTGCGGAAGCGCTGTGTAAATCAGCTGTGGCCGATTGTTCACCACAGACGGCTGGACAGAACACCGCTGTCCACCCACCCCCTGCCCACCCTCCAACACCGCCCCCAACCACTCCCATTCATACAGTGTCTGACCCACGTCACCGGTGTACATTTGTACACAACCGGGAACAAGCGTCGCTGACAGCAATAGACACGACAAATACCTCTTCACATTTTTCCTTAAAATACTGTCAAGTGATTTTTTATTTACATGAGTACAAACTGCAAAAATCCTCACCAAACTCATGTACAATTGTTTCGGTGACTTATCGCATTATTATACACTCTAAGACGACAAAAAAAGACGAAGCACCACGAAGAAATTATTCAAACGAGACGAAAATTCCTAGATGTGTTGGACAAATACAAAGAGTTGATTATAATTTCAGACCAATCGGATGATTTACACTACTGGCCATTAAAATTGCTACATCAGGAAGATGACGTGCTACAGACTTGAAATTTAACCGACAGGAAGAAGATGCTGTGATATGCAAATGATTAGCTTTTCAGAGCATTCACACATGGTTGGCGCCGGAGGCGACACCTACAACGTGCTGACATGAAGAAAGTTTTCAACCGATTTCTCATACACAAACAGCAATTGACCGGCGTTGCCTGGTGAAACGTTGTTGTTATGCCTCGTTTAAGGAGAAGAAATGCGTACCATCACGTTTCCGACTTTGATAAAGGTCGGATTGTAGCCTATCGCGATTGCGGTTTATCAAATAGCGACATTGCTGCTCGCGTTGGTCGAGATCCAATGGCTGTTAGCAGAATATGGACTAGGAGCGTTCAGGAAGGTAATTCGGAACGCCGTGCTGGATCCCGACGACCTCGTGTCTTTAGCAGTCGAAATGACGCATCATATCCGCATGGCTGTAACGGGTCGTGCAGGCACGTCTCGATCCCTGAGTCAACAGATGGGGACGATTGCAAGACAACAACCACCTGCACGAACAGTTAGACGATGTTTGCAGCAGCATGGACTATCAGTTTGGAGACCATGGCTGCGGTTACCCTTGACGCTGCGTCACAGACAGGAGCGCCTGCGATGGTGTACTCAACGACGAACCTTGGTGCACGAATGGCAAAACGTCATTTTTTCGGATGAATCCATGTTCTGTTCACACCATGATGATGGTCGCATCCGTGTTTGGCGACATCGCGGTGAACGCACGCTGAAAGCGAGTATTCGTCATCGCCATACTGGCCTATCACCCTGCGTGATGGTATGGGATGGCATTCGTTACACGTCTCAGTCACCTCTTGTTCGCAATGACGGCACTCTGAACAGTGGACGTTACATTTCAGATGTGTTACGACCCGTGGCTCAACCCTTCATTCGATCCCTGCGAAACCCTACATTTCAGCAGGATAATGCACGACCGCATGTTGCAGGTCCTGTACGGGCCTCTCTGGATACAGAAAATGTTCGACTGCTGCCCTCGCCAGCACATTCTCCAGATCTCTCATCAATTGAAAACGTCTGTTCAATGGTGGCCGAGCAACTGGCTCGTCACAATACGCCAGTCACTACTGTTGATGGACTGTTGTATCGTGTTGAAGCTGCATGGGCAGCTGTACCTGTACACGCCATCCAAGTTCTGTTCGACTCAATGCCGAGGCGTATCAAGGCCGTTACTACGTCCAGAGGTGGTTGTTCTGGGTACTGATTTCTCAGGATCTATGCACCCAAATTTCGTGAAAATGTAATCACAAGTCAGTTCTTGTATAATATATTTGTCCAATGAATACCCGTTTATCATTTGCATTTCTTCTTGGCGTAGCAGTTTTAATGGACGGTAGTGTATTAAAGAAGGAAACCTTCATAAACTGAACAAGCCAATAACGTAATGGTTTACCTCTGACCTTTATGTAAGCAGTTATTTGGCTTGGCATTGATTGACAGAATTTTTTAATATCTAGCTAAGAGATATCGTGCTAAATTCTGTCGAATGGTCTCGTTAGATCGTCAAACTGGTGCGCTGATTAGAGCGCCCTTGAAAGGTTACAACCCGACTGCCTTGCCTCCTTCCGCTCGTAAGCTATTTGCTTCTTGATATGACTGCAGATAACCGGGACACATGATTCTCATCACTCTATTCAGCAATACTGAAGAGCCAAGGAAACTGATACATCTGTATAATATCGTGTACAGCTCTTGCGACCACGAACAAGTGCCGCAACACGACGTAGCATGGACTCGACGAATGTCTGAAGTAGTGCTGGAGTGAATTTACATATGAATCTTGCTGTGCTGTCCATAAATCCGTAAGAGTACGAGTGGGAGGGTGGGAGGGGGGAGGGGGGAGGAGATCGAGTCTGAACATGTGGCAAGGCATCCCAGATATGCTCAATAAAGCTCCTGTCTGGGGAATTTGGTGATCATCGGGTGTGTTTAAACTCAGAAGACTGTTCCTGGAGCAACTCTGTAGCAATTCTGGACGTGTGGGATGTCGCGTTGTCCTGCTGGACCTGCCCAAGTTCGCCGGACTGCGCAATGGAAATAGATGGATGCAACTGATCGGACAGGATGCCTAAGTCCGTGTCAACTGTCAGAGTCGTATCTAGCCGTGTCGGGTGCCCCATCTGCACACGACCAACACCATTACAGAGCCTTCAACAGCTTGAACAGTCCCCTGCTGACATGCATGACATGGATTCATGAGGTTGCCTCCATACCCGAACACATCTATCCGCTCGATAAGATTTGAAACGAGACTCGTCCGTCACTGAACATTTTTTCTGTCGTCAACAGTCCAATGTCTGTGTTGGCGTGCCCAGGCGAGGTGTAAAGCTTTGTGTCGTGGAGTCATCAAACGTACAGCTCCGAAAGCCCATATCGATGATATTTCGTCGAATGGTTCGCATACTGACACTTCCTGATGGCCCAACATTGAAATATGCAGCAATTCGCGGAAGGGTTGCACTTCTGTCACATTGACCGACTCGCTTCAGTCGTCGTTGGTCCCGTTATTGCAGGATCTTTTTCCGGGTGCAGCGATGTCAGAAGTTTCATTTTTTTTTTTACCGTATTCGTGACATTGACGATAGACTCATGAAATGGCCGCACGGGAAATTCCCCACTTCATCACTCGAGCTCGAGCGCTGGTTATATCACCACGTTCAAACTCACCGAAATCTTGATAACCTGGCATTGTAGCAGCAGTAACCCATCTAACAACGGCTCCAGACCTTTTCGTGTTATACGAGGGTTATGCGGAAACTAAGCAACGAACGGTCGCGAAAAGGAAAATACATTGAAAATCTGATGAAGCATTACACAGATGCGTTGGCACTGTGCCTAGTACGCCCGTTGATCGCATCATGTCGCTCTTTTCAGTTCTGAGCTCACAGTGAGAACGTAAAGATGGCTAGAAATTAGAGTCTCCCACCAAGTATGAGGGCCTGGCGAAAGATTTCGCCTGAAGCTATGCAATCCACATAACTGTCATGTGGTTCTTTCTACACGACAATTCTCGGCCGCACTCTGCAGGGGCAATGAAGACGCTACTGCAGCGTTTTCGATGGGAAGTTTTTGATCACCTGTAATACAGCCCATAATTGGCTACCCCTGAGGTTCATGTCTGTTCAGATGAAACGCTGGCTATTAAGACAATATTTTGACACAGACAACGAGTTGCAGGCCAGAGTAGGAAATTGGCGAAAAGCACTGGCAGCTGTCTTCTACAACGAGAGAATTGAAAATTTGGTACAACGCTACGACAGATGTCAAGTCTGAGCGGCGACTGTGTAGAGAAGTAGCTAACCGTTGCAACTAAAACAGTTTTGCTTTTCATTGTGGTTTCCATTTCGCGACCAATCGTTCCTTACATTCCGAACAGCCCTCGTATATGCGTTGCCGACGGCAGCGCAGTATACAACCTGTCTACATATCCCTGTACTGACATGGTGCGCCATTCCAGACTATTATCGAATGTACGAGCATAGGGGATAGGCTGAGAGCTGTGTCGTCTGAAGACTTCTTATGTAATAGAACCCAGTATGTAGTCCCCGACAGCGAATGTTTAGTAGAGATGATACTACCGTCAGGAGAGCCTCAGGGAAGCGTGATAGGACCGCCGTTGTCATCTGTATACATAAATATTGGTGTAGCGGTATTTTCAACCTCTGGTATATCGCACGGCTGCGGATGTTCCTCCGACAGGTTTATTTGTTATACATATACGATCAAGCAAAAAAAAAAAGTTTAAATGGCTCTGAGCACTATGGGACTTAACTTCTAAGGTCGTCAGTCCCTTAGAACTTAGAACTACTTAAACCTAACTAACCTAAGGACATCACACACATCCATGCCCTAGGCAGGGTTCGAACCTGCGACCGTAGCGGGCGCGCGGCTCCCGACTGTAGTGCCTAGACCCGAAACGATCAAACAGGCAGGGTCACTAGTAATATGCACTTGTTTCCCGATGATGCTGTGGCGTAAAGGAAGGTGTTATCATGCAGTTACTGTAGAAGAATACAAGATTACACAGACAAAAGTTTTTAATTTTTATGATGAATGGCACACAGCTCTAAATGTAGCAAAATGTAAGTTAATACGGATGAGTAGAAAATGTTCGAATGCAGCGTTAGTAGTGTGCTGCTGGACACAGTCACATGGATTAATTATGTCCGCGTAACGTTGCGAAGTTATGTGAGATGCAACATATATGTAAGAACTGTAGTAGGGTAGGTGAATCGTCAACTTCAGTTTATTGGCTGAATTTTAGGAATGCGTGGTTCATCTGTAAAGGAAACCGCATACAGGACACTTCGCGACCCATTCTTGAATACTGTTAAGTGTTTTGGATCCGCAACAGGTCGAATCAGAGGAAGACACCGAAGTAATTCAGAGGCTGGCTGTAGGTTCGAACAACACGAAGAAATTACGGAGATGCATTGGCAACTTAATTGGGAATTCCTGGAGGGAAAGCGACGTTCTTTTCGAGGATCACTACTGAGAAAATTTAGAGAGCCGGAATTTGAAGCTGACTGCAGAAAAATTTTTTCTGAAGCAAACGTAAATTTCGCATAAGGACTACAAAGATAGGAAAAGAGGAATTAGTACCGTGATGGAGACATACAGATAGTTGTTTTCCCCTCGCTGTATTTGCTAGTGGGACAGGAAAAAGTTATTACTAGTGGCACAGTTAGTGCACCACACGACGTAGGGTAGCTTGAGGAGTATGTACGTAGATGAGTACATAGTTGTATGTAAGCGCAGCTCTGACACACATGAAGAAATTTAGGCCATTCCATGCACACAAAACTGTAGGATATCTGGTGAAGCTTCAACCAGTCTTGGTTTATGTGTATGACTGAATAAACTGAAAAGTGTTGGGGTAAGACTTTCCACCTAGATTTGGTTCCCAGTGGTGGAGGGTGCGAGCTTGTATTTTCCATTACAATTCGTTGACAGCTTTTAAAATTTTAGAAACGTGTAGTGTTTTCATATTATACTGAGTGATTCCACCGACGAAATTTTGGATGTTGATGAGCACTAGTGAGCACCATAGCCCAAACAACTTTTGTGTGAGCAATGGATGCTGAATGAAGCCTTGAAGCTATGAGTTGCTTCTGTGCAATGAAAGCATGAAGATGGTCTTGACTGTAGAGTGCAATATCAATAAATTAAACAATAAGGTTTACCTGTACAGCCATTCCTTACGTCCGATTTGTCCGCTGCTTGAAGTGACTACCAATTACTGCAATATCGTATATATCCACCAAAACCGGGCAAGTAACTTTCAATTGAAATGTCTCTCCTGCAAGGGAGTTTACGTAATGGATGTAAGATTGCAGGCTGTAGACACATAGTTGACGACATATGCAAACTTGGGTCTGACCTTGAGGAGTGCTCGGGTAGCCTAATGGTTTGGCGACTGCCCGCGATAAGCAGGAAATTCGGGTTCGAGTCCCGGTCCGACACAGTTTTTCATAGTCATTATTCCATTATACAGCTGATGGTTGTATATATTTGCAATTGCTAATACGTTTCGTGTATTACATGCATGTTCGAAGGAGCATTGCAGCAAAATTTTGAGTAATGCTGACACTGCAATATCGTATTTATCCTCTGACACTACCTTCAAAGAAAATGTGTGTGAAGTCTTATGGGACTTAACTCCTAAGGTCATCAGTCCCTAAGCTTACACACTACTTAACCTAACCATCCTAAGGACAAACACACACACACCAATGCCCGAGGGAGGACTCGAACCTCCACCGGGATCAGCCGCACAGTCCATGACTGCCGCCCAAGTCCACTCTGCTAATCCCGCGCGGCTAGCTACCTTCATTCAAAATGTTTCCCCAGTACGGGAATATACATAATGGAACTAGCAGTGCAGGTGGTTGACGACATATGGAAGAGTGGGTCTGGTGGTGAGTTCTGCTCACATACATGCCTGCAGGAACATTGAATCGTACTTCTGAGCATCACAGGCTCAGTAATACGGTACTTTGGTGAAGGTCGGCCAAGGGCAAGAGACAATGATACTCGTTTCCAAGGATGTGTGTTACGCACCTTCTTGGTGAGACCTTGACGTCATATGCTAAACTACACTGAGGCGCCAAATAAACCGATATGGGTAAGCGTATTCAAATACAAGGATATGTAAACAGACAGAATACTGCACTGCGGTCGACAACGCTTATACAAGACAAACAAGTGTCTGGCGCAGTTGTTCGATCAGTTATTGCTGCTACAATGGCAGGTTATCAAGATTTAAGTGAGTTTGAACGTGGTTTTATATTCGGCCCACGAGCGGTTGGACAAAGCACCTCCGAGGCAGTGATGAAGGGGGTTTTTTCCTGTACGACCATTTCACAATTCTACCGTGAATATCAGGAATCCGGTGAAACATAAAATCTCCGACAACACTGCGGCCGGTAAAAGACCCTGCAAGGATCAGCTTTGCTAAATAGCTGATGGATATATTTAACACGTGTTGCAGCACAAAAATCTTTTAGAGTTAAAATTTGTGCATCATGATCTGAAAGGCCGTTCACCTTTTTGCTAACAGAATGCCCTTCTAGTAATGAGGACTGAAGAAAAATGTTGTCTATGGTTGTTCTACTGTTCCCTTGCACTCTCGTTGGAAAGAATACGGTTTGCATAAGATTATATGAATTAAGGAGGTCTACCAGCATCCTCTTCCTTGCACAACCACATATAACTAACTTTTTGTATTTCCTATAAGGTGAACCAAGAACCTCCTCTAGCTTTAGCAAAAATGTTGTGAAATCGGAGTCTGGGGATCTATAAATAACAAGTTATAAGTTTAGCTCCGTTAAATTTAACCACACCTGCACAACATTCAAATACCTTTTCAGTGCAGTACTTTGAAACATCAATTGACTCAAATGGGATGCCGTTTTTCACATGTATGGCTACTCCCCCACACCGCAAAGAGCTCCTCGAAAAGTTGCCAGCCAACCTGTATCCTGGTAAAGGAAGCCTCTGAATTATCTCCTTATTTAAGAAGTGTTCAGGTATACCAATAATTTCAGAGTCAACATCTATAAGCAGTTCACTAACTTTATCTCCAATACCTTGTATATTTTGATGAAATATACTAAATCCCTCATTACTCGGATACCTAAGCTTTGTCCAAACTGGTTCCTTTGTTAGAGAGACTTCCCTTAAGCAGGAATACCTATCAGCTGACTTCAATCTAAAAAAGGTGCAGCTCTAACACCCACTACTGCAGGAATTTTCCCATGAGTGATCCCACCAACCCCACCTATGCTGTCACCTATAAGCTTTGCCAACCTCCCCTTCCCATACCTGTTGAGGTGCAGGCCATGTCTAGTGAAACCCGTCCTGCTGATAGACTCCACCGACACCACTGAAATGTCACCCATGCTTTCTGTCATCAGCGCACCCCCAAGTCTCATGTTATTACGCCTGACGGCTGTATTAAGATGAGGCCGATCGTGACGCTGAAACAGTGCCACGAAATACACATTCGTGTTGCCACACTGAGTGGGTATCTTTTCCAGGTCACCATCTATGTCATACTCCCCATGCCTATCAGTACTATTACCAGCCCCACCCACAATCACTACCTGATCCTCTTTAATAAAATCCCTACGTAACCCCCCTACGTTAACAGTCACCTGAGCCAATCCTGCATTAGGCTTCACAATGCTGGCGACCTGGTACTCACTCCCCAGCACTTCCTGCAACTGCTGGCCTACACCTCTGCCATGAGAACTACCTAACAGCAGAACCTTCTTCTTCCTCTTCGACTTTGCAACTGTTCTAGCCACCGTAACTACTGAGGTCTGCTGCATACTTCCTACATCTACAGCTACTAGAGATTCCTCTCCCCTAGACTCTGACAGTTGGTCATATCTATTGTAAATACCAATAGTAAAACTATCTGAAAACCTTCTTCTCCTAGCAGATCTCTTGCCAACAGCCAGCTCCCATTCCCCAACCACCTTCTCCCTCCTCATCCTATCTAGCTCCTCCTGTGCGTTTTTCAACTGCACCTGAAGGGCACAGATCTTACGCTCCTGCTCCTCTATCAACTTACTCTTGCTACATAACCTGCAGTTCCAGGAGAGGATCTCACCAGAATGCCCACTGGCTTCCCCACTGCATTCCCCCCAGTGAAAATACTTCGAACAAGTCTCACACCGCAATCCACTACTCACGAACCTATGGCAAAGCCCACACTTCTCACTCATGGTAAAGTTTTACTTTTCCTAAGTTCCGCTACTACAATAAGAAGATATTAAAAAACCTGACTACAATAAACACAAACTTACTCTACAAGGGAAGTAACTACTATTATTAACAGTATTAATAAACAACAAATGTGAATATAACAAAAGACTAATACAGAAAGAGAATCAAACTTCTAATGACACAGTAACGAAGCTGAAAACAGTTCCCAAGAGGTTCTTCTGAAATTACTTCACCAGAAAACACAAACTCCGGTTGAAGACTAAAAAAGTTCCTAAATAAACCGCTACACACAAACAGTTAATTAGTACTTAGCTTTCGATGCGCCGCTACAGCTGAAACTGGTCAGCGCGGAATGTAAACACAGGTAAGAGGTTACGTTGCTCGATACGAAACACTCACAAATATCAGGGTACAACACAAGAAAGGCAGAGGTGAATGAAGAAACCACTAATAAGCCACTTATATAGTAAATATTATCACAAAAACCGTTAAAATATGTATCCGAAACCTAAAAATATATAAAAACTTGGAGAGCGATCTCACACGCAGTCACTCGCTTATGACGTCACACAAAAGACGGACCAGTCACTTCCTCTCCGAGGCACACCGTTTGATGAGATGGCGATTGCCAAGAGACTGCCTGGACGATCTATATTGAACATTAAAGATGGTGCCGAACGTGATATGAACGCATTTAACAACGACTGTGACAAAGAGGAGGGCGTGTGACACCACAACTTGCCGTGAAGCCAGTGTGTAGACATGCGCTTACGACGAACCATTAATTCTGGCTGATATACATTTCTGGAAGCTTTGGGTGCCAAGTGAGGTCTTGTGTTTGCGATGCCTCGCACAATTCTGTCCTTATATGAATCAGTTTCCGCCTATAAATGTCCATAATTGGCTATTGGAGTCGTAATTATAATATTGTTGAGTGGTACTTAAGTAAATAAATTAGTGAAATCAAAGTGAACTAGAAATTAGAATATAAATGGAAAACTTGGTTTAGTTTAGAGAGTTACATACTCGCATTCAGTGGGCAGAACAGCAGAACAGAAGAGACAATGACCATGAAGTCAGCGAGTTCCACATAAGCGGGCGCTGTCGATTCAGCCGTCAGGGCATCGCCCGACCGGCTCACGTGTTTCTCAGTTGTCGCATGTGAGCCAAGGCCCTCGCCTACATTCCAAGAGCCAATGACCGACGTTAAGAAGATTCTTCGAGAAGCTTTTCAACGTGACAGAAGAGGAAATGGCCGTGAAGTCGTTCACCTCCAGTGAACTGAAGTGAATAAATACGCGAGACGTGGTGGGCCCGACAGATGAAGACGGGAACGAACACAAAGACGGAGACAGGGACAGAGACGAAGACGAGAGACGAAGGAAGAAAAGAAGAGTAGCAGTAGTTTTCAGTCAGTTTTGGTGCTGAAGTCCGTCATGCAAGAAGAGACTGCATCATGCACAGACGCACCAAGTCCGCCGCTGTAATGGAATAGCAAGCAGCAGCCGCGGCGCCAGAAGACAGAAGTTGAAAGGTATTTGAAGTCTGATTTTTACGTACCCGGGTGACTCGTGAGGACGGGAAGGAGACGGCCTCACCTCAGCAGTCACCTGTGAGCTGGGATGAAGACCTGACGGCCGAAGACTGGCAAGCGGGAGTCCGTGGTTCGAGTTCGGGACACTGGCCTTGCCCCGCCGCGCCGCTCCGCTGGTCGACGCACAACACACGCGGCCGCTTAGAGAAGAGAAACACAGGGACGCCACATCCAAGGTATCACCATCCGATGCACGACTTCACTCGCAATAATTAAACGGGCCACCTCGCGCTGCGCGTCTCCAGTCAACTGGGCGAGACGGTGACACGAGATACACACCGCTACGCGTAATCAGACGCCGCCGCCGCCGCCGCCGCCGCCGCCGCTGCCGCAGCAGAAGACTTCACAAACGACACAGCTGCCGCACTCCGACCCAGAACATCCCGTAAGATACAGTTGTACAAATCTTCAATAAAAGTCATCTTATGTAAAAATGTTTCATTCGACCTCATACCCGAGCCAAGGAAAAACCCACCCTGCCCACATGTTGTTAAGAGAGAAAAGTTAATTTATTTAATATTTTCACCCTGACAGAATGCTTTAGAATGCTCATCCTGACAATTGACAGCATCAAAAGAGAAAACCCAGTTACATTTAGTGACAGAAGTGTCACGTTTAGTAACACAACTGTTACAATATAATGATTTCTTAGAGCCAGCCCCTTCGCACAGATACATCAGCTACCTAAGATACACGTAAAACTTCTCTTGAGATTTTTTCGGAGTTTTCACAGTGGAGCACCTCACTGCATGCGGATTACGTTGTCTTAATGGCCTACTGTTGGTGTACAAATTTTGAAGTGAATCGGTGATCCAAACTGTCATGGCCTCCCCTTGTTAAAGGATATCGGAGGAGGAAGAGTAATGAGGAAATCTATCTCTTGATGCAACCACCACCAATAATACATAAGGTGAAGAGGTAAGGAATCCAGTGGCCAGGCCATGTAGTCCGAGCGCTAGGCGATAGGTGAAGAAAGCATTTGAGAGGAAACGAACCACCAGATGAGCCCACAGAACGAGCAAGGCAGCACTGGATGGATGGCCTGTCGAAGGACCAGGGAGCCCTTGAGGTTCAAGACACGTGCAGTAACCGGGCACAAAACAAACAGGAATGGAGGAAATATGTGGAAGAAGCACGTGGTCTGCAGGGACTGTAACCGTTGGGTATGTATGTATTTATGTAAATATGTAAGTATACCTTTGTACTCAATATTATTCCCACATTAAGGAAATGAGTTTGGCGGCAGTTGCAAGCAATCCCGTATTGACGTCCTGTCCGCGGTTGTAGTGTAGGTCGTTCGCCGTCCTTGTCCCACCTATTATCAAGTGTAAGGTGTGCACCTATGATGCGTGGATGACTGTAAAGAGTGGCGTCGTCGTGAGCACACATAAATACTGAAGTCATAGGTGGGGATTACTTTGAACAGTTAATTAACTTTTCATGACTGGGATTCACAGTCATGTGAAATTTCTTGAAAGACATCATGTTTACGCCAGTGATTATCAAACTTTTTATTTCCACTATTGCAATTTCGGCCTTAGGCCATTATCAAGTGCAGATGTTTTGGCTTTAAGCCATGTCTACTTTATGCAAGCTGACACATTTATATGTCGTTGTCATTTGCTGTTATATACATTCGTAACGCTGCTAACAAGGGAACCTCCCCATCGCACCCCCCTCAGATTTAGTTATAAGTTGGCACAGTGGACAGGCCTTGAAAAACTGAACACAGATCAATCGAGAAAACGGGAAGAAGTTGTGTGGAACTATGGAAAAAATAAGTAAAATATACAAACTGAGTAGTCCATGTGCAAGATAAGCAATATTAAGCAGAGTGTTAGCGCAGGAGCGCGGTGGTCCCGTGGTTAGCGTGAACAACAGCAGAACGAGAGGTCCTTGGTTCAAGTCTTCCCTCGGTTGAAAATTTTACTTTATTTATTTTCGCAAAGTTATGATCTGTCAGTTCGTTCATTGACGTCTCTGTTCACTGTAATAAGTTCAGTGTCTGTGTTTTGCGACCGCACCGCAAAACCGCGCGATTAGTAGACGAAAGTACGTTCCTCTCCAATGGGAACCGAAAACATTTGATCGCAAGGTCATAGGTCAACCGATTCCTCCACAGGAAAACACGTCTGTTATATTCTATACGACACTGGTGACGGCATGTGCGTCACATGACAAAAATATGTTGTCGACCCACCTAATGGGTAAAAAGATCTTCTACCTTGCCCAATTTAGGTTTTCTTGTGGATGTGAGAATAACTCCCAAAAAAGTGATGAAAACATAAGAGTTTGTCACATAAACTGCAACAAATGAATGCAACAGTTTCACAGTCACACAGTTTTCCCTGTGCTCAGTCAAAACATATGTTTTTAACGTTTTCCAATTTTTTCCGTGTGTAGACCGTCAAATCCTGCATATGTCCAAGCAAATCTGAACATGTCCTGGAATTTTCGAGAGCGAAGTTGATTGTGTGAGTGCCTGAACTTTGATAATTGACACACGTCAATTGCTAGAAAATAAAAAAGTTAAAATTTTTACTCGAGGGAAGACTTTTTTTTTTAATATTTTTTTTTAAATACCTGCGACCGTCGCGGTCTTGCGGTTCCAGACTGCAGCGCCTTTTTTTTTTTTTTGTTTTTTTATAAGAAGGTGGGGGAGGGCGCGGAAGGCAGAGCGATCAGGGGTCGTAACCCGAGGCCTGGTCGCAGTGTCCCCCTCGTCCGTCAAGGAATCAGGGATGGGAAGGGGAAATCTTTTGTGGGAATTATTATTTATTTATTTATTTTTATTTACTGTTTTAATACATTCTTAATGTGGTTTTACTTTATACCACAACAAAAATAAATGTATCTAGCACCGCATCGTGCTCTGAGAAAAAGAAAACAATATCTCGGCACGTTCCTACACCGTGGTAATGTATATGGGGAAAACGAAAAAAAAAAGTGCTTCATACAGGATACAGAAGGGTGTGTCGCTACTCTCCTTATGCTTCATCATCCAGGTACGTCTTCACGTATATCATGTTGTTCCACCGAGAATCGAACTTAGTCATGTCATCTCACTCAATGGGTATCTTCTCCTACCTGTTGATGATCCAGCTGCGTGGAGGGTCACGTAGGGCACTCCCTAAGTAATTAGAAAAATACTGTCTGTATTTTGGGTTCCGTACGATCTTGCAATGACGTTCTTGTAGGTAGTTCCAAAAGTCTAATACATCTTTAGGTCCATCGTGAAATAAGTAGTGTACCGCATGCGCACGGATCCACGTGACAGAGTTGGTCTTGGCGCGCGGGAAATACTGTTGATCCGGAAATAGTAGAAACCGAGGTGTAATGTGTTCCGGAGTCACTCGTAGAAAATACGACAAAATTTGTCGCACCAAGCGCCATACGTCTTCTGCCGCGCCACATGTGAGACGGTGTTCGTCCGTGTCTGGTATCCCGCAGTCTACGCAGAGAGGCGATTCCGCCATGTTTATCTTGTGGAGGCGTGATCGGGTGATCTGTTTACCATTGACTGTGATGTACCATGTGGATCGGACGGCTGTGTCCAGTGGAATCGCGTGAATCGTCTTCCACACCACCTTCCAATTAACCTGAGGGCTTTTCGTCTCCACGATGTTTGGTGGGCGCCTCTGCTGTAGGACATGATATATATCCCGCGCCGACGCCTGTTTCGTCGGTGGTACTGCGATACGGAAATAGCTGTGTTCAATGTAAAAGTTCCCGAAGTAGTAGAAGGGTGGGGGTATGTCTTGCGTCGTCAGTGGGGGCATAATGGACGGCGGAGCTAAGGACTCCAACAGCAAACCTGTCAAACTTTCCGGGTTGTGGCGCCACAGCTTGATGTGTGAGCTGACATACAGGGCCACAGCTCTGTCGTGGACATGGACTAGGCCAAGACCTCCCCTTTCTGGGGGAAGGGTCAGTGACTCATAACTGACTTTGAAGAGCATGCCTGTACTGACGTAGGCTCCGAATGCCGCAAATAGACGTCGAGCCATCAGTAACGGTATTGGGAGAACACGCGCTATGTGTGGAAGGCGCGATGCGAGGTAAACATTAACGAAGTGTGTCCTTTGGAGAATGTCGAGGGTCCGCAGACGAAGGTTGAAGATCTGGACCCGAATTTGTTGTAATAAGCGGCGGTAGTTAAGAGCCGCGGTGTGCCGTATGTCGTCGTGAAACTCTATTCCGAGACATTTGATAGTGCCACGAAGCTGTAGGGGTTCGACACACGCTGGGGTCAACCCGTCTCCTATGGCCATGGCGACCGATTTGGTGACGTTGAGGCAGCTGCCGGAAGCCACACCGTACGTGGTAATCCATTCTAGTGCTCTGTTGACATCATCGCGATTGCGGAACACGAGAACCAGGTCGTCTGCATATGCTGTACAGCGAAATGTAACGTCACGTAGGGTAAGACCGGTGAGGCGTTGACGGAGACCACAGAGGAGCGGTTCCAGTGCCAGAGCATATAGTGACGTCGACAAGGGGCAGCCTTGACGGACGGAGCGGAAAATCGGGAGGGACTGCGAGAGACGCCCATTAACGAGCACTTTGGAAGTCGCCGCTCGGAGGAGGCGCATCACGACGTCTGTGAATTGCTGTGGGTACTGCATGTGCTGGAGAACGGACGTTAGGTACGCGTGATCCACTCGATCAAAAGCTTGGCTAAAATCTAGTGATGCCAGCGCTCCCGGGACGCGGCGTGCCCTGGCTAGGGCTATTAAGTCACGGTATCGACACAGTGCTGTGTGGATGTTGTTGATACCCCCTAGGGAAGTCTGATCTGGCGAGATGACGTAAGGTAGGGTCGGTCGTAGACGGTTTGCTAATAGTCTGGTGAATATCTTCATGTCACAGTTGACGAGTGTTAGCGGGCGGTAATCTTGTATTCGAGCCCCACCTTTCGGCTTGTGAACCGGTATAATTATTCCTTCTACGAAGGTCGCAGGGAGCGGCACCGCGGGGGACATAAGCTCCCGACAGATGTCTGTTAACTTGGGAGCCAGTAAATACTGAAAAGTTCTATAAAACTCCACAGGGAGCCCGTCGGGGCCAGGAGACTTATTCGCCGCTCCTTTACCGATGGCGTCGATAACTTCGTCTTCCGTAATGTCGTTCAATAATTCAGTTTGTAAATCCTGTGGGACAATGCCGTAAACCAGTTGTGAGACTGCTGTCACCGTCATCGGGTCGGAACATTGAGCAGAATAAAGTCGTGCGTAATGGTCGAAGAAGGCTGCAGCAATATCGCGTTGTGTGGTGTGATGAAGGCCGTCCTCAGTGGTGATGGCATGTATCAGCGCCCGTCTTCGCAGTGTACGTTCTCGGATGACGTGGTACATGGTGGGTCGTTCCGTTGCGAGTCTGTCTTGTGTCCGCGCTCGGACGATCGTCCCTTCGAGGTGTCTGCGCATATGGGCTACGATCTGTGCTTTCGCACGCTGAACTGTCAGCTGTCGTTCCGGTGTGGGTGGCAAGGAGGCGCATTCGCGAAGGACGGTGAAATAAAAATCAAGGGTCTGCCGCCTCCAAGCAGCAGTCTCACGACCATACGCAATAAAGGTTCGCCGTAGGGCCGGCTTGGCGCAGGTTAACCACCAACTAATCGACGTAGGATACGTTGGGAGGCGGCGGAAGCACAAACTCCACGTGTCTTCGATGGCGCGTCGACAATCCGGAGAAGCGAGATGAGCAAGGTTTAATTTCCAGGGATGTCGGCTGCGCCA
The DNA here is from genome assembly GCF_023864345.2 of Schistocerca serialis cubense. Classification (NCBI taxonomy): domain Eukaryota; kingdom Metazoa; phylum Arthropoda; class Insecta; order Orthoptera; family Acrididae; genus Schistocerca; species Schistocerca serialis. The sequence continues at coordinate 154,410,499 of NC_064647.1, read as the reverse complement.
CACCCGTTGGCGACGAAGGGTGACGGCACATATATATGCCTCGTGATCAGAGAAGGCTACTGGCCACACCTCCGCGTCACTCACCGTTGCCGCGAGAGAACGGGAGACGTAAATCCTATCGATGCGACTAGACGAGTGACTCGTGAAATGGGTGTATCCCGGTCTATTTCCTCGGACATGTTCCCATGTATCTACTAGCTGGAGATCGCCGATGAGTGTCCCAAGTTCGGGGCACGGTGAATGGCGTGGCAGCTGATCTTTAGGTGCTTGGGTGCAATTGAAATCGCCCCCTAATATCAAGTCATCGTGCCTGCCCTGAAAAAGCGGTGCTATTCCTTCTGCGAAGAAGAGCGATCGGTCACGACGGCGATTCGTTCCGGAAGGGGCGTACACATTGATAAACCGGACGCCTTGCACCGTTACGGCCATTCCTCTAGCGTCGGGAAGATATCGGACTTCGTCCGCCTCGAGGCCCTCTCTGAGGAGAATGGCGACTCCACTGTTAGTTGGCGAGGCGTGGGACACATGAGCCGTATAACCACACATACCCGGGAAATCTTCGACGAAGACTTCTTGGAGAAAGACAATGTCAACGTCTGCTGCATTGAGCATGTCTTGGAGCAGCGACAACTTCGTACGTGTCCGAATGGTGTTAATGTTGATGGTCGTTAAGCGATAGGTTTGTAGATCGTCTCCTGCGGTGGGGGCTGCCGTCAGTGTCGCCGTAAAAGGTGGGGCCTGTGATCTGTTGGCCGCGTCCGCGCCGTCATCTGTTGCTACTCGGGAGGGGCCGAGGTGTGGGAGGAGAGACCCCTCTCCTCATCCACCACAGCGGCCGTAGAATCGTCTTCAATGTCATCCGCCCAAGGTCCGCAAGTTAACGGTGGCTGCGGCAGAACACTTGTGGGCTGAGTGACTAAGGGGGAATCCGCAGTTGTTTCCGGTTGTGTACCAACGGCGGGCGCTGTGCTGGCCATCCGTTTGTCCGAGGGAGCGGAAACGGATTTGTCAAAATCAGACAAAGTGACAAGTGAGGGCGATCTCGTGTCATCCATTCTTCTCGTCGTTTCGTCGGCCGTCCGGTCGTCAACTGGAGAAGACGTCCGCTGGAGGCAATCGTCTGAGGGTGTGCGACGTCGCTTTTTATGTTTTCTCGGTGACCTTTGTTTGCGGACGTGGGTTTCTGAGTCCGAAAGAGTTTGTGGTTCCCGTATAGCATCCCCCTCAGGGAGAAAGGCAGAGGTCGGTACAACCCTAGCGTCGAGTTCCATTCTCTCGTCTGAATCTTCTTGTGGAGTCGATGGGCGGCGTTCTTCAACCCCTGCAGACACCGTAATGGTGTTGGTCAATCCAGGACCGGTGACAGGTGCGCATTCTAACGCTTCCTGTCTTCCGGGGGGGTTGTCGTCTGTCATGACGGTCGATCGTGTCACCTCTGCGTAATTGAGGGTGAGGGCCGTGAGCGGAGGAGGTGGTGTCGTGTCATGCAATGGAAGTTGTGTAATCCGACGTTGAATACACGCTGAGCGGACATGACCCTCCTGGCCGCAACCAGAACAAGTACGAGGTTGGCCGTCGTACATTATTATTGCTCGACAGCCACCTATGACTAAGTAGGACGGCACATGTTTCTTTAATTCAATTTTCACTTGTCGGACGCCGTTGAGGACTTGGTACGTCTCGAAGGTATTCCATTTTTCGGCCACGTGGCTAATTACCGTCCCATAAGGGCGGGAAGCTGAGATAACGACGTCCGGTGGTACTTCGAAAGGGAGTTCGAAGACTCTTAGTGTGCGTAATCCTAGTCCAGCATGGTCAACAGTAACCTCTCCGATGTGACCATCGGAGTGTTTGAACTTGAGAGTGTTCGCGCATCTGTTCACAACTGCGTGACATAACTCGTCATCGACCATCTTGACGTAAACGACGCTGCTTGTGATGGATAGGTGGATACCGATGATGTGCTGTGTTGGTATTTGAACTTCGTCACGGATGAATCGTTCGACTTCAAAGGCTCGTGGTCGTGCGTAGTCGGGCTGGAAGCTGATCTTGATGGTAGCTTTCCTGTAGGAATGAGCCATGGCGACTCAGTGTTAACGGACGCGAGTATTAGCTGCGGCGACGAAGTAAACAAACTACGCGCGCTCGCGACTCTGCCGACGGGACCGCGACACTGCGGACGGGACGTAAACAAGACGTCCTCGCCGCTCACCGGCCGAAAGCAGACTGAGACTTGAACCGAGGTCCTCTCGTACCGCAGTTGTTTACGCTAACCACGAGACCACGGCGCTCCTCAAATTACGGCTTCCTTCATGCGTTTTATGTTACACATCGACTACTCAATCTGTATATTTTGCTTATTTTTTTTCATAGTTCGACAAAACTTCTTCCTGTTTTATCGATTGATCTGTGTTCAGATTTTCAAGGCCTATCCACTGTGCCAACTTATAACTAAATCTGAGGGGGGTGCGATGGGGAGGTTCCCTTGTAAGTAGTGCGAGCACGCATGTCCATATATCGTAAAACAGCACATCAGCACATCTGCACTTGATAATGGCCTATGGCCGAAACTGCAATAGTGGAAATAAAAAGTTTAATAATCACTGGCGTAAACATGATGTCTTTCAAGAAACTTTGAACAGTAGTTGTGCGAGTTATCAGTACAGGCTGACATGGAAAATATTTTATGCGCTTAACATAGGAAACCTAACTTACGCCACTCACACCAGGTGCGGTAGAAGCAAGTAGGGTTGTCTGTCTAACGGTGTATCGAATTTTCTCTATGTCAGTATCAGTCTGCCCACCTCGAACTAGCTCGTTTATAGCATCAGCATACTCAATAAGCAACCGTGGCAGCCAGTACCAAAAGATTTGTGTACTCAGTCTAGCGTTGTGTTTTACATTACACGTTGTTTTGGTTTCCCATTTCAAAAACGGTTAAGAGTACTCATGATCTAAAGGATTCCAGTATCAATCTCGACATCAGAAAAAGGAGAGGCTATCGATACCGCCATGTGACAGTCCTCCTTTTCCAGCAGCACACATCACAGCGTTACGTCGACGGCCCTGAGACTGGGTGCAGAGGCATGCCGCACCCCCCCCCCACCACTATCCGCCACCCTCCTCATTAACCATTAACTTCCTTTCGTCCTACCCCCTGCATCGTTCCTCCCTCTGCAACGATGTAAGTTTGCGAGGTGCCGGGGAAGCAGTGTATTTAACACTAAATTCTTCTAGAATCTACGTATGTAAATGATGCTCTAAGCCCCCCCTATTCTAACTCCGACTTTTACTGTTGCACATGGATTAAAAAATATACTCGAACTGACTGTAATCAACCCTGCAAGTGGAGCAGAAAAGAGTTTGGCACCTGCAATATTTTAATTTGATAAATAAGTTAAATAAAGGAAGGTTTCACTAACGTAGTGAGAAATGATGGGTTGCTCTACCGATTAACAGAATGAAAGTTCTGTCCAAAATAACAATATGATTTATTAAGACTAAACACAAAATAATAAACAAAAACACATGAAACATTTATAATACATCAAATTGGCTCAAATTGGATACTCAAACAAACGCTGTGAAGGTGAAGTTGTCCCTAAACTAGATTGTGAGATTTATGACGAAGTGGTATGTGGAGCCAATTCCTTACCACTCAAATCTTAAGAGAGACACACAGCTAAACCAACATTAATTGCTGCTACTCAAGACAGAACAAAGTTAGAAAAAGACGAACAGGCGCGCTCTGCTGAGCTCTGATTATCACCTAGGAAAATCCCTATCTGCCGGTGCTGCGGACATACATTACCAAACTGTCTTCTTAACTGCCAGAACACGATCTGGCGTACCGGAGGCGATGGCTAGTTGCTTCGACGTCCTCGACCGAAAGGCGAGAGCCGACTACCTAGAGCACCCGTACAGGCCGAACACACAACATTCCCGCCCCCACGACAGTGGCCGTGGTTAAACGTTCCAATCAGCAACTCGAAAACCGGCGGAATTTGGAAAATTCCACTCCATTGCTGGAGCACTACCATTCCACCAATGGAGATTCTTGGCGCCAATTTCTGCGCTGATTTTGCTACGTCACGGAGCTATGCCCTGAGCAAGCCAATCACAGTTACTATTTTGCAGAAAGCGCGGGAATTTTCCTGCCACAACTGCCTGGGTACACAAGTCATTCCCACGCCTCGCTGGTAGCCCGCCAGAAAGTGGCCCTCTCGAGATCCGCAGAGCCCGCCTGTCACCGGCCCACCTGGGTGACGAGAGACGCTGCGTGGGAAGTCCGCGTGTGAAGGAATAGCAACTTTTCACCGCATGCAATTAGAGACGAAAATCGTAAGATAGAAATATGAGAGGGGGCTCATGCCACCTCTCAAGTTCTTATATGTTTACGCCTATGGCCGTCGGTCACATTACAATGTCCACATCATACAACGGTCTCTTGACTTTTTATTGGTATGGATTTAGCGAGAAATGGTGCCAGCACAAAGCGCATTCCTCTCCAACAGTACAGAAGATAACGCTGATTTTATGCAATGTCATACGCCTCCCTTTCGTGAGTTTGCAGCTAGACGTGAATAGCACACACTTCGACCAAATCACAAATAACAGTTTGATAATGAACTGATCGACGAATCTGAGGAAAGTATAAAGTCATGGTATCTGTATTGTAACATGAACCCCGTGTATTTTTTTGTTGAATCCTTCAGTTCATCCGCCACAACTCAAGGTCAGATTGTTCTTCGTCGCGAATATTCATTAGTTTGCCTTTAAACATTATACAACATTTTAGGACTTGGTTAGCTGTCGGTAATTTTTGGAGGCTGAACTTCCGCATTCAGATATCTTACTAAGCTGCAAACCTCATATTGCACAGGATCGTCAACTTTGTCACACATTTTAAAAGCCGACAAATATACAATAAACTACCGTTTCCGAGTGCTTTTAGTGTCACACTAGAGCCAATGAGTCTACATCTGTGTAGATAATCTGCAGTTAATTCTTTAAGTGCTTGGCTGAGGGTTCATAGAACCACTTTGTGACTATTTCTCGACTGTTCCATTCTTGAATAGCACGTGGGGGAAAACAAACGTCATTCTTTCCGCAATAGCTCTGATTCATTTCGTTCTGTTTTGATGGTCATTTATCTCTGTCTAAGCAGGAGTCAACTAAATGTTTCGAAAGAGAAAGTTCGTAACCGACATCTCGCGAAAACACCTACACGCAACAAAGAAGTCTTTGGTTTGATGATTTCTACCTAAACTAGCGTGTTATATCCATGAGACTATCTCCCCTATTCGTGACAATATGAAACGAAATTCTCTGAAATTTTTCGACGTCCTCTGTCTATCATATCTGGTAAAGATCCCATACTGCGTAGCAAAACTCCAGAGGAGAATGGACAAGCTTAGTGTAAGCAGTCGCTTCAGTGCATTTGTTGCATCTTCTAAGTATTATGCCAGTGAAACAACGTCTTCAGCGTAACATTTTCTGTGATGGTTTTTGTTTTTGTACTTCTAATCTCTCAAACGATAACCTTTAATGTGTACGTTTCATCGTGTAACGAAATTTTAACCCATTTTTTCCAGTACTCATTTTGAGGACCTCTGACTTTTCTTTTCAGGGTCACTTACCTCTCTTCACATCACGTCTTGTCTAAATTGTTTTGATTTCTTGATGACTTTATTACACTTTAAACGACAGCATCATCTGATCACTGGGAGGGTTACTTACATTGTCTCCTAAGCAGATTAGGAGCAGTAGAAGGCCTGTAACACTTCCCTGGAGAAGACCATTTACTGTATAACTTCCGTTCCAATCGCTGGTTTCAGTTACTACGAACTGTGTTCGGAAAATCACGAATCCAGACGCACAAAAAGATAACAGTCAAACAATTCCTTTAGATGCTAAATCTGAGGAGTTTCTTAAAACCATTCTGAAAATATGCAAATATGAAATGTACTTGAGATCCCCTGCTGTTAGCACTCGTTACCTTGTGTGAATGAACAGCCAGCAGGGTTTCATGAGAACGGTGCTTTCTGATTCCATGCTGGTTATGTGTTAATAGATAGTTTATCTTCGAGATATTTCACAACTTCCGAACGCCGTAGGTGTACCAAAATCGTACTAAAAATCGATGACAGTGACATGGGTCTACAGCTTAGCATATTGCTTCTGTTTGCTATGTGTGTACTGATGTGACCTGGGCAATCCCACAGTATTTATAAAGGTCTTCATGTGGCGGTGCTCGGTAGTGATTCTCGTACCTTTTTGGTAATGCCCAAATTCTGTGTGTGCGCGCGCCCGTGTGTGTGTGTGTGTGTGTGTGTGTGTGTGTGTGTGACGGAAAGAAGAGACAGCGCGCTCGAGAGTGAAATGTCATGGTGTGTATGTATGTGTGGGGGGGGGGGGGGGCAGGGGGCGTGCAGTGCTCGCAGGTTCTCGCAGAACAAAGGGCGCGCGAGATAAGCCAGAAGGGCGCGGAGGAGAAGATGCGGGCGCGCTGTTTACCTGCGGGGCGGTTATTGTTCTCAGATAATGCGCGTGGCTACGGGCAATTTCGCTGCGGAAATTCCCCTTAAGGAGGGCTAATAGCACCTGCGAGGGTGCGTGAAGACTTCTCGCCAGATTTGAGTTCCTAGTGGCTGCACAAGAGCAAGTGCCTCTCGTTCCCGAGTCGTGGCTGAAACCCAACGCGGAAACAAGTATCATAGCAGTTTCAGCCCGTGAGTTTACGTCTTGTTTATCGCAAATGTCGAGAGAGGCAGGAGCCTGCTACTGAATTTATAGAGATCTAAACTTCGATATCGGTTTTTAGACTTTCTTGGCATGACTGGCATGTGCTTCCAGGTGGTCTGGTATGTTGTTTTTCCCATTTTAAGCACATTTCGCTGCTATATGTATTCACTGCCTGCACTGCAGCAAACCAATATCAAACATTAACGTTATTATACCGCAGTGGAACAAATCCAAGTACAAGCGTAGCTACATATTCCAGTCACATGGAGACCACCGCCTGTATTCGACGTCAACGTGCTACATCCATTCACACAAGGCGTTTGGCAACACTAGCCGCGGAGGGTATAGAGAAAGCGCGTGGTGGGAATGCCAGTCCTTGTCGCAAGGCGGAAACAGAACGACTTATCTGACATTCAAAAGTGAGAGTGATCATTGACTTTCGGGCCAAGGGTGGAAGAATTTCCGAAACAGCTAAGTTAGTGAAATGATCACGTGTCGCCGTGGCTAAAATACATCATGTGTGGCAGAATGGCGCTATCCGAAACTGGGGTCGCTGTGGTCGAGCGGTTCTAGGCGCTTCAGTCCGGAACCACGCGGCTGATACGGTCGCAGGTTTGAATCCTGCCTCGGGCATGGATGTATGAGATGTCCTTACGTTATTTAGGTTTAAGTAGTTCTAGGGGACTGATGACCTCAGAAGTTAAGTCCCATTGTGCTCAGAGCCATTTGAACCAAAACTGGCGCCGTGGTCACTACGGTGCACCACGGGCCATGGATGACAGAGGTGAACGACGGCTGTGGAGATGTTTACGGACGAATAGACGTGCACAGTTGAGAAGCTGACTGCTGAGACGAACCTAGGGGCTACGAGCAGTGTCTCCTCAACGACCAATCAGAGACCGACGGTACATATACCCTCCGCAGCAGGCGCCTGGTCCATGCACCCATAATCGCTGCCGTTCATCGGCAACGAAGGCTGGAATTTACATGCCAGTACCTGAACTGGACATCCACTGAGTGGCTACAGGTGGCCTTTTCAGATGTATCTCATTTTCTACTCCATCAAACTGATGCCAGGTGGAAGCATTAACAGTGGAGGGTGAATCGACAGATAGGTGCAGGGTGGATGGCATTCTCTGGATGATCGCGCTGTTCTGGAAAGCATGAGGGGTTTATACAATTGTGCATCTACTGCTGTGGACCATGTCCAGTCCTACAATGTGCTTTCCCTCCCCACGAAGCCCTGTACCAGGAAGACAGCGCAACGCTACCCACAGCTTGCAATGTACGTGTGTGGTTCGAATAGCACCAGGCTGAGTTTACTGTAGGCAGCTGACCATCAAACTCCCTGAATAAAACTCGGTCGAGAATTTGCGTGGCCACTTCGATTGTACTGTTCACAGCTTGGATGCTCAAATGAGAAACCTAGCACAGCTGACCACTGTATTGGAGTCAGTGGGGCTCAATATCTTCCAGAACCTCGCTGACTCTCTTCCTGTGTGGATCGCAACATTATGCGCTGCAGAAGGTGGTTATTCAGGCTTTTGACAGATAGTCACATTAATGTGATAGGACTGTGCATATAATGTCAGTGTGGCAAGCCAAGAACTTGAATGTTTTTGTCAGAGGGCCCTATGTTTCGCAGTGTAGCTTCATTAACATATATTTCTTTAGTTGGTTAATTCTGCTAACTAGTTTTATTCTTAGTTAATATCCGGTAACCAAAGATGAACTAATATTCTCCTGCCTCTGGTTGTAGTGCGTCTTCTGTCGTTGGATGCTGTGCATTCCTGTACCACCCTGTCATCGCCGAGCTGAGAAGACTGGGAAAAATGGCAGAGACTCCAGTTTTATTTAGCTAAATGAAGCTAAAATTTCAATGCACAATACTGTTCTGAATATCACCATCACTAGAAAGTGATGTTTTAAATTCCTCATCGACTAATATGTGTTGGGGTTCGACGTAATTTTTAACTAATATGTAGATATGGTCTTCAAAATGTGAATATGTTGTACATACTCATTTAGCTTTACTTTCAAGCAGAAATATTTGCTATGCTCTCGCAAAATAAACAGGTCTAACTTTTTTGTAGAATTTCCAAGATAATATAAATTTTTATTTTTACGCCACGTTTTGACACTTCAGGCACAAGTCTTTCTCTGTAAAGACAGGACAAATAAAATTATTCTTGTCTGTTGTTGCCTGTTTACACCCGCACATCTCCAATAAGAGTTCAAGCAGTTAAGTTTCCTTCAAACTCGATGTAGTTGCTTACCATCCTTAAACGAATTCCCCTACCTTCTATTCATTGCATTCTTTGTCCTTTCTCGAAAATATTCCTCAAGAAAGTCCATCTGCCTTCTTCCTTTCTTGGGCCACCTCCATCGTCTTTGAATTGAATTGAATTGAATTGAATTTATATGCGTAACTCTGCCAATAAATGTCCACCAACAAACCCTACGATGACGCCAGTACACAGTCTCCTGCAGAACTCTTAATTACATTCATACTTCACTTTAACTCATCTCGTTACAGTGTTTATTTCCGAACATTTCTTCACCAACTACAATCTAAATATTACTTCAAAATATTTCTTTTACAGCATAACAGGACAATTTCCACAATAATAGACTTCCATCGCCTTCACCTTCAACTGTCTCCACTCTCCTACAATTACAACACACACACACACACATAAATTTTGACCTAATGGACATAGTATGAAACAATATATGCCGTAAAATTTACAACGCATAATTTTACAAGAAAGGAATACATTTGCAGATACAAAGTCTCAAATTATAGGTTGCATTCATTATCATTTTATCTCTGCATGAAAAATATCGGTAAGAACAATGCAATAAGTTTATTTTGGAAATAAATTCCCATATTGGCAAATTAACGCATGGAAATTACAGAAGACAAATTTCCTTACCAACCACTTAAGTACTGTATCGCCCCCGTTTTTTATAGATGGAAAATTGGCATCAAAGAGAAATAAATGGATAGTGAAAAAAAAATTTAGTTGTCCAGAGTAGGATGAATAAAGAACGGTAGAAAAGCATTGCTTCAGAATTTGATGTCAAGGCGTTAGTGAAGCACCCAGTAAGCTGAGGTGGTGTTACACTGCTAAGTGGCTGGCTCTGAAATGAGGATGATGCTGGCTGCATTACTCGTATGATTTCTGATGATGAAGCAATAGCGATTTGTTGGCCTACAGTGACGATACGGAAGATGAATTATCTGACAAAGTTGGCGCTCAGGGACTCTGAAGAGATTTTGACACGCACATAGGCTGAAGAGAGTAATGGCACATTTGCAACACCAGGTGGAGATAGCTTAGGACGAAGAAATGCTGGTGAAATACTAGCCTGATCATAGTGCACGTGAACGATATACGAATGCAGTTGAAAAGAAATTTACTGATTATTTAAGACTACAAAGATTCGTCAGTTTTTCTGAGTATTTGCTCAACACATATGAAAATGTGTAATTTGTGCTTTTAATTGGAAAGAAATATAACGTGAATGTTCGTAGCTGACACACACGTAGATATAATTGTGTATGGACGTTAGGGTAAACATAGTCATGTGTAGGGACTGTGGTTGTTGTGAGCGGACGCAAGGAGAATTGGCCACTCTTCGGGGGCAGGTGGAGGCTTTGTCTGTTAGGCTCATCGAGCTCGAGGCGCAGGCGTCGGCTCGTAGTGGCGTTGGGGCAACTGTGGTGAGATCTATGCCTACTTCGGTGGCCTTGGAATCACATGGAACCCCTGATGTCGCTGCGTCTTCCGGCAGTGAGCATCTTACCGGTCAGCCATCACTCCAGGGTGAATGGCGGACAGTGGTGGGCTCGCGCGTGCCTGGCCGAAAGGCGAAGGTGGGATCTGGCCGCGTGGCAGCTGCCTTACCCCTTTCCAACAGGTACGGGGTGTTTCCTAGTGGTGATGACATCGTTTCCGAGCCACCACAGGATGCCTCGCCTGTTGGGCCAGTGGCCGATTCTCCGGCAAGGTCCCGACAGTCACAGAGGGCGGGCCTATTAGTTATAGGGAGCTCCAACGTTAGGCGGGTTATGGAGCCCCTCAGGAAAATAGCGGGTAGGTCGGGGAAGAATGCCAGTGTGCACTCGGTGTGCTTGCCGGGGGGTCTCGTCCGTAATGTGGAGGAGGCCCTTCCGGCAGCTATTGAACGCACTGGGTGTGACCGGCTGCAGATAGTAGCACATGTCGGAACGAATGACGCCTGCCGCTTGGGTTCTGAGGCCATCCTTGGTTCCTTCCGGCGGCTGGCTGATTTGGTGAAGACAACCAGCATCGCACGCGGAGTGCAAGCTGAGCTTAATATCTGCAGCATAGTGCCCAGAGTCGATCGCGGTCCTCAGGTTTGGAGCCGTGTGGAGGGTCTAAACCAGAGGCTCAGACGACTCTGCGATTATAATGGTTGCAAATTCATCGACCTCCGTTATTGGGTGGAGAACTGTAGGGCTCCCCTAGACAGGTCAGGCGTGCACTACACACCGGAAGCAGCTACTAGGGTAGCAGAGTACGTGTGGCGTGCACACGGGGGTTTTTTAGGTTAGAGGGACCCCCCCTTGGGCGAAACGATAAAATACCTGACGGCTTACCAGAGAGGACATTATCATCGTTGATAAAGAACGTCCGTCCTCAGAGACCAAAAACAGGAAAAGTTAACGTAATATTGGTAAACTGCAGGAGTATCCAGGGCAAGGTTCCTGAATTAGTATCTCTTATTGAAGGAAATAGTGCGCATATAGTATTAGGAACGGAAAGTTGGTTAAAACCGGAAGTGAACAGTAACGAAATCCTAGACACAGAATGGAACATATACCGCAAGGATAGGATAAACGCCAATGGTGGAGGAGTATTTATAGCAGTAAAGAATTCAATAATATCCAGTGAAGTTATTAGCGAATGCGAATGTGAAATAATCTGGGTTAAGTTAAGTATCAAAGGTGGGTCAGATATGATAGTCGGATGCTTCTATAGACCACCTGCATCAGCAACCGTAGTAGTTGAGCGCCTCAGAGAGAACCTGCAGAACGTCGTGAAGAAGTTTCGTGATCATACTATTGTAATAGGGGGAGACTTCAATCTACCAGGTATAGAATGGGATAGTCACACAATCAGAACTGGAGCCAGGGACAGAGACTCTTGTGACATTATCCTGACTGCCTTGTCCGAGAATTACTTCGAGCAGATAGTTAGAGAACCAACTCGTGAAGCTAACGTTTTAGACCTCATAGCAACAAATAGACCGGAACTTTTCGACTCCGTGAATGTAGAAGAGGGTATCAGTGATCATAAGTCAGTGGTTGCATCAATGACTACAAGTGTAATAAGAAATGCCAAGAAAGGAAGGAAAATATATTTGCTTAACAAGAGTGATAGGGCACAAATCGCAGAATATCTGAGTGACCACCATCAAACGTTCATTTCTGAGGAAGAGGATGTGGAACAAAAATGGAAAACATTCAGAAACATCGTCCAGTACGCCTTAGATAAGTTCGTACCGACTAAGGTCCAAAGCGAGGGGAAAGATCCACCGTGGTATAACAATCATGTACGAAAGGTACTACGGAAACAAAGAAAGCTTCATCATAGGTTTAAGAGTAGTCGAATCATAGCTGATAAGGAAAAGCTGAACGAAGCGAAAAAGAGCGTAAAGAGAGCAATGAGAGAAGCATTCAACGAATTCGAACATAAAACATTGGCAAACAATCTAAACAAGAACCCTAAAAAGTTTTGGTCATATGTAAAATCGGTAAGCGGATCTAAATCCCCTATTCAGTCACTTGTTGACCACGATGGCACCGAAACAGAGGACGACCGAAGAAAGGCAGAAATACTGAATTCAGTGTTCCGAAACTGTTTCACTGCGGAAAATCGTAACACGGTCCCTGACTTCAGCCGTCGCACGGACGCCAAAATGGAAAATATTGAAATAAACGATATCGGAATTGAAAAACAACTGCTATCACTTAGTAGCGGAAAAGCATCCGGACCAGACGAGATACCCTTAAGATTCTACAGTGATTATGCTAAAGAACTTGCCCCCTTTCTATCAGCAATTTATCGTAGATCGCTGGAAGAACGTAAAGTACCTAGCGACTGGAAGAAAGCGCAGGTCGTTCCCATTTTCAAGAAGGGTCATAAATCAGATGCGAATAATTATAGGCCTATTTCGCTTACGTCAATCTGTTGTAGAATAATGGAACATGTTTTGTGTTCTCGTATTATGACGTTCTTAGATAATACAAATCTCCTTCATCATAACCAACATGTATTCCGCTAACAGAGATCATGTGAAACTCAGCTCGTCCTATTTGCCCAAGAAATTCACAGTGCCGTAGACACTGGCGAGCAGATTGATGCCGTATTCCTGGACTTCAGGAAGGCATTTGATACGGTTCCGCACTTACGTTTAGTGAAAAAAAATACGAGCTTACGGAATATCGGATCAGGTTTGTGATTGGATTCAGGATTTCCTAGAAGAAAGAACACAACATGTCATTCTTAACGGTTCAAAATCTGCAGATGTAGAGGTAATTTCGGGAGTACCGCAGGGAAGCGTGATAGGGCCTTTATTGTTTACAATATACATAAATGACTTAGTTGACAACATCGGTAGCTCCGTGAGGCTATTTGCAGATGACACGGTTGTCTACAAGAAAGTAGCAACATCAGAAGACTCGTACGTACTCCAGGAGGACCTGCAGAGGATTAATGCATGGTGCGACAGCTGGCAGCTTTCCCTAAACGTAGATAAATGTAATATAATGCGCATACATAGGGGCAGAAATCCATTCCAGTACGATTATGCCATAGGTGGTAAATCATTGGAAGCGGTAACGACCGTAAAATACTTAGGAGTTACTATCCGGAGCGATCTGAAGTGGAATGATCACATAAAACAAATAGTGGGAAAAGCAGGCGCCAGGTTGAGATTCATAGGAAGAATTCTAAGAAAATGTGACTCATCGACGAAAGAAGTAGCTTACAAAACGCTTGTTCGTCCGATTCTTGAGTATTGCTCATCAGTATGGGACCCTTACCAGGTTGGATTAATAGAAGAGATAGACATGATCCAGCGAAAAGCAGCGCGATTCGTCATGGGGACATTTAGTCAGCGCGAGAGCGTTACGGAGATGCTGAACAAGCTCCAGTGGCGGACACTTCAAGAAAGGCGTTACGCAATACGGAGAGGTTTATTATCGAAATTACGAGAGAGCACATTCCGGGAAGAGATGGGCAACATATTACTACCGCCCACATATATCTCGCGTAATGATCACAACGAAAAGATCCGAGAAATTAGAGCAAATACGGAGACTTACAAGCAGTCGTTCTTCCCACGCACAATTCGTGAATGGAACAGGGAAGGGGGGATCAGATAGTGGTACAATAAGTACCCTCCGCCACACACCGTAAGGTGGCTCGCGGAGTATAGATGTAGATGTAGATGTAGATGTAGATTCCTTTGTAACTTAGTTGCCTAGTATTTTACTATCCTATGTTTTCCTTGTTTTTGGACAATCATCTATAAATTACGGGCTAAAAATCGAAACCCTTATTGTTAACATTTGTGTGACGTGAGGGTTGAATATATGGGGTGTGATGGGGTGCTGATATTTTTTATGTCGTACCTTAATATGTACACACAATAGTGTGGTTGTTGTTTTTTTTCTACGTCGAACAATCTTCCCACAAACAGGTCACAAACTTCACCAGCTGATGTTTTATGCACGCTCGCACTGCAACACTATGAGGACCACACCTGTCAGAGCAGACTAACTGTTTACATCCACGCGTCACTACTTCAACACGCTACCTGCTCCCCCGGGGAAAATTAGCAGTAATGGCTTGATCTTGCCAAATTTACTTGGGGGTACTATCCAACATAAAAACCTACAGCTGGTAATGAATTTAATCAGTCATTTCCAGATGTAAAGACTGTTGCAATATAGTTCAGTTCACGATCCTCACACACCAACAGAAATGTGTGTACTTATACCCATTGCACGCATATAATTCAAAGAAAAGATGATAAAAGATGTTGGTGTGCTTGTGTCAGTAGAATACCGCCATTTCGTTATTTCCAAAGTGTAAGCTACTGTAAGAGGTTGAATACAGAGAGGACGGCTTAGTAATTACACTAACACTTTTACTCGTACATCAGTGTCGCACAAACTGTTCTGACAGTACTTGCTTAACACACACAATGACGCTAGGCGTGGGAGGCAAAGAGAAGCTGTCGATATCCCCCCCATATCCGTGTCTCCCGCCGAAACAGACGATCGGCGGAACGTGGCGCATGTATAATGGCCCATTTATTCATATCCCCACCTGCACGGGTGGGGAATTTTGATTCCTCCTCCTAGTGGCGTGACTTGGCTGTTAAAACTGTTTATTTCCTCGCCGGTAGTAAATGCTAGGGCAGGCGGGGGAACTTTAATACCATATGCAACATTATAGCTCCATTTTACGGTAGTAAACATGGCATATACCGAGACGCGTAATTCTGTACAAAGCTTTCCCGAGAATTACTACACGTTGGTATAGCATTTCACCTTGAACGCTTGTGTTATGAAGGCTTTAACAAGTCTGTGCTTTATGCCACTTACCTCGGTAGTAAAATGATGTTAAGAGCCCACTGAATGGAAAGTTCTGAAGGGCAAGTCTCACACGAGCATATTACCTATTGTCAGTGATGGGGCTGTTAGAAACTTTAGAAATACGAGAGGCCGAGAGAAGATAACAGATGCTGAACAAAGAGATTATTTTTTGTTTCTATTGTTATCTGATGAACTCGCTTTACCCAGTTACAAATTTATACCAATTTGTCAGAATATAAAGGTGCGGGGAAACGATTTCTTCCATCTTTAGGTGTTCCTAAAGATATTAAAAATTTTGATCCATCTTTTGCATTCTATGTGTTCTTCAATCTTGTTCACATGATATGGCAGTGTCTGCTATTCCGAATGACGATGCGGTGTTCCTTCAGATATAAATGCATGTCCGAAAGAACAGGCACTGTGGCGACTACAGCCGTTATGAAATGTATTCACATTTTCGACTACTGACAACCATCGGCTGCATACTGGAACGACGACAGTGAGTGAAAATTTGTGTCGGCCTGGGACTCGAACCCGCATTTCCCGCATTACACGTCGCCTTAGACACTTTGGACATATCCATACCAATGTCGTCAACCATACGACCTGTACTCATACTTCTACACTGAAGCGCCAAAGAAACTGGTATAGTCATTCGTATTCAAATACAGAGATATGTAAACTGGCAGAATCCCACACTGCGGTCGGCAGCACGTATATAAGACAACAAGTGTCTGGCGCAGTTGTTAGATCGGTTACTGCTGCTAGAATTGCAGGTTATCAAGATTTAAGTGAGTTCTAACGGGGTGTTACAGTTGGTGCACGAGCGATAGGACGCAGCATCTCCGAGGTAGCGATGAAGTGGTAATTTTCCAATACCACCCTTTCACTAGTGTACCGTGAATATCAGGAATAAGCTAAAACATCAAATCTCCGACGTCGCTGCTGCCGAAAACAGATCTTGCAAGAACAGGACCAACGACGACTGAAGAGAAGCGTTCAACGTGACAGAAGTGCAACCATTTCACAAATTGCTACAGTTTTCAATACTGGGTCATTAAGAAATGCCAGCGTGCAAATCATTCAGTGAAACATAGGCAATATGGGCTTTCAGAGCCAAAGGCCCGATCGTGTACCCTTGATGACTGCACGACACAAAGCTTTACGCCTGGCCTGGACCCGCCAACACCGACATTGGGCTGTTGACGTCTGGAAACATGTTGCCTGGTCGGACGTGTCTGCTCGCCGCGGTGCCGAGCGGTTCTAGGCGCTTCAGTCCGTGACTGCTACTGTTCCATGTTCGAATCCTGCCTCGGGCATGGATGTGTGTGATGTACTTAGCTTAGTTAGGTTTAAGTAGTTCTAAGTTCTAGGGGACTGATGACCTCAGATGTTAAGTCCCATAGTGCTCAGAGCCATTTGAACCATTTTCGGACGAGTCTCGTTTCAAATTGTATCAAGCGGATGGACGTGTACGGCTATGGAGACAGCCTCACGAAATAATTGACCCCGCATGTCAGCAGGGGACTGTCCCAGCTGGTGGAGGCTCTGTAATGGTGTGGGACGTGTGCATATGGAGTCATATGGGACCCTCGATACGACTCTGGCGGGTGACACGTACGCAAACAACCTGTATGATCACCTGCATCTACTCATGTCCATTGTGCATTCCATTTCCAGCAGGACAATGCGACACCCCACACTTCCAGAATTGCTACAGAGTGGCGGCAGGGACACTCTTCTGAACTTATACCCTTTCGCCGGCCACCGAACTCCTTGAACATTATTGAGCATATGGGGGTCCTCGCAACGTGGTGTTTAGAAGAGATCTCCACCCCCTAGTACTCTTGTACATTTATGGGCAGCCCTGCAGGATTCATGTTGTCTGTTCCCTCCAGCAGACGTTAGTCGAGTCCTCACCAGATCGTGTTGCGGTCCTTCTGCGTCCTCGTGTGGTCCTGCACGATACTAGGCAGGTGTACCAGTTTCTTTGGCTCTTCAGTGTATTATATATATTGCCGTACAGGAGAGACATTTTACTTGAAAGTCGCTTGCCTGGTGTCGGCGGATAAATCCATTACTATGCCTGTTATCCCGAACAGCAAACTCCCTCTGAAATTGGTTCTCTTAGTATATGTACTGGTTTTTTTTAGTGGTAACAAAGTTTGCCATATGGTGGATGATGTGTATGGTAATTAAAACCCTGGCCCAGTTTTTTCACGAGTCTGTCCCAATTGTCAGTCGAACTGTTGGCTGCACAGTTTTATCTGTGGGCTCGCGAATATGCTTCATCACCTTTGAGTTATCTTGGCACCTTCAACAACCTACAATAATGAGAGACACATTATGAACATTTGCATAATAGCGTGTTGCTTCACCTTTGGAGCGCAGTACAACAGGGATTCTGTGTGGTATAAATTAGATAAGTGATAATTAAACCGAAACCCTCAGCTGCCGACAGGTGTTGTTTATATACATCATTGGGGACAGCTGAAAATGTGTGCCCCGACCAGCGCTCGAACCCGGGATCTTCTGCTTACATGGCAGACGCCCTATCCATCCGAGCCACCGAGGATACAGAGGATAGCGCAACTACAGGGACTTATCTCCGGCACGCCTCCCGTCAGAAACACACATTTCCAACTGTCTACAACCTACATTCGTAGTGTTTCTAATAGATATTTGCCCATTCACTCATTACTCGTGCCAAACTAATCTGATGAGTCCCGTAAGAGTTCAGGCAAAGTGTGCGCGTTCGCACTGAAGAGTCCTAGTCGAGGCACACATTTTCAGCTGTCCCCATTGATGTATATCAACAACACCTGTCGACAGCTAAGGGTTTCGATTTAATTATCATTTCATTCTAGAGAAGCTGCACGGTCATCAGTGGTATCTGTTCTTTCGGTAACAGATAACATCTTCATACAATTCGATGACTGTCTGGTTGATGTCTGGAGGAATATGGCGCCATATGTCGATGAACAAAGCCCATAAATTACGGGTGAGTGGTTTATGCACGCGAAAATGACGTCAGATAGGGCCCCTGATGTATCACATTGGTGTCAGATCAGGCGATTTGTTGGCGAAGACTTCATCAGCCCACTATCGTGCTCCTCATACGACTGTAGCATGATTTCGGCCTTGTAAGACGTACAGTATTGTGCTGGCAGATGGAATCACCGTCGGGAACACATCAAGGGTGAATGGGTGCTGGTGGTCTACTGTTATGCTCACGTAGTCCCCAACTGTCATGATGCTTTCGATTTCTCCATAAGTCCGCGCCAGGCCAGGTGAGTGTCCGCTGTATAATAATACTGTCTACCCCTGTACTGGCCTGCGTCCGTAGTGCGTTGCGTAATTCGAACAGCCTATAGCCTCGATGACAGCGTATCCACACAAGAGGATCACCTTAGTGTTACAAAAAAAGCGCTTTACCCTACCAGTCGACACATTTCAATTAATTCACTATCCAATTTCGATGATCCACTGGCCACTGTAATCCCAACTAACGATGGCATTCAGTATGCGCATGGTCAAGTATGGGTCGTGCTATCAGGTGGCATTCTGTCTCGCCTTGGGCAGTGGTCATAATTAGTTCCTTCACCAGTTGTCGCATTGTGCCAAGTCAACACAAGACTCCTGCTGCATATGCTCTAGAGCATCATGCAGCATCAAGTACATTTGGAAATTTGTTCTAAGGTCTTATGGGACCAAACTGCTGAGGCCATCGGTCCCTAAGGTTACGCCTTACTTAATCTAACTTAAACAAACTTACGCTAAGGACAACACACACACCTATGCCCGAGGGCGGACTCGATCCTCCGACGGAGGGAGCCGCGCGAACCGTGACAAGGCGCCTGAGACCGCATGGCTACACCGCGCGGCAGCTGCATGAAGTCCGTCATAACACGAGCTGATGGGTGCTTCTGTCTAGGTAGTAAACAAGCGAACCAGGCAATGCCTCACAATTACTGAATGAGCTTGGCAACTAGATGTACGTTCTTATTTCCTCTCCCCCCTATTTCTCTGTAATTCTTCTCACCCCTTTATTTATCTCTTTGTCTGTCCCCCCCTCTCTGTCCACCTCCTCCTCAACCTATTTCTCTCCACCTCCTCTTCCCTCTTCCTCTCTGTCCCATCTCCCCATCCTCTCTCCTCTTCTCTCTGTCCCATCTGCCCCTCCTCTCTCCTCTCAGTCCCATCTCCCCCTCCTCTCCCCTCTTCTCTATGTCTGGTCACCCCCTACTCTCTCCTCTTATATCCCATGTCCACTTCCTCTCTCTTCATCTCTCTGTCCCATCACCCCCTCCCTCCCTCTCTGTCCCATCTCCCATCACCCTCTGGCAACGTTCTCTCTCCCACTCTCGCACACGTTGAGCCTTGTTTGTTATTGCCAACCAAAGTCACTTACAAAAAAAATGTCTCTGAGCAGTATGGGACTAAACATCTGAGGTCATCAGTCCCCTAGAACTTAGAACTACCGAGCGAGGCGGCGCAGTGGTTAGACACAGGACTCGCGTTCGGGAGGACGACGGTTCAATCCCGCGTCCGGCCATCCTGATTTAGGTTTTCCGTGATTTCCCTAAATCGCTCCAGGCAAATGCCGGGATGGTTCCTTTCAAAGGGCACGGCCGACTTCCTTCCCCGTCCTTCCCTAATCCAATGAGACCGATGACCTCAATGTCTGGTCTCCTTCCCCAAAACAATCAACCAACTTAGAACTACTTAACCCTAACTAACCTAAGGACATCACATACATCCATGGCCAAGGCAGGATTCGAACCTGCGACCGTAGCGGTCGCGCGGTTCCAGACTGAAGCGCCTAGAACCGCTCGGCCACAAAGGCCGGCAAAGTCACTTAAAATAAATGGTTAACTCTGTTTGCAGCATTGATGTACTGGGTTCGAGAGACTTCTTTTACTGCAGAATCTGTGAGGATCGTAGCTTTAACGACAGCATTTCGTATAGTTTTAGTCAGCAAACGGGTAGGATTACAAAGCTGGGACAATTCAAATTCTGTGGTGATGTTCTAACCATAGCCTGATAAGCCACAAATAAAACTTTTCTGTTTCCTGTTAAAACAACTGTAAGGCAGAAAACAAAGCAGCACATAGATGTGTAAATACTTTTTGTTTTAAATTATATGTAAGGAGAAAAATATATGAGAAGGTGACAGAAACTAATGGTTCAAATGCTGTTATCTCAGTTCAATCTGATAGCGAGAAATAAAACGAAATCGCACATTTTCGCAACACAGCAGTATTTTCTTTCTCACTATCGGTTTTATCTGGAAATTTGTGCATTGTTGTTGAAAAATTTTGTGGGCTATGCCAGTCTGTATTTTTCACAGTACTGTGCGAAATTGCGTCCGTCCAGATGTTTATTGGAATATTGTGTAAAATTTTAATGTCAGTGGGTCAAGATCTTTTCGAGACCTTACAAAATTGCCTCTTTCCGTAGTCTATATACTTATACACTATATGTATTAAAATGTGTACCCTACGTCCGTATGAACTTTTATTAGTGTTCCAGATATCTGAAATAAATTCGCTAAGAAATTCTCGAGATTTTTGGCAAAAACGTGTTGCCTTTATATAGTAGTACAAATTACTTAATTTACAAGCTCAGCTGAATTGTTCCCAGATGTCCACAAGGTGCGTTTAGATTTTCAGTACACCTTCTCCTCATTAACAATCCCTTCATACGGGTACTACTGGTTTACCATCGCATAGGTATTTTCTTCTTTCAGTTGCTAAGTGACGTGCGAGTCAAAATTAATTGAAACTACTCCAGGCGTTAAAGAGTGCTCAACGCCCATACCTACGCGATAGATATTTTGCCTGCAGGTAGTACGATAATTCATTTCATTTACTTCTAGAGTTCCATTTTGGCTAACTTTTACCTGTAAGTAACGGATCCATCCCATGTCCACTTGATTGGAAGTCTCACCTCCAAAGTATTTCTGTTACACTCAGTACGTACTATTTGTAAATGAGTAACATGTTTGAAGTTGTTACTGGTGATCAATAATTATGGTTCTTTTTATTCATATCATTAGACACTCACCATAATCCTCACAACTGGAGCCGCTACGTGTATTTCTTTCCAAACAGTGTGATATATACTTGGCGAGTTTAGTAACATTGCTCCAGATGAACGGTGATTAAGCTTAAAGAAACAGCCCCGAATATACACTGAGCTTCTCCGTAGATTCGGTGACGAAGCAAATATGTGGAGAAGACTGATAAAAAGAAGAGACAGGTTGATGTAGCATACGTTAATAAATCATGGTGCAACTGATATGGTGCCAGAAAGAGCTGTAGAGGGTAAAAATTGTACGGAAAGAAAGATATTGGAGTACACTGAACAAAGAACTGGTGACGTTGGCAGCAAGTGCCACACTGCAGTGAAGAGAACGGCACGGATGTGGAATTCATGGTGGGTCGCATCAAACCAGTTGCAACGCTGGTGACAAAAAAAAAGCCTTTTGACCAGCTGTGATCTGCCTCCGCTTATGAGAAACATCATTAATATGACCTCCGCAAATGATGTGAAATCCCAAATCCACCACTCTTTTGGCTGAACTTACTTTAGGTGGTTGTCTTTCTCTCGTGACGCACATCCACTCACTCATTTTATGTTCGATGCTTTTTTTTATTGTGTAAATAACAACTAACATATCTGCGAAATATGTATTTACGTTCCATCTGTAAGCGACAAATAAGTGAGATGCACTGAGATACATCGTCAGGCAGCAGTAGCCTGCCAAGACACAAACAGCAACAGGGAAGTAACCGATATTGTGACTTTTACGAGTTCCTAGCCAGGATCGAATTTTACAGTATCATCTGTGTGCTTTAATAGTTTACTTTCTTGAGTTCCTGCGTGTTAATTTAATATCTAATAGCCACAGTTCTCGCGTTTGCGTTTGTTCGGAAAGTAAACCGATTTTGTGACATATTACAAGTTCCTAATCAGGGGTGAATTATTTAGTTTCACCTGCATGGTACGCTAGTTAGATTTTTGAATCGCTGCATATTAATCTATTAGTTCCTGCGTTATCGTCAGGACCTACAGCAGAGTTGCACAGCACGTGTTGATAGTCCATTTATCTGCATAGTTTAGTTTGCCACAGTTTCTTGTATGGGCAGGGACTGCGATTGTTGTGTGCAGATGCGAGCCAAGTTGGTGCCACTTCGCTCTCAGCTCCAGGCTGTGATGGCTTCGGTTACACAGCTTGGGGCTGCAGTGGATGGGCACCACTGTTGTGGGCTGGCCATGGGCTCCAACAGATGTCAAGCATGTCCAGATCCTCCGATAGGTCCTCACCGGTGCCCAGCTCAGTTACTGCTCGCATTGAAGTTGACCCCTGACCTGTGATCGAGTCGGAGGTCACCCAAGGGCTAAGCAGGCGGCGAAAGACTTCCTAGGCGGCCGCACGTAAGGCCTCCCCGGTTTGTCTGACAAACAGTCTCTAGCTACTGTCTGTGGCTGACGCTGTCGCTGAGCCAGATACCGTCACTTGTCCTGTTTAGGAGGAATCCACTCATCCTGCAAGGTCTGGGCAATCACAGAGGGTGGGATTATTTGTAGTTCGGAGCTCCAACGTTAGACGCGTTGTGGGGCAACTTAGGGACTTGGCTGACAAGAAGGGAAAGAAAATCAATGTGCACTTTGTGTGCATACCGGGTAGAGTCATTCCAGATATGGAACGGGTCCTCCCAGACGCCATGAAGAGCACAGGGTGCAGCCAGCTGCAGATGGTGGCTCACGTCGGAAGCAATGATGTGTGTCGCTTTGTGTTAGAAGAGATCCTCTCTGGCATCTCGCGGCTAACAGAAGTGGTATAGGGTGCCTGTCTTGCTTTCAAGATGAAGGCAGAGCTGTCCATTTGCAGCATAGTCGACAGGACAGATTGCGGACCTCTGGTACAGGGGCAAGTGGAGGGTCTGAATCAAACGCTCAGACAGTTCCGCGACCGTGTAGGCTGCAGATTCCTCCTTGCTCCAAAGGGTGGTTGGGTTTCAGGTTCCGCTGAATAGGTCATGAGGCGGCTACACGCGTGGTGACTTTAATTTACCCACTATATGTTTGCGAAAATACATGTTTAATTCCGGAGGTACCCATAAAACATCATCCGAAATTGCGATAAACGCATTCTCTGAAACTTATTTCGAGCAGTTGGTTAAGGAGCTCACGCGATTAGTAAACCGTTGTGAAAACACATTTGACCTCTTAGCAACAAATAATCCTGAGTTAATAACGAGCATCAAAACAGATACAGGGATTAGTGAACACAGAGTTGTCGTAGCGAGATTCAATATTGTAGCCCCCAAATCCTCCAAAAATAAGTGAAAGATATACCTATTCAAAAAAGCAAATAAAAATTCAATTGAAGCCTCCCTGAGAGATATTCTCCACTCATTCCAAATTAATAATGTAAGTGCAGATCAAATGTCGTTTGAATTCAAAGAAATAGTATGGGCAGCAATTGAGAGATTTATACCAAATAAATTAACAAACGATGGAGCTGATCCTCCTCGGTACAAAAAACGAGTCAGACCACTGTTGCAAAAACAACGAAACAAGCATGCCAAATTTAAACATATGCAAAATCCCCAAGATTTGTCTCGAAACCTGGCAGAAAATCCAAAGAGACTCTGGTCGTGTGTGAAGTTTGTTAGCTCCAAGAAACCATGAATGCCTTCTCTGCGTTAGCAATGTAGATACTAACGTAGACAGTGCTGCCAAAGCAGAGTTACTAAACACAGCCTCCCGAAATGCCTTCACAAAAGAAGACGAAGTAAATATTCCAGAATTCGAATCATGAACGGCTACCAACATTAGTAACGTAGAAGTAAATATCCTCGGAGTAGTGAAGCAACTTAAATCACCTAATAAAAGCAAGTCTGCTGGTCTACACTGTATACCAATTAGGTTCCTTTTGAAGTATGCTGATGCATTAGCTCCATGTGCTAGAAAGTAGCACAGGTCACACCAAAATTCAAGAGAGGTAGTAGAAGTAATCGACTTAATTACAGGCCCATATCATTAACGTCTATATGCACCGGGATTTTGGAACATATATTGTGTTCTAACATTATGAATTACCTCGAAGAAAACGGCCTATTGACACACAGTCATCATTGATTTAGAAAACATCGTTCTTGTGAAACACAACTAGCTCTTTATTCACATGAAGTGTTGAGTGCTATTGACAAGGGCTTTCTGATTGATTCCGTATTTCTGGATTTTCGGAAGGCTTTTGACACTGTACCATACAAGCGATCTCTAATGAAATTGCGTGGTTATGGAATATCGTCTCAGTTATGTGACTGTATTTGTGATTTCCTGTCAGAGAGGTCAAAGTTCGTAGTAATTAACGGAAAGACATCGAGTGAAATGGAAGTGATTTCTGGCGTTCCCCAAGGTAGTGTTATACGCCCTCTGCTGTTCCTTATCTATACAGCAGCCGTCATAGGTTGTTTGCAGATGACGCTATCGTTTATCGACTAATAAAGTCATCAGAAGTTCAAACCAAATTGGAAAACCATTTAGAAAAGATATCTGAATGGTGAAAAAATTGGCAGTTGACCTAAATAACGAAAATTGTGAGTTCATCCACATGAGTGCTAAAAGAAATTCGTTAAACTTCGGTTCCACGATAAATCAGTCAAATCTAAAGGCCGTAATTTCAACTAAATACTTAGGAATTAAAATTACAAACAACTTAAACTGGAAGGAACACATAGAAAATGTTGTGAGGAAGGCCAAGTAAAGACTGCGTTTTGTTGGCAGGACACTTAGAAAATGTAACAGACCTACTAAGGAGACTGCCTTCCAATCACCAACTTTCTCCTCCGAATACGAAAATATTTTGTTGACACCGACCTAGACAGGGAGAAATGATCACCACAATAAAATCAGGGAAATCAGAGCTCGTACAGAAAGATATAGGTGTACGTTCCTTCCGCGCTCTACACGAGATTGGAATAATAGAGAATTGTGAAGGTGGTTCGACGAACCCTCTGCCAGGCATTTAAATATGATTTGCAGAGTATCCATGTAGATGTAGATGTAGCATCAGTGTTGCCACCTTTAATCTACAGTAAAACAACAAAGTGCCATGGTGAGAGTTGGCTCACCTGTAACTGTCAGTGTTAGTCGACTAGACTCGTCCACACGACGTGACAACCATTGCATATTTTCTTTCTGGTGGCTTTTGGCATCGTTTCCACGACACGATTCAGAATTAAGGAATATATTAAGAATCAAAAAAGTTTCATGTAATTTTAATCAATGCTCTTTATTTAGCCACAATCGCTTAGATATACATAAGCTGATCACATAACCAGGTGTGCCAAAACTGGCGTCTTTAAATTCTCTTTATCGTTACTAAATAAATTTTTGCACAAACATTTAAATGTGAGCATCGTGTTTTCTAACGAAGTTTCCTCCTCCTCATAACAAGGACTTTGGGTAGTTCAGCATTAATTGTGCGTTATTAACTTGGTTACCATCATTTATTCTCTTGTGAATGCCAAATCGTCTGACGTTTTCTGAATTTTGCTTATTAGCCCTAATCTGTACCCTAAAGAATGGGAATTTTTACTAGTGAACTTCAGAACGACTGATCAGGGAAAACATTTTTCAAAGTAGATCAAATAATTTTATCTCACAGGTTGCAAGGGATTAGATTACGTGGAACTGGAAAAGGTAATAGCGTGTATTTTTGGGCAAAGTGCTGTGTCGCCCGAACAAGGCACAGCCAGGGCAAAAGCAGCACAGGCTCAAAGACGTGAGCTGGTGCCGGTGCCATAGAGACTCGACACTTGCCCGAGTTCCACCAGCGCCACGGGCGGCGTTGAGGATGAAGATATCGACTTCGCCTCGGCCAATTGCCGGCCGAGTACAATGCGCCGGTGACCGGATGACAAAGGACAGAATCCTACTCGGAAAACAGAAGAGCGGCTCTCACCCACTTGGTTATAGATCATCGTCCAGGGCTGATTTAGGGAACGTCGTTTAGTGAAGCCTTAGAAATAAACAGACAGTTATAAATCGCATTTACTACGTAAAAGCCTCAAATAAGTTCTGCAGAAATTTTTACGAAGTCTCAGACGGTGTTGAGGAAGGATAGATTAGGCAGAATTGATGGTGGAGTGTTTGTGTCTGTCAGTAGTGGTTTATCTTGTAGTGAAGTCGAAGTAGATACTCCGTGCGAATTGGTATGGGTGGAGGTTATACTTAACAGCCGAACTAAGTTTATAATTGGCTCCTTCTACCGACCCCCAGACTCCGATGATACAGTTGCTGAACAGTTCAGAGAAAATTTGAGTCTCGTAACAAATAAATACCCCACTCATACGGTTATAGTTGATGGGGACTTCAAACTTCCCTCGATATGTTGGCAAGAATACTTGTTCAAAACCGGTGGTAGGCAGAAAACATCTTCCGAGATTGTCCTAAATGCTTCCTCCGAAAATTATTTCGAGCAGTTAGTCCACGAACCCACGCGAATTGTAAATGGTTGCGAAAACACACTTGACCTCTTAGCCACAAAAAATCCAGAGCTAATAGAGAGTATCATGACTGATACAGGGATTAGTGATCACAAGGGCGTTGTAGCTAGGCTCAGTACCGCTTCTTCCAAATCCACCAGAAACAAACGCAAAATAATTTTATTTAAAAAAGCGGATAAAGTGTCACTAGAAGAGTTCCTAAGAGACACTCTCCATTCCTTCCGAACCGACTATGCAAATGTAGACGAGATGTGGCTCAAATTCAAAGATATAGTAGCAACAGCAATTGAGAGATTCATACCTCATAAATTGGTAAGAGATGGAACTGATCCCCCATGGTACACAAAACAGGTCCGAGCGCTGTTGCAGAGGCAGCGGAAAAAAGCATGCGAAGTTCAGAAGAACGCGAAATCCCGAAGATTGGCTAAAATTTACAGACGCGCGAAATTTGGCACGGACTTCAATGCGAGATGCCTTTAATAGGTTCCACAACGAAACATTGTCTCGAAATTTGGCAGAAAATCCGAAGAAATTCTGGTCCTATGTAAAGTACACAAGCGGCAAGACGCAGTCAATACCTTCGCTGGGCAGTGCCGATGGTACTGTTACCAACGACTGTGCCGCTAAAGCGGAGTTATTGAACGCAGTTTTCCGAAATTCCTTCACCAGGGAAGACGAATGGAATATTTCAGAATTTGAAACACGAACAGCTGCTAGGATGAGTTTCTTAGAAGTAGATACCCTAGGGGTTGCGAAGCAACTCAAATCACTTGATACGGGCAAGTCTTCAGGTCCAGATTGTATACCGATTAGGTTCCTTTCAGATTACGCTGATACAATAGCTCCCTACTTAGCAATCATATACAACCGCTCGCTTACCGATAGATCTGTACCTACAGATTGGAAAATTGCGCAGGTCGCACCAGTGTTTAAGAAGGGTAGTAGGAGTAATCCATCGAACTACAGACCTATATCATTGACGTCGGTTTGCAGTTGGGTTTTGGAGAATATATTGTATTCAAACATTATGAATCACCTCGAAGGGAACGCTCTATTGATACGTAATCAGCATGGTTTCAGAAAACATCGTTCTTGTGCAACGCAGCTAGCTCTTTATTCGCACGAAGTAATGGCCGCTATCGACAGGGGATCTCAAGTTGATTTCGTATTTGTAGATTTCCGGAAAGCTTTTGACACCGTTCCTCACAAGCGACTTCTAATCAAGCTGCAGGCCTGTGCGGTATCGTCTCAGTTGTGCGACTGGATTCGTGATTTCCTGTCAGGAAGGTCGCAGTTCGTAGTAATAGACGGCAAATTATCGAGTAAAATTGAAGTGATATCTGGTGTTCTGCAGGGAAGCGTCCTGGGACCTCTACTGTTCCTGATCTGTATAAATGACCTGGGTGACAATCTGAACAGTTCTCTTAGGTTCTTCGCGGATGATGCTGTAATTTACCGTCTAGTAAGGTCATCCGAAGACCAGTATCAGTTACAAAGCGATTTAGAAAAGATTGCCGTATGGTGTGGCAGGTGGCAGTTGACGCTAAATAACGAAAAGTGTGAGGTGATCCACATGAGTTCCAAAAGAAATCCGTTGGAATTCGATTACTCGATAAATAGTACAATTCTCAAGGCCGTCAATTCAACTAAGTACCTGGGTGTTAAAATTACGAACAACTTCAGCTGGAAAGACCACATAGATAATATTGTGGGGAAAGCGAGCCAAAGGTTGCGTTTCATTGGCAGGACACTTAGAAGATGCAACAAGTCCACTAAAGAGACAGCTTACACTACACTCGTTCGTCCTCTGTTAGAATATTGCTGCGCGGTGTGGGATCCTTACCAGGTGGGATTGACAGAGGACATCGAAAGGGTACAAAAAAGGGAAGCTCGTTTTGTATTATCACGTAATAGGGGAGAGAGTGTGGCAGATATGATACGCGTTCTGGGATGGAAGTCATTAAAGCAAAGATGTTTTTCGTCGCGGCGAGATCTATTTACGAAATTTCAGTCACCAACTTTCTCTTCCGAATGCGAAAATATTTTGTTGAGCCCAACCTACATAGGTAGGAATGATCATCAAAATAAAATAAGAGAAATCAGAGCTCGAACAGAAAGGTTTAGGTGTTCGTTTATCCCACGCTGTTCGGGGGTGGAATGGTGGAGAGATAGTATGATTGTGGTTCGACGAACCCTCTGCCAAGCACTTAAATGCGAATTGCAGAGTAGTAATGCAGATGTAGATGTAGATGTACTGTGAAGTTTACTCACTATTACTTGCTCTTACCTATTGAGGGCCTCTTTTTGTGTTATGTTGCAAGCAGTGTTACAGACTTCACTATTCGACAAGTCACAAAGATAAATAAAACTTTTTAACTCATTTGTGTAACTCTGTTACTAATTTGTTGGTGTGTTGTAGAACCTTCGTTCTCCTATCCTGTAACCTGACGTGTGGCATAGCTGTGTAATAGTGGCAGGGAGAAATTGTCTTACAGCACCAAGAGCCGTTTCACGTACCCACAAACTCGGCCTACCGTAACAACAGTAGCAATTCAGCCTCCGCTGCAGTAGCGACGAGGCCTTTACAAAAATGACCAAGAGGGTTTACAAAACAAACTTAACAAACCAAGTAGCTGCATTAAAGCATGTATTGCACAGGTGGAGCGTACTGATCATTTGTCATCAAGCCGTCGGATAGGTCTAGGGAACGCAACATCACGCGCAAATACTCACACACAAAGATTCGAAAGCCAAGTTAACCACTTTCCATTGCTGATCATCAAAGCCAGGTCGTGACTGACAACGAGAAGAATCTTGACAATCAACTGGGCACGCATTACATGATGTATTCGTGACCGATCAGACGCAAAATTCGGTGCCATTCGAGATTAGGGGAAACAACACCGAAATTATCAGTTATGAGAAGTCGAAGCTGCTTCTAACAATGCAGGTACATCGTTACAGAGAAAACTAACTCGAAATTAGTCCATTTCCCATGCAAAAATCACTGCTTACTGGATCACGGAACAGTGCCTACTTGCCATAACTGGTCTCGCCCGTCTCCAAGTGTTCTCCCCCAAAACAGAAACTGCTACACCTCTGCATACAGAAAACGACATAACTTTGTATGGACAAACCGACCAGTCGCCAAACTGCTTCTATTGGAAATAACAGACGTCCCCTCCAATCAGAAGACAGGGGAAGAAACGCCCGCTTCTCTCGGCCTAAGATATTCCATTCTGTTCCTAAAACACTTCTTCTTGCCAGGTTCTAGCTAAAAACGTTCGATTAACATACTTGTAGATTATGTTTTAAATTCAATGAAATGCTAGGAGTGTGTACTTATCTTTTTGGTTTCGACGACTTTTCTGTACCAGTTCAATGTTAATTAGTGTGCATAATAATTTCTTGACTGCAGAAATCCCTGGAGTCAATGTGGAAAGCCGATGATGTTAAATAACTTACACTATCACATGGTTTGCATTTTGTGTTAATGTTTATATTGTTTCGGAACATTTGCACAACGCGCAGCTCAACGAAACTAACTTCACATATCAGTCACAGAACTAACTGAAAACGACTACATTCTGATGCCCTTCCCGAACGCTTAGGCTCACAGCTTATATAGTTTCTTAACAATAAAAGTTCTTTAAACGTGTTTTTCAACGAAGTCGCACTGAGTTACAATTTCATGAGAGGTTAGTTAAAATTTTGAAGATAATAAACGAGCGATTATAACAAAAGTCATTTGAAAATTGCTTTTCAGATTTAGAATCGAAATTCTGCTTGAGAAATGACTAACAATACTTGATACAAAATAATTAATATCTCTTTAATTACAACAGGAATTTTGCCATTAACATATCTTGGGATACTTTATATAATTCAGAAATAGATTTTCAGGTTTAAATTTTACATAATAATCCTATTCTGACCAACTGATCAAAATAATTTATGACAAAGTCCTAGAACTCGTAATTAAAGTATTAGGTACGCTGAATCTGGTAAGTGTTTTTATAGACACATAATCTCTTGAGAGTGAACGTAACTTTCAGTGCATCAGTTAGCCAGAAATATATCAAAAACATTAATTCTCACTTTTTATGAAATAATCGAATTTTGACAGTTAATTTCCAATTTCATGACTGAACTGATTTTAACCTTAACACTTCTACGTGGTTACTGTCTGATAGCTACAGAAATGAAACGATTAGATTTTCTGTAAAATTCTTAAAATTGATGATTACGATATGATTCTTTCTCACTAATTAATGATTCCTCTTAATTACATTTAAATGAGCTGTAGTTGACCAAATGGGTGTGGCATTTTGTATATCTCGTGTACAATGTTATTTGGTACACCAAAAGTCATATTTTAACATTTGCAATACTTTGAAATGTTTACCGTATAATATGTAAAAGCGTGGTACCGATTACTTCACATAGGGTCACACAGTACGTTCTATCACATGTTCGACGGCTGATATTTTCTAAGACTTCGTCCAAACGCTTGGATCTGAAAACAGCGAATCGCGAAATTCTACGCTTGAGTATTGGCGACACCGTCTGGCACTGCAGCGTTGCGTCAGAATCTCTCGACTTGGCTCCGAAAACAATCGTCAGCCGCCTTCCCGGGTGATTATTGAAGAGCTAAGTCAAGAGCTTTCAAATGTCTCATCCGCTTCTTCATACACATACATTCATTTGAAATACGCAGTCATCGATGTTTGGGTCAGGTGGTAGTAGGTATGTGTTGTACAGAATGTTAATTGTAATTAAGCTGAGAGTAAAGACACACACATGAAGCTTCCCAGCCTGATATTCCCGTCGGGCACTGAAAATATGAGCTGCAAAATATGAGCAAATGCAGCAGGTACAGAATACGCAGAACAATTTGATAAGCCAACACCACCAAAATTATTATAAGAAGCGGACAAATTGACGCCTTCCAATCAGACAGTGCTTCTGTTTTATTAAGCTGTATTGATCAACACAGATTATCCAGTCTATCCAAATGAGACTGGCAGTTCCTGGCAAACTGTCTGTTTTATTCCTATGCAAATCGCGTCTGTAATATACTCAAAGTTAAAAAAAAAAAAAATACCACGGAGGAATTATCCGAATGGGACAGAAAGTGGTAGATGTGATATACCGGGTGATTATAATTAAACTTCCCCTATTGAACACGTTATAACACGGCAACTGATTAATGTACGTGTAACAAACTCGGTAGCATTAATGTCCAGAGTATAGGGTGCATGATTTCCATGCGTCACAACGCCACCGTCCAGCACCAACTATGGCCACCAGATGCCGTGATCAATGATCGTGATTCATTGTCTCACACACCTGACCAACCACAGTGCAATTGTTGACGTGTCAACATGAGCACGGACAAAAGGAGCAGGGCATTATTGGTGAAGCCCTATTGTCAAAACAACAGTAATACTGCAGCTGGTGTTGGAGAATATCGCCGGATGATAGGATTACGGAAGGGTCTTCTTTCTCCACCTGCTGTGCGTAGCATGATGAAGAAGTTCGAATGACCTGGAGGACTGGTCATCCCTCCGGGAAGAGGCCGACGACCTGTTGCACCACAGGAGATTGGTGAAATCGCTGTTGCTACGGCAGACAACGCTGCGGGCAATTCTTGATCAAATGATCAAATGTGTATGAAATCTTATGGGACTTAACTGCTAAGGTCATCAGTCCTTAAGCTTACACACTACTTAACCTAAATTATCCTATGGACAAACACACACACCCATGCCCGAGGGAGGACTCGAACCTCCGCCGGGATCAGACGCACAGTCCATGACTGCAACGCCTTAGACCGAATTCTTGATCGTCAGGCAGTGTGCGTGCTGGATCATGACAGTTAAACATCCCGTGGTCCACCGTATAAAAGGTGTTTCGATTCATTCTGAAATGGTATCCGTGCAAAATCCATATCGTACAGCAACTTGTACCACAGGACGCTCGACGACGTGTTCGCTTCGCTCTCCACTTTCTCGCAAGTATTGAAGTTGCCGAGGGGCGGTCCTGGATCATTCTATGGACAGACGAAGCTCATTTTTTCTCTGACGGGTGAGGGTGAGGTGGACACATAGAATTGCTGAATGTGGGGATCTTCACCTCATCTACATCTACAACTAGATCTACATTTATACTGCGCAAGCCACCCAACGGTTTTTGGCGGAGGACACTTTACGTGCCACTGTCATTACCTCCCTTTCCTGTTCCAGTCGCGTATGGTTCGCGGGAAGAACGACTGTCTGAAAGCCTCCGTGCGCGCTCGAATCTCTCTAATTTTACATTCGTGATCTCCTCGGGAGGTATAAGTAGGGGGAAGCAATATATTCGATACCTCATCCAGAAACGCACCCTCTCGAAACCTGGCTACCTCCATGAGGTTTCTCTGTACGATGAATGTGCCACTGTATGGTGTAGCTTGACGGCTATGTTCATCATCGTCCCATTCTTTTTTGAACAGTTTGGTGGTCAAGGACCAAAGACGAGCAGTGAGTGATCAGCGTTACTGCGATATGCTTCGCTAGCACGTAAGACCCGCCTTACAGGAGAGAGACGCATTGAACTAAACAGTTTTCATGCAAGATGGGGCCCACCGCACATCCGAAACACACATGGAAACGATCGATTTTTCAGCCTGTCGTTTCCAATTGCCTGGCCGGCAGTCACTGTGCACCTAATCTCATTCCCTGTGGTTGCTGGTTGCTGGGTTACCTGAACGACACGGTTTACCAGGGGAACTTTCACACGTGTTGATCTGCGGCGCAGCATATCAAGACAAGTAGTCAAAATACCTATGGAAATGCTTCGTTCTGCTGTGCAGAATGCGATCCTGCGCTCTCAGACTCTTCTGGACACCAATGGGCGCCATATTGAGCCCCATTTGTAGCAGTAATGCTACCGACACGATATGGTATGTATCCCCTTCCCTATGTCCTTGACATTAATGCTACCAGTTCTGGTCCTTGTAGAGTCATTAGTTTATTTATAACGGTTTAAATAGGAAAATAATTATAAGCACCCGATACATGTACAGGTTAACAAATGATCACTATTTCAAAAAAATTGAACAGACAGACATTCACAAACTGAGCTGTTTCTTCTGCAAGCAGTAATTCAGCTTGGCATTCTTTGACAGTTATTGGATGTCCTCTTGAGGGATGTCGTACCAAATGCTGTCCAACTGATGTTACATCTGTCGCGAAAAGCAGAAAAAACAAGCTAAATTCAGTAGTATAGTAGAACATAAATTCTTAGCCAGAGCAGCAGAGGCGCGTACGTGACCGGATGATGCAGCCACTATTTACTATTTTTTCTGCCAACAAGGGCGGACTCTGTAGCACCACTAGGCTCGGAATAGGCGAGGAAAAGTGCCCTCTGAACATTCAGTGTGGAAATATCATGCGTGTACGCCATGCGGGTGTCACGCGCTCCCGAGTGATCAGCCCCACCCGTATACGTAAGGGTACAAACTTCCAGAAGGATAGTGCCGTTTGCAAAGACGTCTATAAAAGGGCTGCCCACCCTAGTTCGAAGACCTTTCGTTACATAGTCGTCGGCAAGAGGACTGCGATTGCCACAGTGTGGCAAGGGCTGGACTTGTAAGGATCTGATGTAATCTACACTTAGGCCGGCACGCTCGCCTGTGCTCCACGAGACTTAGGCTCAAGGAAGAATAGGAAGTCTTATAACCAAATGAAGAATCTTTGTAGATAGATCATAGTATGAAAGCTTTCACGACTGGATGACATATCTTCTGGTAAACCTTCCGGGATGTAAGGTCGTGGTCCATGAAACTCTTCAGCTCCTAAATTTCGTCCAGAGCTGCGCTGGACATCTTCAGAGGGGTGTTTCTCCTCCGGTGAGTCTTGCCGACTGACGAGTCGGACGTCTGAGAGCGACTTATATATCGTAGAAAGTGGGCGTGACCAGAGTTACACGTGATATGCCGAGATAATCTTTGTCAGAGATAAAACTTAACTATCAATCGTAATCTCGTCACGGATAAAACTGTCTAGCAATTCTGTAGTGCTACTGTCCAAATATCACTAAGTTTCATGGCCTCTTCTTTCCGATTAAAATTATCCCTATGTTTATATATTTCAATTGCTTCTCTACAAAGCCGTGGGTAATAGTTGGTCGTCGTAGATAAAATTTTTGTTTCGGAAAACTTCACTTGATGATTTCCTGGCTGTGTTCTGCTACAGCCGATTTATCTGTTTTTCCTAATCGGCAAAGGCTTCTGTGTTCTTTTAACCGTGTATTTACGCTTCTTTTTGCTGTTCCAACATAAACTTTACCACATGTACACGGAATTTTATATACGCCACTGGCTGATAGAGGAGCGCGTTTATCTTTTACAGACCGAAGAACATGACAAATTTTCTTCGTTGGTCTAAAAACAGGTCTAATATCATATTTACTTAAAATCTTTCCAATCTGATACGTTACTTTCTTTATAAGAGGGAGAGAGACTATTCTTCCATCGTTTTTCGGACTCGTCCTTAAGCTTTTTGTTGTTTGGGTGCAGAATTCTGCTTACTTCTTTCTTTGAGTAGCCATTTTTCTCAAAAGCGTGCTTCAGATGTTTTAATTCGTCGTCTAGATACTCCGGCGTGCAAATCCGTCTGGCTCTGTCAACGAGACTTGTAATCACACCTCTCTTTTGTTTTGGATGGTGGTTAGAGTTTTCATGTAAGTATCAGTCTGTGTGCGTTATTTTTCTAAAAATCTGTTGTTTCAATCTTCCATCCGTCTGTCTCATAACTAAAACATCCAAAATCGATATTTTGTTATCATTTTCTCTCTCGATGGTAAACTGGATTTATATTATTAAGGTAATCAAAAACTTCGACTAAGGCTTTTCTACCATGTGGCCAGACCACAAATGTATCGTCTACATTCCGATACCAGCGAGATGGTTTCTTATCTGCTTTTTCCAAGGCTGACTGTTCGAATTTCTCCATGTAGAAATTAGCTACTGCAGAACCCAATGGGTTACCCATTGCTACGCCATTAAGTTGTTCATAAAATTCATTATTCCACTGGAAATGACTGGAAGTAAGACAATGTCTGAAAAGAGCAGTCAGATCTTCTGGAAGAATATCCGCTATAAAATCCATAACTTCATTAACTGGAATCATAGTAAATAAAGATACTACATCGAAACTTACTAAAATATCTTCAGGAGTCAGAATTAAAGCTTCAATTTTCTCTATAAAATGACGTGAGTCCTTTATATATGAGTCAGTTTTTCCAATATATGGTTGTAAACGAGTTGTTAGATATCTTGTTATTTCGTACGTAGGAGAATTGATAGCACTAACAATCGGTCTCAGAGGAAGGTCTTTCTTATGTACTTTGGGTAGGCCATAGAGTCTACGACACATAGCTTCAGTCTTCAATAAAGCTCTTTTTTCTTCTTCTTGAATAGAAGTGGCCGATTTTATCAGATTATTTGTTTTCCGTAGTACGCTGGCTGTAGGATCTTTCTTAAGTTTTTTGTATTGTCCTGACGTTAAAAGATTCAAAATTTTGCTTTGATAAACTTCTGTATTTAAAACGACAGTAGCATTCCCTTTATCAGCAGGAACAATCACTATGTCTTCATCTGCATTTAGATCTCTCAGAGCCTTTCTTTCGCCATTGGTTAAGTTACTTTCCAGAGGTTTACTGCGGCATAATACTCTGGTGGTTTCGATCCGGATTGCATTTGCAGTTTCTTTGGGGAGAGTACGTATACCTGCTTCTACATTTGCAATAATATCTTCAACAGGAACTTTCGGAGGTGTTATAGCGTAGTTTCCTCCTTTTGCAAGAACTGAAATTTCGTCTTGAGATAAAACTCTGTCTGACTTGTTAATAACAGTTTCGGACATCACTATATTATTTGTAGATTCTGCATTTTTATTTCTGACAAAGATTATCCCTGCATATCACGTGTAACTCTGGTCACGCCCACTTTCTACGATATATAAGTCGCTCTCAGACGTCCGACCTGTCAGCCGGCAAGACTCACCGGAGGAGAAACACCCCTCTGAAGATGTCCAGCGCAGCTCTGGACGAAACGTTAGGAGCTGAAGAGTCTCATGGACCACGAACTTACATCCCGGAAGGTTTAGCAGAAGATTTGTAGATAGACTTGTGCACAGGGAATGTGCCAGGGGGTGCTTCCAGTAATAGTAATCCTATGTCCCGCTTTATGGTATCCTCCTCGGATCCCAGAGATTCCTGGCGAGTTCCGTATTCTAACCTCTCAATAGCCTACTTTTCAGCCAAGCAAGTGAAGAGCAGGCGGCCCACTAGCAGAAGTTGTCCTCGACGTACCTTGTCGGTGAGTTCCATGACGCGCATTCGTGCAGTCCTCCCTACTCCCTCTCAGGACATGACGGTGGACGAGACAGATCGTCAAAATCACAAGCTGGTTGGAGGGCCGAGTCCGTAAAGCTCGAGATGTCGTTCTCAAATTGCGAGAAATCCGTCGACCTTGCTGACCAACGTAGGGGTTGGCAAGCGGGAAGACAAGCAGTAGAAATCACCGCCGTGTGCGAGGGTGGGGGGGGGGGGGGGGGGGTATGCTAAGCTTGGCTTCCCATGAAGGCAACAAAACGGGTCATAGAATATCGCCGTTGTTCTGTAACAGTGACGCGGATGACAGCTAAAGGGGCTCTGCTGTGAAAAGCAACGGCACGCTAGAAAATCACTCTTGGTCCTCCGGCCACACGGCGGTGCCGCTTCGCAATGAGCTCCGATGCCCAGCAAAGATGTGTCTTGAGACACACTGGACAGTAGTGGGGTGTCAAACTGTCGCCGGCCATACAGCCCGACAACCAGTAATGGTGGTCTTGCATGCCACTCCTTTTCATAGCAGCTCCCCTTTGCCGGCCGCGGTGGCCGAGCGGTTCTAGGCGCCTCAGTCTGGAACCGCGCGACTGCTACGGTCGCAGGTTCGTCTCCTGCCTCCGGCATGGATGTGTGTGATGTCCTTAGGTTAGTTAGGTTTAAGTAGTTCTAAGTTCTAGGGGACTGATGACCTCAGATGTTAAGTCCCATAGTGCTCAGAACCATTTGAATCAAGCTCCCCTTTGGTTACCATCCGCGGCACTCTTACAACACAGCAGTACACAGACGTTACTCAACGCCCTGTTTCGTCGCCCTTCATGGCAAGCCACCCTGGGCTTAATTACAGCAATATAATCCCCTCTCACATACGGCGAGAGTTTCTACCGCTTGTCTTCGTGATTGTTAAACCCCTAACTTGGCCAGCAAGGGCGCCGGATCTTTCCACAGTTGCGAACGTTAGGAGCCCTCCAACCTTCTCGAGATTTTGACAGTGGAACGTGCCAGTTTCACAGAATTTGTTACAATATCCGTCGGAAAGACTTCCAGAGTCTATCAATGGCAAGGCGAATAACTGTTGTATGAGGGCCACAGGGTCACCAACACATTATTGACGTTTTCAATTTGTGATGCTCTTTCTCTTGGATAAATCATCCATAGGTTCAGTAGTCACTTGTTCGTCCGCAGACGTACATCGCTTCTACCCATTTTCCGTCCCATTTGGATAATTCCTTTATTGTTCGTCTCCTTTTCTTTGAAAAGAGCTGCGTAGGGGGTGGTAGGATTGAAAACACGATATAACAAAAATCACTAGAAAAATGTGAAAATTATAATCAAACAAAACATTGTGATACATATCAAACAATTCTGTTATCAGGTAAAAAGTATTATCTTGGCGAAGAATTGCGACAGTTCAGATTTATGATTATTGATGTCTTAAATAATTAAAAATAACTGAAAAATCCCCGTTTAAGTAGAATTAGCTATCAGGACCGTGTTTTGAGCACGTCGTTCGACAGCGATACCACAGCTGCATCAAAAGGCACTCCCCAAAATTAATATGCGCATTACTCTAATATTAGTCTTTATAGTATAAGTTCACGGAAGCGGTACGGAGGCAAAAGCTGTTAAATCACTGCGTATAAAAAAGAGGTGGTACTTCCAGAACAGATCAGTAAAGATTCATAAAAGAGTATGAAAAACTGAAATGCAAGAAAAGTTTGGGGAAGTACACCTTCTCTCAAACTGAATCCAGATACCCCTATTTAGTGTGTAATTGGCTACTAGATGGCACAAGCTAGTATAAAAAGAAGCGGAGACGATTGTGTTGTGAGCAGAGAATAGCAGGTTGAGCTGGTAGGAGAACTCGGAATGTGTATTGGTCACTGGATGTCACCTGAGTAACAAATCGATCAGGGACATTCAAACCCTTCTAGAGCTAACTATGTCGTCGGTTCATCTACATCTAAATAGATACTCTGCAAATCAAACTTAATTGGCTAACAGAGGGTTCATCGAACCACCTTCACAAAAATTCTCAGTTATTCCAATCTCGAGCAGCGGGCGTTAAAACGAACAACTGTATCTTTCCGAGCGAGCTCTGATTTCGCTTATTTTATTATGATGATCGTTCCTCCCAATACAGATCGGCATCAACAACATATTTTCGCATTCGAAAGATAAAGTTCGTGATTGAAATTTCGTAAGAAGATTCCACCGCAATTGAAAACGCCGAAATGATATCCACTCTAAATGCTGCATCATGTCCGTGATACTCGCTGTCCTATTTCTCCATATTACAAAATGTGCTGCTCTTCTTTGAACTTACTCCATGTGTCTAGTTAATCCTATCTGCTAAGGATGCCAGATTGAGCAGCAGTACTCCAAAAAAGGACGGACAAGCATAGTGTAGGCAGTCTCTTTAGCAGATCTGTTATATTTTCTAAGTGTTCATCCAAAAAAACCCAGTCTTTGGTCTCCCTTCTCCACAACATATTCGATAGGTTATTTCCAATTTAAGTTGTTCGTAATTGTAACTCCTAGGTAATTAATTGAATTTACGGCCTTTAGATTTGACTGATTTACCGCGTAACAGAAGTTTGACGGATTCCTTTTAGAATCCTTGTGGATGACCCCACGTTTTTCATTATTGAAGGTCAATTGCCAATTTTCACACCATACAGATATCTAATCTAAATCGTTTAGCGATTTGTTTTCATCTTCTAACGACTAGTAGACGATAAACGACAGCATTATCCGCAAAGAACTCAAGACGATTGCTCAGATGGTCTCCTAATTTATTTATATAGATAAGGAACAGTAGTGGGCTTATAAGACCACCAGAAATCACTTCTGTGATTCCATAAGCATGCAATTTCATTGCAGACTGGTTGTATGGTACAGTGTCAGAATTCTTCTGGAAATCTAAAAATAAGGAGTTAATTTGAAATCCCTTGTCAGTAGCACTCAACACTTCCTGTGCGTAAAAAGCTAGTTATGTTTCACAGACGTAATGTTTTCTAAACCAGTGTTGACTCTGTGTCGATAGACCGTTCTTTTCGAGGTAATTCACAACGTGCAAACAAAATGTACGTTCCAAAATTCTGCTGCATATCGACGTTAATGATATGGCCCTGTAATTTAGTGGATTACTCCTGCTACCTTTCTTGAATATTGATGTGACCTGTGCAGCCTTCCAGGCTTTGGGTGCGGATATTTCGTCGAGAGAGCGGTTGTATGTGATTAAATGTGGAGCTACTGCATCTGCATACTCTGAAAGGTATGTAATTAGTATACAGTCTGGACTGGAGGACTTCCTCTCATTAAGCGATTTAAGTCGCTCCAGTACTCCTAGGATACGTAATTCTAAGCTACTCGTGGCGGCAGCTATTCTTGATTCTAATTCGTGAATATTTATTTAGTCTTCTTTAGAGAAGAAATTTCGGAAAGTTGTGTCCAGTAAAACTGCATTACAAGCACTCTCCTCGATAGCATAACCATTGCTATCGTGCAGAGAAGGTATTGATTTTGTCTCGCCGCTAGCATACTTTACATACGACTAGAACCTCTTTGGATTTTCTGCCAGGTCTCGAGACAAAATTTAGTTGTTGATGTGATTGTGAATTAGAAACGTGAAAGAACTGTTGGATCTTGTCCACTTTTCGTTTATAAGGTCTCTAAAAGTGCTGCGTCCTCGGAATGGTATACAACAATTCAAAAATATAACATTAATAGTTTTATTTTGATAAATCAAATTGACAATACTTAACTTTGGAGTTACATCAGTGTCGCAAGAGACGTGCAAATAGTAATAGTGTTCGCTATAGAGAAAGTGTCCGCAGCTCGTGGTCTTGCGGTAGCGTTCTTGCTTCTCACTCACAGGGTCCCGAGTTAGTTTCCCGGCAGGGTCAGGGATTTTCCCTGCCTCGAGATGACTGGGTGTTGTTGTGTCGTCTTCATCATCATTCATCCCCATTACGGTCGGAGGAAGACAATGGCAAAACACCTCCACTAGGACCTTGCCTAGTACGGCGGTTGTGGACGATAACATTCCTGGAATCGATTGGCCTGCCCAGAATCCAGACCTGAACACTGTGGAACATCTTTGAGATGAGTTAGAACGTCAACTTTGCCTGAAACACATGCGTCTGACATCAGTAGCTTCCGTGGTTTCAGCTCATGGAGAACGGTTTGTCACTCGTCCAGAGTCCTTCAGACAGCTCATTGAAATTATCCCCAGCAGATTAAAAATCGTGTTAAAGGTGAAGAGCCAGTACATCCCACATTTATCTCCAGCAAATGGTGTCCGGATACTTCTGATCAGACAGCGCACATACATGTAAAAAGATTGATATAGAAAGGGACGGATAATTCTGTTAATTTTATCTGTTAGTTGAAAGTGTCTCTTATTGGTACGTGGTACTCACTGGAATTACACCGGCCTAAGTTCGAAGGGCCATGACCCATCATATGGGGGGTCATGGCGCGTCACGGCCCATCGAACATAGGCCGGTGTGAGGTGAAGGTTACACCATTAAGTTAAGTAACGGTTTAGACTTTGTACATATGTACTGTTTGTGTTTTCCTTCTTTCGTTTATACACGTATAGCTACGGTGTTCTTTTAATCTCTGACAAAGGCACTTGTAGGCTTTATTGTTCTGAAGAAGGTGTAGTTATCTACGCCGAAACCTAGGTTAACACTAGGTGCTTTTTTCGCAATCGAGGCGGGTTACTAGTTTTTTAAAATACAAATTTAAAATTTACTTTCTACGTGGTTGTTCAGAAAGTAATCCACCATATTTGTTTTTCTTCAACAATTTTTTATTGAACATAATGAAAGTTACACATACGAAAGAGTAGTGTTTTATCTCCACACCCTATATTTCCACGTAATCTCCATCCCAGCCTATGACATTCCTCCAGTGCCAAACAAGGGCGTGTATGCCCTGTCGGTACCAAAACTGTCCTTGTGGCGGAGCAAGTGCTTTACTGTGTCAATCACCTCCTCTTCATCCTCAAAATGTCTTCCAGGAATGCGCCTCTCTCGCGAATGGCATCAGCTCGCTACTACATGTCAGGTGTGACAACCGTACACGGTCTCCCCGACCGCTGCAAATCGTGGAGCTCCGCCGAACCGCCTTCCGATGACCTCACCCTCCGTGCCCAGCGACTAACTGTACTTCTGTCGACAGCAGATGCTACATAGACTTTGCACAAGCGTTTGTGAATGTTCACCACAGTTTCTTTCTCTGCAGTGAGAAGTTCAATGACGGTGCATTGCTTGTAACGTATACCACCTACAGACGCTATTTTGAAACAGTCCTGCAGCTACGCTATCTGTCGGAAGTGACGGAAACTTAGCGCGCTCACTGAGGAGACTTCAAATAATGCATACGTAACTTTTCGGATTATTAGCATTGTTTTCGGCTGAGAAAAAAAATGCAGTGCGTTACTTTCTGGGCAACCGTCGCAGCTGCTTCATTTACCCAATTAATCTTACTAGTATATATTTGCAAGGTCCCTCCCGCCGGAGGTTCGAGTCCTCCCTCGGGCATGGGTGTGTGTGTTGTTCTTAGCATAAGTTAGTTTAAGCTAGTTTAAGTTGTGTGTAAGTCTAGGGACCGATGACCTCAGTCGTTTGGTCCCTTAGAAATTCACACACATCTGAACATTTGAACTAGTATATATTTCCTGTTTGTAATTTAGGATCTATCAATGTCAATATTATTTTGTTCAGCCATACCTTTGGACATGTCACAGTGAAATAATCCCTCTTCTTTTATTCTTAGAGCTAACGTTAACACTTTTCATCTCTGAAAAAGGAGATTCTCAGCAGATGCACTAGTTTAAAATTTTGGTTCCTGAAAAGTATCATTACAGCACAAACTTATCTTTGTACGTGATGATGACGCAACAGCCGAAAATCGGTTTGAGAAATAAATAATAGACATTGTAGAATATTACACCAGTGTTTTGTTTGTTTCCATTCATAATCAATTGATTATATGCATCTCTGAAACCTGCAGTCGATGTTACACTGACAGAAGACGATACAATTATGTCACACAGCTTCATCCACCACAGTGTAAATATCTTTGTGTAGAATAATAATATTATAATACGAGGTTGTGGGTCGTGTTTTCAATTTGTCTGCCAGACATACTCCCACAATCCACAAAATTCTTTTCAAAGCGTGTAAATGATTTAAACCGTAGATTGATATAAAATGATTTTTAAAAATTGTTTCTTATTAGCCATTATAATTTTTCTGTCTGTATTGAGTGTCAGACTCCGAAACGTCACATTTGAGAGACGCGTGTACTAGACGCAGAAATGCAATAACGTCCCACCATTTGAAAACGGCAGCGTCCTAAGAAAATGCGTTATGTTAAGCTCCAATAGGATTTAAAAAGAATAAATGAAGCAATAAAGCGTCTGCAAGTAGTGTCTGTAAACTCGAATTTAAAACAGAAGTAATCCAATTAACCGTGTTACTGTAACCGTTCGAAGATGTTATTACCTCTGGGCTGAGAATTTGCCGACACGACTGCTCCATTTCCATGTTAAAAGGGATAATTTTGTTTACATTAAAACTTTCCTCTCGGCCCTGTTATCTCAGAGGATCCAGACTGTGGCATTATGAACTTAATGGACTCATCTCTGTTCCGGAGGAAAGCAGGTTTAGGAACCACTTAAGTCAGGAGGTTTCCGGTAACTCAATAATTCTAGTGAGCCGCCTTCTGATACTGTTATCATGCTAAATGCTGCTATTAGAAGACATTTCTGTCTTCATGTATAAGTACGATTATCATTACTTTTACACTTCCGTAACACATACATAGTTTACATTAACTACTTTAACGTAAATGAAACTGCTATTTTATCTAGTATCTAGGAAGATACAAACTGAAGTAACGAGATAAAGCGAATGAGTGCCTAAAGGACGAAGTGCTAATAGCTTTTAGTATGAACTGTAACCATCCACGTTCTTGAAACATACATTTTCTTGATTCATATCTATCAAGGGACTACAATATTTTACCGCTGAAACACAACATTTTATGACTTTCACTGTTAAAGACGAATTTCACACGCTGA
Source organism: Schistocerca serialis cubense (assembly GCF_023864345.2). Classification (NCBI taxonomy): domain Eukaryota; kingdom Metazoa; phylum Arthropoda; class Insecta; order Orthoptera; family Acrididae; genus Schistocerca; species Schistocerca serialis. The sequence continues at coordinate 154,366,131 of NC_064647.1, read as the reverse complement.
CTACAGAACATACGTAAAACCGATGCAGAAATAGAGCTTTCTGTCAGGAGTTACGACTGAAGTACTTTTACGCGATGGTGATTCTATAAATACTACAACATTTTCATACACAGTGCTGTTGTTACTGACGTAGTTTTTATTCTCAAGACTGCTTTATCGCATCTCCCCATACTAATTTATCATGTGCAACGTACTTCATTTCAACACGATTACTGCAACCCTTATCCATTTAGGCAAGCTTTCTTCAAATCAACTTTGGTCGTCCTCCAAAATTTTTACCGCCCCACACTGTTGACTAGTGAGCAAATCGACAATTTCTTGGCGTCTCGGGTTAAATCCTATTAACAGACCCCTTTTCTTAGTCTATTTGAGTCAGTTCGGTACATCCTCGACAGATAGTCTACCCGTCTAGCATGCCTCTATAGGATCACATTTCAAAGGCTTCTCTTCTACTCTTGTCTGTGCTCTCAATTCCGTACAAGACCACGTTACCAAATTCTTTCAGAAAGGAATCCTTAACACTTCGTTTTATTTGCCAAAATATTTCTCTTTTCTACAATCAATTTCGTCCAATACACTACTGGCCATTAAAATTGCTACAACAAGAAGAAATGCAGATGATAAACGGCTATTCATTCGACAAATATACTAGAACTGACATGTGATTACATTTTCACGCAATTAGGGTGCATAGATCCTGAGAAATCAGTACCCAGAATAACCACCGATTGCCGTAATAACGGCCTTGATACGCCTGGGCATTGAGTGAAGCAGAGCTTGGTTGGCGTGTACAGGTACAGCTGCCCATGCAGCTTCAACACGATACCACAGTTCATCAAGAGTAGTGCCTGGCGTATTGTGATGAGCCAGTTGCTCGGCCACCATTGACCAGAGGTTTTCGATTGGTGAGAGGTCTGGAGAGTTTGCTGGCCAGGGCAGCAGTTGAACATTTTCTGTATCCAGAAGGGCCTGTACAGGACCTGCAACATGCGATCGTGCATTATCCAGCGGAAATGTAGGATTTCGCAGTGATCGAATGAAGAGTAGAGCCACGAGTAGTAACACATCTGAAATGTGACGTCCACTGTTCGAAGTGCCGTCAATGCGAACAAGAGTTGACCGAGACGTGTAACCAATGGCACCCCATACCATCACGCATGGTGATACGCCATTATGGCGATGACGAATACACGCTTCCAATGTGCGTTCACCGCGATGTCGCCAAACATGGACGCGACCATCATGATGCTGTAAACAGAACCTGGATTCATCCGAAAAAATGACCTTTAGCCATTCGTGCACCCAGGTTCGTCGTCGAGTGCACCATCACAGGCGCTACCGTCTGTGATGCAGTGTCACGGGTAACCGCAGCCATGGTCTCCGAGCTGATAGTCCATGCTGCTGCAAACATCGTGGAACTGTTCGTGCAGATGATTGTAGTGTTGTAAACGCCCCATCTGTTGACTCAGGGGTCGAGACGTGGCTGCACGATCCGTTACAGCCATGCGGATAAGATATTTGTCATCTCGACTGCTAGTGATACGAGTCCGTTGGGATCCAGCACGGCGTTCCGTATTACCCTCCTGAACCCACCGATTCCATATTCTGCTAACAGTCACTGGATCGCGACCAAAGCTAGCAGCAATGTCGCGATACGATAAACCGCAATCGCGATAGGCCACAATCCGACCTTTATCAAAGTCCGAAACGTGATGTTACGCATTTCTTCTCCTTACACGAGGCATCACAACAACGTTTCACCAGGCAACGCCGGTCAACTGCTGTTTGTGTATGAGAAATCGGTTGGAAACTTTCCTCATGGCAGCGCGTTGTATGTGTCGCCACTGTCGCCACTCTTTTGTGAATGCTCTGAAAAGCTTATCATTTGCATATCACAGCATCTTCTTCCTGTCGGTTAAATTTCGCCTCATCTTCGTGATGTAGCAATTTTAATGGCCAGTATTGTACATATTAAAAGATGTAAGCTTAGTAAAATTTCACAATTTTCCCCCTTAAGAAAGCAACCCAAGTCCAGAAGACTTTCACGAGGTTTGTAATCTGTAGTTGGCACTGTCTGTAGATGTGAACAAAACTCTCCTTGGAGAAATTTACAACCCTAAATACAGTAGTAACCTGAGTGAATATTTACAAGATATTCCACTCATACAACAGTCTATGTTTGATACATAGTTCGAGAAAATTTTCGATTCGGAGGACAAATTTCATACCTACCACTAAGTGTTCTTGAGGTTTCCACTGAAATTGTGTTTCTGTTTATATTAGATTACAATAAATGTCTTTAGGATTTTCTTCTTTAATATCTGTTATAATTATTAATGTCGCCTAACTCAATTCCCAAACGTTGTTGCGTTCATGGTATACTAATTTGGAGACCACTGTTACAGAGACATTTAAAATATACTCCGCCGCTGCTCTCGTCATCAGCCGTTAAGGCTGTTTCATTTAACCAGCAGAAAAGGATCGTATTCAGACCATTTCCACATCCCTTGTACTGTATAGATGTATGTTTCACGGTTTATCGATGGAGCCAGCAAGTAAATACTGACCATAACGGGTACCTCGCAGTAATTCGGTCTGTTTACCTCCCTACACTCCTTTTGAGTGGACGCAGTTAAATTTTTAATTTATGTTCTAAAGACTAGACCGTGTAATCCCGTTAAATAATGTGGAATATGCGTGTCCTGTAATATTCTGCGGTTTAATAACGCGTGCTAATCCACGACTTGTGGAGATGAATGAACGCTTCGTATACGGTGCAGTATCTCAAGGCGAAATTCTTATTAAAACGAGCACGGCATACTGAAGTTAAGCTCTTAGCCAATATTCGCGGGATAGCCGACGTGTGCTTTATCTCGCAATATTAGATGAAGGGGACCTCGAACCCTATTAGACCCACAGATGGCGACTAATGATGTTCAGCCTGAAGACTGTGTTGACGCAGCTACCTTATCCAACTAGCACGACGCCGAGTGTTGCAATTAAGAAACTCAGGGAGTGTAAACAATGAAACATCTTTCTCAGAAAGGGGAACAATCCATTGCAGGCTTAGCACAAGCGTCTCGCTTTTGTTCATTCATATATAAATCATCTTACATAATACGTCCAAGGATCAGGAATAGGTCTCTTTGTTAGTGATGAAAATATTGTAAGTAATATTATCTTGGAAATTAGTAATTGATGCTCAGAATACTGACTGTCGAAAAAGAACATAACAAGGCCTGACCTCATTTTTATAAAAAAAAAATGTGTGAGCGAATAACTGAACATTCTAAACTGTTTGTTTCCGTATTTATACTGATAAGAGCATGAGGTGGAAATGACATGCTCCGTAACTTCTGAAACGTCTAAACCAGTTGCAGTCAACCTTTTTTCAGCTGTTGTCCACATATGTACCTCTGCTCTACATCTATATGGATCCTCTGCAAATCACACTTAAGTACCAGGCAGAGGATTCACAGAATCACCCACACAATAAAATTCTCTATTATCCACAAAGCGCGGAAAAAATGAACAGCTATATGTTTCCGTGTACGCTCTGATTCCCTTATTTTATTATGATGATCGTTTCTCCCTATGTATGTCGGGGTCAACAAAATATTTTCGCATTCAGAGGAGAAGATTAGTGATTTCGCCGCAACGAGAAACGCGTTTGTTTTAATGATGTGCTCTATAATGTCAATGAACTCTCTCACCTTGTAACCTCCCCACAAAATTTAATTATAAATATTATTTGGTTAATGATTCTAATTTTAGTGTAACCTCAGAACAAAACTGGTTCCCATTTAATGTACCCACAAAATTCTTTTCTCATTTAATATAAGCTCGAAACAGAAAAGTTCCTAAACCTCGTAATAAAAAATAAATTCAGTAACCTGGTAAAATTTGGACGACAGCAGTGCTGCGTCATGGCCCTGTAAGATCATTCTGAATAAAAAGCAAAAATTCTCACCTCGATAAAGTCGGCAACTATCTGCTCTTACAATAGCTCTTTTCCGGCACAGCTCTATGCAATGCTGGCCTATACATTTGTTATTTATGAAAGGAAGCAAATGATTTTTATTATGCAACAATCGGAATGATCATGCATTGAAAAAAATATTAAATTCTTTAAATTGAAATGAATGCTTGTTATTATTAGGACATTATTAAAAGATATACATGAGAGTTTACATAATACTACTAGATATGTGCGAGGCTGCTTTTTTTACCTTATACAATAATACTCAGGCTCCGACATCGCTGCACCGTGACCCGCCCAGCCAACATGATACACCAGACCAGACCAGACCAGAGCAGACACACACACTGGCAACAACTTACTGCTACTGCTACCCAGTTCGTACAGTCAACACTGCTCTCTGGTCAGCGATTCTCTTATACCTTGCATATCGATCGCAGGCAGTGCATGAGCAATACATCGAAATTACATCTGCTCGGACCTCTTACATAAAATTACATCTGTATTACATCTCCTCGGACCTCTTACATAACCCTCCACCCCTCCACTGGGGGGGGGGGGGGCAAAAATTTGGCAGCGGTGGTGAGTCAATTGGACTTGCCATGAGCAACAAATTTTTCTTAACTAACTAAGTTTAAAGTCACAGAGTATATATGAGTGCAGAACATGAAATGAAATAGAGTGCACATGCACTGAGTACAGAATATATCAAGAAATCACAAAATGTATACGCAATGAGTACAAATCATATTAACAAATGACATAATGTGCATACGCACTGTAGTACAGAACATACCTAGCAATGACAAAATGTATACGCAATGAGTACAAAACATATTAACAAATGACATAAAGTACATACGCACTGTAGTATTTTTTTACCATTTTACAAGAACTAGGATAGGAAAGGGAAGGATTGCATCATGGTTGTAGCACAGTGAGTTGCACGTAGCTGCACTGAAAGTCCATATCTATCTACAGAAGCACAACACCAAGTGAGACAATCTGAAGTTCTCTTCCCTGAAAGGTTAATCAGTGTAGCCAAGACACTGAAATGTCGTATGAATATTCAATGTTATCAATTTGGTAGTACATTAGGTACACCAAACAGTGGAACCATAATAACATCTCCATTGTTCAAGGTAGTGGACACCATGATGTGTCAACACCACACTCTTTCACCAACGTAGAATTAGTGCAGAAACCAAATATAGTGCTCCATGATCATAAGGATAGACAGGACAAACGTATATTGCTGAAATTTCTGGTAAGTCTTATGCTAGTCATCATTGACAATTATGCTAGTCTATCAACCGATTTGAGTAATTGGTGGCACTCATTGCCTAGTCACTAAATATTTCTGTACTATGTATGGAGTATTACAGAATATTATTCATAAGTCATCTGATGACAGTAAATATTGGCACTCATTGGCCAGTTACAAACCATTTTTATACATTATTTAAAAGTGATCATTCAAAGCAAGAGTTAATTAATGGCATACCATTTACATAATTCATCTAGTTATAGTAATCATTGGCACTCTTTGGCCAGTTACAAACCATCAGAAGTCATCCTTCAAAACAGAAGCTAATGAGTGTAGCATCAAGCTACTGGTATTCATATATAATAGCATGTAGGTGACATAATACAAAATTAAAATAAGAAACAGTGGCATTCATTGGCCGTTTACTAAACACATAGTAAGTATTGAATAGTACAAAACATTTTTCAACATTCAAGTGACATACGACGTATTTAAAATAATTATTGGCACTCATTGGCCAGTTACAAAGTATTCTTATATTTCTATAAAACCTTGTTCAGTATTATTCAGAAGTTATCATTCAAAATGAGAGTTAATTATTGGCATAGCAATTATAGAGTATAACAAAAATATTATTTACAGAAATTATTGGCATAGTATTTATGCATTATTATAAAACATCATTCAGTATTACTTACAACTCATCATTCAAGTGACATAGCAAATATTGAAATGTAACACACTGTAACTATTACTCAAGGTCTGTGATTAGAAAACATCATTCAGTATTACTCAGAACTGATAATTCCAGTGACATAAGACATATTTAAAGTGTAACACACTGTAACTATTATTCAAGGTCTGTGATTAGAAAACATCATTCAGTATTACTCAGAACTGATCATTCCAGTGACATAAGACATATTTAAAATGTAACACACTGTAACTATTACTCAAGGTCTGTGATTAGAAAACATCATTCAGTATTACTCAGAACTGATCATTCCAGTGACATAAGACATATTTAAAATGTAACACACTGTAACTATTATTCAAGGTCTGTGATTAGAAAACATCATTCAGTATTACTCAGAACTGATCATTCCAGTGACATAAGACATATTTAAAATATAACACACTGTAACTATTATTAAAGGTCTATTTTTTGTGCTAGCAATGCATTACGTTGGGATCAATAATTAATTGCTGGCGCATGAAAATATTTGCTTCTGACTTATTGCTGCAAATGAAGATAGGTAACATCATTCGTCATGAGTCAGCTGTAGCAAGGTTATGAAACAAGTAGAGTTTATGTGATCACATTCATGAACGACACACACAAATGGGTAAAAAAATGCAAATACTAGAACAGGTTTAATGATTAACTGCTTATAGCATATTAATTTTGTGAATAGCTTGTCCTAGAAAAAATACAAAATGGATTATTAAGGTGGAAGAAGAAACGCATATTATGCTGAAAAGTAGTGAACTTCGAATTAACAGGTAATGAAATGTGTCAATATATATGTACTCTACCTGTCCTTTCGAAAACCTTCAGTCATTATACCATGCGACATAAGACATACTGTCAAAACGAACTGCAACAAATACTTAAATAACTACATAGCATTTCTTAACTAACAGTAAATATATAAACTTCATCATTATCCTCATCTGCAAAGAAAAACTTAAAAGTGGTGCGTTTAGTGGCGATATAAAATTTATCACTATCATCACCTGTAAACAAAAACTTCATTATTCATATCACCATAACTTCATTATTATCATCACCTGCAAAGAAAAACTTCATTATTCATATTGCCATATTCTTCATCACTATTCATCATCATTCATTATCATCTGCAAAAAGACACTTCATTATTCATTATTCATATTACCATTTACTTCATACAACTATTCATAGTATAGAGTTCCTTATTTCTAGCATATTTCATCGCTAAAACTAAGATGTGTAGTTCTGTTTGACACCGTGCATCAATCGCCTCGTATTCTGAAAGAAAAATAATTAGTTAAGACTGCTATCATACGATGTGTATAGTATATTGATGTTAATGTTTGTTAATTCTTATCCATTTACTCTTCGTCACGAGGTACTGCGTCTTCTTTCGTTCATTCCGGAGGTGAAATTCCCATTTCATAGTAATCCACTGTGGTTTGTTTCATTTATTTCATTTACACGTTATTGCTTTCTGAAAATGATGAACAATGATTAATGTCTTTCATTTAAATCATATACCCATTAAATAAAAACTGGTTTCTAGTGATATAATTAAGCATCCAGCATAGCATGACGGAAAACGTAATATGTCAAAAACATAGACAGTGTGCAGGTGCAAAAATATCCACAGAGTATCATAATGTAGTAGCAAAAGAAATGTAAAATAGTCATGATGTTGAGATATCATAAGGCAAAAATGTCAAAGTCAACTGGTGTTTGTTATATCTTAAAGATTTCATAGTGCATACAAACAAACAGGAAAACAATCATACATACATGAAAAATGGAAAATGTGCACGGTCTGATATATAACGACAAGAAATGACTTTCTTTGTGTTCAGCTTGTATGTTGTGTAGTTGATAGAGGCGAGAGTTGAAGACTTTAATGGAGAAAGAATTTGATAAAATTAATATGTCACTAGATAGAATTGCATAATTGTTCATAAAATATGAAAGATTATCTGGAAAATGTGCACGGTCTGATGTGTAACGACAAGAACTGCTACCTGCTAACCTTGCCGGTCACCTGCCAAGAAAAAATATAATCATCAGTAAGTAATCACATAGATATATTTGCATAAGTGGTCATAAAATGTGTAAGTTTATCTGGAAAAATATGCACGGTCTGATGTGTAACGACAAGAAAAGCGACCTGCTAACCTTACCTTGCCGGGCACTTGCCAAGAAAAAATATAATAATCATCAGTAAGTAGTCACATAAATATAATTGCATCATTGGTCATACAAAAATCAGGAAAAGGCATTACAGTGTGATAAATCATAAAGTATGATCATTCAATAAAGGGTTTAATATTGGAGACATGGTGATTGCCTTTACTTTTTCTGGTTCTCAGAGTTTCGACGTGTACTACATTGGGGTGACGAATGCTGCGAATTCTGTATGGACCTGCATATATAAGCTCAAATTTACCACATCTATTCTTTCCTCTGTTAGATAAATAGTGTGTACATACTAATATCTTCTGTCCAATGTGAAAGTCACGGCGTGTACAAACCTGTTTTTGCTGTCTTCTCCGGCGCTCTGCGGAACGTTTGATGTTGTTCAGCGCAATGTCAATTATTTCATGGTGTCGTCGTCGACGAGATGTAGGAAAGGATACTAATTCTTTAATTTTGTTAGGTGGTTCAACATTTTTCAGTATAACAGTCGGAGATAGCATAGATTCATTTGGTATGGAATTAATTACATCCTGGAATGAGAGTATTTGTGTGTCCCAATCAATCTGTCTTTTATGGCAGTATATTCTACACAGTGTACCAATTTCTTTCATTAATCCTTCACAAGGGTTCGAAGAAGCATGATACTTGGATATATAGATCGGAGAAATGTTTCTTGTTCGTAACATACGTGTCCATATAGCAGATCGAAAGAGTGGTCCATTGTCGGAAAATACTTTCAATACATGCCCTACACGAAATAAAAAATGTTTTACAAATGCTTTAGAAACAGATTTAGCAGTAGCTTTGAGTAACGGAGTGAAGGTAACAAATTTTGAAGTGAGTTCAACAGCGACAAAGATGTAGCAAAAACCTCTATTAGTTCTGGGAATCGGATCAAAAATGTCTACAGCGGCCATGTGTTTCAATTTAACAGGTACAATGGGATGTAACGGAGGAATATGTGAAGTCGTGTCTGACGTAGCTTTCTGGCAGATTTTACATGACGCTAAAACTCGTCGAATACGTTTCTCCATGTTGGTAAAATAACAGTTCTGTCTCAATATTAGAAAACATTTTCTGGCTCCATAGTGTGCGTAACTTAAATGAGTATATCAAATTAATTTGTTAACAAGCTCGTCAGAAATGCATAGTAACCAATTGTTGCTGTCATAGTGAGAGCGGCGAAACAGAATATTATTGCGTACAGTGTAATAGTTTCTAATGGTAACATTATTCCTATCTTGCCAAAGGTGTTTAATTTCTTTCCATACGTTGTCTTTACTCTGCTCTTGTGCTATGTCTCGTAATGACGACGAAATGAAATTTTCAAATGCAACTTGTTGAATGTACATGACGCTGAAATTTGCTTTGCAGAAGTTGGTTGCGATGTCTTGTTGATTGTTGCTGAGAGAACGGGATAGTGCGTCTGCTACAATACTTTGTGTACCGGGAATGTGAACAATTGTAAAATTAAATTCCTGTAAATAAAGTTTCCATCTGCTTAATCTGTCGTGTGTAAATTTAGCGGAAAGTAAAAACTGTATAGTTCTTTGATCTGTGTAAACGATAGTGTGTCTTCCATAAAGAAAGTGCCTAAATCTCGTAAATGCCCATACAACACATAATGTTTCAAGTTCTGTAACAGAATAATTGCGTTCAGCAGGTGACAGAATGCGACTCGCAAAGGCGATGTTTTAATTACTGTAGTACCATCTTCTTCAATTTCCTGAAAAATGTGTACGCCTAAAGCGGTGTTAGAACTGTCGGTAGCGATGGAAAAATTTCTAGTAAGATCTGGATGTGATAAAAGTGGTGCGTTCAACAAAGCTTCTTTCAGATTCACAAATTCAAAATGTGCTTGGCTATCCAAGGACCAAATAGTGTTTTTACCTGTCAGTTGACGTAATCTAGGGGTGTCAAAGCAGAGTAATGACTAAATTTACGAAAAAAGTTAATTAAACCAAAAAGCTGCGTAATTGTTTCTTCGTCGTAGGAACAGTAATGTCACGTAAAGCTTGAAGTTTTTCCGGGTCTGGCGCAATGCCTTCTCCTGAAATTACATGTCCAAGAAATTGTATAGAAGTTTTCCCAAAGTGCGATTTACTGAGATTAACTGTGAGTCCTTGTGCACGTAAAGTTCGTAACAGTTGTTCAAGAATCAGATTGTGTTCAGACCAGTTAGCTCCTGCAATAAGAATGTCGTCTACATACGTTGTGATGCTGTCTTTAAGTTCTGTCGGAAGTATGCTATTCAAACCGCGAATAAATGCTGCTGAAGAAATAGTTAAACCGAACGGTAATTTACAAAATTGATAACAGTCACCAAAACAGAGAAAAGCCGTGTACTTTCTGCGGTTCGGATGGAGCTGAATTTGCCAAAATCCCGATTTCAAATCTAATGTGGAACAAATATCAGTACCATGAAATTTCTGTAGAAGTTCTTCTAGTGTCTGTGGGCGATCTGTTTCATTAATAATAACGTCGTTGATGTAACGCGAATCAACTACGAGACGAAGTGAACCATCCTTTTTCTTAACAATATGGAGTGGGTTTATGTACGGACTAACTGCCGGTTCAATAATTCCTTGGTCAAGCATAGCTTGCAATTTTTTCTTAACTTGTTCTCTGTGAATATACGGAATGGGATAATGTTTGGTTTTAAATGTGTCGTGCTGTTTATCTTGAAATTCATACATTAAACCGGACATAGTGCCAGGGACGTTGTCAAAAACTGGAGCTTGCTGTAAAAGAATTTTGCGCAGTTGCGTGCGTTCGTCGTCTGTATTTGCACTGCTCTGTTTAAATTTATCAGAAATCATTTGCATAACGTCATAGTCAGCTTCGTCTGGATTATTATAGTTGTGTACGTACGTATCTGTGAACAATGTGTAATGACAGTCTATGTTACGTGATGCGGAAATGACCTCTGTACGATTAATTGTTTGTTCTTCTGCAGATAAAGAGTGCTGAAATTCTAATGCCAGTTGCACATTTTCATCCTTTAACATTAAATAGGAATTTTGAAAGTCAATAATTGCGTCGTGTTGTAGCCGGAAAATTCGTACCTAAAATAACGTCTGTTGTCAATAACGGAACAATCCAAAAATTTGAATAAAATGTATGACCTACAATACAAAATGATAAATGTGTCTGTAATTTTACATCTACTCCTTTACCAGATACTGCTCCTTTTACTTTAGTTTTGCCTAATGGTAATATAGGATAGGTATTCTCTTTGTTACATTCGTTGTAAGTTTCCTCATTTATAACTGACATAGGTGATCCAGAATCGATTACTGCTGAAAATTTGGATGATCCAATCTTTACTTCAATGACAGGGTGTGAAATGGTTTTTTTGAATAACTGGTCTTTCCTGCAAAAGAGTGTCTCGGATGTCGTCAAAAGTAATAACATTTTCGTGAACAAGATTCTGCGTGTCAAAAGTATTGCTTGCGTTGCTGGAAGATGCAACCTTTACTGTATCTAGTCAAATTCTATCTGACGTGTTATCATTTGCGGGAGGATGCTGTGGCATTTCCACTATTTGTACTGTTCTGTTATTTCTTCTGGCGTATTACGTTCGGGATGATATCTACTGTCTGGTTCATTCATGATAATATGTTGTTGCGAATGATTTTGCTGCTGATAAGACCGACTGTTATTAAACATACGCTGAAAATTGTGACCATTATTTTTACGTCTGTCATGATAGACATTGCTATATGGTGCATTGCGATAGGAATTGAAATGATGTGTTTTCTGTACTTACTGGTTTCCTTGCAGCGGTGCGTTACTATTTGGTGGAGCCGATGCTATAAGTGCACGCGGCGAAACATTAAAGCTTGGTTGACCTTGCAGACTACATTGTTGGTTAGGTATGCTAACCGGCTGGCTTTGATGCTGTTACGGTGAAAAGCGCCTATTGTTATCAAAATGTGTTTGCGACTGCTGAAAATTTTGTACATACTGATGATTAAAACTTTATCTGTTATTAAAATTACGGCGGTAGTTGTCATTTCGGGAGTGTCTAAAGAAAACTGTCACTTTCGGGAAAATTTGTCATATCAGATTTTCTTTAGACGTTTCTAATCGTAGATAGATCGATAGTTGAAGACCTGTTTTGATAAATATAAAGGATAGTAAAAGAGAAGGCAGCAGTGCAGAAAACTAAAGATGAAATAGCACTACTACGGCTCGGGGCCCTGTGCACCCTACGGCACATATTCATCGAAGTGTAATGAATCCCCTGAGGTCTATTTCGCGTTGCAAATAAATTGTAGCTTCTACGTTACAGGCAATGCCGGTGATAATTGAAAAACAAATTGTTGTATCCAATCCAATTCTGGTTTCTGCATTACAGGAAATGCCGGTGAAAATTCAAAAGCAGATTGTCGTATCCAGTCGAAAGAGTTCTATCATTCTTAAATACCTTAAATTTTCTCATCAATAGAAAGTGCTTGTAATCAAAATTATGGTCTCTGTATGTCTGAACAGGTTCAGGATTGTATGAGAATCTATTTGTCTGTGACTGTTCGGAATCTAACTCACGTACTCTTTGTAAATTATCTAAATTATACTGGCTGTGTAAGTCTGACAAATGTTCGCAAAGTGGCGTATGCTGTGATGTATTAGTGACTGAAACATGATTCATCTCTGTCACTTCTTGCTGTAAAGTTGACAATTTTCTACGTAATGTATTATTGGACGAATCTATATCACTGATTGTCTGCTGTAAATTTTGAAATTCAGGTGTTTGATTAAACAAAACAGGTGACGTATCGTCTGATTTGGTGTCATTATTACTTTCGATAACATCAACACGACTGGCCAATTCATCATATTTTTCAGTCAGTGCTTTTACCTGATCATCGTTTTTATTATCAGAAGCATTAATTTGTTTTTGTATTTTACGTGTGGTTTCGTTCAATTTTTTAACGTCTGCTTTGATGGCATCGGGATCCTGTATTAGTTCTAATTGTTCAAGTCTGTCGGTCATTGTCTGAAAGTCTACTGCGTGTGTGTCTGTTTCTGTTTTAAGATCGGAGATTTCATCATGCAATTCGGTGTTCAACTGTTTGATTTCGTCCGATACTGTAGCAATATTGTTGTCTACGTATGTTTTTGCTTTCGTAAACAATTTACGCTTATCTTCCTGTCTCTGTGCAGTAATTGTTTCCATGACTTGTCGCTTTACTTTATTCTGTTCCTGTATAAATTTACGGTAACGCGTTTCACTGTTTTGTAGGTGGTGATTAAAACGTTCGTCAATTTGACTGTTCTGTTGGTCAAATTTCGCGTCTACTTTTGCATCCAGTGTGCGTGAAAGTTCTGCTGACATTAATTTAAACTCGTCGCGTAACTGTGTTGCGTTTTCAGAGCATTGTTTAGAGACTGCACTAATTTCGTCTCTAAGTAATTTAGTTGTGGCTGCATGTGTGCTACTTAATTCTTGAGCCACAGATCTAATTTCTTCACTACTGCTCCTAGCACAAGCCTTAATTTCCTCACGTAATTGTTTTTTAGTATCATGACATTGCGCGGCAACGGCTGTAATCTGTTCATTAAGTTGTTTGAAATTGTTGTCTTGTTTTTCATTGTTATCATTAAGTTGTTGTTTGATATTTTCACTGAGTTGTTTGTTTGATTCATTAATTTGTTGTTTGAAATTGTCGTCTTGTTCTTTCTTCGACTGTTTGAAATATTCATTAAGTTGTAGCAATAATGACATAAATTGATCCATGCCAGTATTACCTACTCTATTCTCTGTGCTGTTTAATAGCGTACCTGCAATTGTCACGTTTTGTATAACCATTTGGTCATTCTGTGATTTTTGAAAAGGTTTGCCAATCGGACGTGCACTGTTGGTCACTATACCGGAATCAAATAAATCTGACGTATTCTGATTACACTGTCCATTTTCGTTAGAAACATTTATCTGTTTGTAATTCAAATTTTGCAAACCGGGTGTGTTAAACTGGGCAGCGTTCATTGTATCAGAACGTGCTGCGTCATCAATTGTCGTTAAATTGACAGAGGACACAATTGAATTTGTTTGCTCATCATTAGCATTAAAATCATTACTAATGGTCGGTACGCACTGATTGTCTGTAAATGGAGGATTATCATTATCATTATCAAAGAGCAACAAATTGCCGATGATCTGTGAAAGAAAGAGTGACAAATTAGTAAATGCGTTGCGCCAGACGCAAACTACATTTAAGTAAATACGCGCAGATATATGACTACTTCTCAGAGATTCACAAAGAAATACGATCCTGGCCGGTTGTCGCCAAGTGTAACCTCCCCACAAAAAATATATAATTTAAATATTATTTGGTTAATGATTCTAATTTTAGTGTAACCTCAGAACAAAACTGATTCCCATTTAATGTACCCACAAAATTCTTTTCTCATTTAATATAAGCTCGAAACAGAAAAGTTCCTAAACATCGTAATAAAAAATAAATTCAGTAACCTGGTAAAATTTGGACGACAGCAGTGCTGCGTCATGGCCCTGTAAGATCATTCTGAATAAAAAGCAAAAATTCTCACCTCGATAAAGTCGGCAACTATCTGCTCTTACAATAGCTCTTTTCCGGCACAGCTCTATGCAATGCTGGCCTATACATTTGTTATTTATGAAAGGAAGCAAATGATTTTTCTTATGCAACAATCGGAATGATCATGCATTGAAAAAAATATTAAATTCTTTAAATTGAAATGAATGCTTGTTATTATTAGGACATTATTAAAAGATATACATGGGAGTTTACATAATACTACTAGATATGCGCGAGGCTGCTTTTTTACCTTATACAAAAATACTCAGGCTCCGGCATCGCTGCACCGCGACCCGCCCAGCCAACATGATACACCAGACCAGACCGGACCAGAGCAGACACACACACTGGCAACAACTTACTGCTACTGCTACCCAGTTCGTACAGTCAACACTGCTCCCTGGTCAGCGATTCTCTTATACCTTGCATATCGATCGCAGGCAGTGCATGAGCAATACATCGAAATTACATCTGCTCGGACCTCTTACATAAAATTACATCTGTATTATATCTGCTCGGACCTCTTACAACCTATTTCTCGATGATACACACGTGCTGCTCATTTTTGAACTTTTCCGATGTACTCCGTTAATCCTATCTTGTAAGGATCCCACACCTCGCAGCATATTCCAAAAGAGGACGGACAAGCATAGTGTAGGCAGTCTATTTAGTAGATCTGTTTCATATTTTAAGTGTTCTGCCAATAAAAAGCATCTTCTTGGGTCGCCTTCCCCACAGCATTTTCTATGTGTTAAATCCTATTTAAGTTCCTTGTAATTGTAATTCCTAGGTATTCAGTTGAATTTATGGTCATTAGATATGATTTGTTTATCGTGTAACCAAAGTTTAACGGTTTTCAATTAGCACTCATGCGGATGATCTCACACTTTTTCTTTTAGGGTCAATTGCCAATATTCACACCGTGTCGACACCTTTTCTAAATCGTTTTCCAATTTTGTTTGATCTTCTGACGACTTTATTAAATAATAAACGACAGCATCATCTGCAAACGACGTAAGACTGCTGCTCAAATTGTCTCCTAATCGTTTATATAGATAAGGAACAATAGAAGGTGTGTAACACTACTTTACAGTACGTCACAAATCACTTTTCTTTTACTCGGCAACTTTCCTTGAATTACAACGAACTGTGACCTCTCTGATAGAAACCCACGAATCCAGTGACATAACTGAGACGATATTTCATAAGCACGCAATTTCACTACAAGCTGCTTTTGTGGTACAGTGTCAAAAGCCCTTCGGAAACCTGGTATAAATCTGAAATCATATGTCGGCAGCACTAAACACTTCGTGTGTGTAACACATGTTCAGATTATTAGTCAAAATCATCCACCGACTAACGAATTTACTACCGCTGCTACAATTATGCCTGCCCTGAATATCATTTTAATGGCGGAATGAAAAGCATCCAGCAGTAACTGAAAGGACCGATCATCATATTGTGAGATTCTACACCAGCACTTATTCTTCTGAAACCCTTAGACGGTGGAGGAATTAATTATCCCCTGGCAAGAGACATACAGAAATTGCTATCATTATTCTAAAGCCGTCGAAATAGCGGCCAGTCACTACTAAGAAAAATTTATTGCATTAAGGAATCGAAATGATAAACTTTCTGGTCACCAAACCCACTCGCGTTGACGAACGCAGTCATTCTGGAATCAATAGATACCTTGCATCACACGAAGGTTTAGAACTTCAATAAGGGGAGAGTGTCACAGAGAATGCCGTATTTCCACCAGGAGTAGGGGAAGAGCTCACACACAAATATGTTGTTGCCGGTGTTATTCAGTCACTACATTCGGAAATAAGGAAAGTCAACAGAGGAGAAATTTGGAAAGAAAATTAACTTTTAGGGACAAGAGCTAACAACTCATTGATGACAGCGTACCTTTATGAGAAACGCAAAATAACTTCGAAGATAAATTGAACAGAATGGATCAAATGTCTTCAAAGGCTATAATGTAAATATTAAGAAGAACAGTTCAAAAAATGGCTCTGAGCACTATGGGACTCAACTGCTGAGGTCATTAGTCCCCTAGAACGTAGAACTAGTTAAACCTAACTAACCTAAGGACATCACAAACATCCATGCCCGAAGCAGGATTCGAACCTGCGACCGTAGCGGTCTTGCGGTTCCAGACTGCAGCGCCTTTAACCGCACGGCCACTTCGGCCGGCAAGAAGAACAGTAGGATATAGAGTAATTAGATCAGGGGATGACGAGGACATTAGATTAGGAAATGGGTCAGTAAAAGTAGAGGATGATCTTTGCTATTTGGGAACCAATATACACTACTGGCCATTAAAATTGCTACACCACGAAGATGACGTGCTACGGACGCGAAATTTAACTGACAATAAGAAGATGCTGTGATATGCAAATGATTAGCTTTTCAGAGCATTCACACAAGTTTGACACCGGTGGCGACACCTACAACGTGCAGACATGAGGAAAGTTTCAAACCGATTTCTCATACACAAACAGCAGTTGACGGGCGTTGCCTGGTGAAACGTTGTTGTGATGCCTCGTGTAAGGAGGAGAAACGCGTACCATCACGTTTCCGACTTTGATAAAGGTCGGATTGTAGCCTATCGCGATTGCGGTTTATCGTATCGCGACATTGCTGCTCGCGTTGGTCGAGATCCAATGACTGTTAGAGAATATGGAATCGGTGGGTTCAGGAGGGTAATACGGCACGCCGTGCTGGACCCCAACGGACTCGTATCACTAGTAGTCGAGATGACAGGCATCTTATCCGCATGGCTGTAACGGATCGTGCAGCCACGTCTTGATTCCTGAGTCAACAGATGGGGACGTTTGCAAGACAGTAAACGTCTGCACGAACAGTTCGACGATGTTTGCAACAGCATGGACTATCAGCTCGGAGACCAAGGCTGCGGTTACCCGTGACACTGCATCACAGACAGGAGCGCCTGTGATGGTGTACTCAACGACGAACCTGGGTGCACGAATGGCAAAACGTCATGTTTTCGAATGAATCCAGATTCTGTGTACAGCATCTTAATGGTCGCATCCGTGTTTGGCGACATCGCGGTGAACGCACATTGGAAGCGTGTATTCGTCATCGCCATACTGGCGTATCACTCGGTGTGATGGTATGGGGTGTCATTGGTTACACGTCTCGGTCAACTCTTGTTCGCATTGACGGCAATTTCTTTAGTGGACGTTACATTTCAGATGTGTTACAACCCGTGGCTCTACCCTTCATTCGATGCCTGCGAAACCCTACATTTCAGCAGGATAATGCACCACCACGTGCTGCAGGTCGTGTGCGGGCGTTTCTGGATACAGAAAATGTTCGACTGCTGCCCTGGCCAGCACATTCTCTAGATCTCTCACCAACTGGAAACATCTGGTCAATGGTGGCTGAGCAACTGGCTCGTCACAATACGCCAGTCACTACTCTTGATGAACTGTGGTATCATGTTGAAGCTGCATGGGCAGCTGTACCTGTACACGCCATCCAAGCTCTGTTTCACTCAATGCCCAGGCGTATCAAGGCCGTTATTACGGCCATCGGTGGTTATTCTGGGTACTGATTTCCCAGGATCTATGCACCCAAATTGTGTGAAAATGTAATCACATGTCAGTTCTAGTATAATATATTTGTCCAATGAATTCCCGTTTATTACCTCCATTACTTCTTGGTGTAGCAATTTTAATATCCAGTAGTGTACTTTATGGTGTCGTCGGCTTGCACATTAATGATTTATGTTTGCAGCTGTGCCTGAACATTTTTCACTTCACAAGGTAAGACATCGTGGAAAATCTGGATCTGGGAACCTGGTAGAGAACTTTTTCTTCAAGTCAGCGATAAATTTCAGTGCAAATAAGAGTGGAAAACGCGGACCGTGTTCTGCCTTCAACAACTGACAATTGAGAAAGTATGAGAAAATTTTCTGTCTGGCAGTGAGATAAGAAAGTATCAGCGTCGGTCTGAAAGTTTTATCATGGGTGTAAAGGTCACAAGATATTCTCCTCCCCTTGAAGCTTTTTATTTGTTTCATTTAGATGGAAAGGGACATGAGCCATAGAAGCTAGTTTCGACAGCTTTCCTTTGGCCGATAGGAGCTCCAAAGGATTGCTTTTAGCATTCAAAAATAATACACCCCAGGTTCTCAAAGAAAAGGAGCTTGACAAAATCTTACCATATGTTACTCAACGTACTACTGTGTGGTGTGGGAGATCACTTGGCGAAGCTTCTTTATAGTTTAGGACGGGTTGGAAGTGATGGTGTTTGAGTGCGTAACATAGAATGAAATTGATAACAGAAATTACAGGCACCAACTCATAGAACACATTTACTGACTTTACACGAAGTGCCTCCTGGTGAACAACACAGTGAGCTGTCAAGAGTTTGGCCACAGCACGAGCTTAATATTCTAATTTTGTCGCACAAGGAGACCTGCTTGTTTGCCACATATATTTCCCCCCCTTCCCTGAACCCTCATTTGAGCTGAAAAAGAGGAAAGTTGTAATTTTCAGCTGAAGTTAATTTCTACCCCTTGAAATACAGGTGTTTCTAAATGAATATTCGACTCGCAAGTCACCGAAGAGGCGTCAAATCGAAAGTCTTGGACCCGGCGAACGGTCTACCCGATGGGAGGCCCTAGTCACACGACATTTTTACAAAATGGATATACGGATTTTAAGGCTTTGTAGCACATATTACATTCACCTTACAATTTTAAATAATACACCAAATGAAAGAGAAAGACAAACAGTTTTTCTTACAATTATTCAGTGTGAACACACCCGCCGGGGTAGCTGAGAGCGCTAACTCGCTGCTTCCTGGGCTTGTGTAGGCGTGTTGGCCCCAGGTCGAATCGCCCAGTAGATTAAAGACGAGGGTCGGTGTGCCGGCCTGCCTGGGTGTGGGTTTTAGGCGGTTTTCCACATCCCCCTAAGTGAATACCAGGTTGGTCCCCACGGTCCGCCTTAGTTACGCGAATCGCAGACATTTGAAACACGTTCGCACTATTTCACGATTTACACTAAACACAGACAGTTGGGGTACACTAATTCCATCCCTGGAGGTACAGGGTGGTGGCAGGAAGGGCATCTGGCCACCCCTAAAAAGTAACCTTGCCAAATCCGTTATAAATACGCCGACCCTGCGATTGCTGCGGGGCTAAGGCGTAAGCGAAAGAAGGAGAAGAAGAAGAAGAAGAAGAAGAAGAAGATTCAGTGTGAACACCGATCACACATCGAATCGATAGGCGAGTTGTTGCGAAACCTTGATCAATGAGTCAGTAGTAATAACACGGTTTCTAAAGTCGGATACATCGGCTGGTATCGGAGGCACATACACACGATCGCGTCACATCGTGTGTGAACGGGGAGGTTATGCTGTGTCAACCGGCTCCTTGCACCCAATCCACTGGTCGGATGCAACGTCGTTTAACCAATCGCGTACTCAGTTATGCCAGTGAGGCGGCGCACGATGTTGCTCACAAAGAAAGATGTGTTGTTCAGCTTCTTCCCACTGAGGCACCGGCCATAGCTGCAGCACATCAAGATAAGAAACATCAGTTACAGTTGATTCACAGAAAAAGAAAGGCACATAAACTTTCCGCGGGGATATTTCTTGGGACTAAGCGCGAAAGACTCGTATTCGTTCAACACGTTTTTCAGCCACTCTTTGTCATTCCATGCTCTTCCCATTGCGCACAGGTATACATGCAAAACTATTTGAGTTACTCATTCATTTAGTGTATTATTAACCATTGTAAGTTGTACATAAGAAATTCTAAAACGCCTTAAAACTGGTATGTTCATTTAGAAACATCTTGTATATTCTCGTCTGTTGTTGTACCATGCAAGGACCTCAGATCTGCTAGTTTTTCAGCAACTTCGAAATTGGTATTAGTATGTCTAGAAGGAATAGAACTTGAGCAGTTTGAGATGTCTATTGATCCGCCCATGGATACTGAGCACGAAACAAAAAGCATATTCTTGTAACTGATTTGATAAATTCCAAAGCAATGTTTTCAGCTCGACGCACCACTAAATTTCCTCAAAGAGTTTCTGCTTTACATTGTTCGGTTTTGGCTGGAAGTAATTCTCCAGCTGCAAGTAAAACGCATCTCTTTGCGCTATCACTGTTAGTGAATGGTTGCCTTGGGTGCCGATTACGTTAGCAATTCGTAAACTTACTTGTGTAAGGGCTTCATCTTTCGGAATACCTTTCCTAAGAATGTGTTGTTGGAAACGAAGTCAAAATTTCAATGTTTCGAGTATGTTTATGTACCCTGTCTTTGAATTATCAAACGGTGCACAATGCTTTCTTCACATTCGCGAGAATATTGTACTGAATTCATTAAGAGGAGCAATTACTTCATTGCAGATAACACAGGTGGATTTGTTGCCTTCTCTATAACGAAATATTTTATGACCCACGTTGTGCTGAAGATATGGCACTCACTATGTACTTCTGTCGTTTTACTTTCAACGGACATATTGCAAAGCTATTCGAAAGAAAGAAAACTTGAAATAATACAGAACACAACCAGGAAGTCAGCCAGCTGGAGGCAAAGCGCTTCTGGCTGCATTTCTGTTATTTATGAACTAGTGAAGACAACGTCCCTTTCCTAGAATTAAACGAATGGAAAAAATGGCACTCTACTTTAAAAAACTTTCGCTCAAACAGGGGCTGGATTAAATTCCTTCCCGGGATGAATGCAACCCGTGGACCTTACTTTGGAGACCCTGCTCTATAACATAGACAGAAACATGAGCCCTAAAGAAATGAGGCAGTGAGTGTCAAGGTACTTCAATTAAGCTGAGAGATGGAACACATTAGCTCACAACAGGCAAATAATTTGAACGAGCATGATAAAATTTCTTTTAATATTGAGATAGCAGGAAATATAGACATGGAGAATACGGATCTCGAATGTTAGTACTTTGGTTGTATTTAAAATATAAGATTTTTCACACTGAATGTTCGGAGGCAGTACTTTTCAGCACGCCCTAGTATCATTCAAATGCATTTTCTCTGTGGTCCACTAGGTTAAGGCCTTTATAGCTTCAGATCACCTACAAATTTAGTCACCTGTCCTTCCAAGTGTGTAGTATACTTACAACAAGTGTTATGGCATTATTTTCTGCCCCCTCTTGATGAGGGGTTCTTAATGACTAGTAATGTTATCTCTCGGTAGTCTATCATTCGTTCCGAATTGAGTCCGCAACTTGTCTGACTGACTCTTTATCTGGAGATTTACTTCTGCCATCATTTAAGATTAATTCTGCCAAGTGATTCAGTCAGAGAACAGGAATATAACAGAAATAAATGCGCTCTACGAAGTGGCTGGCACTCTTGTTGTTGTTGTTGCGGTCTTCAGTCCTGAGACTGGTTTGATGCAGCTCTCCATGCTACTCTATCCTGTGCAAGCTTCTTCATCTCCCAGTACCTGCTGCAACCTACATCCTTCTGAATCTGCTTAGTGTACTCATTTATTGGTCTCCCTCTACGAATTTTACCCTCCACGCTGCCCTTCAGTACTAAATTGGTAATCCCTTGATGCCTCAGAACATGTCCTACCAACCGATCCCTTTTTCTAGTCAAGTTGTGCCACAAACTCCTCTTCTCCCCAGTTCTATTCAATACCTCCTCATTAGTTATGTGATCTACCCACCTAATCTTCAGCATTCTTCTGTAGCACCACATTTCGAAAGCTTCTATTCTCTTCTTGTCCAAGCTATTTATCGTCCATGTTTCACTTTCATACATGGCTACACTCCATACAAATACTTTCAGAAACGACTTCCTGACACTTAAATCTATACTCGATGTTAAAAAATTTCTCTTCTTCAGAAACGCTTTCGTTGCCATTGCCAGTCTACATTTTATATCCTCTCTACTTCGACCATCATCAGTTATTTTACTGCCTAAATAGCAAAACTCCTTTACTACTTTAAGTGTATCATTTCCTAATCTAAATCCCTCAGCAATTAACTCGACTACATTCCATTATCCTTGTTTTGCTTTAGTTGATGTTCAGACTATACCCTCCTTTCAAGACACTGTCCATTCCGTTCAACTGCTCTTCCAAGTTCTTTGCTGTTTCTGACAGAATTACAATATCATCGGCGAACCTCAAAGTTTTTATTTCTTCTCCATGAATTTTAATACCTACTCCGAACTTTTATTTTGTTTCCTTTACTGATTGCTCAATATACAGATTGAATAGCATCGGGGAGAGGCTACAACCCTGTCTCACTCCCTTCGCAACCGCTGCTTCCCTTTGATGTCCCTCAACCTTTATAACTGACATCTGGTTTCTGCACAAATTGTAAATAGCCATTCGCTCCCTGTATTTTACCCCTGCCACCTTCAGAATTTGAAAGAGAGTATTCCAGTCAAATTTGTCAAAAGCTTTCTCTAAGTCTACAAATGCTAGAAACGCAGGTTTCCCTTCCCTTAATCTTTCTCCTAACATAAGTTGTAAAGTCAGTATTGTCTCACGTGTTCCAACATTTCTACGGAATCTAAACTGATCTTCCCCGAGGTCTGCTTCTACCAGTTTTTCCATTCGTCTGTAAAGAATTCGTGTTAGTATTTTGCAGCTGTGACTTATTAAACTGATAGTTCGCTAATTTTCACATCTGTCAACACCTGCTTTCTTTGGGATTGGAATTATTATATTCTTCTTGAAGTCTGAGGGTATTTCGCCTGTCTCATACATCTTGCTCACCAGATGGTAGAGTTTTGTCAGGACTGGCACTCCCAAGGCTGTCAGTAGTTGTAATGGAATGTTGTCTAGTCCCGGGGCCTTGTTTCGACTCAGGTCTTTCAGTGCTCTGTCAAACTCTTCACGCAGTATCATATCTCCCATTTCATCTTCATCTACATCCTCTTCCATTTCCATGACATTGTCCTCAAGAACATCGCCCCTGTATAGACCCTCTATATACTCCTTCCACCTTTCTGCTTTCCCTTCTTTGCTTAGAACTGGGTTTCCATCTGAGCTCTTGATATTCATGCACCCTTATCTCACTCTTGTCTGACCGTTTTTCTGTGTTGTTAGATGTACCTCTCATAATGGCAAAATAAGAATAATTTTGAGTTTATTAAAGTAATAAGAACTCCGCCATGTAATGAAGATAGATATTTGCGTTTCATTTTTGGTCGATTATTTTGTTTGGGCAGAGGGATTCTGTAGGGCAGCCTCCTCATGTTTACAAGATGGCGACAGCTAGGTACCTCAACCGACCACTACCAGTTTAAGAGCGCCTGTTTTCCAGCGGGGCCGTCTCCTCGGTTACTTTTGAGACCGACCTCTGAGCGCAATCACCTCTCTGCGTAGAGCGGTAGCAGGTGCCTCGCCCAACCATTACCAGTAAGCCCCTCTTTCTTTCGCGGTGGGTGTCTGGTAGTTTTTTTTTTTTTTAATTCTCGGGACACGGACTCCAGATAGTAATTTCTTCTCTTATCGTAGGGTAACGGAAGAAAAGCCTTGATTGGCCTATGCTAGTTAAGGGTAAAGGTGTTTTTCCCTTGGACGTTGACTCGTTGAGGTCCACGCCTATGCAGGGTACATGCTACTTCCCTCCAATGGTTGACTTGAGCCAAGAGTGGACAAGATGTAGTTTCGATCAAGCATCGTTTGATTTTAGTGTCCTCACAGCCACATTTGATTTGTACACTCAGATGGAAAACCAGTCCTAAGCAAAGAAGTGAAAGCAGAAAGATGGAAGGAGTACATAGCGAATCTATACGAGGGAGATGTACTTGAGGACATTATTATGGAAATGGCGTAGATGAAGATGAGAAGGGAATTTGACAAGGCACTGTCAAACAAGGCCTAAGTCGAAACAACGCCTCGGGAGTAGACAACATTCCGATACACCTACTGATAGCCTTGGCAGAACCAGCCATGACAAGAGTCTTCCATCTTGTGAGCAAGGTGTATAAGGAAGGTGAAACACACGCATACTTACAGAAGAATACAGGGTGTCCCAAAAAGGATAACCCGATTTTAACTTGTAATAATATTCAGACAAATGTCACTAGGTAACTGAAACAGCGGTAGATGTAATCGGTATGGTCTACAGTTTCAGAAAAAAACCGCTAGATATCGCTACGAGCGCTGACATTCAGCGTGCAGCCAGTCTCGCGCGCAATATGGCGTCCGCGCAACGGAAGGCGTGTTGTGTTATTGAATTTAGTCGTACTCAATCAGTGATCGCAGTTCAGCGGTCGTTTCATATTCGATTTCATGCTAAACCAACATCACCAAAGAACATTCGACGGTGGTATGAACAGTTTGTTGAAACAGGGTGCCTCTATAACGCCAAAAGTCCTGGCCGGCCACGCGTTCCTGAACAAACAGTGGAACAAATCCGACGAGCATTTGAGCGGAGCCCCCGCAAGTCTACGCGTCGTGTTAGCCGAGAACTTGCGTTACCGTGCATGACAGTATGGTGTGTGTTAAGGCGTCGTTTAACCCTCAAACCATACCGATTACAACTGGTACAAGCTCTTCGAGATACTGACAAAGTGAAGCGAGTGGACTTCAGCAATGCTATTCTAGAATACATGGAAGATGACACATTTATGTCACGGTTGATATCCAGCGATGAGGCAACTTTCCATGTTAGCGGTAGGGTTCACCGTCATAATGTGCGTATATGAGGACTCGAAAATCCCTCATGAAACAATTGAACACGAGCATGATTCACCAAAAGTGAATGTTTTTTGTGCTGTTACGCAAATCAAGGTTTATGGACCCTACTTTTTTCAGTAAGAAACCGTAACAGGACAATCATATCTTGCAATGCTACAGAACTGGTTATTCCCACAACTTGACTCTTACAATTTCATCTATCAGCAAGATGAAGCACCACCGCAGTGGCACAACAAAGTGCGCAGTTTCCTCAATGCTAACGTGCCTCAACGTTGGATAGGGCGTACAGGACCGTGAGTCCAGGCTGTACACTCTTGGCCTCCTAGGTCCTCTCACTTAACACCATGTGATTTCTTCCTGTGGGGATATGTTAAACAATGTGTTTACGTTCCTCCCTTACCTCGTGACATTGATGAACTAAAAACCAGAATATCAGTTGCTGTAGCTTCAGTGACAGAAGACATCTTACGCTCAGTTTAGGATGAATTCGGCTATGGCTACATGGAGGACATATTCAACATTTATGATGGATTTTTGTATCTGTCTTTTCTGAGTAATCGAGTATGCAATTTGTTGGTGTTAAGACCTTCTACCTAGTAAATAATTCTATTTAAAATCGGGTCATTCTGTATTCTTCTTGGGACATAGTAATTCCAATTCCAAAGAAAGCAGGTGCTGACAGATGTGAAAAATGCCGAACCATCAGTTTAATAACTCACGGTTGCAAAACACTATTACCAATCCTTTACAGAAGAATGGAAAAACTGAAGGAAGAGGCCTTGGGGAAGATCCGTTTGGATTGGAAATGTAGGAACACGCGAGGCAATACTGACCCTACGACTTCTCATAGAGAAAGGTTTTCACAATGTTGACTGGAATACTCTTTCGAATTCTAAAGGTGGCAAGAGTAAAATACAGGGAGCGAAAGGCTATTTACAATTTGTACAGAAACCAGATGGCAGTTATAGGAACCGAAGAACACGAAAGGGAAGCAGTGGTTGAGAAGGGAGTGAGACGAAATAATTTCAGGGATAGGCTACAAATCTATCTGTATACTGTGTAAGCAGTAAAGAAAACAAAATAAAAATTTGGAGTAGGAATTAAAGTCCAGGGAGAAGAAACAAAAATTCTGAGGTTTGCCGATGATACTGTAATTCTGTCAGGGTCAGCTGAGGACTTCGAAGAGCAGTTGAACAGAATGGACAGTGTCTTGAAACGGGGACCTAAGTTGAACATCAATAATAGCAAAAACGAGGATAATGGAGTGTCGTCGAATTAAATCACGTGATGCTGAGGGAATTAGATTAGGAAACGAGAGACCTAAAGTAGTAAATGAGTTTTGCTGTTGGGCCAGCAAAATAACTGATGAAGATCGAAGTAGGGAGGACATAAAATGTAGACTGACTTTCCAAAGAAAGCTTTTCTGAAGAAGAGAAATTTGTTAATAACTTTCCTTTAATTTACGTCTATGCTCACAATTTCTTTTAACAGATTACCGGTTTCGGTCTGTAATTACCATCATCAGATCTACAGCAAAAAATGGGAAACATATAAATACACTCGCAGTTGTCTACAGCTTAAAAAAAAATAGACCATAGTGAAAAGTACTACTGACATCTATGCATTTGTGCACTTTAAGTATGAAGAGGCATGTCGCAGATTGTGAAATTTGTTAAAATCGAGTATAGATTTAAGTGTCAGGAAACCATTTCCGAAAGTATTTTTATGGAGTGTAGCCGTATATGGAAGTGAAACATGGACGATAAACAGTTATAGATAAGAAGAGAATAGAAGCTTTTCAGACGTGCTACAGAAGGCTGAAGATTATATGGGTAGATCACCTAATTAATGAGGAGGCATTGAACACAACTGGGGATAAGTAAAATTTGTGGTACAATGTGACTAAAAGAAGGGATCGGTTGGTAGGACACATTCTGAGGCATCAAGGGATCACCAGTGTAGTACTGGAGGTAAGCGTGGGGGGTAAAGGTCGTAGAGGAGACCACGAGATGAATACAGTAACCAGATTCAGAAGGTAGACCATAGCAACAACAATAACAAATACAATGTTAAACAAGAAGGTTTTACTTGTAAATTGGACACGAACAAATAGCACAATCTAATATAGCTACAGTGGACAATTCGTAGCTTCAACGTTTTGCTGTTGATGGAAGTTGATACAAAAATGATTATAAAACTCTTATGCTAGCCGATATGATTGCTATTAGTTTCCACTTGGAGCACATATTTCTTTGCATTATGTAGAGCATAAGTTAAACATGGGGACCCTAAATCTGTTGTGGTTTTGTAAGTTATGCCAGTTATGTTAACAGGGACATTAATGTCTCAAAACTGATTAATACACATCTTAAATACTCTCAGTGTAAGAATTCCTTAACTACTAGTTCAACATTTAGTTTAGGGATCCAGAAACTGTGGTGTCTCTTGAGTAAATTTAGTAAAAACCAACTGAAACCAGACGTGATAAAGATACACATCTAAACACTGAAATATAAGTAATTGACGCAAAGTAAATCATAATTGTATTGGGCTCTAAACTCTTATACCCTGGAACTGTTTCTTATAATCACGGCTGTATTTTGTTACATTTAGTGCTGACCATAGGTTTAGTAAGGATGAAAAATAAATGCCGTAAGTAGGCCTTTTCCGTTGTACTAGTTGTTTTGAAATACTTTAACTTTATTCTTTACTGATCCAGTGGAGCATTTCATATAAAAAAAGACAAAGCAGCTAAAACCTTGAGAAACTTGTCATTGCAAGAAGGTAAGTAGACTAGTTTAAAATAGTAATAATTCAGAATTCCAATAATTTATGACACTTGGAATTATTGCATCACTAAAAAGAGGAACCTGTCCCAGTAAACGATTTCGGAATAAATCAGTGTTCTTAGCACATTTGAAATTGGAACACTTATTACTTTCACATTAAACAACTTACTGGTCCACGCGACAACTTATTGGTCCATGCGGTAAATAACTACACTAAACTTTAGTAGTACTGAAGGCCGTGGCCGAGGCAGTCTTCTGTGGTACAATTATGCAATCATATAAGATCAATGCCACTGATGTAAAATTGCTCTGTGAATTGTCCTCTTGACGCGTGAATTTTGTAACACAGAGCAAAACAATTCGTCGCGCCGACCACATTCCACATTCCCGCATTCAGTTGTTTATTGTGGAGGGACTTCAAAAATCAAATGTGTGTGAAATCTTATGGGACTTAACTGCTAAGGTCATCAGTCCCTAAGCTTACACACTACTTAATCTAAATTATGCTAAGAACAAACACACATACCCATGTCCGAGGGAGGATCGAACCTCAGCCGGGACCAGCCGCACAGTCCATGACTGCAGTGTCTGAGACCGCTAGGCTAATCCCGCTCGGTGGAGGGACTTCAATCCAGGTTTTATGTCTGTATACACCTGCGTACCTATTCATAAAAGTGTTTTACATATACTATCTTGACATATTTGCATTATAGAAGGAAATAGATTCAAAAAGTACTCATATGTAACACTTGTGTTACTAAATGTGAGACTTCTGTCACTCAATGTAACTGGGTTTTCTCTTTTGATGCTGTCAATTGTCAGGATGAGCATTCTAAAGCATTCTGTCAGGGTGAAAATATTAAATAAATTAACTTTTCTCTCTTAATAACATGTGGGCAGGGTGGGTTCTTCCTTGGCTCGGGTATGATGTCGAATGAAACATCATTTTTGCATAAGATAACTTTTATTGAAGATTTGTACAACTGTATCTTACGGGATGTTCTGGTTCGGAGAGCGGCAGCTGTGGCGTTTGTGAAGTCTTCTGCTGCGGCAGCGGCGGCGGCGGCGGCGGCGGCGGCGGCGGCGTCTGATTACGCGTAGCGGTGTGTATCTCATGTCGCCGTGTCGCCCAGTTGACTGGAGACGCGCAGCGCGAGGTGGCCCGTTTAATTATTGCGAGTGAAGTCGTGCATCGGATGGTGATACCTTGGATGTGGCGTCCCAGTGTTTCTCTTCTCTAAGCGGCCGCGTGTGTTGTGCATCGACCAGCGGAGCGGCCCGGCGGGGCAAGGCCAGTGTCCTGAACTCGAACCACGGACTCCCGCTTGCCAGTCTTCGGCTGTCAGGTCTTCATCTCAGCTCACAGGTGACTGCTGAGGTGAGGCTGTCTCCTTCCCGTCCTCACGAGTCACCCAGGTACGTAAAAATCAGACATCAAATACCTTTTAACTTCTGTCTTCTGGCGCCGCGGCTGCTGCTTGCTATTCCATTACAGCGGCGGACTTGGTGCATCTGTGCATGATGCAGTCTCTTCTTGCATGACGGTCTTCAGCACTGAAACTGACTGAAAACTACTGCTACTCTTCTTTTCTTCCTTCGTCTCTCGTCTTCGTCTCCGTCCCCGTCTCTGTCTTCGTCTTCATCCCCGTCTTCATCTGTCAGGCCCACCGCGTCTCGCGTATTTATTCACTTCAGTTCACTGGAGGTGAACGACTTCACGGCCATTGTCTCTTCTGTCACGTTGAAAAGCTTCTCGAAGAATCTTCTTGACCTCGGTCATTGGCTCTTGGAATGTAGGCGGGGGCCTCTGATCGCATGTGACGACTGAGAAACACGTGAGCCGGTCATTGCCTCTTCCGTCACGTTGAAAAGCTTCTCGAAGAATCTTCTTAACGTCGGTCATTGGCTCTTGGAATGTAGGCGAGGGCCTTTGCTCACATGCGACAACTGAGAAACACGTGAGCCGGTCGGGCGATGCCCTGACGGCTGAATCGACAGCGCCCGCTTATGTGGAACTTGCTGACTTCACGGTCATTGTCTCTTCTGTTCTGCTGTTGTGCCCGCTGTGTGCCAGTATGTAACTCTCCAAACTAAACCAAGTTTTCCATTTATATTCTAATTTCTAGCTCACTTTGATTTCACTAATTTATTTACTTAAGTACCACTCAACACATATATTCACAAATTAATAAGAATTAATTTGTGACCTATATCGAAAATAAGAACAATTGTTTCCATACGTGTTGAACCAAAGTACATCGAAACACAGATATCCAGCGTAAGAAAATATAGAAGTGGCAAGACGCAGTCAACACCTTCACTTCGTGATAAATATTGTGATTTTATTGAAGACAGTGTCACTAAGGCAGAAATACTAAACACGTTTTTCCGAAATTCTTTCATAAAAGAGGACGAAATCAGGAGAAGGAATTTGACAGCCAAGGACATTGCTCTTTCGTAGTTTCCTACGCTTGGTACATTCGAGAATTCCAATCAAGAACACTGCCAACATGAGTAAACATACGTAATGTAGAAGTAGATATACTCGTTGTAGTGAAGCAACTTGCAACATTCAGTGAAGGCAAATCTCTGATACACAACCGATATTATAGGTAGAAAGATCCACACCCAAAGACTGGAAGTAGCACGAGTCACACCACAACCCAAGAAAGGAGTTAGGAATAGCCCGCTTAATTACAGGTCCATAGCACTAACGTCGATTTGAAGTAGGATTTTGGATCATATGGATGTATTGTACTCTAGCATACGAAGTGCCTCGAAGAAAATGATTTAATGACAAATAGCAAAAACGTATTCAGAAACAATCGTTCTTGTGAAACACAACTAGCTGTTTATTCTTCCGAAGTAATGAGTCCTGTTGACAGGGACATGAAATTGATTCGATATTTTTAAATTTGTAGAAGTCTTTTGACGCCATTCCTCACAAGCGACTTCTAATTCAATTGCACGCGTACCGAGTACCGCCTGAGTTGTGTGACAGCAGTCGTGATTTCCTGTGAGAAAGATCGCAGTTCATAAGATCTGACGGAAAGTTATCGAGTAACAAAGACGTAATATCTGGTGATCCCCAAGGAGGTGTATAGGCCCTCTGCTGTTCTTGATCTACATTAACGATTCAGAAGACAATCTGAGCAGCCCTCTTAGATTATTTGCCAATAATGCAGTCATTGACTGTTTTGTAAATTCATCATATGATCGAAAGAATTGAAAATGATTTACAAAAAGTAAAGGTATGGTGTAAAAGATAGCAAGTGGCTATAAATAAAGGAAAGTATGAAGACATCCACATTGATATTAAAAGGATTCACTAAATTCCGGTTACAAGCTAAATTACACATATCTAAAGTCTGTAAATTCAATTAAATGCTAAGGGACCAATATTGCGAATAACTTACATTAAAACTATCACATAGATAATGTTGCGGGGAAAGAAATCCAAAGATTTCAGTTTACTGGCAGAATAATTCGAAACGAAACAGGTGTACTAGAGGGACGGCTTACTCCATGCTTATCCACCCTCCTCTGGAGTGTTACTGTGCGGTTTGGGATCCGTGTCAGATGGGATTGAGGGAGGACATCGAAAAAGGAAGAAGGGCAGCTCGTTTTGCATTATCGCGAAATAGGGGAGAGAGTGCCACGAATATGATACACGAACTAGGGTGACATTAATTAAAAGAAAGGCGTTTCTTCGATGCGGCAGGACCTTCTCATGAAATTTCAAACACCAACTTTCTCCTCACAGTGTGAAAATATATTGATTGTGCCCACGTTCGCAGGGATAAATGATCACCATAATGAAATAAAAGAAATCAGAAGTCGCATGGCAAGGTTTAAGTGTTCGATTTTCCCTCGCGCCTTTCGACAGTGAAACGTTATATCTGTGGCATGCAAGTGGTTCGGTGAACCCTTTGCCAGGCACTTAATCGTTAATTGCAGGATAATCACATATAGCTGTACATGATCGAGATACAATAGAAATGGAACATATAAGAATTCCAACGCTACCACGTGATTGTTCATTCGAAGCTAGCTGCGTACCAGAAACATAGTGCCATGCCCGTCTAGCGCCCCCATCTCATACCATGGTCAATGTAATTATTTCTGCAGTATTTGTGAATGATGATTCGTGACAGATCCCGACAGTCAATGATTTTCGTTTCTTTGCCTTAGTACCTAAAGGCATACTCGTAAGTGTCTCAATTATGATCCATATAATTTAGTATTTCTCACGTACAGTGATGGTGTTCCAATGAAAATTCTCTTTATATACGGTTTTTCTGTATGTGAGTTTATAAGAGTAAATAAATAAGTCATTGCCTGGACTTTCTCTATTAAGTCTGTAGCTAGATAACCACTGGTCACTTAGTGATTTTGCAAAACTGACACCCATTGCTCAGTTACTTGTGCCTTCTTCTTTTTAATCCGCTGTGAGAATCATAAATTACATATCTGAATAAACTGGAGAGCACTCTAATTGTCAGAAGGTCCAGCTGGCGTAGACGAGTGACGTTGAAGAGGACGCTGGGGCCATGTCGCTTCTCCTTCGTTCGACATTTTGATGTGCTCACAAAAACGCCCTCGTAAGTTGCACCACGGTGAGCACTGCAAGAGATAGCCGTCTTGTTCGGTCACTGCCAGAAGTACACCGCATTTGTGGAAAGCGTCCGAAGCCTGTACACAGTAAGAGGCAAATATCATTACGGGAGCCAGAGGTTACCCGCGCAAAAGTTCCTCCAAGTGTGTTCCTGCAGCTTTCGTAAATATTTGAGCGCCGAGAGCGGAAAGGATCAACAGACCGGAAACCGCAAACAAACCTCAAAATGCGGCGCCTGTTCCAGAGCGGCAGTTTCTGAAAATTTCGAGTACGCTGTGCGCGAACCGCTGTTTACGTCAGACGTTCCTAATTGCGCTTGTTTCGCCGGCCGGACTACACGGAGTTGTTGGCTGATTTTTATTTCTCAGTTTCCTAAACAAATTTCGCAGCGAATAACCGCAGAGTAGCTCAAGGGCCGATGATATTTTAATGCGCGCAGTTCTCTCTACAACAGACGCGCAGTTCTATATATACTGTAGGTTGCTCTTAAAAGTAAAATACTTTTGTACTGTGATGAAATAATAAGTAAGTCCTCTCCTCCATTCTACCGCAAGTCCTCCGAGACTGTGTAACATGGTCCTCGCTTTGATAACTACCTCAGTTCAGACAGAAACAGAACCCACAGGTTTCGAGAAATGCAAGGGAAGGACGATTAGGGATTGACGTTCAGCCGTCATCGACGTCATCAGCGAGAAGTGCGGAATGTTTCAAGGATGGGAAGCGATTTGGCTGTAGCCTTTTAAAGAAACCAACGGTTTGTCTGGAGCGATTTAGGGAAAACATGAAAAAGCTAAATCTGGACGGCCTGGCGCAGATGTGAACCGTTGACCTCCCGAATGTGAGTCCAGTGTGTTGACCACTGCACCATCTCAATCGGACTTGATGTACTGTCGCGACAGCTGTTTAACATTATACACTAATGACCAACCTAAAGGCGAAAAGACCATATCTGTTATTTACACAGATGATACGGCATCTGAGTGCCAAGCAAGATTTTTTAATGAAATTGAAAATGGCCTGAGCGAAGACCTCACAATGCTTACAAACTACTTCAGACGTAATCATCTAAATCCAGACAGTAGTAAAGGGCAAATGTGCCTTTTTCACCATAGCAACGGGGAGGCAAAAAAGTAGCTTAAATCACTGATGAGCCAAAAATCATGACCACCTGCTTAATAGCTTGTTTGACCCTCTTTAGAACGAAATACAACACCGTTTCTGCGTATCACGGATCCGAAAGTTCCTCGGTAAGTTTGTCGAGATATGTAGCATTAGATATCTATGCACAAGTCATGTAATTAGCGTAAGTAAAGGGCCGCTGATTTGCGTCTGTGATGATGGCACCCGCTAGCAACCCGTATGGGTTCCATAGGATTTACATCAAGCGAAGTTGGTCGCCGAGACATCAACGTGATTTCACTATAATGCTCGCCAAACCACTGTAGCACGGTTCTGGCTCCGAGACACGGACTGAAAGATGACATCGCCGTCACAGAAGGCATCAAGCTCGAAGGGATGCAGGTGGTCAGCGTGTCTTCGATTACTACCCCAGGTTCCACGCAAGCGCAGAAGAACGTCACCCGTAGCATAACACTGCATCCACCAGCCTACGTCCGTGGTGCGCTGCATTTTCGAGCACCTATTCAGCTCGATGACGGCGTTTTTGGAGACAGCCATCAACTAGTTGCAGCACAAATGTGGTTGACCCACATGGCCAACTTGTTTCCATTGATCGACTGTCGAATCCCGATGGTCCCGTGCCCACTGCAAACGTAATTGACGATGTCGTTGGGTCAACCTGTGAACACGTACGGGCGATGTACTGTATAGCTCCATGTTCAACAGTGCACAGGGTGACAATTAGCGAACTGTATGAAATGAAATCGTCATAACTTGTGAACGGTTTGGGTTAGGGAGTTCAAACTACACAGTTGGCGGCGGGGCATGGCGGGAATTTGTACGAGCTTGCATGGTTTGGTTTAGCGAAGAAGTCCACTTTCATTTGGATACGTTTGCCAGCATGTAAATCTGGAGCGTCTGGCGGACTGAGAATCCGCATTTCGCTATCGAGAAGTCTCTTCTCCCTCAACGGGTGACTGTGTGGTATGCAATGTCCAGTCGCGGACTGGACTCGCATTCGGGAGGACGACGGTTCAATCCCGTCTCCAGCCATCCTGATTTAGGTTTTCCGTGATTGCCCTAAATGATTTCAGGCAAATGCCGGGATGGTTCCTTTGAAAGGGCACGGCCGATTTCCTTCCCAATCCTTCCCTAACCCGAGCTTGCGCTCCGTCTCTAATGACCTCGTTGTCGACGGGACGTTAAACACTAACCACCACCACCTCCAGTCTCGGAATAGTATTTGCGATATTCCTTGATGGCAAGGTGACTACCGAACGGTACGTGAAGGTTTTGCAAGATGATTTCATCCTTATTATTCAAAGTGACCCTGATTGGGGCAAGATGTGATTTATGCTCGACCCCATCGAAAAAGGAGAGTGTTTTATGTCTTAGAGGAGAACTTTTGGGACCGTATTCTGGCTCTAGGGTACCCAGAGGCCACTGGCTTGGGCCTCGATTGATCGTCATATTCTCATGCTACTCCTTTTTATGGGACTATATTAGAGACAAGGTGTACAGTAATAAATCCAAAACCATTGCTAAGCTGAAAACAGCCATTCAGTAGGACATCGATAGCATCTATGTTCCGACACTTCAGCGGGTCATGGAGAATTTCGCAATTCATCTACATCGCCACAACCTAAATCCGAATATCTGTAGTGATGTTTACATATTGAATAACGTGTATGCACGCCATAGTTTGTAACTATTTCTTTCTCATTTAGTTCAATAATTGTTACCTCGTACAACGAGCAGGATGCTGCGAAACACTTGAGCGAGGACCAGCATTGTTCTCGTTGAGCAAGGATGCCACAAATCACCATCTATCCTACTTGTAGAGTGTACAAGCCTCCGAACTTCACGTCCTGTGTTGATGCTCGTGATAGTAGCAAGTGACACTCGACCGCCTTCGACACTTTTGAGATACTCGTTCACAGGCTTTGCATAATAATATATCTTTAGACAAAATCACTTATTTCAGTGGATTCCCCTATTTTCAGCCCATATGTTCGATAGGCTAATCCCCATCCTTCGCTGCTGCTCTTAAGTACTTTCGTTACCGCGTCATGTGCCCATATTGTTACCAGACTGCATCCAACCTCGCTGTAGGCAGTGGTCATAATGTTTTGGCTTATCAGTGTATGAACGGGAATGGTACGCGGTTGAACAGCTGCTCCAATCCGTCCTGTCCAGGCGTTACGCTCGGCAGAACCTTAATATACAAGAAACATATCGAGGAAACAAAAGCTAAAATACAAACACATAATGGCACACTGAACAAACTGACGTTTACAAAGGGTCTTCAAAAAGTTTTGCACAGTCGTCTCTAATTTTATTATTTTTTGCCGGAGGAGCATGAAATTTTTGTGAACATACTTGGAACAATTAGCTATACATTGAGCCTACTCAATGTAGCCTGTATCAGTTGTGATGCATGTGGTCCAACGCTCTTCCCGTGATGTAAATGCGCTTTCGTAAAATTCTGGGAACTGACTTTTACACCATCGCTTGACACAGGAAATAAGGTTTTACCCCGCAGATGGCCCCTCAAGCGACCAAAGAGATAAAAAACAGACGGAGCTAAGTCCGAACTGTGGGAAGGATGAGGAACAATTTTCCAAGCCATTTTCCTGATTTACTGCTGAGTCATAAGGGCTTATGGGATTTGGCATTGTCATGGTGTAGTCTGATGAGCTGATCTTGAAGCTGTGGTCTGTGGGTCTTGATGGCACGTCGCAGCTTGTCCAATGACAAACAGTAACGGTCCGGTTAATTGTGGAGCCGGGTTCCAAAAAGTCAATGGAAACTGTGGTGTCACCGTCAGACACCACACTTGCTAGGTGGTAGCTTTAAATCGGCCGCGGTCCATTTGTACATGTCGGACCCGCGTGTCGCCACTGTGTGATCGCAGACCGAGCGCCACCATAAGGCAGGTCTCGAGATACGGGATAGCACTCGCCCCAGTTGTACGGACGACGTAGCTAGCGACTACACTGACGAAGCCTCGCTCATTTGCAGAGAAGATAGTTAGAATAGCCTTCAGCTAAGTCAATGGCTACGACCTAGCAAGGCGCCATTAGTAACATTGCATGTATCTAAAGAGTCTCACTTGTATCGCCACCATCTCTAGATGTACCAAAAGGATGGATTAAAGTTAAGTATTCCAGAAGCTACGTACTTTTCTTTGTAGCATTCATTACGTATCCTGTTTCAGACCTCACGCACCCTGCTTTGGCGTAGCGCGTGCCTTTCGGCTTCCTCTCATTGTGTCTAGGCTGTCTTGTCTAGACACAACAGAAACGACACCACAATGATCCCAGAAGAAGGCGGGCATCACCCTTCGGCCTTCTGTTAGTGAAAATCTTGGATTGTTCTTCTGAGGGGAACCCGGATGACGCCACTACATGGATTGAGTTTTGCTCTCAGGTTCGGACAAAAACAACATATTTCATCCTGGGTAATGACGCCATCAAAACACTGTCTCCATTCTTCAGCAAAGATCTTCATGCACCCTTCGCACACATTCTTCCTCATCGTTTCCATTTCTCTTGTCAGTAATCTAGGCACCCAACGTGCACAGATTTTTCTGTACCTTAGTGACTGTACCAGTGATACCACACTACCCAATGACAAACGAGTCATTTCAGCAAGCTGTCGCGTCATCACACATCTGTCATTTTGGATGATTTGATCAATGATATCCTTATTCACATCACTCACTGCCGTCGATGGCCCACCACATCGGGGCTTGTCCAGTGGAGAGAAATCACATTCTTTAAACTTCTGCAAACACCGCTGGATACTGCTGCGATCCACTATGACCTCCCCATAAACAGGGAGCAACTTCTGTGAATCGATGTAGCAGATGTTGTGTCTAGACAAGGCAGCCTAGACACAATGAGAGGAAGCCGAAAGGCACGCGCTAAGCCAAAGCAGGGTGCGTGAGGTCTGAAACAGGATACGTAATGAATGCTATAAATAAAAGTACGTAGCTTCTGGAATACTTAACTTTAATCCATCCTTTTGGTACATCTGGAGATTGTGGCGATACAAGTGAGACTCTTTAGATACATGCAATGTTACTAATGGCGCCTTGCTGGGTCGTAGCCATTGACTTAGCTGAAGGCTATTCTAACTATTGGCTCGGCTAATGAGCAATGCTTCGTCCATGTAGTCGCTAGCAAAGTCGTCCGTACAACTGGGGCGAGTGCTAGTCCGTATCTCGAGACCTGCCTTGTGGTGGCGCTCGGTCTGCGATCCCTGACAGTGGCGACACGCGGGTCCGACATGTACTAATGGACCGCGGCCGATTTAAAGCTACCACCTAGCAAGTGTGGTGTCTGGCGGTGACACCACAGCAGAGTCATCGCTGGTCTCGAAGAGGAACTCCATCACCGACCGTTGTCGCAACCTATCTACTCCACGGTCTATTACGGCTCACCTGCAAAGAAAATAAAATACTTTTATATACCAACTTATAGCTAGATGTTCCAAGTATGTTCACGAAAAATTTCATTCTCCTCCTGCAAAATATTAAAGAAAGTAGAGAGGACTGTGCAAAACTTTTTGAAACCCCTTTGTATAAAGTGGGGGGCCAACGCTAGCGTACTCCGTTCTACAACACTCCCTTTTTGACTGCTGAGTATGGAAGCCCCGTTTGGAAAAGATCTCGTGAAACTAGAAGAATAGATGCGGTCCTAAACCATACCTGAGGGAAGATAACTGACCAGCTGGGATCTACCAGAATCGACCATTTACATCCATCATCAGGTATTGCCCTACCAAATATCAAAAGGTCGTTTCTGAGCTTGATAGAAAATAAAGAGATGAACCACTAGCTTCACTCGCTACATGCACTACAGAGCGTCGACATGTTGCCTTGGTTTCCTCGATCAGCAGATTTGTCTCCTGTCGAACACATATGGAACATCATTGGAAGACAACTTCAGCGTCATCTACTGACAGCATTAAACGGCCGTGTATTTAGCGATATGGAACTCCATCCAACAAACTGACAACCGACACCTGTATAACACAACGCATGCCCGTTGGTTTGTGCATTGATCATTCTGGCAGTTAGATCGGCTATTAATGTACCAGCATTTCACATCTGCAGAGGCTTGTTTCGCGCCTACATTATTCTGTGAGCAAGCAGCGTAAATCGCTTAAATATATTACCGAGATAAATGTATTCCCTGAATTTCATTATTCTACATTAGTGTTTTTTTATGCTCTGGTTCATTTTCTGTAAGTGAATTTTTGCTTGTGTATTTCTGTATGTCACTACCATCTTTTTAAACAAACATGCCTACTCCATTTTTTCAGTTGCTGTATATTTTATGACTAGTTAAATAACAAATAAGTGGATAAAAAGCAGATATATGTCTTCGTATATATTTCTTTTGGTTTTAATATTATTTTGATACGTTGCTCGTAATTTTTACGAGGAAAACAAAGGACATTAATGAATACATGTATTGTTAAGAAAAGGTCACGTTACCAAGGTCCTTGAAAAGGTTTTTGTAGGATGTTGTAGAATTTTTTACCATCCGTATTTTTCCTGAGCTTTTGTATTCTGAAGTTATTATCCTTCCGCAAACTGTGTTTCTCCAGAAAGTGATCCTACAAGTTACCACACGGGAAAATCGCTGAATGACGCTGGCTATGCAGAGCACTATGTTTTTATACGACCGTATTACATGGATTATCTAACTGGAAACTGTAGGGCACAAAGTTTTTATACAACAGGATTCCATGGAAACTGCTGCCCTGATTGATAAGGGCCTCACTCAGTCTTTTTCCACCGACACGTTGCTAATGGAGTTACAAACGTGTAATGTATGGCCATAACTTTTATTTCATTGTATTTCACCAGCCGGCGGTAGTGGCCGAGCGGTTCTAGGCGCTACAGACTGGAACCGCGTGACGGCTACGGTCGCAGTTTCGAATCCTGCCTCGGGCATGGATGTGTGTGATGTCCTTAGGTTAGTTAGGTTTAAGTAGTTCTAAGTTTCATGGACTGATGACCTCAGAAGTTAAGTCCCATAGTGCTCAGAGCCATTTGAACCTTTTTTTTTTTCACCGAATGACCAGTAGTTGGTTTGGCGGGAGCGAGTATGCCGTTGGTGTTTCACTGTATGTTCCTGAACAGTGCGCCTCGTTTCCCTATACGTGATTCGCCACACTCACACGGAATCTTAAGAACACCTGCTCTAGAAGTGGCCACGTATGCACTGGTGGAGCATTGAATAGGAGAACTCTGTGAGCTTTCGTTAGTATTCTACTTGACGATAGTTGGAGGACTCCGTGAAGAAATGTTGTGCTAGCAATCTATACGCCGGGAAGGTTTTTGCCTGCTGTCTTTGTCTTTGCCTGCTAAATGTTTATTCGTAGGTATGCAACCAAACAGTAGTGGTGCCATACCTAACGAGGGAATACCTCAAAAGAGTGGAAGCAGCGGCACTTCCTAATTAGAACAAAACGGACATAAAATACCACACTCATGATTTTTCATATGAAGAAAGCCAAACACATCTGGTGACAAAAATACAGATTTTCTTGTAAATGCACGTACCGATTTCTAAAATTCTCCAACAGCTTTCCTTAACAGTTTGCTTAGTTGACCATGGAAAATATCCCTCTATCGAGAAAAGCTGATATCCTTCCTATTATTTATTGATGTCGTATTACTTATTATTCTGCATCTTTGGCACGTGAAGTAATCAACTTCTTTCACAGATTCAACACAAGTATTCACCACTAACTTCGCTGCTCTCGTCGCAAAGAATGGCCTAGTATTTGACACGCGCTTTAGAGTTACTGTTTAGTTCGTTTAACATATTGAGACACTCTTTCCCTTTTTCGATTAGTAATACAATGTTATCAGCAAAAGTTGTACATTTGGCTATCTTCCCTCCTGTTTCCATGTCACTCTTCTGCTGCAGGCAGCCTTCGCACTAAATCATCTAAGCTGCTATTCAACATAGTAGTTGAAAGACAACTGTCCTTTCTAATCTGCCTCCCAGTTCTATTTGCGTCACCCCCAACTTCTGTACTTGTGTTACCTGGATATACAGGGTGGTCCCGAATTCATGGTACAAACTTTAATGGTAGGTACAGGACATTGTAACAAGGATTTATTGTATAGGAATGTATAGTCGCAGGTGACGCGGTGAGGCGTAAACAGGGGAAAGAGAAATGGAGTGATCGGTTGGTGTCACTGCCGGTAGAGGGCAGTAGATGAACATGATGTATCGCAGTAGGGACAAGCGCCATTCACAATTGTGCTGCCGTAGACGATGGGTGACATTACGTATGCAGAAAAGGCAGACATGCATTACATGTACGGCCGTGCAAATGGTAACGCCAGAGCTGCGTTACGAATGTATCGCGCGGAGTATCCTAATCGACGAATGCCGGATCATAGAATTTTTCAACGGTTACATCGTCAACTTTGTGAAACAGGTACGTTCGACGTCAACAGACATGACGCTGGTCGATTAAGAGCTGTACGCACTCCAAGACTGGAAGAACGCATCTTGAACATAGTGGCTGATAGACCCGAGTCAAGCACAAGAACTGTTGCGCGTGACGTACATGTGAGTCATCAGACTGTATGCAGAGTGTTAAATGAAAATCGCTTACACCCCTTCCATTTTCAAAAAGTACAAGCATTGAATCCGGCAGATTATCCTCTTCGCAGTGAACTTCTGCCAGTGGTTGTTGCAGCAATGTGCGTTGCAGCCGGATTTCGTAGGTCATGTGCTATTTACAGATGAAGCGACATTTTCACGCGAGGGTGTCTTTAATGCGCACAATTCCCATGTGTGGGCAACAGATAATCCACATGCAACGCGTCCACATGCGTATCAACAACGTTTCGGTATTAATGTGTGGGCTGGTATTGTGAACGACTTTTTGATTGGGCCATACTTACTACCCACGCGACTCTGTGGCGAAAGCTATCTTATTTTTCTGCAAGAAGTGTTACCAGAACTGCTGCAAGATGTTCCGCTCGCCATTCGTAACCGCATGTGGTTTCAGCACGATGGAGCGCCAGCACACTTCAGCACTGCTGTACGGAATTACCTGAATGCCACGTTTGGTGCTAGATGGATTGGGCGTGGTGGACCAGTCCCTTGGCCACCCCGATCTCCTGATTTCTCTTGCCTCGATTACTTTTTATGGGGACATCTTAAGAGTCTTGTTTATGAGACTCCAGTTGACTCAGATGAGGATCTCGTTGCTCGCATATCTGTAGCTGCTGCAGGTGTGCGTGAAATACCAGGCATCTTTGAACGTGTACGCCAATCGCTGCACCGACGCTGTCAAGCATGTATCGCTCATGGTGGACGCAATTTTGAACACTTACTGTAAACATGACACTTGTCAACAACGATTTCAATAAAATCTTTCGTTTTCCTTTCGGCCGTTATTTCCCCTGTTTACGCCTCACCGCGTCACCTGGGACTATACATTCCTATACAATATATCCTTGTTACAATGTCCTGCACCTACCATTAAAGTTTGTACCATGAATTCGGGACCACCCTGTATACTGGATATCTGATGGGTATATAGATCGCTTATTAGTCTCTTCTTTTTGGTACGTTATTGACCTGCAACTTGTACACTCTGCTTTCTGTCATGCCGATAAAATTAAAACTGTGAATGTGAGCCTCGAAATACTAACATAATTTCCTTGACATATGTTTCTGGATGGGGTCCGCCTTTAGCAAAACACAATTTTGTTTTTGGTCCCAGACATGTTTCACTGCAGTTGCAGCATCAGTGGTTTTTTTATTATTATAAGGAATGTTCTGTACTGTTTGAATACATATAAATATTAGTTTCTAAATCGTAATTATGGATTTTTGAAGAGCACATAAAATTGTGTATTCATACCTTCTTTCCACATGCTGTGGTTTTACTGCTGTATTGCGTTTTCACAGTGTCTGTTTTTTCTGAACAGTTTGTAAATTGCAACTATATACAACTTAATGTAGGCAAAATATTTACGCAAAAATTTACACACACGCACACACACACACACACAACCTTTCAAATAAATTATTAATCTCAGGTATAGCTATAACAGTTTAGAAATCGTAATTTTTGCTTAAATATTTTGTCTACATTAAGTTATATATAGCTGCAATTTACAAACTGTACAGAAAAAGAGACACTGTAAAAACGTAATATAGCAGGAAAACCATAGCATGTTGTAAGAAGGTATGAATACACAATTTTATGTGCTCTTCAAAAATCCGTAATTACGATTTAGAAACCTATTATATGTATTTAAACAGTAAAGAACATTCCTTATGTTTAACAGCTATGATAATAAAAAACCCACTGATGATACTGCAACTGCAGTGAAACATGTCTGGAACAAAAAACAAAATAGTGTTTTGCTAAAGGTGGACCCCACCCAAAAACGTATGTTATTGTCAAAGAAAACACAGACAAAAGAGCTTCAACCTTAAGATGGATAACTTCCTTGCATTGGTCAAATCATAAAACGTAAAGACGAACAGAATTAGTTTGAAAAGTTAACTTCTTGGGCACATTACCTAATATCCATAAGGTTGTCATTTGCTTTGGGTACCGTATATTCATTTAATTTCACAGGCCGATAACTTTATTTTCGTGTCGTGTTCCCAAGTTCGTTAAGCTTTATGTAGCGATGCGCTTTGGAACGATGTTATCAAACACGAGTGGCTATCATAAAAATTATCTTATAAGACGGTCTGTAGGCAAATACACGGTAGCATTCACTGGCAGCTCGTCATCCCGTGTGGCCATCACCGG
Source organism: Schistocerca serialis cubense (assembly GCF_023864345.2). Lineage (NCBI taxonomy): Eukaryota > Metazoa > Arthropoda > Insecta > Orthoptera > Acrididae > Schistocerca > Schistocerca serialis. The sequence goes on along the minus strand of NC_064647.1, from coordinate 154,322,397 downwards.
CTTTATGTAGCGTGAGGCGGCCCGCAAAAACTTCTGACCCAGACGTCGATTCCAGGTCAGCTGGCTTCCGGGGCGTTCACACGCGGGCTACGCATCTGCGCGGGGGAAAAGGAAAACAGACAAATAAAAGCTACTCCGCAGTGCAGTCACTCGTCTGTGGACGGTCTACGAGAGCAGGCCGGATTTGCTAGTTCACTACTGCCCGTTATGTTACCCGAAGAAGAAACTGCAGCAGCTGAGCTACAGTCGCCGGTGCATCGTTATTTATCTTCAATCTGTGAATTTATAAGGATCTATTTACGTTTGTAAGTACGTTAGTCGTGTTTAGAGGTATGAAAAGAAGTTGCCGTAGAGATTTTTCCAAAGTTGTGTAGTAGGCACACGAAACAGTTGCCTGCAGCGTAAGAAACTGTCTAGGACACTGTACGTAATACACTACTGGGCATTAAAATTGCTACACCAAGAACAAAGGCAGATGATAAACGGGTATTCATTGGACAAATATATTATACTAAAACTGACATGTGGTTACATTTTCACGCAATTTTGGTCCATAGGTCCTGAGAAATCAGTACCCAGAACAACCACCTCTGGCCGTAATAACGGCATTGATACGCCTGGGCATTTAGTCAAACAGAGCTTGGATGGCGTGTACAGGTACAGCTGCCCATGCAGCTTCAACACGATACCACAGTTCATCAAGAGTAGTGGCTGGCGTATTGTGACGAGCCAGTTGCTCGGCCACCATTGACCAGACGTTTTCAATTGGTCAGAGATCTGGAGAATGTGCTGGCCAGGGCAGCAGTCGAACATTTTCTGTATGCAGAAAGGCCCGTACAGGACCTGCAACATGCGCTCGTGCATTATCCTGCTGAAATGTAGGGTTCCGCAGGAATCGAATGAAGGGTAGAGCCACGGATCGTAACAAATCTCAAATGTAGCGTCCACTGTTCAGAGTGCCGTCAATGCGAACAAGGGGTGACCGAGACGTGTAACCAATGGCACCCGATACCATCACGCCGGGTGATACGCCAGTATGGCGATGACGAATACACGCTTCCAATGTGCGTTCACCGTGATGTCGCCAAACACGGATGCGACCATCATGATGCTGTAAACAGAACCTGGAGTCATCCGAAAAAATGACGTTTTGCCATTTGTTCTCCCAGGTTCGTCGTTGAGTACGCCATCGCAGGCGCTCCTGTCTCTGATGCAGCGTCAAGGGTAACCGCAGCCATGGTCTCCGAGCTGATAGTCCATGCTGCTGCAAACGTCGTCGAACTGTTCGTGCAGATGCTTGTTGTCTTGAAAACGTCCCCATCTATTGACTCAGGGATCGAGACGTGGCTGCACGATCCGTTACAGCCATGCGGATAAGACGCCTGTCATCTCGACTGCTAGTGATACGAGGCAGTTGGGATCCAGCACGGCGTTCCGTATTACCCTCCTGAACCCACCGATTCCATATTCTGCTAACAGTCATTGGATCTCGACCAACGCGAGCAGCAATGTCGCAATACGATAAACCGCACTCGCGATAGGATACAATCCGACCTTTATCAAAGTCGTAAACGTGATGGTACGCATTTCTCCTCCTTACACGAGGCATCACAACAACGTTTCACCAGGCAAAGCCAGTCAACTGCTGTTTGTGTGTGAGAAATCGGTTGGAAACTTTTTTCATGTCACGTTGTAGGTGTCGTCACCGGCCCCAGCCATGTGTGAATGCCCTGAAAAGCTAATCATTTGCATATCACAGCATCTTCTTCCTGTCGGTTATATTTCGCGTCTGTAGCACGTCATCTTCGTGGTGTAGCAATTTTGATGGCCAGTAGTGTACATTACTGCATTATGCATTTTTCTTAGTACTACTGATTCACAATTTAAGAACCGGTTTTTTCTCGAAATACATGGAAATCAAATTTTTACAACGTTACACGACACAGTTACTTTTTGTTTGCTTTTTAAATATAAAATCGGCAAAATAAATGACGGGATATTTCAGTGTTTGAGACGTAGTTGTTTGTATAATTATTTGTGTAATAATGCTGTGGGAGTAGCATACCTGGACCAGTCCCAGGGTTGGACGCTAAACATTTAATTGTAATCGATACTAGTATCTGATCTATATTTTTCGGGCTCTGTCGGCTTCCTGGTACAGCTTTGGCTGATGGTGCCTCACTCTTCGGGCGGGGCATATGTCACAATGGCCGTGACGAAGAAACACTTCTCCTCAGGACGTTTGTAGCATCTGATGTGGTTCGCACGATGACTGGTATACTTGTTACGGTGCACCAGGATTTTCTGCGAGGATGTTATGTGGTGGTCATCCCTTTGAAAACAAAAAAATGTTCAAATGTTAGTTAAATCATATAGGACTTAACTGCTAAGGTCATAAAAAATGGTTCAAATGGCTCTGAGCACTATGGGACTTAACATCTTAGGTCATCAGTCCCCTAGAACTTAGAACTATTTAAACCTAACTAACCTAAGGACATCACACACATACATGCTAGAGGCAGGATTCGAACCTGCGACCGTAGCGGCCTCGCGGTCCCAGATTGCAGCGCATAGAACCACTGGCCACTTCTGCCGGGGCTAAGCTCATCAGTCCTTAAGCTTACACACTACTTAACCTAAATTATCCTAAGAACAAACACACACACCCATGGCCGACGGAGGACTTGAACATTTGAAAACCTTCTGTAATGTACACCATGAACAAACAGTACATTATCTCTGCTGAATTTTATTACTTTGGGTGACATGCCATTAATATTATGTTGTCTTCAGTGTTGTACTTTCTATTTACTTGTTTAATGTGATATTACTTCGGAACAGGATTTCACACCTACAGTACCTTCTTTACATCACTGTCACCTATGAAATAACAATTTAAATGTAACAAATAGTATTAAAGTTGTTTGAATTTCTAGACATCCAGTGTGAGTAAATAATACTATGAACTAATAAACTTTAAACTCTCTGTACTTCTACAGCTTCTAGTGATGCTGCTGCTGCAGCTGCTGCCACTACTACTACTACTACTACTACTACGAATAATAATAAAAAAAATAATAATAATAGTTGCAGATGTTAAAAGAATTTATACAGGGTGTTCGTTTTGACTTGAGAATTAAACATCTCGAAAACAACATATCACACGAAAAGAAATGTTCCAGGTGAAAAGTTAATACTTGTTAAGCGCACATCTGTCTGTGCAACAACTGGCCACCTCCTAATCACTCCTTCCGCATGGACTGGGTCAACTTCGTATTTTCAAATGGGAAGCCTCCATTTTTATTACGTATTGGGAGTGTACGCCAAAAAAATACGTGCGGTTTACTCATGTCATTCTTTCCAGTTCGTGGTAGATGTCACTGTAATCGACAAATACCAAGTATGGCTGTTTTTGCAGTTGACAACCGACGCATTGGTTTGAATAAACCGAGTGTATTTTTTGATGTCGAATCGGAATATGCTATAAAAATTGAGGGTTCCCATTCGAAAATACGAAGTTAACTTCACCCATGAAGGAGGAGTGGTTAGGACGTGCCTAGTAGTAGCACAGACAGACGTCCCCTTAGCTAATATTTTTTTCACCTCGAGTTTTCTTTTTTTTTACGAGATTTCGTTTTCAAGATATTCAGTTGTCCAAAGTAAAAACAAGCACCCTGCAGTTGTAGAAAATAGATGTTTCCTGATACAGCGAGCGTGAAGAAATTGAAGGAGATAGCACCAGCTAAGAAGACTGGCAAATGAGGAAGATCTGGTTGGAAATGCGTAATGAGTGTACACAGGGACACCCGTAATTATTATTGTTGCTTCAGTAGCTACGTTATTAACTATTTTCAGACGCTGTAGATGTCAGTCAGTTCTCTAATATGCGGGAGTTTATTGCAGAGTCCCGTTTCCTACCACTGAGAAGGACTTCGAGAAATTGGCTGAACGATGGAATGTGAACGATTGTTTGTGCCATGCTGTTCCAAGAAGAGCGTTAAGCTGGATGTGAGGGACAGTATACCCTGACAAGACAGTAGAGAAGACCGATGTTATAAAAATCTCTGCTCTTGTCCACGTTCAGCCAGGATACGTGTGCATCTGAGGGTAAAATATGATCAAAGAATCGAGCATCACAGAAATAACGAACATAGTCACTCATTACCAGTTCAAGGCGACGTTCGCTTTCCTGATATACAGACCATGCAGGATAACATTGTTGTAACCAATAATTGGAAGTATAAATGCCTGTACAATTTTTCTTTCGGGTCAAAAGGGAGGACCTTTTTATATAGTCGTGGGGCGTGGGGAGAGATGCTGATGCCTTCTTGCACATTGCAGGTACATGCTCTCTCCAATTTACATTTTTATCTGTTATTACTCCTATAAACTATACACTCTGCTGAGGGACAGACGTTGGTATTTTTCCCATTAAGAATTAAAGATTGTAGGGATTCCCGTTATTTCGGTCTGATGAGTCTGGAATGACGAACCAGTATACAAGCAGGGTTTTGGATGGGAGGAACGTTATTCCTACTTTCCGTGCCCATTTTGATAGTGTATCCAGGTATGTATTGCGAGTCTCGAAAGCTATCTTCAGGCTATTCTGTTTTGCGCTTACATGTTGACAATAATTGAACTACATTAAATAAAATCGTCATAACTTCTGAACGGTTTGCGTTAGGACGTTCAAACTGCACAGTTGGCAACGGTGTATGATGGGAATTACTGTGCGCATACGCACGAGCTTTGCTGTTTTCGGCGATTTGCACGTGAAAATGTCACGATATATCGCTTGTGAAGGCCTACTATACCAGCAATAGCAACCTAATTGCAGCTCAAAGGAAGTTTGCGATCGAGTTCAAGCAAGCTGAAGGCAACTAGTCCAAGTATGCTAACGATCAAGAATTTGATTCTCAAGTGTGAGACAACGGGTCGTGTTCGTGATGACAGCGTTGGCAATGTCGATAGTCAAAAGAGGACGAAACTGTCTGAAAACATCGAGAAGATACGCTCTGTGTTTAAAACCAGCCCTATGAAGACGATCAGACGAGCTCCACAACAGGTGGGAATCAACTGGGAGGCACTGCAACAAATTGCTGTTGAAGATCTGCATATCTTCCCATTGAAAATTCAAACCCATCAGCCATTAATCCCCAGGGACATGGAACTGATGTTCTTTCGCCAACACTATTGTCTACATAAAATGATTCAAATGGCTCTGAGCACTATGGGACTTAACATCTGAGATCATCAGTCTCCTAGACTTAGAGCTACTTAAACCTAGCTAACCTAAGGACTTCACACACATCCATGCCCGATGCAGGATTCGAACCTGCGACCGTAGCAGCCGCGTGGCTCCGGACTGAAGCGCCTAGGACTGCTCGATCACAACGGCCGGCTTTGTCCACATAATGCACGGAGAGGACTTTGATCTGAATATGGTTTGGTTTAGCGACGAAGCCCACATTCGCTCGGATGTGTTCGTCAATAAGCAAAACTGGCGCATTTGAGTGGCTGCGAATCAGCATTTAGCGATCGATAAGTCTCTTCACCCTCAACAGTTGACTGTGTGGTGTGCAATGTCCAGTCTCGGAATAATCGGTGCGGTATTTCTTGATGGCAGGGTGACTACCAAACTGTACCTGAAGGATTTGGGAGATCATTTCGTCTGCATTATCCAAAACGACCCTGATTTCCAGAAGATATGGTTCATGCAAGACGGAGCCCGACCCCATCGTAGCAGGAGAGTGTTTGATGTCCTGGAGGAGCACTTTGGGGATCGCATTCTGCTCGGGGGTACCCAGAGGCCACATGCGACTCCGTTTTTTGCGGCTATGTTAAAGACAGGGTGTACAGCAATAACCTAAAAATCATTGTTGAACTGAGAACAGCCATTCAGGAGGTCGTCGACAACATCAATGTTCCGACACTTCAGCGGGTCATGTAGAATTTCGCTGTTCGTCTGCGCCACATCATCGCCATTGACGGCAGGCATATCGAACATGTCATAACCTGACGTTGACATGTTGAATAAAGTACGTGCACACTATGTAGCTTGTAATTAATTTACGCTTTGTTTCATATAGTTCAATAATCGTCATCTGTAGCCACAAATGGAGATTATTAGGGTACATGTTGTATCTGCAACAGTACAAAGTTAATGACACACCATTGATATACAATGAAATGTGTATAGGACCTGATACCAAACCCAGTGGGACGCATTACACTACCTGCCTCCATTGTGGCTTTGTGGTACCCGAAATGATGCAGTGCCGGAGAGACATCAGCTATGATGGATAGAATGAGGCGCCAGTACGGTTGCAACTTAATAGTGAGGCGTGCTGTGTCAGTAAAATTACTAGCGTGGCTGTCGTCTCTAAGGTGTTCTGTCCGTAATACTATGGGTGCCCCTTCTGTCCAACATTGAACGCAGTACAAAATAAGGGCCCGGCACTCAAGGCATTAAGCTTGTGTGCATGGAATGTGCTTGTATTTCTATCATTCCTAAGCTTTCACTGGCCTTTCATATTCATTTAACCATTTTTAAATATCATAAAATTAAAAAAAAAAGGAAAATGTTTTCTCTTTCACATCATTCGACTTTCTGGAGGAACATGTGTATCCCCTAGAAGTAAATATAAATTATCATGGTTTCCCGAATTCGTAAAAGATTTAATGATGTTTCAAGGTCGTTATATAACACTCGATTCACTATCTCAACTGAAGGGCACAGAGGTTATCATATTAATTCTAAAGCACATGAGACACAATTTATTGCAGTGTTCCAGTCATGCGGTGACCTCCAGCGCTTGAGAAACAATTAACTGATGCTGTCGCTCCCACTGTGTTATCGCACTAACTACGGAAGCGTAAAAATGATTTATTGCTGTGACGAATTGGCGATATAATATTCGTAAATTCGTTTCTAGATGGTGCCGAAGGAAAGAAGGAAATCTTGCATCTGAAGTTAAATCTACACTTAATTTATTCCCGAAAGCATAATATGTCGTTCGTAGTTAATGTCAACTGTTAAGCAGTAAAATCCAGTTTGGCATCAGAAGGAACAGCCTTACATTAAGTCAGTGATCCGAGTAATAAACAAAACGTTTAATAAACCAGTACAGCGTTCCTCACCTGAGCAATCAAAGTAGGTTCAGGTGAAACCGGCTGAGTTAGCCCATCAGGGATTTTCCGAAGATGTTGTGTACAGAAATATCAAGCTGATTTAGGAGTTTCCAATTACATATTTCCCTTCCTCTCCCGTGTGTTGTACTACAATCCTGTCTGTTCATATATCTCGTCGCACGTGATATTATAAGACATCATGTAACTAATGTTCACATTTATGATCGACTTTAGTGAATATTTCGGCTTTCTCCTACAGTCCGTTACTTATGCGAGGGGATATCAGAAAGTATGTTACACATGTCGCCCTGCGCCAAGTACGTGTTTCGAGTTTCCTGTGAATACAGTTCCACTGCAGCATGGGTAACTGGTGCTTCACAGGTTGGTTGAACAGGCTGGAGATACACGGATTTTTGGGAAGAGGAGTAGTGATATACCGAAAGCCAAAAGAAACTTTATCACTGTTTGAGAATCAGTTGCCCAACAGACAAAACAACGATAGCTGAACAGTCACACTTTGCTCTACTAAGATATTTAATAATCATAGATCGAATAAGAATTTCATAAAGATACTTAAGCGAAGCTTCTAAAAATCAACAAGTGAGCTCAAGACCCATTGACAGTTTTCCACTGATACAAATATGGAGCTTTTCTCTATCAATGTAAAGGGATTAATGTTTATTCACAATGTCCGTTAACATCTTGTGTACAAACAAATTCGACCTTTTAAAATTGCAAAAAGACTTAAAGCGTATAGATCATAATTAGAGGAAAATTAGTCAGATAAGATAGGTTTCCTTTATTACTACTTGACAATTGTCTTTCAGTGAACCAATTTACAACTATGTACGAATAATGTTTTACAGTTACCTAATCCTGGGGTCAGTTCTCAAAATTAAACGGGCCACCACTGCCTGGCTTCAACATCTACAAGGTACTTTTATCAGTACACAAGATATGTAACCTCGCGATACCGCAAAGTGTTATCCGGTTATAGGTTATGAAAATGAATGCGCTAGTTTGTTGAAGAACCTTTCCCAAAATTCTTTAGTTCAACGGCTTTCTCAGTATCCCGTCACACGTCTAAGACCAACACTTTCTTAACAAAGCTCTACAGCCATTTCCAACCTGGCCACTTGTTTTGGTGAGAGCTGAAAGCGAAACTGCCTGTTCGAATGGTCACTGTGCATCGAAAGTTACAATGATGACATACAATACATCTGTTCAATGTAGTCGACAACCACTTCCAGTCTCCTTCATTCACGATGACAACGCTGTAACTGCGTACCATCTTTGGCATACCATGGACCGTCTGTCGACATCCCCATAGATTTCAACCACTGACTCGCCTCGTCTGCTTCATCCCCCATCACCGACACCCCCTCTCTCTGTCCACAACTTCCACACTCCCTTTCCACTCTATTTCTGTCTTCTACTGTCCATCTGCCCCTACCGTCTCTTTCCACCCGCTTCTAACATTTCTGTCCATCTCCTCATCCCTCTCTAATTCAAATTCCTCCTCCTCCTCCTCCCTTTGTCCATTATCTCCTCCCCGTCTATTTCCTCCCTCCCTCATTTCACATCTCTCTGCCCATCTCCTTCTCTTCCACTCTCTCTGTCCATTTCTTGCTCTATCGATGTCCATCTCCTCCTTCCTGTCTACCTCTCTCTTCCTCCCCCTGTCTTTGACCGACTCCTCTTCTTTCCTCTCTGAGTCGGTCTTCTCCCCTCTCTCCATCCATTTTCCCCTCCCCTCTCTCAGTCCATTTTCCTCTCCCCCCTCACTCTGTCCATCTCCTCCTTCCCCCTCTCTGTCCATCTCTCGTCCTGTCATCACCTTCACCCCAATTTCAGGCTGGTGCTCTACGTCCCTACAGTAATTTTTTGCATATCGTAAGTAATGTGTATACCAAATTTGGTTTAAATCGTCCGAGGTCTTTGGTATGAGCTTCTTACCCAAGGATTTTGCTGAGTATACACATATCAAATATATTCCACATTTATTTAACATTTTTCAAACATGTTTGTACACACATTTCGCCTGTATGTGTAGCGATTTTTGCCCTGCAGTTTCATTTTCACGCAGCTCAGTGTTTGACGTAGCAGCTCCTGAACTGCACTGTGTGATCAAAGGTATCCGAACACCTGGCTGAAAACAGCTTACAAGTTCGTGGCGCCCTCCATCGGTTATGCTAGAATTCAGCATGGTGTTGGCCCACCCTTAGCCTTGATGACAGCTTCCACTCTCGCACGCATACGTTCGATCTGGTGCTGGTAGGTTTCTTGGGGAATGGCAGCCCATTCTTCACGTACTTCGGCGTTCCAAAACATCCCAACGGTGTTCTATAGGACTCTGGTGAGGACTCTGTGCAGATCAGTCCATTACAGGGATGTTATTGTCGTGTAACCACTCCTCCACAGGCGTGCATTTTGAACAGGTGCTCGACCGTGTTGGTTCAAATGGCTCTGAGCACTGTGGGACTCAACATCTGAGGTCATCAGTCCCCTAGACTTAGAACTACTTAAACCTAAGGACATCACACACATCCATGCCCGAGCCAGGACTCGAACCTGCGAACGTAGCGGTCGCGCGGTTCCAGACTAAAGCGCCTAGAACCGCTCGGCCACTTCGGCCGGCTCGACCGTGTTGAAAGATGCAATCGCCATCTCCGTATTGCTCTCCAAAAGTTGGAAGCAAAAAGGTGCTTAAAACATCAAAGTAGGCAGGCCTCCGCTGTGTTAGTGCCACACATAACAACAAGGGCTGCTAGCCCCCTCCATGAGCAAAAACATTGAAACGTCCCCTTTGAACAATTATACACGACTGTGCGTAACCTGACACACAATATTTTTAGCGCAACGCAATCTGACTTTCAAAATTCCCTACAAAAGAATGGCCCTGACTAACATTAAACTATACGTTTCAGAAATCACTTACCTCACAAAAATCTTCGCTGCTCAAGCTACTGCAATACAGCGAGCGCCACTACTGCCAGCTAAATAAAAGATTCAAACTACTAAAGGCACTAACTACTGATAGGGATAGTTAGCAAATGAAAGATATTAATAGAGAACAAACAATATATTTACCTTAATATCATCACAAGCCATAATATATATATCAGTTCATGACACATTGCAAACCTCCGCCATCTCTCTCCCCACATCCACCACTGCTGGCGGCTCACCTCCAACTGCGCAACGCTACGCGCTGTTCACATCCAGCTGCCTAACACTACAATGGCAGACAACAATGCAAACTATCCACAGACTGCACACAGCACAGCCAGTGATTTTCATATTGAGCGCTACGTAACGTTGCCAATAAGAAAACATAAACAGCCTACTTACAACATGACCACACCATAACACCACCGCCTCCGAATTTTACTGTTGGCACTACACACTCTGGTAGATAACGTTCACCGCGCATTCGCCATACCCACAGCCTGCCGTCGGATCGCCACATTGCGTACCTTATTCGTCACTCCGCACACAGTTTTTCCACTGTTCAATCGTCCAATGTTTACGCTCCTTACACCAAGCTAGGCGTCGTTTGGCATTTAACGGCGTGATGTGCGGCCTATGAGCAGCCGCTCGACCATGAAATCCAAGTTTTCTCACATGCCGCCTAACTGTCATAGTACTTGCAGTGGATCCTGATGCAGTTTGGAATTTCTGTGTGATGGTGTGGATAGATGTCTGCCTATTACCCATTACGACACTCTTCCACTGTCGGCGGTCTCTGTCCGTCAACAGACGAGTTCGGCCCGTACGCTTTTGTGCTGTACGTGTCTCTTCACGTTTTCACTTCACTATCACATCTGAAACAGTGGACCTTGGAATATTTAGGAGTGTGGAAATCTCGCGTACAGACGTATGACACAAGTGAACCCAATCACCTGACCTCTCTGAAGTTTGTGAGTTCGGTGGAGCGCCCCATCCTGCTGTTTTACGATGTCTAATCACTACTGAGGTCGGTAATATGGAATACCTCGCAGTAGATGGCAGCACAATGCGCCTAGTATGAAAAACATATATTTTTGGGGGTGTGTAGATGTTTTTGATCACATTGTGTATAAGTGGGCACTGTCTGCGAAATACTTTGTGAATAGAGTTACTAGCAACAAGGCAATAATTTAAAAACTCATGCATGATGCGGTAGTTCCACACATCTCACTGTTTATGAAGTAATATCTCCTGAACTATGTGTTGTAAAATCAGATATTTTTCTAGGTACATTCAGTGGCATATGTGAATACGGTGTGCAGCAACGAAGTATTAAATTAAAAGTTCATACTTCACGTGACAGTTTTAATGCATGAACAGCACAAATGTAGTAAGCGACAAACTTTTTTCTTTCATCATTTCGTGGGGATTCTGGGTGAGAAAAGTTTCCTAAAGGTTTGACATTATGTGTAAGGTTTGTTACAAGTCACTAAGTGTTCTCATTCTCAAATACTGGGTGACTAAATGAAGGGTATTCGTGTGTCATGGGTCACGCTGCTTTTTCACAGCACACCCACCCCTGTGACAGGTGGGTGGTTCTTACCCCATAGCTACTGTTTCGAGGCATTAAGGTGTATGTGTACCAAGTGTGGTTGAAATTGGTCCAGCGCTTAACGAGGAGATATGGAACATACATACATAGATACGTACATTTGTACATAAATCCATTTTTATAATATGTATGGATAGGGAACACTATCCATTTCGTTGACAGAGCGCAAATGATGACAGGTATTGCAAAATATTAATTCGAATTGTCTGTGGAATGCAACGACTGAAGAAAATCGACTTGGGGCTGACATGATTTTGCTTTTGCAGAAATGGTGGAATACTGACTTACCTCAGGAAGTAAGTTCAAGAAAGACAGACCAACATTTGTAGGATTTGTAGAATACGAAAAAGATATTGACAGTGTTGAATGAAATACTTTCTTTGAAATTCTGAAGGATAAAATACATGGAGAGAAGACTGTCTAAAGCTTGTACGCAAACGATACTTCAGCTGTAGGGAAGTAGTTGCGAATGGAATAAGACACGATGGTAACCTACCCCCCAGATTATTCACTTTGTTGACTGTGCAAGCTGTAAAAGAAACCAACGGGACTTGTGGAAAATGTCACCTTGCCCCTTTCTCTTGTCGGTATTATACATATGTTGTTCCTGTCGCCGATTCTACGGTGAAACTCCTAATTTTTTTCCTTATCAATCAGTCTACTGCCTCACATCTGAAACGCCTCAATTACCTTCTTTTCCGGTTTTCTCACAGTCCGTTATCCACTTCTATTCCACTTGATTCTCCAAACGCACATTCTCACTAATTTCTTCCTTAAAGTAAGGCCACTATTTGATAGTAGTAGATTTCTTTTCACTAGGAATGCCCCCTTCGCCTGTGCAACTTGGCTTTTTATGCTGACTCTGCTGCGTCCTCTGTTGTTTCGCTTCCAAGACATCAGAACTACTCCAATTCACTTCCTTCTTGGTAACAACATACTTTTTTATGTTTTACACTAATATTCCTTCTCCTACTTCTCATTAGCTTCGTCTGTCTCCGGTTTAGCCCCAGCCCATATTCTGAACTCGTTAGCCTGATCATTCCTTTGACCTGATTCAGTAATTCTTCTACACTTTCGTCGACAGCAGTGTCATCAGTGAATGTTACCACATATTTTCCCCCTGAGATTTAATCCCGCTCGTGAACCTTCTTTTTATTTCCGTCATTGCTTCTTCGATTTATGGATTGAACGGCAGGGGCGAAGGGATAAAACCCTGTCTCACGCACTTTTTAATACGAGGACTTCGTTCTTGGTTGGCAGTTCTTATCGCTCCTTCTTTGTTCTGGTACGTCCTGTAACTCGCCTTTCGTTATAACTAACACATCATTTCGAACTTCTCGCACCACTTTAGACTGCCAACTCTTTTGCCAGATCGATAGATTTTCTTAGGTCTTGCTTTCTTTATCAAACGCGACGTCAGAAAAACCTCCCTCGTAGCTTTCCCTTTCCAAAAGCCAAAATGATAGCTATCCACCATTTAAATACACGTCTAGACAGCAACATAAATCACTCATTTGCGAAATGTGAAGGCACAGCATAATCTTCAATTGTGAGTCTGTTAATTTCAAATCATAATATGACGTGGAATATTTCGAAGTATGTACCACTGTTCTGAGACTGTCACTAGTAACACCATCTGTTGGCAGTGTAAGGAACTGTTTGCATAAATAATGTCATTTCTGTCTTAGAACTTCATTATTTGCGGATAATATTACTTGTGTAATAAATTATTTCAGAAGTTATATTTGACTGAAAAGTAGCACGCGTGTTACAAGAAAGTATTTAAAACGTTTGTTGTCCTTGTAAGAGACTTGCACAGAGACATTCTTTGTCGTAACGACTTCGAACGTAATAGTCTGTGGGAGTCTGTTCGTTTCGGAGATGGCGTGTGTTCTCTGTGTGCATTTGTGGGCGTTCTGTTATGATGGATGAAATACGAATGGAGGAATGTTTATAATGTCACTTTGTACTGAGATACTGCAAGAAGAGACCTGCCGACGTGTAATAATTAACTTAACATGGCAGCAAAAGGAACGAGGAAAGGATATGGAAATTATTTATCGTTACTGAACAGTGACGCTACAGCAACAATCCAGCTAAGTGATATTTAGTTGTAAAGCGCAGTTTCTCATTAATAGTTTCCGTTCACATTTTGAAACAAAAGGAGTAAATATAGTGTAAAAAAGTAATTTCTTTAATTAATTATTTTCGCAACCATCCATTAAAAATAATTTAGGCACTCAAAAGTTTCATTGCGAACGTACTGTTTCCGTAGTTACAGTTAATTATTCAGTTCAGTTACTACATTACACTGTCTATATGAGTAGTTATGTTGATTAGTCCATGAATAATATTTTAATGTATGTGAATGATAGTGTGACCGATTATTGAAGTTATTACGTATCTGTTATTACGTTTCTAGATTGTTATGAGCTCTAATGAGGCAGTATACACATCCTCAGCTATTCCATGTCAATCTTCAATTTGTCACAGCTGTTTTTTTTCATGCTAATTACCAGCTATTGTTACGTGAACCTAAAAAATGAATAGTATTCTGTCGGTAATCGGCATCGGGTAGTCCGATGTCTTCACGGTCGTGTGTTGAACGAATTAACATTGTTCACAGCAAATCTCGGCAGCCCGCGCCAAGCTGGGTTCACACACGAAAATTGTGACTCCACAGCTTGTGGGTTTCTGTAGTGGCACCTGAGCTACGTGGGGTCAATTGAAAAAAGATGGGCAGTTACTAATTTATAGTTTAGGTTATGGAAGTAGAGCTTAGACGACGAAATCTAAATGTTAGATACGAAAATAGGCTTCGCGCAGGGATAAATCACGGTCCACAAACGTATTTACAAAAGAAATGAAACTCGAAGACGAAAATGATGCCTGCTATGTCAAGGTAACCAACAGCTGCCATGTGAACATCATCGGCGGACATGACACTCTTCCAGGATTTTAAAATTTTATTGTGTTCATTGTTAATTGATAAAGACATTTAAAATAACTAACTTTTAGTGTAACGGCTGCCGCATCACAGTCGCCGTCTATTTAGTGCATATAATCCATAATTTATGCAATGGTAAGTAAAAAATCACGAGGTTTATACGACTCGCTTTTTTGGTTACATGCAGAAGAGCCAACACCGTGGTACTAGGGGAGGGCGAAATGCACGCGTTTTAGCTCACGCAGGCTGGCGTGAGGAGGGAAGGACTATACTGACGTGAGGTCTGGAACATGACAAGGAATTAGAATTCAGAAAGCGGATGTAATTAATTTTATACTTAACTTTAATCCATTAATGATTACCGTCGCTCTTGACGGTACATGATTCACAATATTATCCGTTCAGAATACATTCATAGTAACTGAATATGGCGTCTTGCTAGGTCGTAGCAAATAGCGTAGCTGAAGGCTATGCTAACTATCGTCTCGGCAAATGAGTGCGTATGTAGTCAGTGAACCATCGCTAGCAAAGTCGGCTGTACAACTGGGGCGAGTGCTAGGGAGTCTCTCTAGACTAGACCTGCCGTGTGGCGGCGCTCGGTCTGCAATCACTGATAATGGCGGCACGCAGGTCCAACGTATACTAACGGACCGCGGCCGATTTAAAGGCTACCACCGAGCAAGTGTGGTGTCTGGCGGTGACACCACACTAAGTTCAATTATTTATTCATCCAAAAATGTTTGAAGATAGTGAGAAAGGCATACAATATTGGTTTACAAATATCAAATGGTGACCGTTCGCGCGAACACCCCCCCCCCCCCTGCCACCCTGCGACACTTACACACGCACACACATTTAAAAACACACACACACACACACACACACACTGCTACAGAAAATTACACATAGGTTGTTGCTCTTGTAGTCCCTTAAACTCCGAAAGTATACCTGCTGACCACGGTTTTTGTTGTGACTTGGCAAGACAGCCAAGCCACTATGAGATACCCGAAAGGCACGCGTTTAAGCTCACGCAGGCTGGCGTGAGGTATGGAACAGTCAAAGGAGTTGAGTCTAGTAAAAAAAGTACGTAGCTTCTGGAATACTTAACTTTAATCCATAATTGGTGAACATCGGTCTGACGGTACATGCATCACAAGATAAATAGCAATTGATAATGGCGCCTTGCTAGGTCGTAGCAAATGACGTAGCTGAAGGCTATGCTAACTATCGTCTCGGCAAATGAGAGCGTAATTTGTCAGTGAACCATCGCTAGCAAAGTCGGCTGTACAACTGGGTCGAGTGCTAGGAAGTCTCTCTAGACCTGCCGTGTGGCGGCGCTCGGTCTGCAATCACTGACAGTGGCGACACGCGGGTCAGATGTATACTACCGGACCGCGGCCGATTTAAAGGCTACCACCTAGCAAGTGTGGTGTCTGGCGGTGACACCACAGTTTTGATCTTTTTTCGGTAATGAAGTGAAATCAGACTGAAATCGAACGAAATACAACAGCGATTTCTCCGCGATAACTGCGACAGAATGGTCGTGTTTCGAAATACAGCCACCAGGGAGCACTGCTGGGAGAAAAGTGGCGTAACGAAGTACAACCAAGTTAAACTTTTTGTGGCACGACAAATGCTGTGTCTGCTAAGTTTTGCCTCTGTAATCTTGAAATTCACATACGTAACTACATTGCTTCCGCAACTATATGTGGGGACACTTTTGTTGCCTGTGTCATCCCGGTTTCATAAACAGAGCCTGAATTTTCTTTCCTATTCTTCCATCCGTATCGCACCCGAATAGCGTCACTGGCAGAGGATGAAACGCCTGCCAGTTAGAATTGAACTCCGGGGCAGAGCCAATAGTCGGAGCTTTACCTAGAGCTATGATCGAGGTTAATGTTCAAGTTTCAGTGCTACTGACACTGTACGTCCTTTCACGAATTGGTGTTGTTCTGATAGAATTACCCGAAAAGCCGTTTTAAATAAAAGCATGTATTAAGCAGTCTAGACGGAAATATTATCAGGATATAGCTGCTGTGTCAACAAGACGCTATTGTTACCGCAACACTCGTAATAAGGCCATTATACCCAACTGACACCCTCTTTCCCTTGGCGTTCGGAAATAAAGAGCTGGGACACCGAAGAGTTCCCAACCTCCTCCTGCCAGATTAACACAGTCTACAGGAAACGCTGCAAACCAGGCCCGCGGCATTAAAAGTAATTGTCTCGCCCGGGAAACGATTATCGGAAGTGCTCATTAAAACTGGGGAGGCGCCAGCGTTGCGGCGTTATCGAAAAGCGAGAATTGGGGACTGTGGTCGCCCTGAATGGTTACTCACCGAGATTACAGGCGCGGCCAGAAGTGCGGCTCCATTATAACAGGCTGGCTATTCAGGCGAGCACTCATTACTTGCAAAAAAGTTGCTGCTTCCCCCCCGTTTGCGCTTTCAATTAACTTTTTCCCTGTAATTCTTCTCGCGGGGGCCGTGTTTTATTCATCAGCTAATTAATTCTAATTCGGAATTCAGGCGTTCTCTACGTCCGCGTTTCTCCATTATGGATAGGCTGAATGTACCAAGTGCGAATGCGCGTGCGCTGGCAAAAGTATATTTCTGAAAGGGAACAGTTCATCGGGTGAAATATGGCGTCTCTATTCGTTTTATTTTTTACGTCCATCCGCTAGTTCTATTCCGGTTTACGAAATGTGAAGTCTGACAGGTATTCACATTCTCTCAGCTTTGAAAAGGAGTAGCGTTCATTGAAATTCGCCAGTACAGTTCCGAAATTTGGTTATTGCCAGGAAACCTTTGATATGTAAACTGCTGACAAGAGTAACAAAATTATGCGGAACACAACAGCAATCGTACATCAACACAGAAAAGTTAGTACACCGCTGAGCCAAAACATTGATCACATCCTGTGGTGTGCGTACTGTAAGACCTTCGGTACACACATCATCAGATTATTTGACTTGTCGCTCTAACGAAGTAGGCGAGTGTCAGCAATATGTCTCGTGGTCTTATCGTGGCATGTTTGTCTTCTGCCGTTAGGTCAGACGATAGAAATGCCACTTGCACGCTTAGAGTAGCAGATTGACGGCGACCAACTTTAAACAGAACTTGATTAATTTTCACACACATTTATTAAAATAATAGAAAGCATAGACATTACGTAACTTGATTCTGGATGCTGTTTACAATTGGCAATCTGAAGTTCCTTTGGTCTTGGTACGTTAATCTTATTCTCACATCTCTCTGATACTTGACAAAGTGTCTATACATTTATCTTCATGGCATTGTACAGGAATATGATAATCTTCTTAGGTGCAGACTGAAACTTGACTATAGATGGTACAGACAAATGCAGGCTTGTACAGACTGGTGCAGGCAATTGCAGACTGACTAATCGGAGGTCTGTACACTCGTTATAATACCTCGCGCATTCAGGTATCACTGCGTGAGTGTGATCCGCGAGGAGAAAAGGTTCTACATTATCAGCAATCTCATTGACTGCGTTACATATTAATACGCGGATCGGCGGAAGCAGAATTTGGTCCGTCTCTAAGGCAGCGCCATCTCGTAGTGCAGAGACATACAAGCGCTGCGCCTGCGGTGTTGTGCTTAGCGGGGCGCGCTCTAGTGGGAAAGTTGTGTACGCGCTGACTACGCGGAACTATGTACACAACACATCCTTACTGCTTGTAGGATTAATGGAACACAACAGCCATTCTGCGAGGCATGGATTCCACAAGTCCTTGCTGCCTTCCATTTAGTACCTGGAATCAGGTGTGTACGTCTATTACGCTGGCTAGACACAAAAACGGCACTTCGCGTTGGAACCTTGAATAACCAGCTTTTGCAGCGCGGATCGCTGCGAAATATGCAAGAAAAGAGTTGGTAAGATTCTGGAAGGAACCAACAAGCATGTGGACTCCAACACCGTGGACGGCTGCTCTAGCATCCTAGGTTAAGGATCCATGGTGTGAACAGCCCGATGTAGATGGTGCGACAAACTCTCGATTGAATTCAAATCCGGAGAGTTTGGTGGTCAGCGGAGGTAAGCTGATCCTGGGGCTCTTCGAATTACACACGTACGCTGAGAGCTGCCTGGCACTCTACATTGTCCTCCTGGTAGTTGCCATCGTGGAAATCCCATGTAACGGGGGTGGCCATTGTCCCTCAGGGATAGATGCATACTTGTGTTCATTCATTCTACCTTCAAATGGCTCTGAGTACTATGGGACCGAACATCTGAGGTCATCAGTCCCCTAGAACTTAGAACTACTTAAACCTAACTAACCTAAGGACATCTCACACATCCAGGCAGGGTCCGAACTTGCGACCGTAGCAGTCGCGCGATTCCAGACTGAAGCGCCTAGGACCTCTCGGCCACAACGGCCGGCCATTCTAGCTTCCAGAACGACGAGATGACGCAGGGACTGGCAAGAAAACAAGTCCCAGACCGTGAGACTCCTTCCTCCGACGTAGATCCTTCCGATTGTTGAACGACATTTACTTTTTGTTGGATGCGACATAAAAGTAATTCATCTAAAAAGGCGTCGCCCCTTAGTGTACGTCCAGTTGCGATACTGGAGTTCAAATTTGCAACTGGCGTCGCCGATGAGCACCTGTCAGCATTAGCGAGTGAGCCAGACCCTGCAGTGTCAGCTCAGACACAGCAACGTTCATTGAAGCATCGTCGAGGAGATATTTTTGTTATCCCTTGGTTCGTCTGCGCGGTCAATTGCTCGACAGGTGCGCGTCTAATTGCACGTACGCATCTCCGCTGCTGCCGTTATTCCTTGTCATCTCACTGGACTCGCACTCGGAAGGACGACGGTTCAATCCCGCGTCCGGCCATCCTGATTTAGGTTTTCCGTGATTTCCCTAAATCAGTCCAGGCAAATGCTGGGATGGTTCCTCTGAAAGGGCACGGCCGACTTCCTTCCCCATCCTTACCTAATCCGATGAGACCGATGACCACGCTGTCTGGTCTCCTTCCCCAAACCAACCAACCAACCTTGTCATCTATAGTCCTTGGTGCACAACCGTAGCGGTCGCCTGGTTCCAGACTGAAGCGCCTAGAGCCGGCCGGGGTGGCCGAGCGGTTCTAGGCGCTGCAGTCTGGAGCCGAGCGACCGCTACTGTCGCAGGTTCGAATCCTGCCTCGGGCATGAATGTGTGTGATGTCCTTAGGTTAGTTAGGTTTAAGTAGTTCTATATTCTAGGGGACTGATGACCTCAGAAGTTAAGTCCCATAGTGCTCAGAGCCATTTGAACCATTTTTTTGAAGCGCCTAGAACCGCTCGGCCAATTTGGCCGGCCTAAATGAGAGGGATTTAACCACAAGTACAATAACAGATGGCAATCATATGTACGGATATTCTAATTGACATGGACGTGCGACTCAGATCTTTTCACGTAGAAACTAATGACGTCTATTTTCAATGTGAATATCGAGTAATGGGAAAAGTCTTATCGGGGCTAACCACGACATCTGAAAACAAACTCTTCCTTCAGGAATTCTGTCGGTCACATATGCAATGTGTTGCTTAACCCAATATGTGACCGTCTTACCAAGCAGAAGGAAGAGCAGAAGCAGATGTAGACAACCGGAAGCCACTCATTAGTAACTCGGAGCCCATGCCACCTCGGGCTCAGTACAAATTCTCACAACAAGCCTTCCGATTGGCCACGGCAAACCAGAGAACCTCAGCATACGATGGATACCACTGAGTCAACATACGTACCTCTTTCGGTAACACAGTACAGCGTGATGTGAACGAGTGGAACGAGACACGTTTCAATAGTTCCCACTGGAGCCACGGCAGGTCAGTAATAGTTCTGTTCGTGAGCCCGGTGCTCGCGCAACACTCCCCGTTTTCCGGTGTTATGAAGTCAGCGGGCTAACTCGCGAGAGTGCTTTTCCGGCCGCTGCCGATGCTCTGCCGGCTGCGGCCGCAGCAGTGGAGTTGCGGCGGCTGCGTGCGCTTTACAGTGGTGGTTCCGCTGCCTCCGTAAGTCACAACTCTAACGAGCAAAGTTTATGGCCGGCGGGGCGGGGCGGCGTGCGGCCCGTCCGCAGGAATTCCACCACAGCAGCAGGTGCGTCCTGCACCGTGTTCACACCGCCGCAGCGGCTACACTGCCCAAAACGGGCCAATGCCGTGCCGGCACTGCGCCGAGTGCGAATCGCTACTCACAGGGCGACACTTATTAAACTACGAGGGTCACACCAAAAGAAAATCACACTATTTTTTAAAAAAATCCATCTTTTATTCTACATCTGAAAGTTTTACAGTGTGTAGATACATCCTTTCGAAACATTATTTTCATTTCTCCACATAATTTCCATCCTTCTCAACTGCCTTACGCCATCTTGGAACCAGCGCCTGTATACCCGCAAGGTAAAATTCTGCACCAACCTGTTGGACCCACTGTTTGGCAGCGTGCACAAGGGAGTCATCATCTTCAAACCTCGGTCCACGAAGAGAGTCTTTCAGTTTCCCAAAGAGATGATAGTCACATGGAGCTAGGTCAGGACAGTAAGGCGGGTGTTTCAGTGTTGTCCATCCAAGTTTTGTGATCGCTTCCATGGTTTTTTTGACTGACATGTGGCCGTGCATTGTCGTGCAACAGCAAAACATCCTGCTTTTGCCGATGTGGTCGAACACGACTCAGTCTAGATTGAAGTTTCTTCAGTGTCGTCACATATGCATCAGAATTTATGGTGGTTCCACTTGGCATGATGTCCACAAGCAAGAGTCCTTTGGAATCGAAAAACACCGTAGCCATACCTTTTACAGCAGAAGGTGTGATTTTGAATTTTTTTCTTTGGTGAATTTGCATGATGCCACTCCATTGATTGCCTCTTCGTCTCTGGGGAAAAGTGATGGTGCCATGTTTCATCACCTTTCACAATTCTTCCAAGAAATTCATCTCCACCATTCTCGTACTGTTCCAAAAGTTCGCTGCATACCGTTTTTATTGTTTCTTTGTGAGCCACTGTCAACGTCCTGGGAACCCAACTGGCAAAAACCTTTTTTAACGCCAACACTTTCAGTATTCTGCAAACACTTCCTTCCCGTATCGCAACCTAGCGTGACAATTCGTTCACTGTGATGCGTCTGTCATCATTCACAAATTCGTTAACTCTCTGCACATTGTGTGGAGTGTGTGCAGTACGAGGCCTGCCACTGCGAGGACAATTCTCAATATTGCCATGCCAGCCTACATCAAGTCACCTGCTTTCCCACTGACTAACTCTACTGTGATCGACAGCAACATCTCCACACACCTTTTTCAACTTCTTGTGGATGTTTCCCACTGTCTCGTTTTACAGCACAGAAATTCTATGACAGCACGTTGCTTCTGACAAACGTCAAGTGTAGCAGCCATCTTGAAGACATGCTGTGACGGCGCCACTCATGGGAACAGGTTGAACTAAGTTTTAAAACAAGCGGGTAGGATGCATCTACACACTGTAAAACTTTGACACATGCAGAATGAAAACTGCATTTTTACAAAAATTATGTGCATTTCTTTCGGAGTGACCCTCGTATATGAAAAAGAAAACGTAAATTAGTTACAAACTACGGCGTGCACACACATTTTGCAACGTGTGAACGTCACTACAGATATTCTGATGTAGGTTATAACATATTCGATATGCCCGCCATCATTGGCTTTGATGTGGCGTAGACGAACAGCAAAAATCTTGCTTGATCCACTGAAGTGGCAGAACATCGGTGCTGTCGATGACCTCGTGAATGGCTGTTTTGTGCTCAGAAATGGTTTTGGGCTTACTGGCGTTCACCTTGTCTTTAGTATAGTCCCACAAAAAGAAATCGAACGTGTCCAGATCCGGAGAATATGGCGGCCAATCGAGGCCCATGCCACTGACCTCTGGTTAGCCCAGAGCCAGAATACTGTCCCCAAAGTTCTCCTCCAGGAAATCATTCCCCTGCTTCGATGGGGTCGAACACGGTCTTACATGAACCACATTTTGTCGAAGTCAGAGTCACTTTGGCTAATGGGGATGAAAAGATCTTCCAAAACCTTCACGTGCCGTTCGGTAGTCACCGTGCCATCAAGGAATATCGCGCCGATTATTCATGACTGGACATGGCACAACAAACAGTCACTTGCTGAGGGTGAAGACACCTCTTGGTCGCGAAACGCTGATTCTCACTCCCCCAAATGCGCCAGTTTTGCTTATTGACCAACGCATCCAAGTGGACTTCATCGCCAAACACATCCTAATTTCCATCATGCCCCGGGGCCAACTATGCAGTTTCAACATCCTAAAGCAAACCGTTGAGAAGTTAACGACGATTTTATTTCATATAGTTCAATGACTGTCTACGAGTAATAAAACTCTAAGACCCTTCGTGTCTGTACATGACTACTTGACACAATTCAGTGAACATTTTTTTAAAATACAGGTGTTAAGATTATTAAAATGAAACTGAATGAAATGTCCAATGCTTTGCTGTAGCTGTATTTGTTCAGGTCTCTTATAAACCAATATAACCGATTTTGCAGCTTTTGAGTTGCATCTTATGGTGCAAAATTTAAATGCTATGCCATAGGTTACCGAATGCCACAGTGTATCAATGGGCGTTTCTTCGTAAAGATTTCAGCACTTCTCAAGTGATAAAAAACCATTGCCAAATGATAAAAAGGCCGCCGTCAGTAATGCAAGTCATGAAACTTCCTGGCAGATTAAAACTGTGTGCCCGACCGAGACTCGAACTCGGGACCTTTGCCTTTCGCGGGCAAGTGCTCTACCATCTGAGCTACCGAAGCTTCGGTAGCTTCGGTAGCTCAGATGGTAGAGCACTTGCCCGCGAAAGGCAAAGGTCCCGAGTTCGAGTCTCGGTCGGGCATACAGTTTTAATCTGCCCGCGAAAGGCAAAGGTCCCGAGTTCGAGTCTCGGTCGGGCACACAGTTTTAATCTGCCAGGAAGTTTCATATCAGCGCACACTCCACTGCAGAGTGAAAATCTCATTCTGGAAATGCAAGTCATGTCTGTGTTAAGTCGCAAACTGTACACTCCCCGACTAAAATATGCTCTTGTCGGCCTATGCCAATCAACAAAATGCCCCTCATAGATATTATCCAGGGCAGGGCTTGTTGCTGCTTGACATAAGCCGACAAGAGCATATATCAGTTGGAGTCTGCACATTTCGCGTCTTAACACAGACATGGCTTCCTCCATTGTCGATGGTCTTTTTAGCATTTAACGACGGTTTTTTATCAATCTAGGATTGCTGAAATCCTTACCTAGGCACACGAATTGTACTCTCTGGCATTCTGTAACCTGTGACATAGCATTCCTATTTGCACCAAAAGATGAAATTCAAAATTTGTTGTTGTGGAATTACAACAGAGCTGAACAAATGCAGCTGCCGCGGACCGTTGCAGAATTCGTTCAGTTTCAAATGCTCAAACGTGTATGAATTCCTAAGGGACCAAACTGCTGAGGTCATCAGTCCCTACTACTTAAACTAACATATGCTAAGAACAATACACATATCCATGCCCGAGGGAGGAGTTGAACCTCCGGCGGGAGGGTCCGCGCAATCCGTGACATGGCGCCTCAAACCACGCGGCCACTCCGCGTGGCGCTCAGTTCCATTTTAATGGTTTTAACACCAGTATTTAAAAAAAAAAACTGTTCACTGTATGAACTGTCAAGCATGTATAACTATTTAGCTTCGGCTACCCCAGTTTTAAAATTATCTTGTGTGTCTGTTTGTCTGAACATGCTATCTTCCAAAGCTACTAGACGAATTTTCAAGGGGTCTCATTAGCGTAGCTTGGGGCCACGTATAGTTTTTATCTCAACATCTGATCACGAAGAGAAACTATCGTGATTTAAAATTTTATCTAAAACCATCCTGTTTATCTGCGCGTCTGTTAC
This sequence comes from Schistocerca serialis cubense, assembly GCF_023864345.2. Classification (NCBI taxonomy): domain Eukaryota; kingdom Metazoa; phylum Arthropoda; class Insecta; order Orthoptera; family Acrididae; genus Schistocerca; species Schistocerca serialis. The sequence goes on along the minus strand of NC_064647.1, from coordinate 154,297,833 downwards.
AAAACGCTAATCTCTAAAACTACCGGACGAGTTCTTACGCGATTTTCTCAGGTAACTTGATTGCAGTTTGCAGAAAAATGTAGGTTTCTTTGATCATAACCAATCCACGAAAGAGCCGGCCGCAGTGGCCAAGCGGTTCTAGGCGCTTCAGTCTAGAACCGCGCGCTTACTAACGTCGCAGGTTCGAATCCTCCCTCGGATATGGATGTGTGTGATGTCCTTAGGTTGGTTAGGTTTAAGTAGTTTTAAGTTCTAGGGGACTGATGACCGCAGCTGTTAAGTCCCATAGCGCTCAGAGCAATTTGAATAATTTGTACCAATAAAAAAAAAAAACCCTCGTAATTTAAAATTTTACCTTAAATCGTCTGCTTGGCTTTATAATCTTGATATGTAATCACCATGGTGCTGTTAGCTTCGTGATACATCGAAGAAGCATAGATGGCATTGATAGTATTTTTTACTTCACTAACAGATATGTTTCCGGAAGTTTACGTCAGTGACAGAACTAAGAGGCGCAATCTTATCTTTACGAATACGAGGTGACAGCGAATTTACTTGCCTAAGATGTGTAGATATACTGACTGGATTTTGTATATTAAAAATTTTCATCGATTTGCTTCTTTCCATAGTTTTTATTTATTTTCTTTTCCAAGAAAAAAGAATTTATTATGTTTGCTATATGATTTGGTAGCCTTCTGATTACGTTTCCATTTCGTTTCCTTTACGAAAAAAATTGCCTAGAAAACGGTCGTCTTTCTGAATACACCAGAACAGCTAAAAGACTGGGGCTATGTGCTCAAAAGAATCGAATAAATATCGTCAGGCGAGACTTACTGTGGCTTGAGAACATTAGATTTCAACTTGCTCTTTGGAGACTCTTTCCGAAAGTGAGGCATATTGTTAATACTGATCGAGTGTGTCATGAATTCTGTCGCTCCTTACACCCGTCCCTATTAAAGACTTAACGACATGGATTTATTTGTTTCAGTTAGTTTCTTAGGAAAAACGAATTTATTAATTCTACTTTGTGATTTCAGAGGCTACTGATTACGTTTCCATTTCGTTTAGATTACGAAAACAATTACCTAGAATACACCAGAAATGGCTCTTTTAGAAAATGGAAATAAGCGTTCTTCTTGAAGTCAGAGGATAATATCGTATTCTGTACCATACAGTCATGATGTATACACGTTTACCCCCATTTGAGATTCTATTCGATTATGGATGTTGTGCTCCTTCTTAGACATAATAACTTTTGCAATGAACCTAACAACGAAACAAACATGCCAAATTTAAAAAGACTCAAAATCCCTTCCGGCCAGTGTGGCCGAGCGGTTCTAGGCGCTTCAGTCTGGAACCGCGCGACCGCTACGGTGGCAGGTTCGAATCCTGCCTCGGGCATGGATGTGGGTGATGTCCTTAGGTTGGTTAGGTTTAAGTAGTTCTAAGTTCTAGGGGACTGAAGACCTCAGATTTTAACTCCCATAGTGCTCAGAGCCAGTCAAAATCCCCAAGATTGGCGATCTTTATCAGAAGCTCGAAATTTAACGTTGACTTCAATGCGAGATGCTTATAATAGTTTCCACAACGAAGCTTTGTTTCGAAACCTGGCAGAAAATCCCAAGAGATTCTGGTCGTATGTGAAGTATGTTAGCGACAAGGAACAATCAGTGCCTTCTCTGCACGTTAGCAACGGAGACAGTGCTGCCAAAGCAGAGTTACTAAACACAGCCTTCCGTAATGCCTTCACAAAAGAAGACGAAGTAAATATTCCAGAATTCGAACCAAGAACAGCTGCCAAAATGAGTAACGTAGAAGAAGTAAATATCCCCGGAGTAGTGAAGCAACATAAATCGCCTAATAAAAGCAAATCCTCTGGTCGAGACTGTATACCAGTTAGGTTCCTTTCTGAGCATGCTGATGCATTAGCTCCATATTGAACAAACATATACAACCGTTCGCTCGACTGAAGATCTGTACCCAAAGACTGGAAAGTTGCACAGGTCACACCAATATTCAAGAAAGGTAGTAGGAGTCATCCACTAAATTGCAGACCCATATCATTAACGTCGATATGCAGCAGGCTTTTGGAACATATATTTTGTTCTAACACTATGAACATTACGAATGGGAGACAATTTGAGCAGCCGTCTTAGGTTGTTTGCAGATGACGCTGTCGTTTATTGCCTAACATCAGAAGGTCAAAAAAAAAAATGCAAAACGATTTAGAAAAGATATCTGAATGGTGTGAAAATTGGCAGTTGACCCTAAATAACGAAACGTGTGAAGTCATCCACATGAGTGCTAAAAGGAATTCGTTAAACTTCGGTTACATGATAAATCAGTCTAACATAAAAGCCGTAAATTCAACTAAACACCTAGGTATTACAATTACGAACAACTTAAATTGGAAGGAACACACAGAAAATGTTGTGGGGAAGGCTAACAAAAAGCTGCCTTTTATTGGCAGGACACTTAGAAAATGTAACAGATCTACTAAGGAGACTGCCTACACTACGTTTGTCGGTCCTCTTTTAGAAAAGTGCTGCGTAGTGTGGGATCCTTACCAGATATGACGGACGGAGTACATAGAAAAAATTTAAAAAAAAGGGAAGACGTTTTCTATTATCGCGAAATATGGGAGAGAGTGTCACTGAAATGATACAGGATTTGGAATGGACATCATGAAAACAAAGGCGGAATCTCCGCACGAAATTCCAGTTACCAAATTTCTCCTCCGATTTCGAGAATATTTTTGTAACACCGACCTACACAGGGAGAAACGATTACCATGATAAAATAAGTGAAATCAGAGCCTGTACGGAAAGATATAGGTGTTCGTTCTTTCCACGCACTATACGAGATAGGAATAATAGAGAATTGTGAAGGTGGTTCAATAAACCCTCTATCAGGCACTTAAATGTGATGTGCAGAGAATCCATGTAGATGTAGATGCTGCAAAATGACCTTCGATGGCTGTCCGTCGCTTATTAGAGATAACGGTTTGAAGGCATACTTAATGTTATTTGCAATTTTTATCAGAGACTAACTAAGTGCCAGGTTGCCCAGATATGTATTAATTTCAGTTTTCTAACAGTCCATCATTTTATTCCTCCTCTCTCTGTCCACCTCCTCCAACTCCCAATTCTCTGCCCTCATCTCCACCTCCTCTCTCCATCCATCTCCACCTTCCCTCTCTCTATTTCCTCCTGCCCCTCTGTCTGTTCACCCGCTCTTTCCTTATCTCGCTGCCCGTCTCTTCATTTTCCTGTCTCTGTCCATCTCCTCTTCCCTTTCTCTGTCCATCTCCTCCTCACATCTCTCTCTGTCCATTGTCCATTCCCCCTCCCCTGTTAATTCTCTCCCCTCTTCCTCGCTGCCCATTTTCCATTCCCCCAACTCTGTCCACCTTCTCCTCATCCTCCTATATCTTATCCTCTCACCTCACCTTTTGTCCATTTCCTCGTACTCACTTTTCACTCCTCGTTATCTCACTCACCCCAATAGGAAGCTGGTAGTTTTTACCCTTACAGTATTTCTTTCCAGATTGTAATTAATGTGTGTACCAAATAGTTTCGCCGGCCGGTGTAGCCGTGCGGTTAAAGGCGCTTCAGTCTGGAACCGCGTGACCGCTACCGTCGCAGGTTCGAATCCTGCCTCGGGCATGGATGTGTGTCATGTCCTTAGGTTGGTTAGGTTTAATTTGTTCTAAGTTCTAGGCGACTGATGACCTCAGAAGTTAAGTCGCATAGTGCTCAGAGCCATTTGAACCATTTTTGAACCAAAGAGTTTCAGATGTTCAGGATGACACTCTTAACCATGGCTTTGCCCACATACACACATGTCAAATATACTCCACACATATTTAACTTACTTCACTCTATGCCTAGCGAAGTTTACTCTGTGACTTTATTTTCACGCATCTCAGTGCCTATGACACTATATCTGCTGAACTAAGTGTCGCAGAATGATGTAATTTTCCTATACATTCAGTGGTTTATGTTAGTACTGACTGCGAAATATGTCACGAACAGAGATCGTAGTAAAGTAGTAATAAATTAAAACGTCATGCTTCATGTGGCAGTTACATTGTATGAACAGCGAAAATGCAGTAAGCAGTAAACGTCTTTCCTTTTATTGTTTTTCGGTGGTCATAGCCGGGAAAAATGTTTTGTTAAGATTTGAAATTATGTGTAAAGTTTCTTACAAGTCTCTAAGTGCTCTCATTCTGAAGTATTAGATGACTGAAGTATAAGTATTCTCGCGTCATGGGCTACACCGTTTTTTCACCTCCATCCTCATCCACACTGAATATTTCCAGATAATAAATAATGTGTGAGTCACGTTTGGTTTAAATATATCCAGTTTTTTAGGAGAAGATCGTATCGGTGTGGAGCACGACCAACAAAAAGTAAACGTCACGTAATTTCCGACTCTCTCGTTTCAATAATACATAAAAGATCATTATAATTTTTTAGCGTAAGCAATAACTTATGTGATAAAGAAATATCGCACTTTATTCTGTTCGACTGATTTTGGATTTGTACTGCATAACTGTACTACAATCGTAGCATTTTCGGGATTTGCACTGCACTCTGTCAAGTCTTCGGTTTCTCGAAGGAATGATATAGTTCGCAAGCCGAAAGTGTAGAATTGGTCTGTAAATGGTAGCATCTCGACTCGAATTATTTATCGAAGAGCAGAATAATCAGCTTGATCCCGTTTTGCCTCCCACTTACCACAGTACCGAACTTACGGACCATACGACGCTGCGGACTGTAGGACGCATCTTAATTTTTAAGAATTTTTTAAAATAATTAACATTTTCACTATTTTATTATTAAACAGTGAAACCAGACAAAAAAATTCACGCTTTATAAAAACGAACTGACCTTCAAATTCCGTGAAAATAGTCATCTGAACTTTCTTCTTCATCGTTGTTGTCTTCATGTCATGGAGAGCGGTACTTATGCAGCGGTACTTATGGATACTTATGCGGTACTTATCATGACAATAATGTCTTCTCTCATTCTAGACTCTTTCATCCACAGACCCTTTTGTTTGACTTTAGGGCCGGCCGCGGTGGTCTAGCGGTTCAGGCGCTCAGTCCGGAACCGCACGACTGCTACGGTCGCAGGTTCGAATCCTGCCTCGGGCATGGATGTGTGTGATGTCCTTAGGTTAGTTAGGTTTAAGTAGTTCTAAGTTCTAGGGGACTGATGACCACAGATGTTAAGTCCCATAGTGCTCATAGCCATTTGAACCATTTTTTGACTTTAGGTCGTTTTAAAGCTCCCTTCGGACTTAATTCATGTTGGGATTCATCCACCATTAATTTTGTTCCACTCCTCTCTCATATACTCTTTAAATGGCTTATTTATCGAGACACCGAGAGGTTGCAATTCTGAAGTAAGTCCTCCCCGAATAACAGCAAGCTCTATATTTCCACGTCTCAGTTTCTGTTTCACAGAATTTTTCGAATGATTACTATACTAATCTAGCACAAGAAGAGAACTCTTCTTCAATAAAGCATCTATACTTCTCTCCCACGCTCTGTTAATCCATAATTTCAAAGCAGCCTCATCTATCCAACCCTTATCATCAACATGAACAACTACACCTGCCAGACAGCGTAACATGAAACGACCAGAGTGTAGTGCATTTTTTCACGTTCATATGTTTATATACCTGCTGTTTTAGTACCTTTCATGGCAACAGTTCTGTTACTTGGTACATCTAATGTCAGAGGAGTTTCGTCCACATTCGCTATTTGGCTTAGTTCCAACTGGTTTTCTTTCGATGTTGAATAATAAAGCGCTGGAAAGATTTTTCTCTTCATAAGCTTGTGGTGTTGTCTGAGATATTTTGGTCTTTGTCTTACATGCAAATTCCGTGACGCTTCATAAACCTGTAGCACCAACCAACTTCACCTTTGAGTCTTCCACTGCAGCACTAGCTTACGAGGGTGTATTTGAATCATTTTTGTATTAATTCCAGTGCCATTACGACGACGTCCTTGAATCCATTGCAATACTTCATCATCTAGTTTTGGACATTCTGCATTCATTCCGCTATTTGCACATTTAGACTTCGTCATTTTTTCAGTTCAATCGCGAATAGTTGGTGGAGTGCCGAAATGCCGCTCAGCTGCTCTGTTTCCATGTTATTCTGCTTATGCTACTACTTTCAATTTTCAGCCCGCATCATATAAATACCTTTCATTTTTTTTTCCGCAACGAAACTACCTACTAACAAAAATATTGTACTGTAGCCGATAAGATGATTCATTTTCATAAAGCTTTAAACACGGCTGCGTTGTCAGCGACCGTTACTAGGTAAAATTAAAACAACTGCAGCTCTTCGTGGCGAAAATGCAGTCTTTTTGACCCAGGTTTCGGCCACTTCTAAGAGTGCCTTCATCAGAAATAAAACATTTGAAACTGTCTGATGGTACCGCAGCTCGACATGTGGTGCAGCCCTTAGTGGCGTGCCTCTATGCTTTCTGTTTTAATATTTTGCTAGTAAAGCGTTATCGCTTCGTATTTATTTTATACGTGACATGACAGTTTTAAATGTTTTATTTCTGATGAAAGCACTCTTGGAAGTAGCCGAAACCTAGGCCATAAAGACTGCATTTCCTCGAACGAGGGTTGCTACTGTTTTTTTTTTATTCTCTTTCAGTTCAAGTTCACTGGCACCGCAGACTGCAATGACGCATCATTGGCTAGACAGTGTTCTGGGTTTGTGATGGAGGGGCGGGACAGACACAGTGTTAACAAGATGTTAGGAAGAACTCCTGTAAGAGCAGGTAAACTTGTTGTTCGATGGCCTAAGGCCACATAATCAGGTGCAACATACATCGTAAAAACCGAAGTACAGTGTCGCCACATTTTTTGGATATTAAAATTCATAAAGGGTAGTCTAAAATATCCCCACAACGATAAAAGATCGTAGGCATACCCATCGCCATTAGAGAAAATTTGTTATTCAGCCGATATCGGCAATACCATGGCGAGTGAAAGGTAAAGAAGACGTGTTCCACTCTATAAATTTTTCCTGGATCTAAAAAGAAAGAAGAAAATAATTATAGATAGCGGACGGATGTGGGATGAAAAAAATTGTCACTGGTAACATGACTAGTTGTGGCACTAAGCAAATTGCTATGTGGACAGTGGCAGGTGGCAGATCTTACCGTTATCACAACAGGGCAGCTCGGTGCAGGGCAAGGCAAAAGCGGCCCGCACGAACGACAAAGAGAGACTAGCTGGCTGGCGGAACGGAAGCTATGCATGTTGACAGTGCGGCGTCATATACTCATGGCTAGGAGCGCTGTTTTACAACGTGTAGTACGTAATAAAATTCTGTATTATTCTCGCTTGTAAAATTGTCCAAATGGCTCTGAGCACTATGGGACTTAACAGCTGAGTTCATCAGTACCCTAGAACTCAGAACCACTTAAACCTAACTAACCTAAGGACATCACAGACATCCATGCCCGAGGCAGGATTGGAACCTGCGACCGTAGTGGGCGCGCGGTTCCAGACTGAAGCGCCTAGAACCGCTCGGCAACTCTGGCCGGCCCTCTCGCTTGTAAAGGTAGCGACCCAGCTTCCCTAGTCATGAGTATATGACGTCACACTTTCCACGTAGATAGCTTCCGTTCCGCCAGCCAGCTAGTCCCTCTTTGTCGTTAGTGCGGGCCGCTTTTGCCTTGCCCTGCATCGAGCTACCCTGTTGTCATAACGGTAAGACACTATCGAACTTGCTTAGTGCCGCGACTAATCATGTCAGCAGTGACAATTTTTTTTAATCGCCAATCCGGCCCTTTCTAAAAACTTTTAGCGTCCGATCATTGTGAACTATTTTTTTTCTCTTTTTAGATCCAGCCAAAATTTGAAGAATGGAACATGTCTTCTTTACCTTTCACTCGCCGTAGTATTGATGATATTCACTGAATAGTAAATTTTGACTAGGAGCGATGGTTACGCTACGGTCTTTTAAGGGGGGACATTGATGAAAAACACACACTATTTCAAAAATGCACCAACTCCTCCGTTTTAGAGATACGGCAATGAAATTTTGTACCTTGCTTTACATGAAAGTAACACATTTACATATAAAATCCTTTGATTATGTATATTCAACTTTTTTTTAATGAAATTTGAAGTTTTATTTTCAAGAAAAGGTATGTTCCTTTTTCTCAGAAATTATTCAAGAGATTTCCACAAACATTTCTCTGTTTCATCTCTTTATATGTTGTAAGCTTCCATCATGAGGTTTTTGGAACATAGGAGAATTTACATAATGTTTTAATTATAATTCCACAAGTACAATCTGTTGTGTCTAGACAAGAAAGCCTAGACACAATGAGAGGAAGCCGAAAGGCACGCGCTTAGCCAAAGCAGGGTGCGTGAGGTCTGAAACAGGATACGTAATGAATGCTATAAAGAAAAGTACGTAGCTTCTGGAATATTTAACTTTAATCCATCCTTTTGGTACATCTGGAGATTGTGGCGATACAAGTGAGACTCTTTAGATACATGCAATGTTACTAATGGCGCCTTGCTAGGTCGTAGCCATGGACTTAGCTGAAGGCTATTCTAACTATCTGCTCGGCAAATGAGCGATGCTTCGTCCGTGTAGTCGCTAGCTACGTCGTCCGTATAACTGGGACGAGTGCTAGTCCGTATCTCGAGACCTGCCTTGTGGTGGCGCTCGGTCTGCGATCACACAGTGGCGACACGCGGGTCCGACATGTACTAATGGACCGCGGCCGATTTAAAGCTACCACCTAGCAAGTGTGGTGTCTGGCGGTGACACCACATTCCTCCCCCGCAAATCGGCGAACGGTCGTGTTATAAGGCTTCCGCCCGCCGTGGGGAGGACCCCATGTTGACGTATGCGATGAGGTGGGGAGCCTAACAACAGGCGAGGCTGTGCCACCCGCACCCGGCCATTCGGTCCGAGGGGATCTAGGAAACGCCTGAAAACCTAGTCCAGGGTGCACGTCAACATGCGGTGTATGTGCCCGTAAAGAGACAGGAGTGGCCGAAGGGTCGACCTCCTTTGCGTCTGGGTATCCGACGCGCGAAGACGTCATGTGGTCTGGAGCGGGCAAGAGTTCCATGGCGGAGGACAGCTGGTCACGGGAAGCGATCGGCGGCGCGTGACCCAGGGAGGCGCCCGGCGGCTGCAGCGAAGCGTCTACTGCGGGCGTCGCCGGCGGGAGAACAAGCGGCGGCGGCGGCGGCGGCGGCGCGTTGCCATGGGGCAAAATGGAAGGCAGCGTCGGTAACAGCTGGGGATGAGGCGAGCCAGTAGATGGGTCCCCAGGGCGCTGACCGGACGGCACCGTCGCTGAAAGCAGACGGGGAGCGGCAGAACCCGGGCGAAGACAGAGGCGCAGCTGATTGAGATGCCGACGCACCTCACCGGAGGCCCCCAAAACCAAATACATCGCGCGGCCGAGGCAGCGAAGAATGCGCCCTGCGAGCCAACGCCGTGAACCTCGATTGTTGCGATAGAATACAACGTCGCCTGGAGCAAAAGCAGAAGTCTGCCGCTGCACAGGAGCCTGATGCGGCGGGTGCAGCAAAGACATCAATGTTCGATGACGACGACCGTGGAGCAACTCAGCCGGCGAGCGACCATCTCGGGGCTGAGAGCGATTCGATGACAAAAAGAGCAACAACACGTCCTCCCGAGAATGCGACTCTTTCAACTTCAACATCTGTAACTTGAAAGTCCGGACCAATCGTTCAGCGGCACCGTTTGACTGAAGCGAAAACGGCGCGGATGTCAGATGTTGAATACCATTGGCCTGGCAGAATGACTGAAATTCTGCAGACATGAATTGTGGGCCATTGTCGGAAACAATAGTCTGCGGAAGACCTTCAATGCAAAAGATAGCAGACAACGCTTGGATGGTGGCAGAGGACATCGTGGAAGACATCTGGACAACAAAAGGAAAATTACTGAAGGCGTCTACCAGAACCAACCATCGAGCATTCCAGAATGGACCAGCAAAATCGATGTGCAAGCGTTGCCAAGGGGAAGTGGCTTTTGGCCATGCAAAGACTTTCCGCGGCGGTGCGGATTGTTGTTCGGCACACGCCATGCAAGAACACACATTCGTAATCGCAGCATCGATTCTGAACCAAATACAGCGCTTCATAATTCTTAGTACAACCAAGGCCCGGTGCAAAAATGTCTGCAAATTCTTCACACAGACGAGAAACACTGTCTGAAGGCACAGTCTGATTCACTGATAGGACATGATTTACTATAGACATGTTAAACAATTGAAATAAATCGAAACCAAACAAGTTCACTGCAGTAGAAGAACGAAGAACGTAAAATGACACAAGTTTTGTTTATCCCTTGTATGTTGCAAGAAGGGTGCACTGTCCTAACACAGGGATATGCTGTCCTGAATAACTTTTTAACTGAACATTTGCGGCACGCAACGGAGGTTTGCCCAGTTGTTTGTACGTGTCGTGATTGAGCAATGAAACTGCAGCTCCGGTATCGAGCTGGAATGGTATGACCTTGCCTTTAAAGTCCAAATCTACAAAAAGTTTATTGTCCTGCTGACGACAAGAGCGACTGTCTCGTGCAATTTGAACTGATACAGGTACAGCATCACTTGCTAATTGACGTGATTTCCGACGACGTCGACGCACACTTTTTGTGGGACGAACACAGTCACTGTTAGAAAGAGTGGCACTGGGCGGAGTGGAATTAACTACATGAATGTCCATGGGCGAAGGTTCACGAACCTGAGTATTCTTGGTTCGATTCCGGCGCGAAGCAAAGGGCCTGGACGGTTGTGAGTGTCTGATCTGAGCTTTTTCTGGCAAACACTTTGAACATGTCCTTTCTTATTACAGAAAAAGCAAATAGCTTGGCGTGACGGGCAATTTTCACGCGAATGTCTAGTAGCACACCGCGGGCATGATTTCACTGCAGGTGTGTGCTGGCGCGGCACACCTGGTTTAGAGCGTGGCGGCAGCTGCGCAGACGTGCGCGAGGGCAGTCGACCGTTCTGTGCAGCGCGCCCGGCGGGCCGGTTAATGTTACACACGGCTGGCGAAGTTGCAAATGATTCCTGAGCAAAGTCAAGCGTGTCTTGTCTATCCAATATGTCTATCACTTGTTGAAGGGAGGGATTGACGAGTTTCAAAATATGTTCCCGTATGCGAACATCAGAAACGTTCTGTTCAATTGCATCACATACCATTGTATCTGAATAAGGGAGTCCACATTCACACTCAAAAGCACAATCCCTTGTAAGGCCTTGCAATGTTGCAACCCACTCCCTATTAGTCTGACTGGCCGTACGTTTTGTACGAAAGAAAGTATACCTTTTTGCAACTACATTAACTGTTTCCTTGAAATAGGCATCTAAAGCAGACAAAATTTCTTCGTAGGACAGAGTTGCTACATCGCGTCGGGGAAATAATTTCACTATCACACGGTACGTTTGCACCCCTACACACGCCAATAAATGAGGCTGCTGCTCGTTACCTTGAATTCTGTAGGCGGCGAGATGAAATCCAAACTGGCGTGACCACTCCGTCCAGGTTTCCAAGTCTGCGTGAAAATTACGGAATGGTGGTGCAACTGCATGTTGTGGCTGCGGTAGCGATGAAGCGGCGGCGGCCGCATCGTTTTGCAGTGCACGTTGACCCTGGACGAGCTGTCCAAGGGCATCCAATAACGCCTGCGTCTGCTGATTCTGCAAGCGTTAAAATTCGGATAGTGCATCTGGCGAAGCCATGACACAAGTAAATGTAAGCAGTTGGAAAGAACAAGACCCTTTCCGTTGACTCGTCGCCAAAAATTGTTGTGTCTAGACAAGAAAGCCTAGACACAATGAGAGGAAGCCGAAAGGCACGCGCTAAGCCAAAGCAGGGTGCGTGAGGTCTGAAACAGGATACGTAATGAATGCTATAAAGAAAAGTACGTAGCTTCTGGAATATTTAACTTTAATCCATCCTTTTGGTACATCTGGAGATTGTGGCGATACAAGTGAGACTCTTTAGATACATGCAATGTTACTAATGGCGCCTTGCTAGGTCGTAGCCATGGACTTAGCTGAAGGCTATTCTAACTATCTGCTCGGCAAATGAGCGATGCTTCGTCCGTGTAGTCGCTAGCTACGTCGTCTGTATAACTGGGACGAGTGCTAGTCCGTATCTCGAGACCTGCCTTGTGGTGGCGCTCGGTCTGCGATCACACAGTGGCGACACGCGGGTCCGACATGTACTAATGGACCGCGGCCGATTTAAAGCTACCACCTAGCAAGTGTGGTGTCTGGCGGTGACACCACATTCCTCCCCCGCAAATCGGCGAACGGTCGTGTTATAAGGCTTCCGCCCGCCGTGGGGAGGACCCCATGTTGACGTATGCGATGAGGTGGGGAGCCTAACAACAGGCGAGGCTATGCCACCCGCACCCGGCCATTCGGTCCGAGGGGATCTAGGAAACGCCTGAAAACCTAGTCCAGGGTGCACGTCAACATGCGGTGTATGTGCCCGTAAAGAGACAGGAGTGGCCGAAGGGTCGACCTCCTTTGCGTCTGGGTATCCGACGCGCGAAGACGTCATGTGGTCTGGAGCGGGCAAGAGTTCCATGGCGGAGGACAGCTGGTCACGGGAAGCGATCGGCGGCGCGTGACCCAGGGAGGCGCCCGGCGGCTGCAGCGAAGCGTCTACTGCGGGCGTCGCCGGCGGGAGAACAAGCGGCGGCGGCGGCGGCGGCGGCGCGTTGCCATGGGGCAAAATGGAAGGCAGCGTCGGTAACAGCTGGGGATGAGGCGAGCCAGTAGATGGGTCCCCAGGGCGCTGACCGGACGGCACCGTCGCTGAAAGCAGACGGGGAGCGGCAGAACCCGGGCGAAGACAGAGGCGCAGCTGATTGAGATGCCGACGCACCTCACCGGAGGCCCCCAAAACCAAATACATCGCGCGGCCGAGGCAGCGAAGAATGCGCCCTGCGAGCCAACGCCGTGAACCTCGATTGTTGCGATAGAATACAACGTCGCCTGGAGCAAAAGCAGAAGTCTGCCGCTGCACAGGAGCCTGATGCGGCGGGTGCAGCAAAGACATCAATGTTCGATGACGACGACCGTGGAGCAACTCAGCCGGCGAGCGACCATCTCGGGGCTGAGAGCGATTCGATGACAAAAAGAGCAACAACACGTCCTCCCGAGAATGCGACTCTTTCAACTTCAACATCTGTAACTTGAAAGTCCGGACCAATCGTTCAGCGGCACCGTTTGACTGAAGCGAAAACGGCGCGGATGTCAGATGTTGAATACCATTGGCCTGGCAGAATGACTGAAATTCTGCAGACATGAATTGTGGGCCATTGTCGGAAACAATAGTCTGCGGAAGACCTTCAATGCAAAAGATAGCAGACAACGCTTGGATGGTGGCAGAGGACATCGTGGAAGACATCTGGACAACAAAAGGAAAATTACTGAAGGCGTCCACCAGAACCAACCATCGAGCATTCCAGAATGGACCAGCAAAATCGATGTGCAAGCGTTGCCAAGGGGAAGTGGCTTTTGGCCATGCAAAGACTTTCCGCGGCGGTGCGGATTGTTGTTCGGCACACGCCATGCAAGAACACACATTCGTAATCGCAGCATCGATTCTGAACCAAATACAGCGCTTCATAATTCTTAGTACAACCAAGGCCCGGTGCAAAAATGTCTGCAAATTCTTCACACAGACGAGAAACACTGTCTGAAGGCACAGTCTGATTCACTGATAGGACATGATTTACTATAGACATGTTAAACAATTGAAATAAATCGAAACCAAACAAGTTCACTGCAGTAGAAGAACGAAGAACGTAAAATGACACAAGTTTTGTTTATCCCTTGTATGTTGCAAGAAGGGTGCACTGTCCTAACACAGGGATATGCTGTCCTGAATAACTTTTTAACTGAACATTTGCGGCACGCAACGGAGGTTTGCCCAGTTGTTTGTACGTGTCGTGATTGAGCAATGAAACTGCAGCTCCGGTATCGAGCTGGAATGGTATGACCTTGCCTTTAAAGTCCAAATCTACAAAAAGTTTATTGTCCTGCTGACGACAAGAGCGACTGTCTCGTGCAATTTGAACTGATACAGGTACAGCATCACTTGCTAATTGACGTGATTTCCGACGACGTCGACGCACACTTTTTGTGGGACGAACACAGTCACTGTTAGAAAGAGTGGCACTGGGCGGAGTGGAATTAACTACATGAATGTCCATGGGCGAAGGTTCACGAACCTGAGTATTCTTGGTTCGATTCCGGCGCGAAGCAAAGGGCCTGGACGGTTGTGAGTGTCTGATCTGAGCTTTTTCTGGCAAACACTTTGAACATGTCCTTTCTTATTACAGAAAAAGCAAATAGCTTGGCGTGACGGGCAATTTTCACGCGAATGTCTAGTAGCACACCGCGGGCATGATTTCACTGCAGGTGTGTGCTGGCGCGGCACACCTGGTTTAGAGCGTGGCGGCAGCTGCGCAGACGTGCGCGAGGGCAGTCGACCGTTCTGTGCAGCGCGCCCGGCGGGCCGGTTAATGTTACACACGGCTGGCGAAGTTGCAAATGATTCCTGAGCAAAGTCAAGCGTGTCTTGTCTATCCAATATGTCTATCACTTGTTGAAGGGAGGGATTGACGAGTTTCAAAATATGTTCCCGTATGCGAACATCAGAAACGTTCTGTTCAATTGCATCACATACCATTGTATCTGAATAAGGGAGTCCACATTCACACTCAAAAGCACAATCCCTTGTAAGGCCTTGCAATGTTGCAACCCACTCCCTATTAGTCTGACTGGCCGTACGTTTTGTACGAAAGAAAGTATACCTTTTTGCAACTACATTAACTGTTTCCTTGAAATAGGCATCTAAAGCAGACAAAATTTCTTCGTAGGACAGAGTTGCTACATCGCGTCGGGGAAATAATTTCACTATCACACGGTACGTTTGCACCCCTACACACGCCAATAAATGAGGCTGCTGCTCGTTACCTTGAATTCTGTAGGCGGCGAGATGAAATCCAAACTGGCGTGACCACTCCGTCCAGGTTTCCAAGTCTGCGTGAAAATTACGGAATGGTGGTGCAACTGCATGTTGTGGCTGCGGTAGCGATGAAGCGGCGGCGGCCGCATCGTTTTGCAGTGCACGTTGACCCTGGACGAGCTGTCCAAGGGCATCCAATAACGCCTGCGTCTGCTGATTCTGCAAGCGTTAAAATTCGGACAGTGCATCTGGCGAAGCCATGACACAAGTAAATGTAAGCAGTTGGAAAGAACAAGACCCTTTCCGTTGACTCGTCGCCAAAAATTGTTGTGTCTAGACAAGAAAGCCTAGACACAATGAGAGGAAGCCGAAAGGCACGCGCTAAGCCAAAGCAGGGTGCGTGAGGTCTGAAACAGGATACGTAATGAATGCTATAAAGAAAAGTACGTAGCTTCTGGAATATTTAACTTTAATCCATCCTTTTGGTACATCTGGAGATTGTGGCGATACAAGTGAGACTCTTTAGATACATGCAATGTTACTAATGGCGCCTTGCTAGGTCGTAGCCATGGACTTAGCTGAAGGCTATTCTAACTATCTGCTCGGCAAATGAGCGATGCTTCGTCCGTGTAGTCGCTAGCTACGTCGTCTGTATAACTGGGACGAGTGCTAGTCCGTATCTCGAGACCTGCCTTGTGGTGGCGCTCGGTCTGCGATCACACAGTGGCGACACGCGGGTCCGACATGTACTAATGGACCGCGGCCGATTTAAAGCTACCACCTAGCAAGTGTGGTGTCTGGCGGTGACACCACACAATCTTAAATTCATGCAAAATTCCAAGCACTTTGCCCCATATCTCAGCTGGCAATCATAATTTCAAAATTTGCTCTAGAGACGTTTGTTAGGTTTACAGAAATATGTATACAAAATTTTATAATTCTAGAATCTGAGGAAAAGGCACATAAACTTTAAAAAACAATATTTTCAGGAAACGCAATTTAAAGTTCAACCTAACGTTTTTCCTTAAGTCACTTCTTCAGAAGGTGCCCTATTTGTACTCTGGGTCGTCTTTCCCTTCAAGGCTTCTCTTCTGGTTTCTTGTTGTCTGTCTTCTTTCCTTTACTAGGTCTTCAACTGACTTTTCAGCTGCTGTAAGACTTATTTTTCTCAGGATGTCTTGAGTAAAATTTCCCATCTTGTTGAAGGCCATTCTTTCTAATACCTTCATCCTTCCGACGTTCCCATAATTAAATACAATAACTGCATCATAAGTTGCAATTCTGACAACTGTAGCAGATAAAAATGTGTTTTTAGAGCATAGTTTCCATGTGAGTGAATTTAGAGGCTCCCTTTTATTTTGGGTTTTGCCATGAACACACTTTTTGAGAAGTGCAGGATCGGCAAGAAACCTGTAAGTGGGCTTGGTTGAAAGTAATACACAGAATCGTTGTTCATTGAGCTGGTATTGCAGTGCTGCTTCAAAACGTGGGCGTGGCAGAGAGGCCGCATCACACTTTTAATTAATTTTCAGGCACTTCGGATGCGATTTCAACATTGAAACTTTAGGATCTTATTGTCCATGAGTTGTACTAACAAATAAGAAATAAAACTAAAATTGACATTTTTGGTCAATTTCATCAACGTCCCCCCTTAACGTTGTGATTTTAGAGATTTCATTATTAATCTGAATACCCACAAAATGTGGTAACATTGTACTTCGCTTGTTACCACGTAGGTTGCGGCTGATGCTAGCCTTAGGCCACTAAACCGGTTGTGGTTTAATAAACAATAATTTTATCACCTGTTAGAGGAGTACTTCCCAGTATCATGCCTTTCAACAGCTGCGGTTTCCTGGCGAATTCCTCCAACTCATATTCGTCGCATCGGTGACTGCTGCAGCCAGTTGAATCCGGTGTTGCCAGATAGAGATAGGTTCGCGCAGCACACAGAACACACTGTTATTTTCAAGATGGGCAGGAATTTTAAATCCAACATTGGATACTTTTTTATTAATTTCGCACCTGAATTTTGGAGGCAGTTTTTCGATGAAAAAAGTGTGTCTTATAGTCCGTAAAATACGGTGTTGGCTATTCACGTCCGCTTTCTATTGATACGCGCCAAACGGCAACCGCACAGCATGCCGTAAATATCAGGAATACCGAAACGCAGTGAATTCCCGGCGGAATGAGATTCCTCTTACTCAGAGAGGAAACGCAGGTTTCGCAAATTTTTATTATTCTAAAATACCGCCTGCTTCTGCTGGGGGGCGATATAACAGAAAAGCTTTTCCCATTCTGGCCTTATAGGAATTATGGTACAAACCGTCTTTGTTTTCCGCCATCATAAGCATTGTTTTGCGGATACTTTACTCGCTGCTGAGGCACTCTAGACTGGAAATGTGGAAGGAAACTTACCGTGATCGGCGATTCACCATAAAAAATTTAAATGAATAATGCGTATTGTATGTCGCGAAAATGGCAGACAAAATTGCCGGCTGGATTTAGCTACGTTTTAGGGTGCGAAACTGCGAGATGATCAGCACCCCTGTATGAGATAAATGGAGACGAAGGTGGTTCAAAACTATTAAAACAATAAATTCTAAGATCAAGCAGTATCAATATACACAATACAATGGACAAATGCTTAAAATACAGCATTGACATACTGCTAAAAGAAAACAGACGGAAAGAGACATAGACAAGACATTGCTTTAAGTCTATTACGAAAATTCTCAAAATGTATAGAGCGATTTGCTTTAAATTTTTACGTCATACTCTTCTAAACATTGGGTCACACATAAGCTATTTATTTTCTCAAACATTAATGTACACGTTTTTCGTTAATACCCACTACAAGAAACAATATGCTGATCAGCGAAAATGTGCGGTTTCGATTTCTTTCTCGCAGTTACATTTTACGACATGGCAGGGTATTTAAGCCCTTAGATAAATTGCTTCTCCCGTTGACTCCGCTGCTCGACCCGCTGCGACTCACATCGTCTCCGCGCACGCAACGCCATGGTTGGGAAGCAGATTACCGCCGCATTGGAGGCTCTCATCCACGCGATGGGCTCACCGGCGGCCGCCAACGGCAGCCAAGGCGTAAGCGAACGCAGCGGGACAGGACGATGCTCCAGTGCTACAACTGTTAGCAGCTGCAGGTGCAAGAACGCCGTCGCGTGCTTCAAGTGCGCGGCGGCTACACGCCGCTAACTCGCGTAGCTGCGGCTACCTCCGCGAGTCATGCCGTCCACCCGCTGCACCACGCCCTGCGGCGACGCCAAGCGCCTCGACGGCTGCCCCCCCCCCCCCACCCGCTTCGGCGATGGGTGCGAGCCGCGCCGCCTTGAGGCCACCACCGACGACGCTATGGCCGGCTTCCAAGCCGCCTTCGCGGCCGAAAGGGCCGCACTGAAGGACGAGCTCGCAGCTGTGCATCGCCAGCTCTAGCAGCTGCGCGACGAGCTGCGGGCTATCAAGAAGAGGCCGCCAGCTCCCGCCGCCGCCCCAACCGTGAGTCGACCGGTAGGGGTCGATGCGGCCACGCAAACAACCGCCGCTCCGCCCCCTGCAGCAATGCAGGACGTGGCCCCTATAGAAACCGACGATGTGACGCCACAGTCGTCACACTCCGCCAAGGCAGCTGCAAGCAAGGGTGCTGTGGCAGCGACCGACTCCTCCCTTGTCGAGAAGTCTACCGCCAAGAAGCCACAGCTACGGAAGCTGAAAACACCAGATCCGCACGAACTGCAGCCGTTCCTTAAGAACATTGCGGCGTCGATACAGGACGGGTCATACCCATTCGAGCAAACGTACCCCTTCTACCCACCAGGTACTAGCCCGCTCCCCCCCTCCCCCATCGCCCCCACCGCTTTAGCAAGTATGAGCTCAAGTGGCTAAATTTCATGACCAAGGAGGAGTTAACCCTAATCGACAAGTACCCCATATTTGCACCAGACGACTGGCAATTACTCGCAGGGCGTGCAGAAACACACGTGACGGGCCAGATACCTTCCTATGTCTGGGGCCTACGTAGCAAAGACTGGAGAGAGTAGCATCACAACTCGGCGTGAGTTATTAGAGCCTACCGGCCAGCCAATTAGGCCTTTCGTTTTCAGCGCCTCTTACTGTTCCTCTGACTATCCTTTAATCTTTCTTTTATTATTTAAAAAAAAATCCACCAGCACAAATGTCAAGGAGCAAAAAAACACCCGCCATGTCATTTCACATTTTCACCCCATCATTTTTAGAAGCTGAAGCGCACAAAGCGCTAGTACTTCGCCCCCAGCAGAGGGTTCATCCCTCGTCAAGTGCGTCTGCGTCTGCTTCTCCCGTACATATTATTTAATTTTAAACAATAATTAGTTACGGAGCCATTTGTTGTTTTGTTTTCTGACTTGCGATTGGCTTTAACAGAAAACGGGAGAGTTGTAATTATGGCTTATCAGCTTATGGTTTGAAAACTATTACGGAATTTGAATGAAAAAATGGTTCAAATGGTTCTGAGCACTATGGGACTCAACTTCTCAGGTCATTAGTCCCCTAGAACTTAGAACTACTTAAACCTAACTAACCTAAGGACATCACGCACATCCATGCCCGAGGCAGGATTCGAACCTGCGACCGTAGCGGTCTCGCGGTTCCAGCCTGCAGCGCCTAGAACCGCACGGCCACTTTGGCCGGCAATTTCAATCACCTGAAACTTTGTAATTCTAGCCGCTTGCAGGCTAAAACCATGCGAAATACTGTCATTGGCGATACTGTCCTCAGAGATCCAAGCAAACAAGATTAGAATTTTGCGTTCAGTCGGCATCGATGATTTTAAAGAGCAGAAGCTCGGGGTTTCAAGGGTAAGTAAGGAAACTGGCCGTGCCCTTTCAAAGGCACAATCTTCCAAAAAATATCAATGTATTGGTGGATATATTTTTTCACCGTAATATTGATATCCAAGTGCGAATATCGAATGTCGATATATTTACTTTATATGTTTTCGCAATTTTCGATAAGTACTTGAAATTGTAGTAGAACATGATTTTATTTTCACTGCGTGAAGGAGTCTTTCTACTTTTTGAGATTTCATCACATCCAGTCTTTCTCTTGGACGGTGTGAAGCAGGCATAGGTGCCATAAAGAAGTAGTCCCATTGCAGTAATGGGTGACTGTGAATGGAATAACAAGATATTTATTGTGTAGAAGTAGAACACCAGTTGCGCTAAGAAACAGTATTTCCGCAAATAGTGTTTATTTCTTCACATCGGCATTCTTCAAAAATAGTTACTGAACATGATGAACAAAAATCTAAATGATAAAATTGTCCTTTGTGGTTGGTGGAGACATGTCAGGGGAAATGCTGACGTAATAGCCGCTCGCCGCTACCAACAGAAACTGCAGCGTTCTACTTCACCACGCAATTTTGACACTACAACCGCTAGATCGCTGACGTTTCGCAGAAAAACAGTGGGGTCGATATGAAATGTTCCGGACTAATCCGATATGTGGGGAAACCGAACGACGAACCTATCGGGTACCATATATTGGGCCAGTTGCGTGCAGTTACAATTGTTAGCAAAGTGGCTATCGCCAAGCGTGAACGTGCACCGTTTTCCTTTCAGTTCTTACTCTGAGGGAGATATGCAGGTTGCTAGCTTGTTGATGTACAGTATACTTGAATTTACAGCTCTAAAACAGGCAGTCTATTTACAATGTGCTGCCGATACTTTTATAGGCTTGTATCTCGATATTTCATACAATAATATATCGCTAAATGATTCCGATAAGTAGGTGGCTAATAATTACATTTTTTATATATCGATTTATTGGGTCCCCGACATTTAAAAAAAAATATCAACAGTCCTAACACCGACCCCAACCGATCTACCCATTCATTTTAAGCTACTTCAGTTCCCAGTCAACATTTCGTTGACAATAACAATAAACATGGCTCATTGTCAGACAGAGTAGAAAGAAGAAATGGATATTGGGGGGGGGGGGGGGCAGTGGACAGAGTGAGGGAAAAAGACGAAGTGTACGGAGGAAACGAAGAGGAGGAATTGCAGAAAGATAGAAAGGGAGAGGGGGAGATGGACAGGGAGAGGGAGGAAGAGGTGATGAAGAGAAAGAAGGAGGAGAAGGGGATTACGACATATATCCAATTTCCGTACGTACTTAGCAGTTGCAAAGTATTTCCGGGTTCACTAGCGTTCAGATAGAAACACACGAGAATAACAGCAAATAAAATCAGTTAATGTAAAATATCAGTAGAGATATATGCAAACAGGGTTAGATTATTGTGTCTGTGAGAATACTTAAAAACAATACTCTAAAATGTAACACCCATTAGATTTGAGAAGGATATTTTACAACATATACGAACGTAACACAAGAGGTACGCTCACTTCGCTGTCATTTAAAATAGCGGAAAGGTCCTATGGGAGGCCTACATCTGCCCTCAAGATGTCGTATAAAACACATATGCTGTATCGACACCAGTGTTCCACATCTTTCACTCACTACCGGGCCCTCCCGCCATAAGCGGAAGCCAAGTGACAAGAGGGAATGGTCCTTTCTGAGCACAGTAAGGCGTACGTCTTTGGTCTCAAGTGAGCCACGCTCACATTGTAGGTTTTACTGACAGCAGCTTATTACTCCTCACTCCCAGCTGAGCCTTCCAACAACACGTGCTCTTGTGGGCCACGTATTTGGAGATGGCCAACAGGTGAAGTGAACAGCCAGCAGGAGGTTGAAGTAAGCCAGGCTCATCTGAGGCCGCATCAGCGAGTTCATTTCAAAATGTGGCATCATCCAAAAACCGTGACGCCATCCGAAAGTCAGCAACGCGTATTGATATCACAGACATTAGCGATGTCTCGCTGCAATCCACAACGACGAATGGGAGAGTCCGAAGAAGACACACACTCTCTCTTTCGGCACAGCAGTGCTCTCACACAGAGGTCAATATAGAGTGGAACGTGGATGCGGCCTGCACCAGTTCGTGACCTCAGCTGATGCAGTCAACTTCATCGAGTAGGATTAAAGAGTTATTTAGGTTTCAGATGCAAATGTTCTTTTGTAAATCTTGGAACGTTGTACTTCAACAGAGCAGTTCCTTAATTAGTGCATCAGCTGCTGCCTTAATAGTCATTCATAGTTGTAAATTGACAAGCACTTCTGTACAAAAGGACTGAAATTTAAGTAAATATGTTTATTCATTTATGTGATAAAGTGAACAAATATTTCACATATTGAAGTCGCGATGAGCTACCCTCCAGAACAATCAATGAACGCTCAGTGATTGCCACACAATTTGAATTTCATCTGATCATGGCACGGGATCCCTGTGTCCATCGAAACCCAGCAGGAAACTATTTTCTTCTCCTGTATTTGCAACAATACGGTAGTGGCTTGGATATCTTGGACCGTTCTGTTTGCTGGGTGTATCTGCGAGAAGGCGAGGAATGTCTTACCTCGATGTCGTCTCATCTGCTCCAGTACATTTAGGAAAGCAAACAGCTGTGCATATTAAAGAGAGAAAAATTGCTTTAGAATTTCTAAAAACATTACTAGGAGCAGCAACCGTGCGACTATTCAAGTTGTTGTGTAGAATGTATGAAACTGGAGACACTCCCTTAGACTTAACATCCTCCATATCGCGGGAGGAGATATGGACTCAAACATGAAAAAAATGTCTAGTGAATTTGGGCTCTGGAACGCGTACCTGAACAAGTACGAACACTTTTTCAGTAGGAGAGATGTGTTTCACAACAGTAAAGGTGAACAACTGATCATAACTCTCAAGGTATGCTCTTTCAGCCCATGTATACTGGACCTTTTCTCTTGTTTTGTTCTGTACTACCACATCTCAAAATATGGAAAGCAAAGAGACACTGACATAAGTTCAGGATTTTGGCTTATAGCTTTCGACTAGGTTGTTTCCCAAACAGGGTCTCTTTCCTCAAATTCAAAAATGTACCTTCACTATCATCCCTGCAAGTTTGTACCATTATCATGGGATCACCCTGTATACACTGACAGCTGTGACGGAAATAAGAGAAGGGTTCAAGGGCGGGATTAAAATTTAGTATAAAAGATTATCAGTGATAAGATTCGCTGATGACAACAGTGAAAGTGAAAAATAGTTACGAGACCTGTTGAATGGAGTGAACAGTCTAAAGAATATAAGTTGAGAGTAAACAATGGAAAGACGATATTAATGGGTAGCAGAAATGAAATTAGCGATAAATTTAACAATTGTAAATCAGGAAGGGGTAAATTTATGGAACTGTGCTACTTTGGAAGCTAAATGACACATCAATGACGAAGCGAGAAGAACATAAAAAGCATACTATCACAGGTTAAGAGGGCATTCCCTATTCCTGTTCCATTCACGAACGGCTCATAGGACGAATGATTGTCGGTAATGCTTCGTATGAGCTCAGATTTTATTACAGAGGTCATTTTGAAAATGTATGGTAGGCATGCTCTAATGTTGGCATCCTTAAACGATGATTAAAATTTCCGGGGGATAGGTGCGGCACCAGACACTGGTTATATTTTCGATAAAAGTCAGCAATGATGGCCGAAGGCTTCCAAACAGCCCGTTCTTCCACTGCTTTGTCAAAGAGGGCGGTGGAGCAAATAGAGATTCTGGACTGCCTCTTGCTTTAGGGTAGGTAACGTCTCATAAATGGCAGAACAATCAGCAATGATCAACGGCATGAGAA
The DNA here is from genome assembly GCF_023864345.2 of Schistocerca serialis cubense. NCBI lineage: Eukaryota > Metazoa > Arthropoda > Insecta > Orthoptera > Acrididae > Schistocerca > Schistocerca serialis. The sequence goes on along the minus strand of NC_064647.1, from coordinate 154,274,087 downwards.
TACAGAAACCACTGCGTTAAAGACACACAGTGTGTATCCACAGGTGGTGCGGCCAGTCATTGACGAACTATCACGATGATCGTAGATTCCCAGTTATTACCGCATTCGGATCTCTTACAAGAGGGGACTGCAAAAGGTCAACGAGAGAAATATTTAATGAGCAACAAAATGGGAACATTCTACTAGTCTAAATGTGTGCGCTGGAAGTCTGAACTGGGAAGGGAAATAAGCAAATCTGAAAAGGTAAATGCAAAAGCTAACTATAGATATATCGGGGGGGGGGGGGGGGGAGGGGGCTGTCAACGAAGTGAAATGGAAGGAAAGTAAGGATTTCTCCTTAGAAGAATGTAAAACAATATCGACACCAACTGAAAATGATGTAATGGTAATGGGAATCATCATGAATAGAAAAATCAAATGGTTCAAATGGCTCTCAGCACTATGGGACTTAACAGCTATGGTCATCAGTCCCCTAGAACTTAGAACTACTTAAACCTAACCAACCTAAGGACATCACACAACACCCAGTCATCACGAGGCAGAGAAAATCCTTGACCCCGCCGGGCATCAAACCCGGGAACCCGGGCATGGATGAATAGAAAGATAGCCGGCCGGTGTGGCCGTGCGGTTCTAGACGCTTCAGTCTTGAACCGCGAGACCACTACGGTCGCAGGTTCGAATCCTGCCTCGGGCATGGATGTGTGTGATGACCTTAGGTTAGTTAGGTTTAAGTAGTTCTAAGTTCTAGGGGACTGATGACCTCAGATGTTAAGTCTCATAATGCTCAGAGCCATTTGAACCATTTTTCTGAATAGAAAGATAGGACATTTAGTTACTGCGAACAGCACAGTGAAAGACTGCACTGGACTTGTGGTATGTACTGCAAAGCGACTAGATACTACAAGTTTACAATCTGATAGCAATCACTTTAACTATTAAATCTTTCACCTTACTACCTGGCCCAGTCGTCTGCTAAAGTTGATTTTGCCCTTTGTGATTGTTTTTGGCATCCTGCATTAGACGTTATTGTATTTATCCGACTCTAAATGAACTTTAACGCTGAAATAATGTTAATGAAATGGTGGCTCTTTCATTGTTTGTCAGTTCTTGATGGATGATTAATACATCAGCACAGGACCTATCTTCAATAAAAGTTACGGGACAAGTCTATTGATTAAAATTTGGATAATAAATACATGATGGCAGCACAAATATGTAACAAGCAGTTAACTCTCTCCTGGATCGCGGCTGGTTGGCAAAGACTAAGCTTTGTCTGAACGAACTATTTACTCTGGCTCAAAACATGGATAATGCAAACTGAAACTTTCTAACACTGAATGCATTTATTCTATACAGAAAAGCTGGAGCGGCAATGCTATTCCCATTTTCTCGGTGTGTGGCACTGTCTCAGGCTATGATCATGGTTCAAGGATCTGCAGAGCAGCGACGTGCAGCGCCTGTCATTCGCTACCACGGGAATAAAATGTGCAAAGTCGCTGCTGGCGATTTGTTGGATGGATCACAATTACTCTCTAATGGAACCCAGGAATCTCGGCAGATAGAGTGTGACACTCCCTTTTGCGAGTCATACCATGGACCAATAAAACTTATTTATGTACCAGTGCACACAAAGACATCAAACATCAATGCGGTAGACGTGTCACGAGTAAGGTTGCCCTCGCCACAGCGAGTTGTCTCACAACTGCCCTTACAGGGGTTTTGTGCCAGTCACAAGACTCCACGAGCTCCATGTCCCTCCTCCAACACGTCTGCTCTACTCCTTGCCAATACTAATCAAAATTTTCAGGAGAAGCAGAAAATCCCTGGCTCGCAAATTCCCGTGCAGAGAGGAGGAGACATTGTGCTTCCGACTTGTTTCTTCCCACGGTCACTTTAGGCAGTGTGTTCTGAATTTTCAAATAGCTCTAAGTGAACAACACTTTATAATGCAGATCATCATCGGGGCAGCCCAAACGTTACTGTGCGTCCGACCAGGAGCCCTGTCCAAACTAAGAGAAGTGCTTTTTTATCCGACATAGATCATTTCAAAGCCGCCATTAATCTTGCGTTCCTTCTAAAATAATTTTGAAGGCCTGATGCTTCCCAAAAATTTCTGCAGGCAGAGGGATGAAACCACCTAACGGCTCCCTCGATAGTTTGCAGTCCATGGTGAACATGGTAAGTCACAAATTTTTATGGCTGTACCCGTAGTCCAAGCCGGCACGGTAGCTCAGCGTGTTTGGTCAGAGAGCTGGTTGGCTTCTGTAATAAAAAACTGAGTGGAAGGATCAACAGAACGAACTTGAACGGTTGTCATGTGACGTCCGCAACGACCAAACACAACGATCAACAACGAACAAACTGCAAATGTTTTCGGCCGCCAATGCTGATTATTAATCAAAATTTAAGCATATATATATATATATATATATATATATATATATATATATATATATATATATATAGCGTCTTTAATTGATAATCAAAACGTTTTCGGTCCCAGGTTCGAATTTCGACACTGCTTAAGTTTTGATTAATAATCAGCATTGGCGGCCGAAGACTTCCGTCATAAGACATCAACCTTATACGGCCTTGTCAAAGAGGGCGGGGGAGCGGACAGAGGTTCAGGGTACTGTCTTGTCTTAGAGGTGAACAGCTGCACCTAAAAGGCGGAAGAATCAGCAATAATCAATGGCATGAGGATGCAGAAGGCAATAGAAACCACTGCATTAAAGACACGTAACGTGTATCCACAAGAGATACGGCCTGTAATTGAAGAAATGTCGCGATGATCTCTCCGTTGGCAAAAGATTCCAGAACAGGCCCCCAATTGGATCTCTGGGAGTGTACTGCCAAGGAGGAGGTTACCATGAGAAAAGATTGAATAATCAACGAAAGGTAACATTCTAAAAGTAGGGGCATGGAATGGCAGGAGCTTGAACGTAGTAGAGAAACTAGAAAACCGGAAAAGGGAAACGCAAAGGCTCAATCTAGATGTAGTAGGGGTCAGTGAAGGATTTCTGGTCAGGTGAGTATAGGGTAATATCAACAGCAGCAGAAAATGGTGTCACGGGAGTAGGATTCGTTATGAATAGTAAGGTTGGGCAGAGAGTATGTTACTGCAACAGCTCAGAGACAGGGTTGTTCTTATTAGAAATAACAGCAAACCAACACCGACAATAATGGTTCAGGTGTACACGACGGCGTCGCAGGCTGAAGATGAAGAGATAGAGAAATAGTATGAGGATATTGAAAGGATAATACAGTATGTAAAACGGGGCGAAAATCTAATACCCACGGGGCTCTGGAATGCAGTTGTAAGGGAAGAATTAGAAGAAAAGGTTACAAGAGAATATGGGCTTGGGACAAGGAATTAGAGAGGAGAAAGACTAATTGTGTTCTATAACAAGTTTCAGCTAGTAAAAGCGAATACTCCGTTCAAGAATCAAAATGGTTCGAATGGCTCTGAGCACTATGGGACTTAACATCTGAGGTCATCAGTCCCCTCGACTTAGGACTACTTAAACCTAACTAACCTAAGGATATCATACACATCCATTCCCGAGGCAGGACTCGAAACCGCGACCGTTGCAATCGCGTGGTTCCGGACTGAAGCACCTACAGCCTCTCGACCACAGCGGCCGGCTTCAAGAATCACGAAAGGAGAAGGTATACTTGGGAAGGGCCGGGCGATACGGGAAGATTTCAGTTAGATTACATCATGATCAGATAGAGATTCCGAAATCAGATACTGGAATGTAAGGTGTACCCAGGAGCAAAGTCAGACTCAGATCACAATATAGAAGTGATGAAGAGTAGGCTGAAGTTTAAGTCATTAGCCAGGAAGAACCAAAACGCAAAGAAGTGGGATACGGAATACTAAGGAATGACGAGATACGGTTTGAAGTTTTCTAGGCCTATAGATACAGCAATAAGGAATAGCTCAGTATGAAGTACAGTTGAAGAGAAATGGACATCTATAAAAAGGGCCATCACAGAAGTTGTGAATGAAAACATAGGTACAAACAGGGTAACTGCAAAGAAACCATGAGTAGCAGAAGAAATACTTCAATTGATAGATGAAAGGAGGAAGTATAAAAATGTTCTGGGAAACTCAGGATATGGAAATACAAGTCGCTGAGGAATGAAATAAATGGGAAGCGCAGGGAAGCTAAGACGAAATGGGTGCAGGAAAAATGCCAAGACATCGAAAAACAAATGATTGTCGGAAGTACAGACTCAGCAGCATACAGGAAAGTCAAAACAACCTTCGGTGACATTAAAAACAAGGGTGATAACATTAAGAGTGCAACGGGAGTTCCACTGCTACATGCAGAGGAGAGAGCGAACAGGTAGAAAGAATACATTGAAAGCCTCTATGAGGGTGAAGATTTGTCTGATGTGATAGAATAGGAAACACGAGTCGATTTAGGGGATCCAGTATTAGGATCATGATTTAAAAGAGCTTTGGAGGACTTAAGATAAAGTAAGGCAGAAGCTATAGATTACATTCCATCAGAATTTCTAATATCATTGGAAGAAGTGGCAACAAAACGACTATTCACGCTGGTGTGTAGAATGTTAAGTCTGGCGACATACCATCTGACTTTCGGAAAAGCATCATCCACGCAATTCAGAAGGCGGCAAGAGCTTAGAAGTGCGAGAATTATTGCAGAATCAGCTTAACAGCTCATGCATCCAAGTTTCTTACAAGAATAACATATAGAAGAATGGAAAAGAAAATTAAGGATGCGCTAGATGACGATCAGTTTGGCTTTAGGGAAGGTAAAGGCACGAGAGAGACAATTCTGACGTTACGGCTAATAATGGAAGCAAGGCTAAAGAAAAATCAAGACACTTTCATAGGATTTGTTGACCAGGAAAAAGCGTTCGACAATATAAAATGGTGCAAGCTGTTCGAGATTCTGAAAAAAGTAGGGGTAAGCTATAGGGAGAGACGGGTCATATACAATATGTACTACAACCAAGAGGGAGAATAAGAGTGGACGATCAAGAACGAAGTGCTCGTATTGAGAAGGGTGTAAGACAAGGCTGTAGACTTTCGCCCCTAGTGTTCAATCTGTACATCGAAGAAGCAATGAGGGAAATAAAAGAAAGGTACAGGAGTAGAATTGTCATTCAAGGTGAAGGGATTCGCTGATGACATTGCTATCCTGAGTGGAAGTGAATAAGGATTACATGATCTGCTGAAAGGAATAAACAGTCTGATGAGTACAGAATATGGATTGAGAGTAAACCGAAGAAAGACGAATGTAATCAGAAGTAGTAGAAACAAGAACAGCGGGAAACTTAACGTCAGGATTGAAGGTCACGAAGTAGAAGAAGTTAAGGAATTCTGCTACCTAGGCAGTAAAATAATCAATGACGGACGGAGCAAGGAGGACATCAAAAGCAGACTCGCTATGGCAAAAAGGACATTCCGGGCCAAGAGAAGTATACTAATATCAAATATCGGCCTTAATTTGAGTAAGCAATTTCTGAGAATGTACGACTGGAGTACAGCATTGTATGGTAGTGAAACATGGACTGTGGGAAAACAGGAACAGAAGACAATCAACGAATTTGAGATGTGCTGCTATAGACGAATGTTGAAAATTAGGTGGACTGATAAGGTAAGGAAAGAGGAGGCTCAGTTCAGAGATGATACACTGAGATGAAGAGATTAGCACAGGAGGGAGGGAAATTCGTGGGGGGCCACATCAAACCAGTCAGAAGACAGATGCAAAAAAAAAAAAAAAAAAAATATCCCTGCTCACAAAGGGTGTTTATGACACTGTCACAAGGCATCGACTGGATGACCTACATTCCTCTCGAGTCTCTGCCGCTGCTGCGGCAAGAGACTCCTAACAGGTAGGTCTAGGTAGGCAATTTTTCCGTCTCTTCGACCGAACGCATTGTCTGCACACCGGTGCAAGAAGTTCTTGGGCCCAGCATTCTGCCCCAGTAAGTGCTTTGAAATGTTCCTTTCTCTAACAGATGCACGTGTTTTACAAGCCTCAAATGTCCACTGCAAGATAGTCTGTTGAATGATTAATCTGCCTGCTTGTTCTCAACTCCAGAAAATACTATCCGAAAGGGAGCCACCATCAAGATCCCACATGCATTAACAACATACACGCTCCCATCAATGCTTGCTCATGCTGATAACTTTCTGTTGTCTCAGCAAAATGAAGTCTTGGGTGTAAAATCAACGGCCGGCCGCGGTAGTCTCGCGGTTCTAGGCGCGCAGTCCAGAACCGTGCGACTGCTACGGTCGCAGGTTCGAATCCTGCCTCGGGCATGGATGTGTGTGATGTCCTTAGGTTAGTTAGGTTTAAGTAGTTCTAAGTTCTAGGGGACTGATGACCACAGCTGTTAAGTCCCATAGTGCTCAGAGCCATTTGAACCATTTTTTTTTTGTAAAATCAACATTAAATTGCACCCTTGAATGGATAGAATAGTGAGAGAGCGGTTCATAATAGGATTCTTCTCATGACAATCGACAGCAAACAAATGCCAATCATAATGGTTGACCTTCACTTGTAGACGAAAGAGAAATGAGGAGATGGAGAAGGTACATGAGGAAACTGAACGTATAATTTATATCTAAAGTGTAAAGCATATGCAAATCTAATAATCATAGAATACAGGAGCTCTGTAGAATGGGAAAGAATATAAGGCAGATTTATGGGAGAGAAGTTAATTGAGGTCAGAACTAAATTTCAGCAAGTAATAGTTAATTCACTGTTAAAAAACAACAAGAGAAGGAGCTATTCTTGACCGAGGACTGGAGACACAGCTGGATTGCGTCATGGTCAGATATCAGACATTGGATTCTAAGGAGTATCTATGAGCAGAACTGGACACTGATCGCAATTTTGTGATGATAAAGAGTATACTGAAGGTTATGAAAACAGTCCGAAAAAAAAGAATCAAGACTCAAGTGAGACACTGAAGCTATAATAAATGATGAAGTGTGTTGTGTCTAGACAAGACAGCCTAGACACAATGAGAGGAAGCCGAAAGGCACGCGCTAAGTTAAAGCAGGATGGCGTGAGGTCTGAAACAGGATACGTAATGAATGCTATAAAGAAAAGTACGTAGCTTCTGGAATACTTAACTTTAATCCATCCTATTGGTACATCTGGAGATTGTGGCGATACAAGTGAGACTCTTTAGATACATGCAATGTTACTAATGGCGCCTTGCTAGGTCGTAGCCATTGACTTAACTGAAGGCTATTCTAACTATCTGCTCGGCAAAGGAGCGAGGCTTCGTCAGTGTGCATCGCTAGCTAAGTCGTCTGTACAACTGGGGCGAGTGCTAGTCCGTATCTCGAGACCTGCCTTGTGGTGGCACTCGGTCTGCGATCCCTGACAGTGGCGACACGCGGGTCCGACATGTACTAATGGACCGCGGCCGATTTAAAGCTACCACCTAGCAAGTGTGGTGTCTGGCGGTGACACCACAAAGTGTGTCTGAAATTCTTTAATATTATCGATATTGCAGTAAGCAGTTCGGTTCAAGAGGAGTGGAAATCTCTAAAATGCTTGATCACAGAAGTTGAACTTGGTTAACAGCAGAAATTCCTTATTCATTCTACTGAAGGCAGGGATATAGCCGTATGTCATTTAGGAATGAAATAAATCAGAAGTTTCGGAAAACTTTAGGTAAATGGGCAGTGGAAGGACAGATTCAGCACAGAGAAAAGTCATGAAGTCAACATCAAGGGCAAAAAAGAAATTCCACACATAAATGCAGAGAACGGGGCAGATAGGTGGAAAAATCACTTTGAAGACCTTTGCTAAAGGGAGGCACTGTCTGCTGTTATGGTGGAGGAAGATATGGAAGACACAGGGGATTCGGTATTAGTGTCAGAGTTTAACAGAGCTTTGGAAGACAGCGAATAAATAAATTAAGAATATAGAAACAATTCGGAATTTGTAAATTCATTCAATGACTATCAATCAACTATTCAGGCTTTTGCTTTGAATCAATGAGACTGGAGACATGCAATCGAGTTTTATGAAAAATATCATCCGCAAAATGACAGAAACAGCAAGCACAGATAAGTACGAGAACTATCGCCCAATCACTTTCACCTCTTATGAATCGAACTTCCTAACAAGTAACTGTTTCGCTTTAAGAGAAGAAAGACACCACGTCTTCGATGGTCATGGGGCACCGTTCGACGAGAGACATGTTACTGAAGACAATAAGATTTTTATTCTAGCCAATGAGATATCAGGCTGAAGTCGTGTCTAGAGACAGCTGTGGAATATCAGCCTGACTGTGGCCCGTCATACAGCCCGACAACCAGTGATGGGTGACATTTCATTTCTTAGCATGTTTCCTTTGGTTGTATCAGCCGCACCCTTACAGTACAGAGGTACGTCGACCGTGTTCTATGACCCGCTTCGTTGCCCTTCATTGGAAGCCATCCTGGGCTAAATTTCAGCAAGACAATGCCCACCCGCACGGACGTGAGTTTCTGCTGCTTGCCTTCGTACTTGCCAAACCCTGCCTCGGCCGTCGGATCTCTCCCTAGTTGAGAACGTTTCTAGCATTATGGGCAGGGCCTTCCAAGCAGCCAGGGATTTTGATGAACTAAATCGCCAATCGGGCAGAATTTGGCACGATATCCCTCAGGAAGTTTGATGATCTGACGACCCAGTTGGACAGAATTTGGCACAATATCCCTCCGGACGTTATCAAACTACTCTGTCGACCAGTGGCAGAGATAGGACAACGTTTTATTCACTTTCTCAATTTTTGAAGCTCTTTCTCTTGGAACAAAGCATCCTGTTTTTCTGGAATTATTATCATCTGTCTGATCATGTACAACACATCTACCGATATCCGTCCCATTCGCTTAGTTCTTTGGTGGTGAGTTTTTTTCTTCTTCCCCTTAGAGAGTATTTTCAGAAGTGCCCCACAGCCTGCAGATATCTGAAAAAGTAGTGCTGCTGCTAAAACTTCCTTAGTTGCAACCAGTTTCACAGGCCACGATATACACTGCTGGCCATGAAAATTGCTACACTACGAAGATTACATGTTACAGACACAAAATTTAACCGACAGGAAGAAGATGCTGTGAAATGCAAATGATTAGCTTTACAGAGCATTCACACAAGGATGTCGAAGAAGGCGACACCTACATGAGGAAAGTTTCCAACCGATTTATCATACACAAACAGCAGTTGACCGGCTTTGCCTGGTGAAACTTTGTTGTGATGCCTCGTCTAAGGAGGAGAAATGCGTACCATCATGTTTCCGACTTTGATAAAGGTCGGATTGTAGCCTATCGCGTTTGCGGTTTATCGTATCGCGACATTGCTGCTCGCGTTGGTCGAGATCCAATGACTGTTAGCAGAATATGGAATCGGTGGGCTCAGGAGGGTAATACGGAACGCCGTGCTGGATCCCAACGGCCTCGTATACCTAGCAGTCGAGATGACAGGCATCTTATCCGCATAGCTGTAACGGATCGTGCAGCCACGTCTCGATCACTGAGTCAACAGATGGGGTCGTTTGCAACATAACAACCATCTGCACGAACAGGTCGACGACTAGACCAGCATGGACTATCAGCTCGGAGAGCGTGGCTTCTGTTACCCTTGACGCTGAATCACAGACAGGAGCGCCTGCAGTGGTGTACTCAACGACGAACTTGAGTGCATGAATGGCAAAACGTCATTTTTTCGGATGAATCCAGGTTCTGCTTACAGCATCATGATGGTCGCATCCGTGTTTGGCGACATCGCGGTCAACGCACATGGGAAGCGTGTATTCGTCATCGCCATATTGGCGTATCGCCTGGCGTGATGGTATGGGGTGCCATTGGTTACACGTCCCAGTCATCTCTTGTTCGCATTGACGCCACTTTGAACAGTGGACGTTACATTTCAGATGTGTTACGACCCGTGGCTCTACCTTTCATTCGATCCCTGCGAAACACTACATTTCAGCAGGATAATGCACGAGGGCATGTTGCGGGTTCTGTACGGGCCTTTCTGGATACAGAAAATGTTCGACTGCTGCCCTGGACAGCACATTCTACAGATCTCTCACCAACTGAAAACATCTGGTCATGGTGGCCGAGCAACTGGCTCGTCACAATACGCCAGTCATTACTCTTGATGAACTGTGGTATCGTGTTGAAGCTGCATGGCCAGCTGTACCAGTACACGCCATCCAAGCCCTGTTTGACTCAATGCCCAGGCGTATCAAGGCTGTTATTACAGCCAGAGGTGATTGTTCAGGGTCCTGATTTCTCAGGATCTATTCACCCAAATTGCGTCAAAATGTAATCACATGTCAGTTCTAGTATATTTGTCCAATGAATACCCGTTTATTATCCGCATTTCTTCTTCGTGTAGCAATTTTAATGGCCAGTAGTCTAATAACGTATTGTAAAATATTTACACCAGCTTTCAAGAAGATACAAGGTGAATGGCATAAAATAATATAGAATCTAATAAATTATGAGTTTTATATTATTTGTCGACAATGATTTCATAACGCTTTGTAAGGTTTTGTAAATGTTTTATGATACCTGGTAACCAAAAGTAGCTGTATAATAAGGAAATCTCTCATCAGTATCTCTCAGTGGTGAATTATTTCTTTTTCAAAATACAGATTTCAACATCCACAGTGTCGAGTCGTCGATCGTTGGGAGAAATGTGTCGCACTGAAAGGAGAGAGTCGCAAAGTTTCAAGATTCACGTCATTGTTTTCCCCTCCAGAAGATAATTAAAAGCCGAAGACTATAATTCGTATATTTTCAGTGCTTGAGCGAGACCGGATGCATATGGATTGTCCGACTGCCCTGATGTCGCCGTATGTATTGTGACCACGTGTTAATAGCGGAGCTGACAGCTGAAGGCGCCACCTCCATTGGTGGTCCACACGTCGGCAGGAAACGGGGGGACACCAGTTGACGCGGAAACAAGGAATTATCGTCGCAACGCGGGCCCTTCTAGTTAATGCTGTTACGATCCATCTTGCGCAAAGAACGTGGGGAGGGATTTATGGGACGTGACTTCCTGTGTATTCCCGGCGGCCGGTGTCTCCAGAAGTGTGTTTACTCGCACTTCTCCCCCACACCGAAGGCAAACAAACCGAGCGGCGACAGACCGGCCAGGGGACGAGGGGAGGGGGACAAGCAGTCATTGCGAGGGTGGATGGGGGTGAGGGACCTGGGCCCCAGACAGTCGCAGCCGGCTGGGAGCCGTGTTTTTACAAGGGGAGGCACGGACGCTTTCGTTTTTCTCGCTTTATGACGGTGGGGAGTGAGAACAGAGGGTTCGGCTAATGGGCCACTGTCGTGAGCCGGCCGGGCTGCAGGCTTGGCCTGGCGTACGACGAGGTACAGAACCCGTACGTGCCGTCCAGCGGCGAACGCGTCATTTGAGTGGCGATTCATAGGTGCCTGCACAGTGGCACCGTGGGGGAGAAACACAGCTCACAATCGGAACATGTGATACACAGAACTCTCTACACTGACAAAACAGAACATATTGACCATCAGCCACCGCAAAAATGAATGCTGTCAGGCGCCGCTGCAAGCACGTGAAACTATGTGGAAGGTACAAAACCGGATTAGAGACGATTGGGAAAACATTGTAACGACGAAACGGGACGAAAATGGGACAATACTTTGAAGTAAGGAACATTGCTATGGCCCGGTGTCTATGAAGGAGAATCACGGAAACGGCGAACCTCGTCGGTTGATCGTGAGCATCTCCAGGGTGAAAAGTATTTAAACCGACAAACTCTTAGGTTGTAGGGAACATCAAAACAAATATGTCCTTTTTTCCTATGAGGAGTATTTAAACCCTGTAGAGGAAGATTTCTCTGGTGGTAAATTAATTGGACAAACATTTTTGCATTTTTTATGACCAAGAGACAACAAATTAACACAACCCAATTTCAATTGCAGTAGATTTTCAAAAATGTCTCCATTGACATGTAAACAAATGTTACATCGTCGGATTATGTTCTAACTGACACGGGCAAAAACCCCAGGAGTATCCTGCATTGTTCCTGCTGCTGCTACTATCCGGGCAACCAGTTCCTCTTCTGATGCAACAGGAGTTGCATAAACAAGGTTGCGCATCTCTCCCCAAACAAAAAAGTCCAGAGGGGACATATCTGGGGATCGAGCACGGCATGGTACAGGACCACCTCTGTCAATCTACGTTTCTGGGAACCGTCGGTGCAGGAATCGACGCACACGACGACTGAAATGTGCCGGCGCACCGTCGTGTTGGAACCACATGCGTTGTCTTGTAGGGAGCGGGACGTCTTCCAGCAATTCTGGCAATGCTCTGGCGAGTAAATTGTAATAGTGCCTGCCATTTGATGGCCTAGGTAGCAGGTACGGCCCAATTAAACAGTCCCCAACAACACCGACCCACACACTAATGAAGAACCGCACTTGATGAGCGCTAGTAACTGTGGCATGTGGGTTATCCTTACTCCAAACATGCGAATTGTGCATGATGAAGACTCCATTACGCCTCAAAGTTGCTTCATCGGTAAACAACACAGAGGATTGAAATGTACGGCGCATTTCACACTGTTCCAGTTATCACTGCGAAAACGGTGCTCTGGGTGGATAATCAACTGGTTCCACGTTGTGGACACGCTGTAAGTGAAATGGGCGTAACAATTGCTCTCGAAGGACTGTTCTTACATTCGTCTGATTCGTCCCCATGTTACGTGCTGATTGAAGGATCCTGCTCCACATGCTGCAAGACAGCTTCCTCAAATTGCAGCGTCGTTACGTGCGACGGCGTCCCTGTCCAGGTAATCTGCTAAATGACCGGGTCTCACGCAGACGTTGATACACAGCATCAAAGGTCGTACGATCCGGGATGCGGCGATTAGGATATTGTTGTTGATGAACGCGCAGTGTAGCTCGTCCGTTGTGGTGCGCTACGTAGTACACACCAACCATATCAGTGTACTCTCTCCAGGTGTATCACTCCATTAGTAAACAGAGACAATGCACTACTACACTGGTGGACAGCAGTTGCCTACAAATGAAGAGCGTAATACGCCCTCTAACAACTGAAGATCGTAATACTGCTTCTAACAACTCAAGAGCGTAATACAGCCTCCATCGGTTTAAATAATCCTCACAGGAAAAAATGACATTAGGGGAAACTATTTGTTTTGATATCCCCTACAACCTCCCAGAGTTTGTCGGTTTAAGTACTTTTCACCCTGTATGTAAGGTGGATGGAGGTCGAAGACGCGAGCAGGCGAAATGATGTTCGATGTCCTTTGCCTCGTCTCTGAAAAGATAAAGCAGGATAGTAGCTAACGTGTGACTTATCTAACGAATAAAATGCTTGGTCAGTCACACGTGTTGCGGAGCACAACGTTCAGCGAACACTGTTGAACATTTAACTTGGCAGCAGAGGACGCCCACGTGTTCTCGTGATAACCCGACAACATCGTCAATTACGATCGGAATAAACAAGGGGTCATACACTGAATTGCCAAAGAAACTGGTATAGCATGACTATTCAAATACAAAGATATGTAAGCAGGAAGCAGACGAAAGTGCGGTCAAAAACGCCTATAGAAGACAACAAGTGTCTGGCATAGTTGTTATATCGGTTACTGCTACAATGGCAGATTGTCAAGATTTAAGTGAGTCTGAACCTGGTGTTACAGTTGGCACACGAGCGATGGGGCACAGCATCTCCGAGGTAGTGATGGGACTTTCCAGTGCGACCATTTAACGAGTGTACCGTGATTATCATGAATCCGGTAAAACATCAAATCTCCGACATCGCTGCGGCCGGAAAAAGATCCTGCAAGTTCGGGACCAACGACATTTGAGAAGAAGAGAGAAGTGCAACCCTTTCGCAAATTGCTGCAGATTTAAAAAAATGGCTCTGAGCACTATGGAACTTAACGTCTATGGTCATCAGTCCCCTAGAACATAGAACTACTGAAACCTACTAACCTAAGGACATCACACAACACCCAGTCATCCCGAGGCAGAGAAAATCCCTGACCCCGCCGGGAATCGAACCCGGGAACCCGGGCGTGGGAACCGAGAACGCTACCGCACGACCACGAGCTGCGGACACAGATTTCAATGCTGGGCTATCAACAATTGTCAACATGCGAACCATTCAACTAAACATCAGCGATATTGGCTTTCGAAGCCGACGGCCCACTCATGCACGCTTGATGACTGCACGACACAAAGCTTTACGCCTCACCTGTTCCCGTCAACAACGACATTGGGCTGTTGATGACAGGAAACATGTTGCCTGGTCGGACGAATCTCGTTTCAAATTGTATCGAGCGAATCACCGTGTACAGGTCTGGAGACAACCTCATGAATTCATAGGCCCTGCATGTCAGGAGGGGAGTGTTCAAGTTGGTGGAGGGTCTATAATGGTGTGGAGCATGTGCAGTTCGAGTCATATGGGGCCTCTGATACACCTAGAAACGACACTGACAGGTGATAGTATGTAGGTATTCTGTCTGGTCACCTGCATCCATTCATGTCCATTGTGCATTCCTACGGACTTGGGAAATTTCAGCAGGACAATGCGGCTCTCCACGCATCCAGAATTGCTACCGAGTGGCTTCATGATCACTCTTCTGAGTTTAAACACTTCCACTGGCCACCAATCTCCCCACACATGAACATTATCGAGGATATCAGTGATACCTTGCAACGTGCTGTTCAGAAGGGTTCTCTGCCCTCTCGTACTCGTACGGATTTATGGGCGGCCCTGCAGGATTCATCGTCTCAGTCCCCTCTAGAACTACTTCAGAAATTAGTTGAGTCGATGCCACGTCGTGTTGCGGCACTTCTGCTTGTTCGCGGGGGACCTAGACGATATTAGGCCCGTGTACCGTCTCTTTGACTCTTCAGTGTATGTGGAAAGTATATAAGTGGAACAGAGACGACTACGTAAAAATTGTAGCAACGAAACGGGACGAAAATGGGGCAGTCCGTTGACTTAAAGCACGTTGTGTGCCCCGTCGTCTAGAAGCGAGAATCTCGGAAATGGCGAACCTCGTCGGTTGATCGCCTGATACTGTCGTGAGCATCTATGGAACGTGGACGGAGGGCGGTGAAAACGCAGGTAGGCGAAATGGTACTTCCCTGTCTGTGAGCATGTACAGCAGGATAGTAGGTGACATGTGGCTTACCTAAGGAATACAGTGCGGGTTCATTGAGACGTGTTCCGGAGCACACTATTCAGCGAACAGTGTTGAACATGGAATTTGGAAGCAGCGAACGCCCAGGAGTTCCCGTAATGGCCCGAAAACATCGATGATTACGACTGCAATGGACAAGGCGTCATACATATCCATGTACATCATACTCTGCAAGCCACCTAACTGTATGAGGCGGGGGGACTTGAGGTAACACTAAGTGATCCCTTCTCCCTGTTCCACTGGCGAACGACGCGTGGGAGGAATGATTCTCAGTAAGCCTCAGTATTAGTTCTAATTACTCGAGTCTTTTTCATCGTGGTGATTTCGTGAGATGTATGTGGGAGCAAGGTAATATGTAACAGATTCTTATCGGGAAGAGCTCGCTAAGACTTTCAATAGTAAACCTTTTGATGGTGCACAACGCTTCTTTTGTAACGTCTGCCATTGGAGTTTGTTGAGCATCTCTGTAACGATGTCGCATCGACTAAACCAGGGGTCTCCAAACTTTTTAGTTCGCGGGCCACACTGACTCCTCCACGAAGTCATACGGGCCAAGATCTACCTTGTGGGATTAAAGCACCATAGCACTCCATGATCACCGTAAAGTAAGGCTAAAGGAAAGATGAAATGGCAAAAATTTAAGGTTGTGGGAATAGCTAGCACTGAAACGAACTACGACTTTTATTTAATTACATAATTTTGATTGGTGGACGTACCTGTCCGAAATTCTGGCGTTTTTTAGTCTGGCGAATTTCATCGACAAAAAAGTATGTCACTGCACATTCTTCACGAAAGCGTCCTACAAAGTTAACGAAATCTCAAAATCATTGTTAGCAACACTATTACTGCAAGACGTAGCAGAGGTAGAGTATGTCAACGCAATGTTATTTCAAGCGGCGAAACAATAAGTTTAGTTATGTAGTCCTGTAGCGAGTAGCAGAGCCGTAGCATATATTTGATAGTTCTGTTCCGTGATTGTGTCTATGTTGCGAGTGTCTCACGAGATTTTTAGTGTTTCATGCACTGCACTAGTAGGTGAGACGACGAAGTGTGAGACAATTCAAATTTTGAATTCGAAGAGGCAAGGAAAATAGAAATACGTATAACACGACTTGAGTATTTTTTCACTGTATTTTTTAGTGGAATTACAGTGTAATTGTATTTAATTTAGTAATTAAAGTACCTTAAAAATAAATTCATTGCATTTTGTTTAGGCAGACTACTCCCTAGTTTTATTAGTATTAAATAGCACAATTTTATTTTCAGGTTACAATCTTTTCTGAAGTTCTGTACAAATATGGAAAAGAAACGAAAGGTTGAGAGTGAATGTTGAATTATTAAAGAGCAGTGGGGATGTCAATATTTCGTGGTGGAGTCAAGCAACAAACCAATGTGTATTATTTGCAATGAAGCAAAATCGGTCTTCAAACAATACAATATTAAACGTCATTATGAGCCAGCTAACGCGGGCCGTAGCTTGGAGACCCTTGCACTAAACGATTTTGTGAGGAAACGCTCCACTCTTCACTGAATCATCTCCATCTCTTTCATCAGGTTTACCTGGTAAGGATCCCAGATTGATGAACAGTATTCAAGAATCGGCCGAACAAGCACGTATTAGGCCGCTTCACTAGTGAATGTGCTAAATGTCATTTAGATTCTTCCCATAAACCTCAGTCTGGCATCTGGTATTTCTGCTTTTTGTTGTACGTGGTCACCCACTTAAAGTCCGCCACCGGTATCTGAATGGTCAGCGTGACGGATTGTCAGTCCTCTGAGCCTGGGTTCGCTTCCCGGTTGGGTCGGGGAATTCTCTCCGCCCAGGAACTGGGTGTTGTGCTGTCCTCATCATCGTCCTGTCATCGTCATCGACTGCAGGTCGCCGAAGTGGCGTCAAATTGGAAGACCGGCACTCGGCGAACGGCCTGCCCGGCGGCGGGCCCTAGCCATACGATTAAATAAATTAAGGAAATCTATTTAAGGTAGTTCTGAATAGTTACGCCTGGATATTTTATCGTACATACTGTTTTCAGCAATTTTTCATCAACTGATTTTTCATCAACTGAGTAGTTTTACAATAGCGAATTTATTTTCCTACACATGCACAAAACGTTACATTTATCTACGTTCAGGGTCAACTGCCAGATCCTGGAATATTCATCAATCAAATAGTTCAAATGGCTCTGAGCACTATGGGACTCAACATCTTAGGTCATAAGTCCCCTAGAACTTAGAACTACTTAAACCTAACTAACCTAAGGACATCACACACACCCATGCCGGTGGCAGGATTCGAACCTGTGACCGTAGCAGTCCCGCGGTTCCGGACTGCAGCGCCAGAACCGCACGGCCACCGCGGCCGGCTATTCATCAATCTTGTGCACTGTCTTCTGGCGCTGCCACATTGTTATATACAAACGTGTCATCTGGGAACAGTCTTAAAGAGTTTCCAACGCTTTATGCAATATCGTTTATATGTAGTGTAAACAGTAACGGTCCTATCGCACTTCCCTAGAATACTCCGGAAGTTATCTTTACGTCTGACGATTTTGTTCCATTAAGATCGACGTGGTGCTTCTATCTGTAAGGAAGTCTTGTGTCTAGTCGCAAATTTGGTCCGATGGTCCGATACACGGCTCGCTCATATTATTTTCTTCATTGAAAGGCAATGCTGGACGGTGCCTTCCTGGAGTGAGGGAACGTGGCATCAACCTCAGAGCAGTCGTCTGCAGCGCTCTTGGAGGAATAGAGCGAACCGAGCTTCACAAGATCTCTGTGTGCGAAGTTGGTTATTATAGAAGAGAATTTCGTTATCAAAAAACGACATAATTCTTGAGTGTAAAACATGTTCAGTAATTCAACAACGGACTATAATTGTCTATAATTGTGGACATTCTTCCTGCTGCCCTTTTTTGAAAAGGGATTTGACCCGCGCATTTTCACAATCACTAGGTATCCTTCCTTGCTCCAGCTAACTACGATAAGCTGTTGCTAGAAGTGGAGCAAGTTTTCTGGCATAATCTTTGTAGAGTCTTATAAGTACCTCATCTGGTCCTGATGCCTTTCCACTACTATGCGAGTGTAGTTGATTTCCTGTTCCGTGATCTGCTATCTGAATATGTGCAGTTTCGACGTTCGTACGATGGTTGAAAGAAGAGACCGTGTAAAGATCTTTCGTGGTGAAACAGTTTTGGAAGACCGAATACAGTATTTCAGCTTTCTCTCTGTTATGTGCTGTTTCGATGCCAGTGTGGTCACTGAGTGAATGAGCGGAGGATTTCGAGCTACATATTGATATTACGTAAGACCAAACGTCTCAAGGTTCTCACCCATATCGGATGACAAATGTTTACTAACGAAGTTGCTGATATTGTCCTCATTACGCTCATTTTCGCTTCGTTCGCCTTTTGTTTGTCAAGTCTGACTTCTATTGAATCTGTTATGACGAAGCTCTCTTTGTTCACATAGCAGTTTTATAACGCGGCTACTAAACCACGATTGGTCTTTCTTATCCCTTAAGACCTTGTTGGGAACATTTTCTTCTTAGTGAACGATGGACCAATCTAAATTTTTTCACCAGGTTATTCATCCGATCACGAGGAGGAGGGGGTATTTTACAAGCTATACGGGTTCTCCACAACGTGGCTTACGAATAACTGGCGACACAGGTCACAGACAAACCCAGGGAGTGTTTATTTTTAACGAAATGTCTTCACATTACGTGGAAAGTAGGTTGTTGTTGTTCTTGTTGTAATCTTCAGTTCGAATATTGGTTTGATGTAGTTCCCCACGCTACTCTATCCTGTGCAAGCTTCTTCATCTCCCAGTACCTACTGCAACCTACATCCTTCTGAATTTGCTTAGTGTATTCATCTCTTGGTCTCCTTCTACATTTTCAATCCTTCACGCTTCCCTCCAATATTAAATTGGTGATGCCTTGATGCCTGAGAACGTGTCCTACCAGCCGACTCCTTCTTCTAGTCAAGTTGTGCCACAAATTCCTCTTCTCACCAATTCTATTCATTACCTCCTTACGTGATCTACCCATGGAATCTTCAGCATTCTTATGTAATACCACACTTCGAAAGCTTACGTTCTGTTCTTGTCTATGCTATTTATCGTCCATGTTTCACTTCCATGCATGGCTGCACTCCAGATACATATTTTCTGAAAAGACTTCCTGACAAAGCCGTAAGCAATGTTAACAAATTTCTCTTGTTCAGGAACGCTTTCTTTGCTATCATTTACTACTTGGTCTCATTTCCTAACGTAAATCCCTCAGCATCACCTGATTCAATTCGGCTAGATTCCATTTTCCTCGTTTTTCTTTCGTTGATGTTCATCTTATATCTTCCTTTCAAGATCCTGTCTATTCTGTTCAACTGCGCTTCTCAGTCCATTGCTGTCTCTGACAGAATTACAATGTCATCGGCAAACCTCAAGCATTTAATTTATTCTCCCTGGATTTTAATTCATACTCCTAACTTTTCTTTCGTTACCTTTACTACTACAGGGTGTTTCAAAAATGACCGGTATATTTGAAACGGCAATAAAAACTAAACGAGCAGCGATAGAATTACACCGTTTGTTGCAATATGCTTGGGACAACAGTACATTTTCAGGCGGACAAACTTTCGAAATTACAGTAGTTACAATTTTCAACAACAGATGGCGCTGCAAGTGATGTGAAAGATATAGAAGACAACGCAGTCTGTGGGTGCGCCATTCTGTACGTCGTCTTTCTGCTGTAAGCGTGTGCTGTTCACAACGTGCAAGTGTGCTGTAGACAACATGGTTTATTCCTTAGAACAGAGGATTTTTCTGGTGTTGGAATTCCACCGCCTAGAACAAGTGTTGTTGCAACAAGACGAAGTTTTCAACGGAGGTTTAATGTAACCAAAGGACCGAAAAGCGATACAATAAAGGATCTGTTTGAAAAATTTCAACGGACTGGGAACGTGACGGATGAACGTGCTGGAAAGGTAGGGCGACTGCGTACGGCAACCACAGAGGGCAACGCGCAGCTAGTGCAGCAGGTGATCCAACAGCGGCCTCGGGTTTCCGTTCGCCGTGTTGCAGCTGCGGTCCAAATGACGCCAACGTCCACGTATCGTCTCATGCGCCAGAGTTTACACCTCCATCCATACAAAATTCAAATGTGGCAACCCCTCAGCGCCGTTACCATTGCTGCACGAGAGACATTCGCTAACGATATAGTGCACAGGATTGATGACGGCGATATGCATGTGGGCAGCATTTGGTTTACTGACGAAGCTTATTTTTACCTGGACGGCTTCGTCAATAAACAGAACTGGCGCATATGGGGGACCGAAAAGCCCCATGTTGCAGTCCCATCGTCCCTGCATCCTCAAAAAGTACTGGTCTGGGCCGCCATTTCTTCCAAAGGAATCATTGGCCCATTTTTCAGATCCGAAACGATTACTGCATCACGCTATCTGGACATTCTTCGTGAATTTGTGGCGGTACAAACTGCCTTAGACGACACTGCGAACACCTCGTGGTTTATGCAAGATGGTGCCCGGCCACATCGCACGGCCGACGTCTTTAATTTCCTGAATGAATATTTCGATGATCGTGTGATTGCTTTGGGCTATCCGAAACATACAGGAGGCGGCGTGGATTGGCCTCCCTATTCGCCAGACATGAACCCCTGTGACTTCTTTCTGTGGGGACACTTGAAAGACCAGGTGTACCGCCAGAATCCAGAAACAATTGAACAGCTGAAGCAGTACATCTCATCTGCATGTGAAGCCATTCCGCCAGACACGTTGTCAAGGGTTTCGGGTAATTTCATTCAGAGACTACGCCATATTATTGCTACGCATGGTGGATATGTGGAAAATATCTACTATAGAGTTTCCACGATCGCAGCGCCATCTGTTGTTGAAAATTGTAACTACTGTAATTTCGAAAGTTTGTCTGCCTGAAAATGTACTGTTGTCCCACGCATATTGCAACAAACGGTGTATTTCTATCGCTGCTCGTTTAGTTTTTATTGCCGTTTCAAATATACCGGTCATTTTTGAAACACCATGTACTTGCTCAATATACAGACTGAATAACATCGGGGATAGGCTACAACACTGTCTCACTCCCTTTACAATCGCTGTTTCCCTTCCGTGTCCTCGACTCTCATAATTGTCATGTGGTTTCTGTACAAATTGTAAATAGCCTTTTCAATCGTGTATTTTACTCATGCCAGAATTTGAAAGAGAGTATTCTAGTCAACACTGTCAACATTATGAGTAATCCATACCTGCACTCCAATCAATATTTGACAATGTTGACTGGAATGAGTTGCTAATAATATTAACGGCAGGTGATGCTTATGGACAGGATCTACGGAAATCTCTGCACACTGTTCTACACTACTAGAAGAGAAATTGATTCTTAGTCATACTTTACGCTAACTGTAGTGTTCTGTGAACGGCAACTTCCCCCCAGCGTGATCGCTGCCCGCTTTTAAGTTTACCGACAGGGTATACTTCCCTACCGCTTCCTGCAGAGTAATCTTATGAGAGTAGACAAAACAACTTCACTCAGCTCGGGCTTGTATACTGCAGTTACTTTCAAATTATTAACTTAGAACTTATTTGCAGATTCTCTGTGAGATGATGTGTAATAAAGCTCAACTGCTTTTAAGCTGTCAACCGTTCAAAAATGGTTCAAATGGCTCTTAGCACTATGGGACTTAACATCTATGGTCATCAGTCCCATAGAACTTAGAACTACTTAAACCTAACTAACCTAAGGACATCACACAACACCCAGCCATCACGAGGCAGAGAAAATCCCCGACCCTGCCGGGAATCGAACGCGGGAACCCGGGCGTGGGAAGCGAGAACGCTACCGCACGACCACGAGATGCGGGCCAGCTGTCAACTGTCTACCACACTAAAGGGCCTTCTTCAATTGTAACATGCTGTCAACATTTATTCAGCAATG
Source organism: Schistocerca serialis cubense (assembly GCF_023864345.2). Classification (NCBI taxonomy): domain Eukaryota; kingdom Metazoa; phylum Arthropoda; class Insecta; order Orthoptera; family Acrididae; genus Schistocerca; species Schistocerca serialis. The sequence continues at coordinate 154,251,923 of NC_064647.1, read as the reverse complement.
TCAGTTTCTTTGTCTCCGCTGCGGCTGCGTGGGATACTTTTCACAGCGTATGGTGCTTTTCCGGGATGTCGCGATTGTCGAAGCTGTGGTTAGGTTAGGACCAAACAGCAAAATTTAAATTGCAAGTCATTTTTGTTGGGTACACGCAGCGTTTCTTAGCCGCCGTGTCATGACACATTAGTATCTCATTTTTAATGTCTCCTAATGTAATCAAAATAAAATATCAAGTGCCTTATGTTCATGTTCATATGTTCCTATCCTAGAGGCCTACGTAATAACTTTGTAAAATTTCTATCCCATAGTCGTTCCATGATGTACGAACTAATTGTAGTTGCTTCACGTGTTTTCTTTCTTTTTTCATATCGGAAAAAAATCATGCATAGCGGTTTCGCGAAAATTTGAAACACAGCGGGTTTTTATAATTAAAGTGCAGCTACTCGCGAACTCCGTTGTGGGCTGTAATTATAGCAGCGAAACATGGTACATATATGGAAGAGATTTATGCTGGAAGAAAATTACTTCCAATCTTGGCCACCAGGTGCAAATGTGGCGCTGTGGATCGAAGAAAGACGTGAAGAAATATTGCCGTACGTTATGGATTAGGAATGGGACTTGGGCGGAAAAGATAAAAAAAGTGACAAATAACGCTGATTTTATTATTAAACGCCGCATGCCCAGCTTGTCCGAAGTGAGCATCGGAGACGTCGTCAAGATGTTGTATGGCGCCAGATTTCCACCTAGTTGCCAAAACTGGTACGTTTTCTCCAGCGTTCCGCAGTACTATACAGGGTGTTACAAAAAGGTACGGCCAAACTTTCAGGAAACATTCCTCACACACAAATAAAGAAATGATGTTATGTGGACATGTGTCCGGAAACGCTTAATTTCCATGTTAGAGCTCATTTTAGTTTCGTCAGTATGTACTGTACTTCCTCGATTCACCGCCAGTTGGCCCAATTGAAGGAAGGTAATGTTGACTTCGGTGCTTGTGTTGACATGCGACTCATTGCTCTACGGTACTAGCATCAAGCCCATCAGTACGTAGTATCAACAATTAGTGTTCATCACGAACGTGGTTTTGCAGTCAGTGCAATGTTTACAAATGCGGAGTTGGCAGATGCCCATTTGATGTATGGATTAGCACGGGGCAATAGCCGTGGCGCGGTACGTTTGTATCGAGACAGATTTCCAGAGCGAAGGTGTCCCGACAGGAAGACGTTCGAAGCAATTGATCGGCGTCTTAGGGAGCACCGAACATTCCAGCCTATGACTCGCGACTGGGGAAGACCTAGAACGACGAGGACACCTGCAATGGACGAAGCAATTCTTCGTGCAGTTGACGATAACCCTAATGTCAGCGTCAGAGAAGTTGCTGCTATACAAGATAGCGTTGACCACGTCACTGCATGGAGAGTGCTACGGCAGAACCAGTTGTTTCCGTACCATGTACAGCGTGTGCAGGCACTATCAGCAGCTGATTGGCCTCCACGGGTACACTTCTGCGAATGGTTCATCCAACAATGTGTCAATCCTCATTTCAGTGCAAATGTTCTCTTTCCGGATGAGGCTTCATTCCAACGTGATCAAATTGTAAATTTTCACAATCAACATGTGTGGGCTGACGAGAATCCGCACGCAATTGTGCAATCACGTCATCAACACAGATTTTCTGTGAACGTTTGGGCAGGCATTGTTGGTGATGTCTTGATTGGGCCCCACGTTCTTCCACCTACACTCAATGGAGCACGTTATCATGATTTCATACGGGATACTCTACCTGTGCTGCTAGAACATATGCCTTTACAAGTACGACACAACATGTGGTTCATGCACGATGGAGCTTCTGCACTTTTCAGTCGAAGTGTTCGTACGCTTCTCAACAACAGATTCGGTGACCGATGGATTGGTAGAGGCGGACCAATTCCATGGCCGCCACGCTCTCCTGACCTCAACCCTCTTGACTTTCATTTATGGGGGCATTTGAAAGCTCTTGTCTACGCAACCCCGGTACCAAATGTAAAGACTCTTCGTGCTCGTGTTGTGGACGGCTGTGATACAATACCCCATTCTCCAGGCCTGCATCAGCGCATCAGGGATTCCATGCGACGGAGGATGGATGCATGTATCCTCGCTAACGGTGGAAATTTTAGAAGTAATAAAATGAGCTCTAACATGGAAAGTAAGCGTTTCCGGACACATGTCCACATAACTTATTTTCTTTCTTTCTTTGTGTGTGAAGAATGTTTCCTGAAAGTTTGGCAGTATCTTTTTGTAACACCCTGTATAAGCATATCTACCAAATTTCGCCCAAATTGCAGCCCACACTGGACTCCGCTGAGCAGTTGCACTTTAATTATAAGCACTCGCTGCTTTGGGGTGAATGAAACGAAAAAGCGATGGCGAATTGCGGGGCTAGAGCATAATACTGCCCCTTCCCCTAAGAACCCGGTTGTGAGACAGACCGTTTTTTAGCGCGGCCTGAGGTCTAAGTTAGACTGGAATATAATAACGTGGCTGTGGGCTGTCGAAGTCAACAAATGAGAACACTGAATCACGATTGTGGTAACAGATTTATACGTAATGTAGTCAGAGTTCTATGTTTGCTTGGAATCTGATAATCTGATTGTGAGCTGACTAAGCCAGTGAATGTGAATACTAAAAGGCTGTGGTAACAGATTGATCTGTAACATTTCCATAAGTCTAAGTTATTCTGCAATGTGATAATCTGGTTGTGAATTGACCCCCGTTCACGTGAACGCCAAAACATAATTGCGGCTACATATTGACCTTTAGCGTACTCTTAGTTCTAAGTTAGGTTGGAACTGTGATAAAGTGGTTGTGAGATAATGGCGCCATCATTAGCATTGCCCGAGGTCTGCGTTACTTTGGAACGTAATAATTTGGTTGTAGGATACTGACAATGTGAACGCCAATAAATGCTGCTCATGAAATTGATGAGGCAATGTAGCCTGAGGTCTGTGTTAGCAAGCAGGGTGGTAAAATGAATTTGAGTTGCTAAAACGAATGAATATGAACCACAAAATGATTGTCCTGACAGAGTGGTCTGTAGTGTAGCTGTGGTCTAGCTTAGGGGAAAACGCAAGAAAACTGGTTATGAGTTGGTGATGGGAACGAATGTGAATTAACCAGGCGTGAATAGGCCTCACGTTATGAGGCTTCCGTACAAACTTAATTGTGTAGACGGAGAATTCGTCCGTCATGCGAATCGATAATGCCGACAATTTTTGCTGTTATCGCTTTTGATACTGACAAGATTGGTACTGAGATTTCCAAGACTTTCGAAAAATGTTTGAATTTTAACTCTTGATATTATTTTTGTTCTGTCGTTGCAACTACAAAAATGCGTCATATCTTTTTTTTTCACCAGACGCATTTCGCTTCGTTGAGGTAAAGCATCATCAGTGGTCAGTAATTAGGTTATTTATATTTTGATTTGCTTTTAGATCGAAATCAGTTCGTTAAGCTTATGTTCAAATGTACTTACGGTAATTTTCGCTTGATTTCTCGCTTACGTCGGGAAATGCCGTCTCCTAGCATTTCGTTGTTTTCCAGCGTTAGAAAAATAATTTTGGTAAAAGTTTTAGTTGTTTCGCAGCACTGCTAACTATGTGTTGTGGTTTGTACTTACGTAGAAGTACAAAAAGAAACACAATATAGTAGTGTGCATAAAAATGTGCTGTGAGAAACGTACGAAATGCATAGCGCTTCGGAACAACTAAAAATTATACCAAAATTAGTAGTGTCTAACGCAGAAAAGCAACGATGTTCAAGTAGACGGCATTTCCCGATGGAAGCGAGAAATGAAGCAAAAATCACCGTTAAGGGGAAATCAACATTCTCTTAACGAACTGTTTTTCTATCTAAAAGCAAATCAAAATGTAAATGACTTAATTACAGACCGCTGATGATGCTTTCCCTCAATAAAGCGAAACACTTCTGGTGAAAACAAAGAAAAAAAATCACGCATGTTTGTGGTTGCAACGACGGAACAAAAATAACCTCAAAATCGTAAAGCAACTACGGACACTGTTGTTGTTGTGGTCTTCAGTCCAGAGACTGGTTCAATGCAGCTTTCCATGCTGCTGTATACTGTACAAGTCTCTTCATCTCCGAATAACTACCGCAACCTACACCCTTTCAAAAAATGGTTCAAATGGCTCTGAGCTCTATGGGTTTTAACTTTTGATGTCATCAATCCCCTAGAACTTTGAACTACTTAAACCTAACTAACATAAGGACATCACTCACATCCATGCCCGAGGCAGGATTCGAACCTGCGACTGCAGCGGTCCCGCGGTTCCAGAACCTACACCCTTCTGAATATGCTTACTGTATGTATCTCTTCATCTCCCTCTACGATATTTACCCTCAGCTGTTCCCTCCAGTACTAAATTGATGATCCTTTGATGTTTCAGAATTTGTCCTACCAACCGATTCCTTCTTCTAGTCACGTTGTGCGGCAAATTCCTCTTCTCCCCAATTCTATTCAGTACCTCCTCATTGGTTACGTGATCTAGCCATCTAATCTTCAGCATTCATCTGTAACACCACGTTTCGAAAGCTTACATTCTATTCTTGTCTATACTGTTTATCGTCCACGTTTCACTTCCATACAGGGCTACACTCCATACAAATATCTTCAGAGAAGATTTCCTGACAAATTCAACAGCAGTGTCAACAAATTTCTCTTGTTCAGGATCACGTTCTTTGGCATCACCAGTCTACAATTTATATCCTCTCTACCGTCCGCCCCTGGCTGCTGAATGGTCAGCGCGACGGATTGTCATACCTGCCGTCCCGGGTTGGATTCCTGGCTCGGTTGGAGATTTTCTCCGCTCAAGGACTGGGTGTTGTGTTGCCCTTATTATCATCATTTCATCCCCATGGACACGCAAGTCGCCGAAGTGGCGTCAACTAGAAAGGCTTGCACCAGGCGCACGGTCTACCCGACGGGAGGCCCTAGGCTCACGGCATTTCCATTTATTTATCCCCCCTACTTCTACCATCATCAGTTATTTTACTCGCCAAGTAGCAGAACTCATTTACCACTATAAGTGTCTCATTTCCTAAAGTAATACCCTCGGCATCACCTGATTTAATTCGATTACGCCACGCGGTCTGAGGGCGTCTTGTCACGGTTCGCACGACTCCTTCCGTCGGAGGTTCGAGTACTCCCTCGGGCATAGGTGTGAGTGTTGTCCCTAGCGTAAGCTAGTTTAAGGTAGATTAAGTCCTGTGTAAGCTTAGGTACCGATGACCTCAGCAGTTTGGTCCCATAGAACTTACCATAAATTTCCAAACTTCCAAACTCAGCTGCATTTCATTATCCTCGTTTTGTTTTTGTTAACACAAATGAAAAATTTCAATGTTAAGTCTGACGTCGGAAAACAAATGGCAAAAAAAATTATCCTGTGATATAACTACAAATTAACGCTTTCCGGACTTCTTCCGTTACTTGCAGTGTTAAGCCTAACTTTTTCTCAAATATGATGACTCTGGGTGAACGGGAATTATCCTACAGGTTTTGATGAGTGAGTTTGCGAGTATGCTAATATGTGACATGTAGGCAACGGCCTTGCCGCAGTGGATACACCGGTTGCCGTGAGATCACCGAAATTAGGCGCTGTCGGGCGTGGTCGGCACTTGGATGGGTGACCGTCCGGACCGCCATGCGCTGTTGCCATTTTTCGGGGTGCACTCAGCCTCGTGATGCCAGTTGAGGAGCTACTCGACCGAATAGTAGCGGCTTCGGTCAAGAATACCACCTCACGACCGGGAGAGCGGTGTGCTGACCACACGCCCCTCGTGTTAACTTGCCACAGTAATGCCTCTGCGACGTGCATGGCGTCGTCGCTGGCGGCGCAGCGTACCTGTGTATCGCAGTTTGGCTGGGCAGTTTAATAAACAGCAATTAATTGGAGGGCCAAATGTTTTTCGTGGACTCCATCTGAACTTCACCTGTGATGTACAAGCAGTGTTTGGAGGTAGTACCTGGTTGACACTTGCTGTTGTATGGGGCAGTCATGCAGATTATGGTGGCCTTGAAGCATTTCCAGATGCTAAATGTGGTGTCACCGCCAGACACCACACTTGCTAGGTGGTAGCTTAAATCGGCCGCGGTCCATTTAGTACATGTCGGACCCGCGTGTCGCCACTGTGTGATCGCAGACCTAGCGCCACCACAAGGCAGGTCTCGAGATACGATATAGCACTCGCCCCAGTTGTACGGACGACATTGCTAGCGACAATACGGACGAAGCCTTCCTCTCATTTGCCGAGAGACAGTTAGAATAGCCTTCTGATAAGTCCATGGCTACGACCTAGCAAGGCGCCATTAGCCTTACCTAGTTTGAGAGTTATCGTATAAATGTCACAAGAAGAACGGGTAAACCAACAAAGAATAAAGTTAAGTATATTCCAAAGCTACGTATTTTCTTTATAGCAGTCATAACGTATCTTGTTCCAGACTTGACGCCAGTCGGCGTGTGTGTACGCGTGCCTTTCGGCTCCCTTCTCAATGTGGCGCAACTAGCTTGTTACGCCACAACACTAACATCTTGGCTTGGAAGACATGGAGTATAGCTGAGACAACAGGACTCTTGGCTAAACAGCCTTATGGTCCTCTTGTTCCAAGCATGCCATTTGTTTTGACTACGAGAAGGAAGAAGAATGCTGATGAGTACCTCTTTATATGGGCGAAAGTCGGCAATGGCAATTGTAAAATAAAGATCAACGGTGATAGTATCATTTATTATAGACAATAAGGTGTGTTCTGTCCTTTCCTTACCTCTTTTCCTTATCTCCCTCCTCGGAGGATGACAGTGTGGTCGGATGGTCCTGATGGGCCACTTGTGGCCTGTAGACGGGGTGGTAATGTGTGACGTAAGTGGCCGTATCTTTTGATTGCACTACGTTCGTCGTTTTGTCTTTCTTCCGAATGTGCGGCAGTTCCCGAAGATGCTGTTAAGCTGGCATCTAATGCCTCCATATGCCAAATATCAGCAAAGTTCATTTACGAAGCACAAGCTATTACGAACGAGGAACGTAATCGGCTACCAACTTACGACTCACGATTTCGTCGTGCTCAGTTAGCACCATTCAGCACGGGAAGCGTTGCCGACAACAGGACGCAAGTGAAGAGCTGCGGGCACCGAGAGGGTCCTTCTACCAACATGTCCGTTTGAGCGACGGCCGCACTGGGAAACGCACTGCGTTGTTACGTTCGCCTCGCTGGCCGGCTGTTAGCACGCGTGCGTCAGTGACACAGCCGGGCGGAACCGCAGCGGGAGCGCATTGTGTGAGAGTAGCAGCAGCAATAATCGCCAGAGCGCGCTCGCTGCGAGGAGCACGTGGGAGGCCAGACACGGCGCGGTCACCGTTGGCTGCACTGGGACCGGCAATGGAGGGCGCACAAAGCGAGTTAAGCAGAGCGCGAGCCGCCATTGTGACGCCTGAACGCTGCCGGCCGAGTCCAGCTGCCGGGGAGGCGGGGTCTGCTCGCTAGACGGTCGGGCGGCCAAAGTATCCCCACTCTGACAGCCGCTCACTGTCAGTCGCAGACTGTTGAGGGCTACAATCGAGCTGGCGAACATATTTGGCGCTTTATTCATAACCGCCGCCTTGATTGAACATTTGTGATTTCTAAACGACTGTAACAGACACTCACCGGCCCCAGTTCCAGGTTGAACATGTAACAACTTCCATTCCCAACAGAAATTATTTTTTCCTAACTTCACAAAATTATTCATCGCATTTTCAATTTTACAATTCTGCAATAATCCGCTCAATCACAGTGTAATGTTCCATGTTGACAACAATAATTCAGTTTCTAAACATAGAAATTCTGACTATCTCTTGACGCAACTTAAACCACACCATGAAAATTACCCAGACTACATTCTAAGATAAAAAAAAGTCGCGTGACAAAGGATTACCCCAACGGGAAAGCAATCGGTACGTGTGAAGTACACATATAGACCAACAAATAACCCAAATTTCAGAGAAAGTGGGGGATTGTTAGAGTACATGCACCAAATAGCTGCTTCCGGAAAGCGTTTGACTCGGTGCCCCACTGCAGACTCCTAACTAAGGTACGAGCATATGGGATTGGTTCCCAAATATGTGCCGGCCGTTGTGGCCGTGCGGTTCTAGGCGCTACAGTCTGAAACCGAGCGACCGCTACGGTCGCTGGTTCGAATCCTGCCTCGGGCACGGATGTGTGTGATGTCCTTAGGTTAGTTAGATTTAATTAGTGCTAAGTTCTAGGCGACTGATGACCTCAGAAGTTAAGTCCCATAGTGCTCAGAGCCATTTGAACCCAAATATGTGAGTGGCTTGAAAACATCTTAAGTAATACAACCCAGTACGTCGTCCTCGATGGTGAGTGTTCATCGGAGGTGGGGGTATCACCTGGAGTGCCCCAGGGAAGTGTGGTAGGTCCGCTGTTGTTTTCTATCTACATAAATGATCTTTTGGATAGGGTGGATAGCAATGTGCGGCTGTTTGCTGGTGATGCTGTGGTGTACGGGAAGGTGTCGTCGTTGAGTGACTGTAGGAGGATACGAGATGACTTGGACAGGATTTGCGATTGGTGTAAAGAATGGCAGCTAACTCTAAATTTAGATAAATGTAAATTAATGCAGATGAATACGAAAAAGAATCCCGTAATGTTTGAATACTCCATTAGTAGTGTAGCGGTTGACACAGTCACGTCGATTAAATATTTGGGCGTAACATTGCAGAGCGATATGAAGTGGGACAATCATGTAATGGCAGTTGTGGGGTAGGCGGATAGTCGTCTTCGGTTCGTCGTCTTCGGTTCATTGGTAGAATTTTGGGAAGATGTGGTTCATCTGTAAAGGAGACCGCTTGTAAAACACTAATACGACCTATTCTTGAGTACTGCTCGAGCGTTTGGGATCCCTAACAGGTCGGATTGAGTGAGGACATAGAAACAATTCAGAGGCAGGCTGCTAGATTTGTTACTGGTAGGTTTGATCATCACGCGAGTGTTACGGAAATGCTTCAGGAACTCGGGTGGGAGTCTCTAGAGGAAAGGAGGCGTTTTTTTCGTGAATCGCTACTGAGGAAATTTAGAGAACCAGCATTTGAGGCTGACTGCAGTACAGTTTTACTGCCGCCATCTTATATTTCGCGAAAAGACCACAAAGATAAGATAAGAGAGATTAGGGCTCGTACAGAGGCATATAGGCAGTCATTTTTCCCTCGTTCTGTTTGGGAGTGGAACAGGAAGAGAAGATGCTAGATGTGGTTCCAACCACGCACCGTATGGTGGATTGCGGAGTACGTATGTAGAGGTAGATAAGTAATCTTTATTTACGACGCGCTGTTTCGGCTTTATCGCCATTTTCAAGTACCTACAATTATAATTTTGGTGATATCAGCTATGGATTCCAATGACATTTATACTGAAGTTGCTGTACTCATGTCTGGATTGCTGTGACGTCCATACTACGCCGTTAGTGGCCTGTTTTATAACTGTCACTGCTTCAGTAAGATGACAAATGGTTTCAAAATGTTGAAAATAAAATGTTAATTACGACGCGATAGCACTTTGACACTTCCACTCTATATGTTTACAAAGATTGTGCAGATGAGCAGCGACATTATTTTACTAACTAAAATTTGTTACGATTGTCTTTGGTTGTTACGTATGTTACTTCAGATTTATCCATTTTCGTACTCTAAAATATCAATAAAGTTTTTGAGTTAGTACTTGTGTCTAAACACTGTACGTTCTTTTAATATTTATTTTGGGTATTTTCTCAAGTACATATAAATGTCTAATTCTTCAAGAACGTTCGTTGCAAAACCTCTTGGTATTCTGTGCAGAACTTGTAGTGCATTTTCGATCGTATCAGCAGTGTGATTTTAATATTTCAAGTGTAGAAAGAAACTCGACTGAATATATTCGCTCCCCCTAACGTGTTCTTTATATCTTACGTTAAAATTTCTTCCGGCTTGGCCAATGTAAAACCTATTATAGCTGCCGCACTTAATATAATATCTACATATACATCTACGTGATTACTCTGCTATTCACAATAAAGTGCCTGGCAGAGAGTTCAATGAACCACCTTCAAGCTGTCTCTCTACCGTTCCACTCTCGAACGGCACGCGGGGTAAACGAGCACTTAAATTTTTCTGTACGAGCCCTGGGTTATCATATTTTGATTTTCTAGTGGTGGAGGAACGTAATTTTATTGAAAGGTTGTTATTGGTTCGAAAGGCTAGTTGAATATTTGTGGTTTTATGCATTAATTCTGTTGGAAATTCTACCAAGGTAGACTGCTGGTAGGTGTCTCATTTTCTGTGTCGGTGATGTTTCTTGAGTTAGCCATATGTCGCTATGTATTGTATTCTGCTTTGGTAATTTACATTTGTAGTATAATTTTGTGATTATGTTGTGGTCAAAATAATTTGTATAGGCTATATAACGAACTTTGTTAAGATATTTTTTGCTTTCTTTTCTAATGGTAGGATATTTGATCTGTTTCTCATTCATTGGGAAAATGCTAGTTCATGAGCCATTGGATGACAGGAATTGCCATTTATAATATTATCAGAAGTGGTATTCTTTCTATAGAAAATAATAATCGCCACACATTTGATGTCACGTACTTGAAAATGGCGATAAAGGCGAATCACTCTGTCGTAAATATATATTTCTCATTATAAGCAACTGTTTGTTGCATGTACGCCAATAATCATGTTATCTTACTTATATTATACTGCTGGCGCTAAAGAAGAAAATTGGGTGATTCATCCAAGAAAAATAGCTTCAGAAATTTAGTAAGTCAATGAAGCACTGGTCCAACTCATTACGCATGTAGTGTTTCGGCTTGGCACTGACTGACAGAGTTATTTGATTCTATCCATTCCGCACGTTAGATCGTCAAAGAACGGCGACTTGGTTGGAGGGTCATGCCCATAATGCTCCAAGCGTTCTCGATTGGGGAGAGATCCAGCGACCTCATTGACCAAGATGGTGTTTGGTCAGCGCGAACACAAGGCTACGTGGGGTTTCCTACCGTGGGGTTTCCTACAAGGGTGCAGCAAGTAGTGAAGCTGTCCAGAGCAGCCGGTTCCCTAACGAGGTGTTTGCTAACTGAGTCTCCCTCACTGCTTGTCTACCCCAGTCGCTCACCATCAGTGCAGGTGTTGTCACCGTTTCTCAGACAATGTCGTCGTCGATCAGCATCAATAATTTCGCAAAGTTAACTTGCCGGTTCTGGAGTTTCGTCATATATATCATACGAAACTAATTATTTGTATTCGGCGGATGTCATTCAAAAAAGTACGTTTTTAACGGTATTTCTAAGGTTCTAATACACAATCTGCTGTTGATTGAATTTTTATCTCAACATAACTGTAATTTTACTTCGTAAATTTCTTACATAACATGGTCACTCGTCCTGTGAAGGTTCCAGAATTTTTGGTGAGGAAGGCGGCATGAGGGCTCAGACAGCTGGTTGCCCACTTTTCTGTCAGAGACTTTTAAACACGATCGTATTTGTCTTTATTGTGCTCCAATAGAAGCATTTTTCAGCTGATTATTATGTAGCTCATTTTATAAAGATGAAATTCCAACTAGATGAACTTTGGTGGAGTCATCTATATTACGCAACGAATTTTATCATCTGTAGACATCAAGAACAACACTCTAGTTTTCGAGACTTTATGCGCCGCATCTAACCATAGGGAAATTCTCTGTAATTTCTTTCAGATGAACACGCCATTGTCGCGTAAATCTTTATCTAATTACTAACTGTAAACCCGACGTTACCCGGATTTTTATTCATCCAAGTTTTATGTCAGTTCATCCCCTCTTCCCTCATCTCTCTTGTCCATTTAGTCCTATCTCGTCTCTCTATCCACCTCCTCCTTCCGCCCACTCGTCTCTCTTTCCATCTGCCCCCCCTCTCTCACAACACTTTCTCCACCTCTCCATCCTCCTCTCTTTCTCCATACATCTTCCCGTCTCTGTTCACCACCTCCTCCGCTTTTTCTTATAGTACAACAAATTCACAATAACACTCCTAATTTATGTATCTATTACAGTGTTCCATTAGTCATTCGTCACCTTCCACATTTCTCTGTTTACCTGCTCCTCCCTCTCTTTTTTAATCTGCTTCTCTCACTTCTTTGGATGCACCTCCTCCCCCCTCCCCGCCCCCATCACGTTCTCCTCTCTCCGTATATCTCCTCCTCCACCTTCATCATGTCATCTCCTCTTTCCCCGTCTATGAAAAAATACGTATGTCTGCCAATTTTCATGCTGACTGACGGGACGATGTTGAATTTATTTAAAGGTAGGCCAACCATCCGCCATCCAGCATACGTTGGTTTGTGTAAATGCCTTCACCACGAAAACATACATACATGAGCCTACTCCCAAGCTGATCAGTCAAATGGTGTGAAATTTCACGTAGACGGTGAGGTTCCCCTTGTTTTGAAGGTCAAATGTACAAAATTTCATCAAGATCAGAGCAACATTGGGGCTTTTGTTGAAATCCGTAAGTAAAGTACCCTCCACCATGCACTGAACGAAGTTTTATGTAGACAGAGACCTTCCTCTTGGTTTGGAAAATAGGAATTCATTTTTATACACCCCGCTCGCTCTATGCCGACTTAGTTGCGAAACATAATTAATTGATTCGAACAACAGAAATAATGCAATGATTTCTGTCGTATAAGGGGCAACATAGCTATTAAATAATAGTAACAAGATTACGAGAGCAGTCACTTTCAGTGTTACGTAAAATAACGTTATACTTTGTGAATTATCAAGACACAAAATGAAGATGATAAGCAATGTGGGACTTCCTTCCGTTTGCGTTTCAAACTCTCGGAGAAATCCTGTGTGGTGATGAGGGAGGGAGGGGGAGAAAGGGGAGCCTCGATTTGTTTTGCCGGCCCCGGCCTCTGACAGGTTTAGTGTGCCACTGCCTACCACACGGTGGAAACCCCACGACACCGAACACAAGCAGTAGAAACGTTCGCCGTGTGCTGGCGGGAATTGACCTGCTTAAATGTAAGCTCCGAATGCCTTCTCATGAAGGGGAACAAAACGGGGGGTAGAATATAATCAGCGTACCCCTTCGCTGTAAAGATGCCGCGGATGACAACCAAAGGGGTGCTGCTATGAAAAGAAATAGCTCAGCAGACTATCCCACTGCCTTCTGTGGCGTCTCCTTCGCTGGTCAACGGGGCTGAGTTCGAAGCGGGACTCATCACTGAAGACAACTCTACTCTAGTCAATGAAATCTGAGGCCGAATAATGTACACATTTATTTGATGTACACATTTGCTCGATAATGTACACATTTTCTCTTCTTCCAGCCCATTTTATGCACTACCTCCTCCTCCTGCACAAAGGCACAAATGCAAGAATGTGCTGCATGTCTCTGGCCTATTTTCCAACCATGAGAGATGATGGAAAACTTGAGTGTTTCAACAAGCCTGACCTACGTATTTTTCGGTATCACTCTGTTCCGCCAGATCTTAATGATATGCTTCATAGGCAGTCGTCCTGACGTGATCCGTCTTCTTATCTCATCTTCACATTTTCCCTGTGTCACAGATAGTTGACCAAAGATCAGTGAAAGAGTCTACATCTACATCTACATCTACATCTACATACATACTTCGCAATCCACCATACGGTGCGTGGCGAAGGGTACCTCGTACCACAACTAGCATCTTCTCTCTCTGTTCCACTCCCAAACAGAACGAGGGAAAAATGACTGCCTATATGCCTCTGTACGACCCCTAATCCCTCTTATCATATCTTTGTGGTCTTTTCGCAAAATGTAAGAGGGCGGCAGTAAAATTGTACTGCAATCAGCCTCAAATGCTGGTTCTCTAAATTTCCTCAGTAACGATTCACGAAAAGAGCGCCTCCTTTCCTCCAGAGACTCCCACCCGATTTCCTGAAGCATTTCCGTAACACTCGCGTGATGATGAAACCTACCAGTAACAAATCTAGCAGCCCGCCTCTGAATTGCTTTTATGTCCTCCCTCAATCCGACCTTATAAGGATCCCACAGTACTCAAGAATAGGTCGTATTAGTGTTTTATAAGCGGTCTCCTTTACAGATGAACCACATCTTCCCAAAATTCTACCAATGAACCGAAGACGACTATCCGCCTTCCCCACAACTACCATTACATGCTTGTCCCACTTTATATCGCTCTGCAATGTTACGCCCAAATGTTTAATCGACGTGACTGTGTCAAGCGCTACAGTACTAATAGAGTATTCAAACATTACGGTATTCTTTTTCCTATTTATCTGCATTATTATATATTTAGAGTTAGCTGTCATTCTTTACACCACTCACAAATTCTGTCCAAGTCATCTCGTATCCTCCTACAGTCACTCAACGACGACACCTTCCCGTACACCACAGCATCATCAGCAAACAACCGCACATTGCTATCCACCCTATCCAAAAGATCATATATGTAGACAGAAATCAACAGCGGACCTACCACACTTCCCTGGGGCACTCCAGATGATACCCTCACCTCCGATGAACACTCACCATCGAGGACAACGTACTGCGTTACATTTCCTTTAATCGATCTGACCATTGTACCTGTGCTCCTAGATCGTTTAGCACGAGTTTGGACTTGCTGAGATTGGTGCCTAATCTATAAGATCAACTAATGCCATTTACTTTCGTTAGTGGCTAAGCAAGTTCGTCTTCGCTGTTTACTAAAGGCGCGGTGTCCTAGGGCTGTTAATAGTTCCACTACCAATTGAGATGTCTTTAGTCCAACCACCCAAAGCATTCCTAATGACATCTTCTACACGGATGTTATACAGTTGAGAGGATCGAAAACAACCCTTTCTGACACCTTTTGATACACTGAAGAAATCTGATTTTCCAGCACTTCTCGTCATAGCTGCGAGATGACTACTGAACAGACCTGTGATCAATGCTATTAGATGTAGCGGGACACCGAAATCTGCAAGCATCTGCCGTAACTTTTCCCAGAGAACGCAGTCAAACGTTTTCCTATGGTCAAGGAAACATATCTAGACAGGGGCACAGAACTCTTCAGGTTTCTCAGTTATTTGCCTCACGTTGAGAATCTTTCCACGAATTCCTTTTCCTTCAACAAAACCAGCTTATTCTGTGGATATGTGAGGCTGAATATACGGCTTCAAAAGTTGGTCCAAAATGTTGTGCAAAATTTTTCATGCGTGGGATATAGAGGAATGTTTCGGTTGTTGCAACAGTTATGATTGATAGTTTCTTCTGCAGGGAGATGAAGAGGTACTTTGACCAGTTTTCCGATCGTTCCTCGGTTTACCATATTGATACACACACTGAATATCCCATTTCTTTGATCATTTCCTCATATATACAGTCTATACCACGAGACTTAAAGTTCTTCAGATGTTAAATTGCGTCCTGTATTCCGTTGTGTCAATCGTAAGTTGATGTAAGGTGCTCAACTGCTTGATTGTTCATACTGTTGTTAATTCCAGAATTTAACTTTTAACACTACTGCTTTCACCTCGAAACAGCACCTTCCTTGTCTCTGAGAGGGTTGCCGTTCTTCACCACCCACATTCGAGGATTAAATATTCCAGTGACGCTGTTGAGTTTCCTTGAAGAGATCATGTACTTCAATGTGATTATTATTATGACCAGGCGGAACTACTTTCGCTGATCTCAACTGAGGGTGCTTAGACTGCTCTGGGAAGACGCTTAGCATACTATAATACTTAAAATAGTAGTTCACTTTATCAAATAAACAATAAAAGATTTACTTAACTGTGAAACACTTGTTTGCGACAACAGTATTGTATAACTTAATACTGTCACGAACTAACGAAGCAACACTTAACGCACTAACTGACAAACTGTTCTCTTCAGGTAAAGTGTTCAACAGAAATTAATTTGAAACTTTAACTACTCGTTGGTCTTACACAATCTGATGTTGACTGCTGTAGCTTAGACCTCGAAGTGGGGCATAGCTCTTGCCAACTCGGCAATACATTGACGTCAATGCGAGGGCGCTGCTATGCTGAGACAGGAGAAGTGGTCTTCAGGAGTGTCTCCCATTGTTGCCGATTGCAGCGAGCCTTCGCTGATGTATGTGGTATCAGTTCACGTTTTGAACTCCGGTTTGTCAACACTATCTCCATACGATAGCACAATTACATTGTTATTCTGTCTCGCCACAGATACCGTTAATGAAATGCGATCTTTTCTTTCTACAATCCGTTTGTATTTCTTTGCGAGTGTTCTTATACCTACCTTGATCCTGGGTGTTGCAGATACAACCTTTCTTCAGATAGCTTCCCTCTTCAGTTAACTAAAGTGTGCACTTTAATATCCAAGGATGTTTGGCACTTTGTAGTTGTTCTAATGATGGATGTGTCGGGGAAATAGTCTCCTTCTTTCTTACTCATGCTGGTGTGGTTAGTGCTTCCTTTCCAAAACTGATGTTGTGGAGTTCTGGTCTTGTGGGCTCACCAGATTCCTAAAGGGCTTCCTTCTGAGTTTTCTTGCCCTGCACTTCTTGGTGGATTTGAACTTAATCCACATATTCACGTACAGCATATTGTTATCACATAAACAGGCACCTCCCGAAATGGTCTTGCAGTTCAGGAGCAAAGTCTTTCAGCATTTTGAGACGAAGATAAACTCTCTCTGATTTAAATCTGTCAGCAGGTTTGTACAGGTTCAAAATGGTTCAAATGCCTCTGATCACTATGCGACTTAACTTCTGAAGTCATCAGTCGCCTAGAACTTAGAACTACTTAAACCTAACTAACCTAAGGACATCACACACATCAGTGCCCGAGGCAGGATTCGAATCTGCGACCGTAGCGGTCGCTCGGATCCAGACTGTAGCGCCTAGAACCGCACGGCCACTCTGGCCGGCGTTTGTACAGGTGTGCTGTTGTCTTGGTTGATGTTGTACTATAGTTTTACAATCATGTTGTTACATATACCGATTTCTAGCATGTACCTGTCTCTCTCATTTCTGTCATCCAGACCGTAATGTCCAACTTCTGAACGTAAGTCCGTGTCATGGGTAGCATATGCAATTTTAGCATTGAAGTTTGTTTGAATAATTTCCTTTCCTTTGTTTGTAATATTACTGTGGACTGGTTCCAACTGTTCAAAGGCCTCTATGTCCTCATCTGATGCTGCAGCAGTAGAGGCATAGATTTGCATGGTGTTGAGTTTACTCGGAGAAGCATTCAATTTCATATATGTGATTGTATCAGTAATGAGTTCATAACTGATAGCAAAGTTGTTCAAATTTCTGGGAATAAGAACACTGTTTCTGCTTTAGTGGCTACCCCATTGAAAACCACACAGTGTTCCTTCCTTTGCGAGAAATTCATGCTCATTTCGCTTCCCACTATTGAAAGCTTTACCATGTGAAGTAGTACACGCACATTCCATTTTTCAATCTATCTTGCAGTGCACAGGGATAATTTACACTGTGGTGTTGGTACTGTGGTGTTTATTCAGTATTGATCCCCCCTATAGATCCGACTGGGAGACTCGAAGATCTGGATAACCTAGAACTACGCAAAGCTATGGGATTCTGATGGGAAGTATTTCAGTGGTAGTTTCTCATTGCTTTCCACTGGCCTACAAAGCCTGTCCGCTCACTGACTCAGTTTCTCACTGTGGCTGTTTATCTAACCTTCTGCTGAGTTGCTCAGCTTAACACAGCACCATGTATAAGTCACAAGTTGGAGAACTGAGATGACAGAGGCCAAATGAACTCTTGCTGAGTCCTTGTAATTGCATATCACTGCTTTTTATTGCCAGACCCTCAAGGTGTTAGCAGAGACTCACCCAGGTCATTTCCTGGGCCCAAGACATGAATGACAACTTTAAATACTTCGTACATGCAGGTATATGAGCAAGTATGTTCAAGTTCATTCAAGATGGAAAATGGTAAACAAGCTGTCTACTGATATGACAGGAAGCAAAGACAGTAACAATGGAGAACAATGCACTGAGAAAATCCTAGCACACTGTACTATTCTTGAAGTAGCTGCGAGGTGCTCATAGCTCATTCCAAGAGCAGTTTACGTACTACCAATGCTGTATTTAGCGTACAGGGTTAATGGGTATGAATGCAGAACAGTTTGTGGAACAACATTACATCAGTATTTACTTCATTTGGAGACTAATAATTATAACTATTAGGAATAGTATGTTTTAGGTAGGTTAGTACCTGAAAGTACATATGACAAGAGCATTTCATCGGTGTTCCTTTTTCCCTGAGCAGCAGGTAAGGTGTTGAAGTGTTCAAAATGGTTCAAATGGCTCTAAGCACTATGAGACTTAACGTATGAGGTAATCAGTCCCCTAGACTTAGAACTACTTAAACTTAACGTAAGGACATCACACACATCCATGCCCGAGCAGGATTAGAACCTTGTTGAAGTGTGGCTGTGAAGATGCAAAATGGGTAGTCTGTACCGACAAGCGTAGTCGACTTAGTGTTACAGTTACGACTGTGCAGAAAAGTCAGGCAGTGAATTATGTGAATTGTTTGTGGGAACTTTGTTCGGAATAGAGGAAAAAAGCCAATACAACCAACGTATTCATGTTAAGGTAGTATACATAGATCTCTATGCATTTATAACCGTTACATCCAGTATATAGACCCCTAGGAAGAATGGAAAAGCTGGTTGAAGTTTTCAGGGAAGTTTGTTTTGGGCTCTGGAGAGATGCACGAACATCTGAGATCATACTGATCTTATGACTTGGAATATAGCTAGAAGGAAGACTAACGTACATTTATAGCTCACGCAAACTGAGTTCTATCTTATGTTATTTGTGTAATAAATCTATAATCAGCGGAACATTTCCAGACTGGCTAAAATATACCGCAGTTAAGCCTCTTCGCAAGATAAGTATAATGAGATGCCATCAAATTATCGACTAATTTCACTTTGGCTGGCTCTCTTAAACATATTTGAAAAGGTTGTGTTCAGGTGTCTCCTTAAGCACCTGACTGCATGTAACATATTGTCCATGTCACAGTTCGTGTTTATTAAGGGTTCCGATATAGAGAAAGCTATTTACACTAACAATGACAATTTACTTAATTCACTAAATAATAAATTAGAGCCTACTCGCATTTTCTGTGACCTGTCAAAAGCCTTTGACTCTGTGAAGCACAGCATTTTTTAAGTAAATTAGAATATTAAGGTGTCACCAGCAATGCCATGAAATGGTCTGAGTCTTACCTAACTAATAGAAAACAAAGGGTGTCGTTGTGACATACCGGTGCAGTAATCAGTCAGTCTTCATTTCATTGGGAATTAATTACATGTTGTGTTCCTCAAAGATCCATCTTGGATCTGTTGTTTTTCCTTGTGTATATTAATGATCTCTCGTCTGTTAAATTGCCAGATGATAAGTTTATTTTATTCGCAGATTATACAAAATTTGCAGTAAGTAGCAAGTCAAGTACAGATTTAGAAATAGCGGCTACTCAAATTTCCACTGACATTAAGAAATGGTTTAAAGCTAATTCACTTTCATTAAACTTTAAAAAGACCCACTACATGCAGGTCAGAACCTGTAAGAGATTTCCTTCCAGCTTGTGTATAATATACGAAGAAATGCAGATAGAAGAGGATGACGGTGTTAAATGTCTGGGATTACAACTTGATAATAAAGTCAGTTGGAAAGGGCATACCACAGAATTGCTTAAGCGCCAAAACAAGTGTGTATTTGCAGTGAGAATGATGTAAGATGTAGGAGATATGAACATAAATAAAGTAACATACCTTTCTTACTTTTATTCTGCTATGCCATACGGTGTCATATTCTGGGGTAACTCATCAAAACGAGTAAAAGTTTTTAGTGTGCAAAATCATGTAATAAGAATCATTTGTGGTGTAAATTCATGAACATCACGCAGAAACCTGTTCAAGAAACTTTGTGTCATAACCACTGCTTCTCAGTTTATTAATTCCTTAATGAAATTTAGGGCAAATAATATATCTCTATTTCAAACCAATATCTCAATTCATAGTATCAGTACTAGGAGTAATAACAATCCACATAAAGGTCTAAAATCACTTACCTTGGTCCAAAAAGGGTTCCAGTATTCAGGAACACACATTTTCAATAAATTACTAGCAACCATTAGCAACCATTAAAAACTTGATTTTAGATAAAGCACAGTTTAAACAGAGTTTGAAAGACTTTTTGTAAGGAACCCCTTCTACTAGATAGATGAGTATCTTAACAGGGACTGTTAGACCAGCTTGAGGAAAAATGTCTGTTAGATTTCTGTTTTGACAGCACTTGGTCACAACAGACAAGATTAGGTATTTTGTGTATGATAAATTTATTAAAAGTGTGTATCAATGATTCATTCTGGCGACGTATTAATCCTGTAAATATTAGCAGTTCCACTTTGCTGTGATGTATTCACCTATTTGACAAGCTCCTGACAAATGGCCAGGGCAGTAACTCCTGTATTCCAATGTTTTATGTTTTTTATGTTACACTTTCTGAGATGTTCCACACTTAGGAGAATCATCTCATTTTTGGGCCTGTGTAACGAAAACTGAATCTAATGTAATAGGATTCGTAGAGTAAGAGAAAGTCTTTGTACCTGCTCGCAATCACACACTCTTTCAAACTATGGACGTAAGAGGCATAAAATACAGGGAGCAAAAGCTTATTTACAACTTGTGTATAAATCAGACTGTAGTTATAACAGTCGAAAGATATGAGAAGGATGTAATGGTTGAGAAGGGAGAGAGACTCGGTTGTCCTCCACCCCAAACTTGATTACTGGGTGCACTAAGCGAGCAGTAAATGAAGCCAAAGAGAAATTTGGAGAGGAAATTTAAGTTCAGAGTGAGAGCAATCCACAGAGAACAAGTAAAAATGTTTTGAAAAGTGGTTATAAAATGAATATGAACAAAATTAGAACAAGGTTAATGGAATATAGACGAACTGAATCAGACGAAGGCGAAGGAGTTAGATTAGAAAATGAGACGCTAAAAGTAGTTTCGACAGCAAAATGAGTAATGATGGGAGAGGCAGAGAGGGTATAAAGGAAGTCATCCAATAACAAGAAAAATGTTTCTTCAAAAGAGGTATTTATTAACGTCGAATATGTAAAGGGTCGGATAATTATTTCAGTCAGGAGGAAATTTTTTAATCTCTGAAGATTAACTTCGCATAGCGAAGAAGCACGCGAAATTCTCAGCAGATTGGTATCTTTTCCGACAAGTGAAAAAGTAAATCAAAACATAAACGAAATAAGTAACTCGACTGTTTTTCTAAGAGTTGTTATTGTGGAACGTTTGGCTAAAGGGATGTCGTTGTTATTGACATGATTTTAGTGTAATTAACTCTTTGGTCTAGCACAGTAAATATATTTAACAACGCAACCATTCTCAACCGGACAGCCAGAGACTCTCAGTCTGTGAAAATCTGGGGTTCAGTAATATTAAAAAGACGGTGGTTCTGATGAGACTGTGTAAACGAAGGAAATGGACATGTTCTGACAACCCTACGTATGAAGCGAGTGAGCTGAGCACCTGCACATGACAAAGTTGCTAACGCTGTCACCGTCAACTAGCTGAAAGAAGTGACGTCGACTCGTATTTTCTTCTTATGCACTTTCTATGATCATTATGATTATTTTTGGGTAAAAAAAACTATTACTGCTATATATCTTAATTGAACCCTAGAAAACTACACTCCTGGAAACTGAAATAAGAACACCGTGAATTCATTGTCCCAGGAAGGGGAAACTTTATTGACACATTCCTGGGGTCAGATACATCACATGATCACACTGACAGAACCACAGGCACATAGACACAGGCAACAGAGCATGCACAATGTCGGCACTAGTATAGTGTATATCCACCTTTCGCAGCAATGCAGGCTGCTATTCTCCCATGGAGACGATCGTAGAGATGCTGGATGTAGTCCTGTGGAACGGCTTGCCATGCCATTTCCACCTGGCGCCCCAGTTGGACCAGCGTTCGTGCTGGACGTGCAGAACGCGTGAGACGACGCTTCATCCAGTCCCAAACATGCTCAATGGGGGACAGATCCGGAGATCTTGCTGGCCAGGGTAGTTGACTTACACCTTCTAGAGCACGTTGGGTGGCACGGGATACATGCGGACGTGCATTGTCCTGTTGGAACAGCAAGTTCCCTTGCCGGTCTAGGAATGGTAGAACGATGGGTTCGATGACGGTTTGGATGTACCGTGCACTATTCAGTGTCCCCTCGACGATCACCAGTGGTGTACGGCCAGTGTAGGAGATCGCTCCCCACACCATGATGCCGGGTGTTGGCCCTGTGTGCCTCGGTCGTATGCAGTCCTGATTGTGGCGCTCACCTGCACGGCGCCAAACACGCATACGACCATCATTGGCACCAAGGCAGAAGCGACTCTCATCGCTGAAGACGACACGTCTCCATTCGTCCCTCCATTCACGCCTGTCGCGACACCACTGGAGGCGGGCTGCACGATGTTGGGGCGTGAGCGGAAGACGGCCTAACGGTGTGCGGGACCGTAGCCCAGCTTCATGGAGACGGTTGCGAATGGTCCTCGCCGATACCCCAGGAGCAACAGTGTCCCTAATTTGCTGGGAAGTGGCGGTGCGGTCCCCTACGGCACTGCGTAGGATCCTACGGTCTTGGCGTGCATCCGTGCGTCGCTGCGGTCCGGTCCCAGGTCGACGGGCACGTGCACCTTCCGCCGACCACTGGCGACAACATCGATGTACTGTGGAGACCTCACGCCCCACGTGTTGAGCAATTCGGCGGTACGTCCACCCGGCCTCCCGCATGCCCACTATACGCCCTCGCTCAAAGTCCGTCAACTGCACATACGGTTCACGTCCACGCTGTCGCGGCATGCTACCAGTGTTAAAGACTGCGATGGAGCTCCGTATGCCACGGCAAACTGGCTGACACTGACGGCGGCGGTGCACAAATGCTGCGCAGCTAGCGCCATTCGACGGCCAACACCGCGGTTCCTGGTGTGTCCGCTGTGCCGTGCGTGTGATCATTGCTTGTACAGCCCTCTCGCAGTGTCCGGAGCAAGTATGGTGGGTCTGACACACCGGTGTCAATGTGTTCTTTTTTCCATTTCCAGGAGTGTATTACGTTACTAAGTGCTAATCAAAGTAGTGTCTGTATGTGAATTGTTCATGTGATTCAAGGAACTTATTACTATCAGGAAAGGAGTAAAGTAAAGCTGAAATTAGCTGTCAGCAATTCAAGTGCTGTACTTCCATTTCTTAAATGCATCAAGCGATAAACTTAAACGATACAGAATAATGTAGAATGAGAACAGGTGTGTGAATTTCTATGACGGCTTTCGCGTGCTCACTACACAGAAATGTCACTAGGCAGGCAAAAGCGCATCTTCAACTGAAGCCAGACGTTTGGTAAGGGAAGATGGCGGCCTCTGGAAGATTGTGTATGACATTACTTCGATTTTCTTAAACGAAATGACGTTGTAAGCTTTGCGAGGTGGTCTAAGTAAGTTCTGCAGTGTGGCAAATATTTGTCTGCTAGTTGAGTTTCACACACAAATCGTAGAATCGTGTTATAAAAATGGTTCAAATGGCTCTGAGCACTATCAGACTCAACATCTGAGTTCATCAGTCCCCTAGAACTTAGAACTAATTAAACCTAACTAGCCTAAAGACATTACACACATCCATGCCCAAGGCAGGATTCGAACCTGCGACCGTAGCGGTCGCGCGGTTCCAGACTGAAGCGCCTAAAACCGCTCAGCCAGAATCGTGTTATAACACCATGAAGTTACATATACACACGTTTAAAGTAAAATGTAGTTTTCGTAAGAACACCCCAATTAATAAAGATATTTACAATCAACGACAAGTTGCACGTTCTACTTTCATAACGCACATGCTGCTCGGAGAAAAGTCGATCGAAACTGGTTAACACTCCCGTTACCAAGATTTTTCACACCTCTATTTTACCCCAGCGGGGTATTTGGACTACCCCAATTTAGTTTTGTGTTTTATTGTAACATTTGTTCTCATATTTCGTTATTTCTATTGAATGGGTTTATTTAGTATTGAAAAACAGCTTTTCAGGTTACTAGAAGTATTTAATCAGATCACAGATAGAAAGTACAACAAAATTTTTATATCTTTCACTACATTCAGTACTCAACGAACAGAAAATTAATAATCTATGTACCTCAACAGTCACTGCAGTAAAATAACATAAGACTTTTTCAGTCAAGTACATTTTTGCACTGCATGCACTTCAGAGTAACAGTTTCTTCACTCTGTATATTACAAACAAGTTTCTTGCTCGTTACACAACAGAATCTTGTTTTCCGATCTTCGTTTCTCTTGCAATCTTGACATCGTAGTGGCGTTGGTAACTTGGAACACTGGATCTGGATCACTGCTGTAGGAATTGCAGCACCACAAGCTTTCTGTGCATCTTGTACATCTTTATGAAGACCGTTGACATTTTTGGCTCTTTCTTCCATGTTGCCTTTGCTGAGTCCAAATGCCAGTTCAGTCGTGAAGAGTTTACGTCGGCTTCGGTCATTCTTCTGCCATTCAGGATATCTTTGAATATACAGAATATATGCATTCGGTGCTGTAATATCTATCATTTCCATGAAGATTCTTAGTGGCCACCGTCTCGTTCCTCTAACACAACTGTATCCTCTTGTCAATTTGTCCCCATTATCTACAGCACCTTTGGTTTTGTAGTACCGCAGTATGATTTTGGGTCTGTGTTCTCTTTCTTCACCACTCACTTGTCTCTCATTATGCTGAGAGTAATATTACTGCCTTTCCTTTCTTTGCAACACAGGAAACTAGGGTCAAGTCATTTGTGAAACCAAACATTGAAGAGTGAACTTCTCTCTTTCTGTTTGGCAAGAATTCCTTCGGAATCTCTTTCTTATGGGAACGCAAGGTACCAGCCAATGTCGTGTTTCGTTTTAGTAGTTCAGCAGCCAATGGAAAACTGGTGAAAAAATTATCAGTTGTTACACCATGACCGTTATTCAGAAATGGTTCCACCAGATCCAGAACAGCTCACTGCCCTTGATTCACTTCCCGAGTATTGTCCACCATTCCTGTGTAAATTTGGATCCGTAATAAGTAAGATGTCTTCACATCAGCACAAACCCAAATTTTAATGCCATACTTTCCAGGGCTGCTCTTCATATAAACCTAAAAGGGCAGTTTCCTCGGTACGTTGCTAATCGTTCATCAGTAGTCACGTATTCATAAGGGTAGAAGTTCTTGCACAAGTTAGATTGAAATTTGTCGAACACTACCCTGATGGCTTGTAGCTTGTCCTTGGTTTCTTCAGTTCTCTGTGTTCTTGTGTGTCTGTTGTCAAATCGCAAGAATTTCAGTATAGACAAAAATCGGTTTTCTGACATGGCAGCAGAAAAGAATGGTTGCCGAAAGGCAACATTACCTCCCCACAGATCGGAAGCACTTGTGCGATGTCCATGAGTTCGACCAGCTCCTATTAGAATTGCTAATGCAACGTACACTTCAGTTTAATTTATATCTCTCCATGTCGTTTTGTTCGAAGAATGAGCCGCATTCCACAAATAAATTGCTCGTTTGGCTCCCTGTTCGTTCTTCTACAATGATGATCGCGAATTCCGGTGAGATAAACAATAAAAATGGCTCTGTTATTGTTTTGATTGTTTTTCCATCATTCACTGGGCCAGGTGTTACGTTCAAAATGTTGCGACGTCGACGCCGCCCACCTTTTGGTAGTTCACTAGAAAATTGTAGTCCACTTCTTGAAACAAACAAATCTCCAGTGTCTTCGTCTTCTTCTTCTTCTTCTTCTTTATCATCCTCTTCTTCTTCTACTACTTGTTCACGTAAATGTATAGTGTCTTCTGATATTTTATCACCAGCTTCATCTGATGCTATGATATGGTCTTTGCCAAGAGGTTCCATATATTCATTCAGTTCATTATCAATGTCCCATTTATTTTCACGTTCACTGACACCAGAATAGTGTAGAATTTCCATGATCTCTCCGCTAAGAAGTCCTTTGGATATCCTTACTTGCAGGTGAAATACTGACTCAGCTCAACAGTGGAAGTCAGATTCAACTCAACAATAGTAACCAGCAATAATAACAAACATTGGATCTATGGTAAAACTCAACAAAGAAGATAAATGACAGATATATTTCCCAAAACCTTCTTTTTCTACAAATAAGAAAAATAAGACATTTCATACCAAGAGGGGTAGTCTCACAATCCCACCAATAAATGACTTGAATAACAATGATAAAACCATAAAAATAGACAGTCATGGGTGTGAATTCAACGTCAATCATTTTAGTACGAAGTCATGAAACCACAGGCAAGTGGCCCTCCGGATAACATTATTATAGGGAAAAAATCAACGTGGGCTAGTCAGAATACCCCGCTTGGTAATGCGAGGGTTAAAAACACTTCATTAATAAACGACTGTTGATACTGTAGTCATTGAACCTCTTAAAATATACAAATACGATTTAATCTTTCCGATTTAAATTTTCTTCTGGAGGAAGGAAAATTTTTATTTGTGTGGTAACGCTCTTAGGTGATATTTAAAGATTTTAGATGCACGATTTATAAAAAAAATATGTACTCAGTTTTGTATGCTTGGCTTCATTTTATGGACTAAAATAACGAATTATGAAATACTCTCTACTGTAATGAATAGTAAAATGATCGTTGAATAATTACCGTGCAAAATAAGAACAGCAGCATAAAAGTTTCCAATGGAATATAGCTTATCAACTGCATCCGTTTATTCTACTGGACATAAGTTGCTGTGGACTGCTACACTGACTTGCTGATATTTTCATAGCGACACCCAACAGTTGACAGCACTTGTACATGCTAATAAAGTAATAGATCCATAAATGTGAACCCCAAGTTTCCTTTGGGAAAAAAATACTTCTGTTGCAGCTAAGACACATTAGAAGTTAATGTACAAAGCTTTAGCGAAAGGATACGAAAGGGTTAAACACTGCCAGTACGTCAGGTAAGACAAATTGTAAAGTTGTAGCCAAAGGGTCTGAAGTGGCTAAACACTGCCAGTACGCCAGGTAAGACAAAGTATAATGTAAATGTTTAAGATTGCTTACAGTACAAAACCAAAAATACTTAAGATGTTCTTCTTTATGCTTGCACGGAGACATCTTCCTTTGCTTCTCTCTTCCGTCTGCTGTTCGAAAAAATTACAGCCAAACACGATGCATGTATTGATCATTATGTTAAAATGTTACACTGACTTGCTGATATTATTCCCGTTTCTTACGAATGTTTTATTTAACCAAATAAAAAACTATTTACACATTCTTTGCGCTCGCTTCCATTTTGAGGGTTTGAAATGCTAGCTTCAGTGATGCCAATGATATTGTGTATGGTAGTCTCGGTCTAGCAGTTTATGCTAGAACCCAATTAATGGAAAAACGTAATATACGTGTGTGGCTCATTATCAACAAAAAATATCTGTCACCCACTTTACTAGTATCGCTGGCTTGTGTACCTATACATACATAGAACGCTTTTGACGCTAAAAAAAGGTTTGAGAGTAATATCGATGTGGCAACGGGATCACTTCAAGGCCAGCTTCAGCAGTGAAGAGTGTAAAAGAAGCGTTTTGGAGCAGTTTTAGAACTGAAAACAGTAACACAGCTGTAAACGTTTATCATTTTACTGTATGAGACTATAGTACACAATTTATAATTTACTGTACTGATGAGATATTAAAATTAAAAGGATTGAAGAAATTAAAGGACTCAATGAGATCTATTAACGCGCTGTTAAATACTATATTCCTTTTTTAAAAAAAAGGGTGCAAGGATGAGACTCATGTACGAGAAAAAATTATTTGAATTTTAAATTTTAAGCCAACTAGTTAGTTAGGGAAACGGAAGATAACAAATACGATCAACAAGGAAGCACTACTGATTTCTTCGTTTTGACGACTCACAATCATAGTGCCTACGTGAGAATTTCATTTAAACCGGGATATTTGGCACAGTTTTTATTAATGTGACACAAAGTCAAGTATCTGATTCGCTAAAAAAACAATTCGAATTACTCGATGAAACGCAATGCCGTTAGTTCTTGAGATAGAAATAATATTATGTATAGAAACAAGATACGAAAGTAGCCAACAAACGCTTCTACTGTTGCTGCAGTGACTACGTCCACGTTCTGTTACGGTCGAAAAATGTATCGGTATCAGGTACAATTTGTTTCACATATTTTCACCCAGTGAATCGAAAGTCTATCAGCATCGTTAAATTGTTATTAGAAAAAAGAGTGTGATGTGCCTTTACGGTTTAGGAATTGTAAGTAATTAAATGTCAGCAGCAACTTTGTCTAGAGCTGCTTTTGGAACGAAACTTAAGAAGTCTTCACTGTTATTCAATCTGTATATTGAGCAAGCAGTAAAGGGAACAAAAGAAAAATTTGGAGTAGGTATTAAAATCCAGGGAGAAGAAATAAAAACTTTGAGGTTCGCTGATGACATTGTAATTCTGTCAGAGACAGAAAGGACTTGGAAGAGCAGTTGAATGGAATGGATAGTGCCTTGAAAGGAAGATATAAAATTAACATAAAGAAAAGCAAAACGAGGATAATGGAATGTAGTCGAATTAAGTCGGGTGATGCTGAGAGAATTAGATTAGGAAATGATACACTTAAAGTAGTAAAGGAGTTTTGCTATTTCGGGAGCAAAATAACTTATGATGGTCGATGTAGAGAGGATATAAAATATAGACTGGCAATGGCAAGGAAAGCGTTTCTGAGGAAGAGAAATTTGTTAACATCGAGTATTTAAGTGTCAGGAAGTCGTTTCTGAAAGTATTTGTGTGGAGTGTAGCCATGTATGGAAGTGAAACATGGACAATAAATACTTTGGACAAGAAGAGAATAGAAGTTTTCGAAATGTGGTGCTACAGAAGAATGTTGAAGATTAGATGGGTAGATCACATAACTAATGAGGATGTATTGAATAGGATTGGGGAGAAGAGAAGTTTGTGGTACAACTTGACAAGAGGAAGGGACCAGTTGGTAGGACATGTTCTGAGGCATCAAGGGATCACAAATTTAGCATTGGACGGCAGCGTACAGGGTAAAAAGCGTAGAGGGAGACCAAGAGATGGATTCATTAAGCTGAATTCAGAAAGATGTAGGTTGCAGTAGGTACTGGAAGATGAAGGAGCTTGCACAGGATAGAGTAGCATGGAGAGCTGCATCAAACCAGTCTCAGGACTGAAGACCACAACAACAACAACACTTTTGTTTTAGATCACTCCCAAAATTAATGAATGTACTGTTAGATATTTTATCTTTTCAGTCTGAGAAGGCAATTTATATTGATTACTTTAATGTGGCATTTGTAATTAATCGATGTGTATAATAAAAATAAGTTTATGTGTATGTTCCACACCTGCTCCAGAACTACTGGACAGAATTAAATAAAAATTGGTACAGATATCCCTTACTGTCAAGCAACAATAGCTGTGGTAATCAGAACCACCTACCTATCATAGTACAGGAGATATGTCATAAACAATGAGATACGTGAAAAATTGCCGCATCATACATGATGATTAAATTTATTACTGCTGTGGTACTAAGTATAATCGCAATAAATTTCGCATACAATATCCACTCTTGCCGCTGAATGCATCTGCAAAATTATATTAAGGTACCATACATCGTTCTGGAGATATGACGTCATAGACACTGAGATGTGTGAAAAAGTGCCGCATTGTGCAAAATGTATACATGTATTAATTCATTGCTGCTAACTAACACATTTTCGGACAGTATCCACATATGCTGATGAATGCACTTACACGAATATATCATTGTACAACACATAGTTCAAGAGATATGAAGTCATAAACACTGCTTTCTTTGAAAAACTGCGGCGTCATGCATGACCTTTCAATTTGTTTCTACTAACCTGCTGAACCGATTTTATAAAGTCTGGTTATGGGATAGTGTAATCCGTGAGAAAAAACTTATACTACTTTGAAAAGTGTGTAGTACTACACGCGTGTTTATTTGAAGAATAGCACGCGAATTAGGGATACATTTTTAGTCTTCCAAGAAGCTACTTACTCCTGAAGCTTATCATATCAATGAAAATGCTTTATTAGTTGATTATGTGCTACGTGATATGATTCAAAGTAATGACTGCAATACTTATACAATCTTCGATGTGTTTAATCTATACTGCCACACTATTTGTTCCATAACCTAAAAGCTGCATAACATATAGGCCCTAGCTACTATGTGCGCTATCCAGTACTTAAGAAAAAGAGCATTGAGTGACTTGCAACAAACTTTACACGCACTGTCATACCTTTAAGAAACTTTTTCTTGTTACTATCTCCACAGAATGACGGAAGGAAAAATGTTTATCGCTTACTACATTGTCGCTATTCACCCACTAAAACTGTAGCATCAGACATGACGTTATGACGTTTAAATTTATTCCTTCTTTGCTACTAACTCCGTTCGCAACACATTTAGCAGACATTATCCACAAATATCACTGAATGTACCTACAAAATTAAGTCGCGATACGGAAAGAGAGAGGAGTAGGAGATACGCAAAGGAAGGGATGGGGAGGAAGTGGTCATGGAGAGGGGGAGGAGGATATGGAGACGGAGAGCTGATAGTAGGAAGGAGGAGATGAGCTACAAGAACTGAATACACACACAGGCAACACCTGGTACTCAGCCAGTAGTTGCTGATGAATCTTCCGTGGTCCATGGTCGCGGTCGAAAAAAATTTCCGGTTCCTGACGTTTCGTCCTGAGCTGCGCTGGACATCTTTACAAGTGTTCCTGGTAACGCTGAGTCTTTTCGACTGACGAGTCGGACGTCGTACAGCGACATAAATACTGTGTGAACTTGGCGTGATCGAGTTTACAACTGATCAGCAGAGATAATATTCGTCAGAGGTGAAACGCAACTATCGATTGTTGCGTGTCAACTTTTTTGTCGATTCTGTAGAACACTGCCCCTGACTCATTGAGGTTCACCACAGAGTAAATATCTCTGGAGTGAGTGTTGCGTTCTGCGCATGTTGTCAACATTAAACCAGGACTGTCACGTGTTTTCGGGACTTCTCTGTGCATGTGTGCTTTCCGCAGAGTTTGAAGTTTATAATATCAAGAGTTTTTGTTGTGTTTTCACCCTTTGTTGATAGTGTAATATCGGTGGTGAATTACTGTTGTTGCTACGGATGGAAAGAAAAATATGTGAAAGGAGGGATAGTAACTTTTCATGGGTACGTACCATGTAGCTCTAATTATAGTTATCATATTAGTAAGGACAATGTATATGTTTAAAAATTTCGAGACGCATTAAAATTAAGGCTTGATTCCGTAGACCTATTTTTCTGCGATTTTATGACTATATAACCGATATTACGGCTCGTACAAAAGCTTACAAACAATCGCTTCCTCTCGTAAATTTGCTAGTGGAACAGGAAAATGAATAGTTAATTGTTTCAACAAATTCTATCCTCCATGCGTTTATCAGTGACTTGTCTATTATTTATATAGATTTGAAAGACGGGAGATCGATAAAATCAATATAGTGGGAGTCTGTAATGGTCTTCGTATAATATGTGTGTCCAAACCTTTTTATTTACTATAAAGGTACAGTAGGAGACCATGCTGAACAACGAGTAAAGATGTGGCTCCAGAAAATAAGGAGGAGTAAATTTGTCCCCCCAAAATATTCCAAAGTATGTTCAAAACACTTTGAAGAGGAATGTTTAGACAGAGAAAAATTTGGACGTGTGTGGCTGAAGGTAAATGCTACACCAACTATTTTTAATTTTCCACAGTACCTACTACCATAAGTACCCACACGAAAATCACCTGTAAAACGAAATTTGTCAGGTTCGTATATATAAGTTGTGGTTATCGTATTTGCTACTTTCTTTCACTGAGAAATATTTATTTAATAAACTGGGAGCAAGTGCATAAAATGCGTTAAATAAGTACTTCAAAGTGTCACCAGTAAGAAAAATTGTGCTTTAGGTCGGAAAAACGAGAAAATAAATACGCAGAAATAGCAGAAATAAAGGACGAATTAGCAGGGATATAATCGCTAATGTGTGATAAATTCAGTGTTTTGCGGACACTTGCAAAAGTACTAGCGTACTGTCAAGTCGTTTTGCAAGACTATCACTCCAAAAATGTACGTCAGGCTCTGTAATACTATCAAGTGGCGTATTATACCGAAAACTACCAAAAATCGAGTGAATCTGAACTGTGACACCTATCGCAAAGAAGCACTTGCCCTTAAAAGTTACGTAGCTGGTTTATTCCCGGTATCAAATGGATACTGTTAAAATGTCAGCGGAACATGTATAAATAATCCACGACACGTACGAAAAGCATCCGTCTGTACTAGGGATGTAGTGACATTCTAAATACGGACAAACACACTCGACGTCCCAAGAACACGTGACCAGGCCGGCAATGTATGTTGACAACACAAAATCTGTTCTGCACATGTGAATGCTCACTCCAGAGATATTTACTCTATGAGTTACACGGCGTCTTTTTTTCCATTCAAATTATCACTATACTTACCAATTTCGATAACTTCTCTGTATAGTCGTGGATAACAGTCTGTAATAAGAACGATATAAAATACAGATTGGCACGAACAAGAACAACTTTTCTAAAACTGAATAATGTGATAACATAAACACATAGTTAAGTGTTTGGAAGTCTTTTCTATAAGCATTTGTATAAAGTGTAACCTTTTGCATGTTAAGTTCCATAGTGCTCAGAGCCATAACCTTTTGCGGTGAACAGTTAAAATATAACGAGTATAGAAGAGAGGAAAATCGATCTTTCCGAATTCATGCAACAAAAGAATGGGGAAAATTTGATTCGTAAACTTTATTATTAGTATTTCTTGCGCCATTGTAGTTAAATATCATTAGAACTGGTTTTTAATTTGAGCTGTTCGCTAAGATTGTCAGGAGATACTCATTCAAATTTTTTTTCAAAGATCACAAACAAATATAATTTCTATTGGTTGCTTGGTAAAGTCTCCGCTTCATTTAACGCCAAGATCTCGACTGCCTCCTTTTCACCGATTGCGTCTTAGTCTCTTTAACTAACGAGGGGACCGATCTTACTAACCGATTTCGTACAGTTTTATGGTACATGCAGTCCTTAGCAAGAAATGAAAGCGACAGAAGCGGTAGCTAAACACGGCAATGCGTTTGGAAAAAAAGAAATAGAATTTTTGAAACTTGGCGATGAGGCTCTTTCGTTACTGTATCGGAAACAGAACATACCAATAATTCGATGGACATGCGATCCAGTCTCTATGCGGAAACATTATTTTCAGTTATCACGTTCTTTTGACTGCAAATAAACCAAAATACTGGCCAGTGTATTGCATTTATTGATTTATCACAAAATGCGTCTTAAGAGAAGGCAAAGGAGGCTTTGGGATCGCAAATAAATTGCAAGGAAGTGATTTTAAGACGTACATGACAACTTCGTATACAAAATTAGCTAAATTTGTTATTATACGGTTGATCAACTTACACGGAGTGGGGTAATATTCATTGCAGACGCAGGGGAAGCACTAATTTCTCTTCATTTTGCACACGGTATGAACGCCGCATTGCTACAGTGTCATGTTTGGCTGAAGGTTTCTACAGAGAAACACACTTGATTTACACCCATAAAAGGTTATCTCTCATCGCACAGTTTGGCTTCAAATGACACGTAACTTATCGTTCCTCCAAGTATTGGCGAGGACAGCAGGTGATGTACAATCGTATACACTTTGTTGCAGTTCTTCCGGCATGTGATTTCTTTCACTATCTCTAGGATCAAATTCTGTATCTGACGATAAAAATAGATATCGCAGTGTTGCACTAGCGGAGTGCATTTGGAGAGAATCGCTTTGATACTGCACAATGGCAAATCTTCTTCACTTAAAAATCTTGTCGTATAATTGTGTTTTAGTTTGTCCTCGTTAGGAATCAGTTAACAGAATAAATCTGTTCTCCTGTACGTACGAAACAATCACATCACTCTAGACATTACTGTACAACGCTGTGGTAAGTTTCCCAGATTTTGATGAAGTAATGACGACATTCCCATATTTGGTCACGTACAGATACGTCGTTATATCACCTGAAAAATTTATTTGAAGAAAGATATGGAATACCAACAGCCGTACTTTCCATAGAATGAACTGATCATGCGGCCGGTTTCGACGCTACAATAGGCACTTATGAAACCATAAGTGGAGAGGGACAGGTTCCAGCCGGTCGCGGTTGCCGAGTGGTTCTAGGCGCTTCAGACCGCAACCGCAATGGTGCTACGGTCGCAGGTTCGAATCTTGCCTCGGGCATGGATGTGTGTGATGTCCTTAGGTTAGTTAGGTTTAAGTAGCTCTAAGTTCTAGGGGACTGATGACCTCAGATGTTAAGTCCCATAGTGCTCAGAGCCATTTGAACCGTTTGACAGGTTCCATGTGTATTCACTGGTATCATGGATTTCTGTTTACACGATGTAGGCACTCGAGCCTTTAAAAACAATTGTCAACAACAGTTATTGTCGGCAACTGTTGTTGTTGGACGGCTGATGTGCACACATCGCGTAAACAGAAATCCGTGAGAGCAGTGAATGTACGTGGTACCTAACCTATCTACTGGTGGTTGGATATCATGATTTAGGATGCATGGGAGCATGAAGATGACTCTAGTGTGGTGTCGAAACTGGTCGTGCAACTAGTAAATTTTAAGAAAAGAACTGCTGTTGGTATTCCTTGTTTTTTTTTCACGGTTAAATTGGAAATTTGTGGTAAGTCCTATGGGACCAAGCTGCTGAGGTCATCTGTCCCTGAGCTTACGCACTACTTAATCTAACTTAAACTAACTTACGCTAAAGACGACACACACACACACCCATGCCCGAGGGAGGACTCGAACCTCCGCCGGGACCAGCCGCACAGTCCATGAGTGCAGTGCCTGAGACCGCTCGGCTAATCCCGCGCGGCGCCATTTTTTAGTTCCGTGGCCAAATTATATATGAATGTGTAATAACGTCAGCTGCCCTCACATGTGTGCCTGTTCATGGAAGCATGGCTCGCGATGTGTGCCCCGATCCCCGCTCCGCCTCCCACTGCCCCAACGCAATGTAAGATCACAGGAGTGCTGTACATCATACAGCGTGTACACTATGCAAGAAATTTCATAATTTTTAACTGGTATAAGTTCACTGATTTAAAAAAAATGTTCCCCTCCCTACTTCACATCTACATCTACATCAATTCTCCACAAGACATCCAATGGTGTGTGAGGGGACAGTACTTCTGGTACCACTAACTGACTCCCCCTCCCCCCCCCCCCCCTACCCTGTTCCATCGCGAATGACGTGTGGGAAAGAATGATTATCAGTAATCCTCTGTATTAGCTCTAATCTGTCGAGTTATCTCGACGTGTATGTGGTCGGAAGTAATATGTTTTCCGAATATTTCCGGAAAGTGCTCACATCAAATTACCTCTCTGTCTTCCATAGCCTCTCTGGTAACGTTTGTGAATGGTGTTTGTTGAGTATTTCTGTAATGCTCTCGCGCCGATTACACGATCACGTGACTAAACGCACCACTCTTCGTTTGATCTTCTCTATCTCGTCTATGAGTCCTACCTAGTAAGGATCCCACATTGCCGAACAATACTCAAGAAGCGGTCCGACAAGTGCCCTAAAAGCCACTTCCCTCGTGGATGAGTTACATTTTCTTAAGATTCTTCCTATAAATCAGTCTGTCATACGCTTTTCTTACTATTTCTTTTATTTGGTCGTTCCACTTAAGGTCGCTCTGGATAGCTACTGCCAGATATTTTATGGTAGGTACTGCTTCCAGCAGTTCTTGCACAGTTCATCAGTTTTCTGCAGGTGATTCTGAAAACAGATACTGTCTCGTGGCGTTCCTATTTTCTTACAGACATCAGCATCATCTGGGAACAGTCTTAAAGAGCATCCGACCCTTTCTATTATATCGCTTATATACATTATAAACAACAACGGTCCTTACACACTTCATTATGGTACTCCCGAAATTAGCTTTACGTCTGTCGATTCTGTTTCCTTAACAGCGACATGTTGTTACGTCTGCTAAGAATCTTGAACCCAGTCGTAAATCGAGAGTCAATAAAAACGTATTTTTAATTAAAAGTGCAGTGTGGGATGGTGTCAGAAACATTCCTGAAGTCAAGGAACATGGCATCAACCTCAATGTCGTTGTCTGCCGTTCTACGGATCTCGTCGAGTAATAGAGCGAGCTGAGTTTCGCAAGATCTCAGTTTGAACAATCCATGCTGGTTTTTATAGACGAGAATTTCGTTCTCCAAAAACGCCAAAATTTTTAAGCATAGAACATGTTCCATAGTTCTACAACAGAATGCCGTGAACGATGGAGCTCTATACTCGTAATAATGTTCACCTGTTTTGCGGCCATTCTTGAAAATTGGAATGACGTTCCCTTTTTTTTCCAGTTGCTAGATACACTTCGTAGCTGCTACGGTCTACGAGAAACTGCTACTAGAAAAAAAGAAAGTTTTTTCACACAGCCTATGTACA
The DNA here is from genome assembly GCF_023864345.2 of Schistocerca serialis cubense. Classification (NCBI taxonomy): domain Eukaryota; kingdom Metazoa; phylum Arthropoda; class Insecta; order Orthoptera; family Acrididae; genus Schistocerca; species Schistocerca serialis. Next base: position 154,215,211 of record NC_064647.1, on the reverse strand, counting down.
GTCTTGTAGGTATCTGATCCTGATGCCTTTCCACTACTGAGCGACTGTAGTTCCTTTTGATCGGTTATCTGAATATGTGCAATTTCAATCCCATCTCTGTCTTAGGGGCCTATTTCTTTCTGGTGCAGCCTATACTCTTTCTCTGAGCTGAAGCTACCTCTATGCCAAATTTCATCAAAATCTGTAAAGTGGTAGCTGTAAGAACATAGCACACAGTGTGTATGGCTTACATAATGATTTTTCGTTTTGCGTGGTGAGATCGAAATCTGAACGAGGAAATTCAAAACTGCTGTTAGCTGGCGACTGTCATCTACATGCGAACGTTTCTTGCCTCATTAAAATAGGACATACTGGGATGAGAAATTGCACTCCGTGCCGTGACTTCGGTTTTCAACCGTACTCCGGAATCCTAGCAGGATTCCCTAGCGGAATGTAAATCTGTCCTGCACACCCGGACTGAGATATATCTGGACCTCGTGGGTGATAGACGACGAACCCCAGGGGGGCCATCAGCTGCGCCCTACGTCTTTATTCCAGACAGAAATAAATTATCCCTCGTGTAGCGAGCTGCACGGGTGAGGACCATTTTAGCAGCGGCCGAACGCCGGGAGATACCGAAGAGCCATGCAACTGCTGCATTCACACCGAGTAACGTATCACATTTTTCTCTTTCAGCAGCACGTGGGTCCATTCTGATAGTATATGTTCGCTTGTGCTGTGTTGTAACCTCTCAAAAGAGTAACCTTCGGACAAAAAAAATATATAGTTACATAGCCTTTACATTTAGCGTAACGTCCCAATAAAAAATATAATTATATCATTCCCGTTTAGCGTAATCTCCCAACAGTTTATTATTTCGTAACCTCACAATAATGACGTGACTAATTTCTCAATAAAATTGTGGCTTACTTACAACCTTTCAATAATTAACTTAATGTGAATCTAAACTGGTGAATTTGGACGTCAGCAGTGCTGCGCCATGGCCCGAAAATATACTGAATAAATTGAAAAATCTTACCTCAATAAGGTCGCCGGATAACGCGTACATATCTGTTCCTATAAGAAATTTTTCTGGCCGATGGTTTGTCACGTATAAAAAGAAACAACTGATTTTTCTTTACAATAATCGGGATGACCACGGATTGGAGAAATTAGTAAATTCTTTAAATTGAGATGAATGATTGTCAAAAATTAATTTTTTTAAGAAAGATTATTTTCAAGAGAATTTTTAACATTTACATGGGACTTGATATAACAATAATACATATGCGCGAGGCTGCTTTTACCTTATACTACCGCCATCGCTCCCCACGACCGACCCACCCAACTCGATACACCAGACAGCTAGCTACTACTTACTCCTACTACTACACTGTTCCTACCGCATACAACACTGCTCTCTGGTCTGAGATTCTCTTATAGCTTACATATCGCAGGCAGCGCGTGAGCATTCCATCGAAATTACACCTGATAGAATGCGCTAGCGTTGTCGTGTAGGGAGCGGGACGTCTTCCAGCAATTCTGGCAACGCTTTAGCGAGAAAATTGTAACAGTTCCTGCCATTTAATGGCCTAGGTAGCAGATACGACCCAATTAAACAGTCCCCAACAACACTGACCCACACATTAACGAAGAACCGCACTTGATGAGCGCTAGTAACAGTTGCATGTGGGTCATCCTCTCTCCAAATATGCGAATTGTGCATGTTGAAGACTCCATCACGCCCGAATGTTGATTCATCGGTAAAAAACTTAGAGGATGGAAATGTAGGATGCATTTCACACTGTTCCAGGTAACACTGCGAAAACTGTGCTCTGGGTGGATAATCAACTGGTTCCAGGTTGTGGACACGCTGTAAGTGAAATGGACGTAACAACTGCGCTCGAAGGACTGTTGCTACATTCGTCTGATTCGTCCCCATGTTACGTCCAATTGCACAAGCGGTGATTGAAGGATCCCGCTCGACATACTGCAAAACAGCTTCCTCAAATCGCAGCGTTCTTACCGTGCGACGGCGTCCCAGTCCAGGTAATCTGTTAAATGACCCGGTCTCACGCAGACGTTGGTACACGACAGCAAAGGTCGTATGATGCGGGATACGGCGACTAGGATATTGTTGTTGATAAACCTACTGTGCAGCTCGTCCGTTGTGGTGCGCTACGTAGTACGCGCCAACCATATCAGTGTACTCACTCCAGGTGCAACGCTCCATTAGTAAACAGAGACAATGCACTACTACACTGGTGGACAGCAGTTGCCTACAACTGAAGAGCGTAATACGCCATCTAACAACTGAAGATCGTAATACGGCCTCTAACAACTCAAGAGCTTAGTATGGCCTCCACTGGCTTAAATAATCCTCATAGGAAGAAATAACATTAGGGAAAAATATTTGTTTTTATGTCCCCTACAACTTCCCAGAGTTTGTCGGTTTGAATACTTTTCACCCTGTATGTAATCGTTCCAATTTAGGTTATTTGTAATTGTAATCCCTAAGTATTTAGTTGAATTTACAGCCTTCAGTCTTATCACGTAATCGAAATTGAGCTGAATTCTTTTAGTACTCATGTGAATAATTTCGACTTTTTTTATTCAGGGTAAATTGCCACTTTTCGCCCCATACAGATATCTTTTCTAAATCATTGTGCAAGTCGTTTTGATCATCTGATGACTTTAGAAGACGGTAAATGACAGCATCATCCGCAAACATTCTAAGACGGCTACTCAGATTGTTTCCTATGTCATTAATATAAATCAGGAGCAATAGAAGGCCTATAACACTTCCTTGGGGAACGCCGGATATTTCTTCTCTTTTACTCGATGACTTTCCGTCTATTACAACGAACTATGACCTTTTTGACACGAAATCACGAATACAGTCTCACAATTGAGGCGATATTCCGTAGGCACGCAGTTTGGTTGGAAGACGCTTGTGAGGAACGGTGTCGAAAGCCTTCTGGAAATCTAAACGTATGGAATCAGTTTGATTTCCCCTGTCTATAGCACTCATTACTTCATGAGTATAAAGAGCTAGTTGTGTTTCACAAGAACGATATTTTCTGAAACCGTGCTGTGTGTCAATAAATTCTTTTCTTCGAGGTACTTCATAATGTTAGAGTACAATATATGTTTCAAAACCGTACTGCAAATCGGCGTTAGTGATATAGGCCTGTAATTCAGCGGATTACTTCTACTTCCCTTTTTGGGTTTTGGTGTGAATTAAGCAATTTTCCAGTCTTTAAGTATGGATCTTTCTATGAGCGAGTGGTTGTATATAACTGCTAAATATGGAGCTATTTTATCAGCATACTCTGAGAGGAACCTGACTGGTATACAATCTGGACCGGAGGCCTTGCCTTTATTAAGACCGTAATGCTCCCTCCAGTGGCCTGGATCCTGTCGACGGTCGTTGCTTGGTGTGTGGTTCCAGAGGTACATGCCAACGACATTTGTCCAACTGACCATAAAATGTCATTCATTTGAAAAGGCCACCTATAGCCATTCAGTGGACATCTAACTGCGATATTTGTGTCCAAAATCCCGTTTTCTTCGCCGATAAACAGCAGTCAGCAACGACGCATTGACTAGACGCCTTCTGCATAGGCCTATACATGGCATCGTTCCCTGAACTGTCTTTGATGATGATGATGATGTTTGATTTGTGGGACGCTCTACTGCGCGGTTATCAGCGCCCGTACGAATTCCCAAACTTTTTTCAGTCCAACCTCACCACTTTCATGAATGGTAATGGAATGATGGGGACAACAGAAACACCCTGTCATCTCTAGGCAGGTGAAAATCCTTGACCCCGCCGGGAAACGAACCCGGTGCTCGGAAAGGGAGAACGCGACCGTGAGATCACGAGCTGCGGACAACTGTCTTTGAGGGGACATTGTTGGTAGGCCTTTGAGTTATCTGGCCGCTGAGTTGCTCAACACTTCCATGTCTGTGTAGGTAAAATCTTCTGGGTTATTAGGCCGCGTCATATTTCTACTAAAATGATCGACGTTTCGACCCCTCTGCTGGGATCTTCCTCTGTATCTTCTGGTGTCCACTACTGCTATTCGTCCGTACTCGTATCCGTAACCATCGTTCACTCCTGTCATCTACGACATGTTGTACACCATTCCTTCTCGACAGTTTCCTAGCGCGAAATTTTGACATGCTTAGTGTACTGTAAATGCGGCTGCGTGAAAAACGTTTGCAGACTTGACCATTTAGGAAATTCTTTCACTAATCATTACGTCGTGTTGAAACTCAAATAAATCGCTCCGTTCCCACATTACGGCAATGACTCCACCGTTTCCCGCTTTATATACCCTCCACTGCGTCTGCTGCCACCCGCCGTCTGTGAGCAGCTATTGCTCGTGGATGTCGAATATAAGCGGTGGTCGCATTATAGTAAGAGCTGGAAAGAAGAGTACAGAAGCTCCATTCTATTTCCAAGGAGCCCCGTGATGTACGACACTATCGAGAGAAAACACCGGACTCATTTAGAAAGTTTATTTCAGGCCGACATAAATCAGCAGGCGTAGTGAGGTGACCTGTGAACATTCGGGGATCTCTTCTGACAACATTACTTGGAGATGAACATTTCTCTCCCTCATCATTTCTCTGACTGGCCCTTCACTTCTCGCGACCGCTACGGTTGCAGGTTCGAATCCTGCCTCGGGCATGGATGTGTGTGATGTCCTTAGGTTAGGTTTAAGTAGTTCTAAGTTCTAGGGGACTGATGACCGCAGAAGTTTAGTCCCATAGTACTCAGAGCCATTTGACCCATTTTAACCTTCACTTCTCTATCGGCCGATCTCTTCAAATTAGATCAGCACTTACATCTACATATGAATATAATTACATATCCCCCAAGGTACCATAAGGTGCGTCACTTAGTTTTCTGTTGCACTCGCAAATAGAAAATGGTTCAAATGGCTCTAAGCACTAAGGGTGTTAACATCTGAGGTCATCAGTCCCCTAGACTTAGAACGACGTAAACCTAGCTAACCTAAGGACACCACACACATCCAAGCCCGATGCAGGATTCGAACCTGCGACCGTTGCAGCAGCGCGGTTCCGGACTGAAGCGCCTAGAACCGCTCGGCCACAGCGGCTGGCTCGCAAATAGAGAGAGTGGAAAACGACTGTATAAGTATCCCCGTATGAGCCCTGATTTCTCCTGTTATCTTCGTGATTTTTACGCGAAATGTGCGTTAGTAGAAACAAAATTGTTCTGCAGTCAACTACAAATGACGGATCTCTAAATTTTCTCAATTGTGTTACTCGAAAAGAACGACGCCTTCCATCCGTGGATTCCCATTTGGGTTCCCCATGAATCTCCATAATATTTGACTGTTGTTCGAGCCTATCTGTAACATATCTTGCATCTCGCCTCTGAATTATTTCCTAAACACTCGAGCAGTACTCAAAAACGCGTCCCACTAGAGTCTTATACGCGGTCTCCTTTACAGATGAATCTCCTAAGATTCTCGCAATAAACCGAAGTCGACCATTCGCCTTCCCTACTACAGTCCTTCCATGCTGGTTCCACTTCATATCGCTCTGCGATGTTGCGCCTACATATTTAATCGACATGACAGTGTCAAACAGCACACCACTAATGCTGTATTGCAACACTACGCTTTTGTTTTCCTACTCATCTGCATTAACTTACATTTTTCTGCATTACTTAAATTCAATAGCCACAATTATTTGTTGGATACATTCCAATAGATAATTCCCCTACAGGCTTTGCCCACTATACCGCCATCTAGTTCTAGGGAATATCGTTTCTCATTGTGTGTGTCATCATCCTGTCCATTTCCCTAGACAGTGTTTTCAATATGTTAATTTTTTGCTAATTCTGCGGATAACCTTCTCATTCATTTATAAGTTTTCTTTACAAAAGCATCGATTCTCATCTTACCATATTTCCCACTCTCTGACTCACCACTATGAAATTCTGTGCTCAAGGTGTATATTCTCAGAAATTTGTTCCTCGAAGCGAGGCCCATATTCAATTTCAATATATTTCTACTCTTTGCAGCGATAGATTGGTTCTTAAGTACTCTTCGCTTCTTCCATCATTCATGGATTTGTCCCGTCGTAGCACGATTCATTCACTTCCCCATCACATTGTCCAAATTTTGATATTAAATTTGTCTTCCATATATCTTTGCTGTTACCTATCAATATTTTCATCTTGCTTTCATTTGCCATCAGTCGATATGATCTGAGCAGTAGATGATTTTCAATGCGGATAGAAACGTCATAAACGAATCTTATGTTTGATATCCGTTCACAGTAAAATTTTAGACCATCCGTCCAGTTTTATTTTCTGCACATTAGTTTATTCGACGATACATTCTGATCAAAAGAAGTGGAAGGCTGTTAAGTGTGCCATATTTTTTTTCGATCTTAGAATTTTCTTCTTGGTCTTGCATTCTTATTGTTTCTTTTATGTAAATGTACACGTTGTGTACTAGTGGACCGAGCAATAGATCACAATTACTACATATCTGTGGGAAACGGAAACACGTCTGCATCTGGGGTATCCCTGAAAATTGCGTCAGGAGACAACTTTCTGCTCTTCGTTCCAACTTGGCCCACGGAACTCGGAATCATAGTAAATCATCTGTAGTAATTTACAAAGCGGAAACGTTGTCACGAAAACCTCGAAATGTCATTGACCTATTTTTTTCACATTTTTACATGATCCTCCAAGAGACATTCCAATTGCGGATTAGTTCCACTGTATGTGAATGTCCGACCTTGAGACTTCTTTATTTTTGGTGGGAACATAACTTTGATTTGCTGAAATTCAGTGGGTAAATAGGTTGGGGTCGTCGGTATGAGAGACCTCTGCAGCTGCTGGATTAATATCAGTCTCAAAATATACAGGTTTTCTGTTAAAACTGAAAGAAAGCAAAACAGCACCTTGTAAGGTAGTATACAATTTTTCTTCAAATTACCCGTGTACCATAAATATATGTAATTATATTTGAGAAAATAGCTACATACATATTTGTGTATTGGAGAAAATTTCTTTTTTGTGAAATCTTTTGGAAGTGCTACAAAATTTGATGGTTGTACTTGCTGTCTGTGTAGCTTCATGATAACTGGAAGTGATTTAATAGATTAGTAGGACTTAGAATGTCGTACCATAGATCTACCCATATCGTAGTTGTTATAGATTTTGCTTTTGTTGAACTGGGTCTTATATTATGGCTCTATGTGCTACCGCTCGCTTGCTGCGGCGCCGGTGTCATCCAAAGGTCGCTTTTGGTCTCACACTTCCCAATTTTTCCTAAAGTTTCCTGGTGTGATTTATTATTATTTCTGTGGTTGTTTCCATGTTCAGTTCTGGGTAGAGGTGCGTGATGATCTTGGGAATCTCTATATTAATGTCAATCATCTATGGGATCTCAGGATTAATTTCTAGCATCTGTTTTCAATAAATCGTAGTGTCTTAATGTTAGATGGCGTAGCGGTTCGCCATGTCGAACAGTCATGTGTTATTGGTAGTAGAACTGCAGATCTGCAGGTCTGGTGAGAGGTGCTGGAAACAATTCGTCTAGTGATTTGAATGCCGGGCTGTCTTAATTAAAGCTGACAGCAAGAAAGAAAACGAAACCGCACATGTTCATAGCAAAACACAGCATTTTGTTTATCGAAGTCATTTTTAGCAGAAAACCTGTCCCTTGTTGTATAAAAAATGTGTAGCCTATGTCCGTCCGAATGTTTATTAGACTATAGTGTAAAAATCTGAAGGAAATGGGGAAAGAACTTTTCGATAAAATGAAGTGAGGGTACAGCATCGTTGGTCGGGAGGCCCCTATTCGGGGAAGTTCGGCCGCCAAGTGCAAGTCTTATTTCAGTCGACGCTGTATTGGGCGACTTACGCGCCGGTGATGAGAATGAAATGATGATAAGGACAACACAACACCCAGACCACGAGCGGAGAAAATCTCCAATCCGGCCGGGAATAGAACCCGGGCCAGCTTGTATGAGAGGCAAGCACGTTACCGGCCAAGCAAACGGAAAACTTTTCGATATTTACAAATCAATGATCCCCCTTTGTACAGGAGTATAGATTACCTGCCTTTCCCTGTGGCAGGGTTCCAAAACTTAGGTCAGATGGGACACTTTGAGAATCCTGGTGCTCTGATCATACAGTCTGTTTATTTTGAAGGTTAATAAAAATTATTTTATTCGGTGATTACTTCAAATTTGAAAATTAGCTAATAACACAGACATCTTAAAATAATTTAAGGAAATAATAAGCGTCATCAAAATGCCGAAGAAAGTTGCATATATTATTAATAGGTTTGCGCGGAACACTTACTCACTTCTGAAGAACACAGTTTGGGAAACCCTGCCCTACAGTGTGCACGTGTTGTCCTGTTGATTTTGTTTACCAGGAACCATTTTACATCGTCGTGGGCGGTTTCTAGGTCAACAGATCCTATCAACGTGTCGCAATAGTTCTTAAATGTGTTTTACAGATGTAAATCATCGACAGACTCTGTTATTTTTGCTTGGCTGGCTCAAACAGTGTGCCTCACCGAGACATCTTGCCTTTCGCAGGATAAAGGGCTATCCACATGTGAGGACAGAGGGCGATTAGCTTAGTCGGCAAGAAAACTTCCTGCGAAACGTATGATTCCAGGTTCCATCGCGGTCCAGCACACTGGCGTGTCACGGAAGTCGTCAGGCGTCGACGCCACCTGCAACACACCTCTGCCAGGCGGGTTGCAGCAAACGCTGCCCCTGAGACGCTACACTTGCACAGTCCAGCGAGCCAAGGTATTTGCATCCCGGGCCCAGAGAGAACGTTTTCGTACACCAGACATGAATAACACGTGGTGCACACAACCGCGAGAGGGGTGGCTCCTGCTGCGAAGCTTTCGCTGTATGCGCCGTGTCACGTGTGGCCAATGGCATGCAAGTTTACCTCCACCATGCGAGTATTTAGGACGACACCGGTCCCGATCCCGGCAGTTCCGTCGCAGTCAGTCAACTGATGTCGTCTGCTACGACCCACCACCGCTCCCGACAGCACTCCGCCTTCGCCTCCAGTGGACAGCGGTAAGTTCGGCGACCTGCAAGTGGGACATGTTGGTATCATTCGTTACTGTCAGCTTCTTCAGGCAAGATTGAATGGTCTTTGAAATGACAACGGTCATGTCCAGAACTTTAAATTTCATTATGTTCAGAATTAAGCCTCGCAGTGGAGGCGTTGACTTACAGATTTCCGAGTGTTTAGTGAAGTGGGAGGACTGTATCATCGTATATTGGGGAATGTTTTTGGGTATTCCAGTAATTGAAGGATTGTACTATCATGCATTCAGTGAACATTCTTCAGTCTAAAATTTTCTGGCACGCTGCTAATATTTTTGCGCTTTGTCTGCTTTGAGATTCAGTATCGAGGAAAGGCGAACATTTGTGTTGAGGAAAATCATTTTCTTAATGAACTGAGACAAAATTTAGTTTCTTGTTGGCGTGTGCAGGGCATGGAACACTTCATGCACAGTTTAACACTGCCGGACAGTTCCTAGCCAATCGACCCTCCGCTGCAAAGGCAAATTTTAATTCTCGATAAATGTGTCACACAAGTACCGAGCGGCATGCTGCTTCCATGTTGGTGGCCGTGCGGAGTAGCCGCACGGTCAGGGGCACCTTGCCACAGTTCGCAAGGCTACCCCCATCGGAGGTTCGAGTCCTCCCTCGGGCGTGTGTGCGTGTGGATAACATCGGAAGTTCACTGAGGCTTTTTGCAGATGATGCTGTAGTATATCGAGAGTTTGTAACAATAGAAAATTGTACTGAAATGCAGGAGAATATGCAACGAATTGACGCATGGTGCAGGGAATGGCAATTGAATCTCAATGTAGACAAGTGTAATGTGCTACATAGAAAGAAAGATCACTTATCATTTAGCTACAATACAGCAGGTCAACAACTGGAAGCAGTGAATTCCATAAATTATCTGGGAGTAGGCATTAGGAGTGATTTAAAACGGAATGATCATATAAAGTTGATCGTTGGTAAAGCAGATGCCAGACTGAGATTCATTGGAAGAATCCTAAGGAAATGCAATCCGAAAACAAAGGAAGTAGGTTACAGTACACTTTTTCGCCCACTGCTTGAATATTGCTCACCAGTGTGGGATCCGTACCAGATAGGGTTGACTGAAGAGATAGAGAAGGTCCAACGGAGAGCAGCGCGCTTCGTTACAGGATAATTTAGTAATTCCGAAATCGTTTCGGAGATGATAGATTGACTCCAGTGGAAGTTTCTGCAAGAGAGACGCTCAGTAGCTCGGTACGGGCTTTTGTCAAAGTTTCGAGAACATACCTTCACCGAAGAGTCAAGCAGTATATTGCTCCCTCCTACGTATATCTCACGAAGAGACCATGAGGATAAAATCAGAGAGATTAGAGCCCACACAGAAGCATACCGACAATCCTTCTTTCCACGAACAATGTTGTTGTTGTTGTTGTGGTCTTCAGTCCTGAGACTGGTTTGATGCAGCTCTCCATGCTACTCTATCCCGTGCAAGCTTCTTCATCTCCCAGTACCTACTGCAACCTACATCCTTCTGAATCTGCTTAGTGTATTCATCTCTTGGTCTCCCTCTACGATTTTTACACTCCATGCTGCCCTCCAATGCTAAATTTGTGATCCCTTGATGCCTCAAAACATGTCCTACCAACCGATCCCTTCTTCTAGTCAAATTGTGCCACAAACTTCTCTTCTCCCCAATCCTATTCAGTACCTCCTCATTAGTTATGTGATCTACCCACCTTATCATCAGCATTCTTCTGTAGCACCACATTTCTAAAGCTTCTATTCTCTTCTTGTCCAAACTAATTATCGTCCATGTTTCACTTCCATACATGGCTACACTCCATACAAATACTTTCAGAAACGACTTCCTGACACTTAAATCTATACTCGATGTTAACAAGATTCTCTTCTTCAGAAACGATTTCCTTGCCATTGCCAGTCTACATTTTATATCCTCTCCACTTTGACCATCATCAGTTATTTTACTCCCTAAATAGCAAAACTCCTTTACTACTTTAAGTGTCTCATTTCCTAATGTAATTTCCTCAGCATCACCTGATTTAATTTGACTACATTCCATTATCCTCGTTTTGCTTTTGTTGATGTTCATCTTATATCCTCCTTTCAAGACACTGTCCATTCCGTTCAACTGCTCTTCCAAGTCCTTTGCTGTCTCTGACAGACTTACAATGTCATGAGCGAACCTCAAAGTTTTTACTTCTTCTCCATGAATTTTAATACCTACTCCGAATTTTTCTTTTGTTTCCTTTACTGCTTGCTCAATATACAGATTGAATAACATCGGGGAGAGGCTACAGCCCTGTCTCACTCCTTTCCCAACCACTGCTTCCCTTTCATGCCCCTCGACTCTTATAACTGCCATCTGATTTCTGTACAAATTGTAAATAGCCCTTCGCTGCCTGTATTTTATACCTGCCACCTTCAGAATTTGAAAGAGAGTATTCCAGTCAACATTGTCAAAAGCTTTCTCTAAGTCTACAAATGCTAGAAACGTAGGTTTGCCTTTTCTTAATCTTTCTTCTAAGATAAGTCTTAAGGTTAGTATTGCCTCACGTGTTCCAACATTTCTACGGAATCCAAACTGATCTTCCCCGAGGTCCGCTTCTACCAGTTTTTCCATTCGTCTGTAAAGAATTCGCGTTAGTATTTTGCAGCTGTGACTTATTAAACTGATAGTTCGGTAATTTTCACATCTGTCAACACCTGCTTTCTTTGGGATTGGAATTATTATATTCTTCTTGAAGTCTGAGGGTATTTCGCCTGTCTCATACATCTTGCTCACCAGATGGTAGAGTTTTGTCAGGACTGGCTCTCCCAAGGCCATCAGTAGTTCTAATGGAATGTTGTCTACTCCCGGGGCCTTGTTTCGACTCAGGTCTTTCAGTGCTCTGTCAAACTCTTCACGCAGTATCTTATCTCCCATTTCGTCTTCATCTACATCCTCTTCCATTTCCATAATATTGTCCTGAAGTACATCGCCCTTGTATAAACCCTCTATATACTCCTTCCACCTTTCTGCCTTCCCTTCTTTGCTTAGAACTGGGTTGCCATCTGAGCTCTTGATATTCATACAAGTGGTTCTCTTCTCTCCAAAGGTCTCTTTAATTTTCCTGTAGGCAGTATCTATCTTACCCCTAGTGAGACAAGCCTCTACATCCTTACATTCGTCCTCTAGCCATCCCTGCTTAGCCATTTTGCACTTCCTGTCGATCCCATTTTTGAGACGTTTGTATTCCTTTTTGCCTGCTTCATTTACTGCATTTTTATATTTTCTCCTTTCATCAATTAAATTCAATATTTATACGAGACTCGAATAGAAGGGAGAACCGATAGAGGTACTTAATGTACCCTCCGCCACACACCGTCGGGTGGCTTGCGGAGTATGGATGTAGATTTAGATGTACAGGCAATAATGTTCAGAAAATACAATGTGTACAAGCATTAATGCTCATTCAGAAAGTTAAGTATATACAAGCAGCAGTGCTCATTCCCATACAGTACATACTCGTACATGCAGCAGTGCCCATTCCCAAAGTACAGAACGTAAGTGCAGTAGCGCTCATTCACAATGTACAGCGCGTAAAGGCAGTGGAGGCCATTCAACGAGTACAGTATGTAGAAAAAGTTGTGTTGATTCGCAGAGTACAGTATGTACAGACAGTAACGCTCACTTGCACGAGGCAGTACGTTGAGTGCTATCCAGCTTGGGAGTGAGTCGGCGGTACAGACCACAGCGTTGGCGCCACGGGGGCGCTGCCACAGTGTGGGCGTCTCTGTTTAGCAGCACGCAGGGACCTCTAGACTGTCTAGAGGCGCGCCCGCGAGGGCCATTGGCGGCAGGGGTAGCGGACGCGCCACCGTATAACGGCGTGGGCGATAACCGCTCCGCCCCTGTGTGCAGTGTGCGGCGTGGCCCTGGGCGGCAGCCAGCCAGCCAGCCACATTAATCCCGGCGCTTATCCGCTTTCACGCCTTTCGCATCGCAGTTTCTTCCTCCCGCTCGCCGCGTGCGCTCGTTTGCAAGCTTTCACAATTTCTGCCGCTGTCGATACCAATCGCCTGACGCAGCCACGGACGAGGTCCTATGCGAAGCAGTGCTGCACTGCGGCGACGGCGCGCGGCCGAGTTGAAAAGGAAGGAGAAAACGGCTCCGGTTCCACCAAATGTGGTGGCAACCCACCGAGCGCTATAGCCGCAACCCTACATCGCGACCTCCTACAGAACAGTCCTATTAAGGGAGGTAGGATGTCAAACGGGCCGACTTGGAGCAGGAGAGGCACCACAGGACATTTTAATTTCCACTGTCTATACTTTTACAAATAAATTCATAAAACTTTGTCAGCACGACCAGGAAGGCTTCAGGATTCACACTCATAGCAGTGGAAGTGCAAAAAACATAACAAAATAATCTTTTTTCAAATATGAAATTTCTTCATTTTTTCACGTACTGTTAGCTGCATTTGTTGCTATAGGTACACTTTCCTTCATAAGTAAGAGAGACTGTTCGATGAATTACGCACAGCATACAAACCATACTTACAGGTGTCTGAAACTCTAGAATCTATTTAATTTATGAAAAAATGAATCAGCTGTTAGGTTTCAAACTTTAGAAAAAATCAAATTTTGTAGTTAATTATCTCAATTTTTACCACAGTTTTTAATAGATTTGGAAAATTCTAGAGATTCGTACACCTGTAAGTATCGTTTGTAAGCTGTGCAAAATTCATCAAAGAATCTCTCGTACATGTGAAGAAAAATGTACCTATAGCAACAAATGCAGCCAATAGTAAGCGAAAAAATGATGAATTTTCACCTGCAAAAAAATTTATTTTGTTATGTTTCTGAACTTCCGCTGCTGTGAGTGTGAATCCCAAATCCTTCCTGGTCATGCTGACAAAGTTATATGAATTTATTTATAAAAGTGTAGACAGTGGAAATTAAATTGTCCTGTGGTGCCTTCCCTGCTCCAAGTCGGCCCGTTTGACGTCCTACCCCCCTTAATACACTATACGGTCCATCATAGAAGAACATTATTTAGTAATTCTACCAGCGGACAAGGGCAATGCAACGATTCTTCTTTCGCTGGACGATTATATGGGTAAAGTGGATCTTGTCTTTTGTGACGTCCCCTCTCCCCTTTTTGTTGTCCCTGTTGATGTTGAGCCGCTGCTGCTACAGCTCGGTCGGTGGAATGGAGACGCGACGCGCAGTGATGGTGGTCCCCATCGGATAACGTGGAGCAGCACCTGAAAATCTCTATAGAAAATTGTTCCTAGCGTACATCTACATCTACATGATTACTCTGCAATTCACATTTAACTGCTTGGCGGAGGGTTCATCGAACCACAATCATACTATCTCTCTAACATTCCACTCCCGAACAGCGCGCGGAAAAAACGAACACCTAAACCTTTCTGTTCGAGCTCTGATTTCTCTTATTTTATTTTAATGATAATTCCTACCTATGTAGGTTGGGCTCAACAAAATATTTTCACATTTGGAAATACATCTCGCCGCGACGAAAAACGCCTTTGCTTTAATGACTTACATCCCAACTCGCGTATCATGTCTGCCGCACTCTCTCCCCTATTACGTGATAATACAAAACGAGCTGCCCTTTTTTGCACCCTTTCGATGTCCTCCGTCAATCCCACCTGGTAAGGATCCCACACCGCGCAGCAATATTCTAACAGAGGACGAACGAGTGTAGTGTAAGCTGTCTCTTTAGTGGACTTGTTGCATCTTCTAAGTGTCCTGCCAATGAAGCGCAACCTTTGGCTCGCCTTCCCCACAATATTATCTATGTGGTCTTTCCAACTGAAGTTGTTAGCAATTTTAACACCCAGGTACTTAGTTGAATTGACAGCCTTGGGAATTGTACTATTTATCGAGTAATCGAATTCCAACGGATTTCTTTTGGAACTCATGTGGATCACCTCACACTTTTCGTTATTTAGCGTCAACTGCCTCCCGCCACACCATAGAGCAATCTTTTCTAAATCGCTTTGCAACTGATACTGGTCTTCGGATAACCTTACTAGACGGTAAATTACAGCATCATCTGCGAACAACCTAAGAGGACTTCTCAGATTGTCACCCAGGTCATTTATGTAGATGTGTGAAAGTCGGTTTGCGATTCCGCACAGTCTTCTCAGCGATGCGAACTGCTGATTTTAATTGTGTGTTATGGTTTTATGATGATTTGCTATGCCCGGTTAATTAGTTATTGCAGTATTGAGTGACTCATTCATCACCGACGTCGTTTCACACCACTGAAGCGAGGAAAAATTCATTTGCGGTTCAGTATCAGTAGTTGTCGTTACGTTGCTAGGCAGAATTGTTCGCTACGGCACGATGCAAATCCAGAGATATTCTATAATTGCTTTCGTGCGTCGTGATATTGCGGCAAAACACTCCTTTCAGTGCTCAATGTTCATCGAGTCAATCTTTCAGTTAAAATGTTCACAGTTAGTTAATTTTGATCATCAACTATCACACAGTTCAATTAATGATGGAGCCCACACGTGAGATTTCCATTACTGACAAACAATTTTATTGTTCCTTCTTAGCAGTTATTTTACAATTAAAAATGGTTCAGATGGCTCTGTGCACTATGGGACTTAACGTCTAAGGTCATGAGTCCCCTAGAACTTTGAAATATTTAAACCTAACTAACGTAAGGACATCACACACATCCATGCCCGAGGCAGGATTCGAACCTGCGACCGTTGCGGTCGCGCGGTTCCAGACTGTAGCGCCTAGAACCGCTCGGCCACCACGGTCGGCATTTTATAATCATCACACCACACGCACACCAGTGGATCAGATCAATTACGATTCTTTTCAGTTTGGTGATCGTGACATTTAAGACAACTTTTACAATCGGCGTATTTGTATTATCTTCGTGTGGTCGTATTAATGTTTCCTACTTCAGGCTAATCAGGTATTGGAGTCTTCGATACTATGTCCAATCTTCGTTGTAACTGTTCACTTTGATGAAGGTTCAGCCCAACAATAATATCTCCAATAATTAAAGTTCATTAATTCGTCGTTCACTATCAGAATATCACTTCAGCTAAACTTCTCATGTCAGAATAACTGAAAACAAAGTCCGCGCTTCTCTATCAAACAATATTATTTTTGTTGAAAAGAAACAATTCGTAGCGTTCCGTTTGTAGTACTATAACAAACGGTGCTCCCTCTCGACTTGAAAGCAAGCAAGATAGCAAGCGACTAACTTTACCATGATCGAGTATTGTAGACGCGTTGAATTTCCTTTTCACCGCGTTTACAACTCTCTTTCACAATAAATGTTATTTCTGACCGACATATTTCTTTGGACTTAACTTTCGTCGTAATGAGTTGCAGTTATAAGTGAGATGTTTGATAGCTAATTAAAAAAATGATTCAAATGGCTCTGAGCACTATGGGACTTAACATCTGTGGTCATCAGTCCCCTAGAACTTAGAACTACTTAAACCTAACTAACCTAAGGACATCACATACATCCAGGCCTCAGGCAGGATTGGAACCTCCGACCGTAGCGGTCACACGGTTCCAGACTGAAGCGCTTAGAACCGCACAGCCACACCGGCTGGCAATTAAAACTAACCTTGCTTTCCTTCTAGCTTTATATCATGACATACTCTGTACTTAACTGGTGTTCATCAAAACTTTAAGGTATTATATTAGTGGCAGAGTTTCCTTACCTGTCAGGATAACACTGTTCCCTACTTTAAATTATCATGACATTCTTATTTGGGTTTTCGGGTTTCTTGGGGTGTTACTCCTTGCAGACTCGGCATACCGAAGATTGCCGAACGATCCCCGTGAACATATAAAACGCAAGATGCTTTCACTTTTGAAGTAGAGTTCATTACCTGACGATGCTCTTAAAAAACTTCGATATGGTGCTGCGGTTCAGCCGAGATTATACGGTTTGCGTTAGGTACACAAGCAAGAAGTCCCTCTATGGCCTACTATTAGCAATTTGGGCCTTCCCACTTTCAACTTAGCCAAGTATTTAGCGTCCATTATCAGTCCCCATGTCGGAAAACGCGAACACCGTATTTGAAATTCTCTGGTTTGTATCCAGCGTTTGAAGTCTTTGTGTCTCAGTAACACGGATTTGCTCGTTAGTTTTGATACTGTCTCTCTGTTTACCACAGTTCCTCTTGAAGATTCTTGGCAGATTCTTGCACGAAGAAACAACTAAGCTTTATCGCCATGTGTTGACATCGATGTAATTTTTATTTAATGACAAACACTTTGAACAAACTGACGGATTGGCTATGGGGAGTCCATTATCGCCCATAGTCGCCAATTTGTTTGTGGAAGATTTTGAGGACATGGCACTGAAAACGGCGTTCTTAAAACCAACTTGCTTCTTGAGATACTTTGACGTCGACGATATGGCCACATGGGAGGGATGCTCTGGATCGTTTCCTAGATCGTGTTAACAGTCTGCATCCCAGTAGTTCACGAAGTAAGTTGAAAAGAATGGAAAACTTCTATTTTTAGAGATCTTAGTCTTCAGGATTCGTGATGGGAAATTAGGACACAGTGTACCGATACTTTCACGCATCAGGTTGTCATCCATCGTACCAACACAACGGGGTCCTACGTACACTGGTAAAAAGAGATTACGCCATCTCAGAAGCAGGTAGTTTGACACAAGAACTGGATCTTCTAAGAGCTGTTTTCAACCAGAATGGTTATATTGACAATCAGATCCGTCGTGTTCTACAGATTCGACCTTCGCGGGAACGAACAGAAAAAACAAGGAAATCTGTGACATTCCTACCTTTTGCAGAAAGCATATCTTAAAAAAAAACAGGAAGAATTGTAAAGAAATTTGATACTGAAAGTGATTTCCGTCCGCCAGCTAAGACTAGAGTTCTGCTGGGCTCAGTGAAGGATAATTTGGGGTCTATAAGATTTCCTGTCATTGCGGGAAAGCCTATACTGGGCAAACGATTCGTACTGTCCAGGATCGTTGCGTGGAGCATCATCGCCACACGTGTTTATTTCAGCTAGAAAAATATGCAGTGGCGGAAAATTATCTTACTGGAGGACATAAAATGTTGTACGATGAGACACGCGCGTCGCGTTTTGGGACTATGTAGCGAAAGAAGCTACTGAAATCCGGCTATCTGACAATAATGTAAACAGAGATAAGGGGTATCCTTTAAGTAAGAGTTGGAACCCTATTCTGTTTGACGTTAAGAAATAACGGTCCTTGTTTCGTCCATCAACACCGTTAATAGTGTTTGATATCGATCTAGCATTTCCTCGAGCTTTCACGACCGGTGCGCTGTTGTGCCAGTCGCTAGAGGGCAGTTATGTTCGCGCGCCGCAGTGGACCCATTACATTTTCTTTATTTGCAGACTAATAATTATAGCTATTAGAAGTTGTGTGTTTTTACGTTAGTTAGTAGCTCCAAATATACGTGGCAAGAGCGAGCTATCTACATCTGCATCTACATGGTTACTCCGCAATTCACACTTAAGTGCCTGGCTGAGGGTTCATCGAACCATTTTCGTACTACTTCGCTACCATTCCACTCTCGAATGGCGCATGGGAAAAAGGAACACCTAAATATTTCCGTTCGAGCTCTGATTTTTCTTACTTTATTATGATGATTATTTCTCCCTCCGTAGGTGGGTTTCAACAAAATATTTACGCATTCGGAAGAGAAAGGTGGTCATCGATATTTCGTAAATAGATCTCACCGCAAAGAAGACCTCCTTTGCTTCAGTGACTGCCACCCCAACTCGAGCATCATATCAGTGACACTCTCACCCCCATTGCACGATAACACGAAACGAGCTGCTCCTCCTTGCACTTTTTCGATGTCCTCCGTCAATCCTACCTGGTAAGGATCCCATACGCCGCAGCAATATTCCAGCAGAGGACGGACAAGTGTAATGTAGGCTGTCTCTTTAGTGGGTTTGTCGCATCTCCTAAGTGTTCTGCCAACAAATCGCAGTCTTTGTTTCGTCTTCCCCACAATATTATCTATGTGGTCTTTCTCATTTAAGTTGCTCCTTATTGTAATTTCTTGGTATTTAGTCGAATTGACAGCCCTCATATTTGTTCGATTTATCGTATGCCCAAAATTTATTGGATTTCCTTTAGTACCCATGTGGATGACCTCGCACCTTTCTTTGTTTAGTGCCAGTTGCCACTTTTCGCACCATAGAGAAATTCTCTGTAGATAATTTTGTAATTGGAATTGATCGTCTGATGATTTTACTTGACGGTAAATTACAGGGTCATCTGCAAACAATCTAAGGGGGCTGCTCAGATTATCACCTAGATCATTTATGTAAATCAGGAACAGCAGAGGGCCTATGACACTACCTTGCGGAACGCCACGTATCACTTCTGTTCTTCTCGATGATTTACCGTCTATCACTACGAACTGTGACCTCTCTGAGAGGAAATCACGAATCCAGTCACACAACTGAGACGATCCTCCATATGCACGCAATTTGATTAATAGTCGTTTGTGAGGAACGGTATCAAAAGCCTTCTGGAAATCTAGGAATATGGAATCGATCTGAGATCCCTTGTCGACACCACTCATTACCTCATGGGAATAAAGAGCTAGCTGTGTTGCACAAGAACGATGTTTTCTGAATCCCTACTGTTGTGTATCAATAAGTAATTTTCTTCAAGGTGATTCATAATGTTCGAGTACAGTATATGCTCCAAAATCCTACTGCAAATTGAAGTCAGTGATATAGGTCTGTAATTCAATGAGTTACTCCTTCTTGAATATTGGTGTGACCTATGTTACTTTCCAGTCTTTAGGAACAGACCTTTCGTGAAATGAGCGGTTGTATGTGATTGCTAAGAAAGGCGCTATTGAGCCTGCACACACTGAAAGGAACCTGATAGGCATACCATCTGGACCGGAAGACTTTCCTTTCTTAAGTGATTTGAGTTGTTTCGCAACACCTAAGGAATTTACTTTTATGTCACTCATGCTAACAACTCTTCTGGTTTCGAATTCTGGAATATTTACTCCATCTTCTTTCGTGAAGGAATTACAGAAAACTGTACTTAGTAACTCTGCTTTATTGGCACCATCATCGGTAACATTTCCATCGCTATCGGGCAATGACGGTATTGACAGTTTTTTGCCACTGGTGTTCTTTACGTACGACCAGTATCTCTTTGGCTTTCCTACCATATTTTGAGACAATATTTCATTGTGGAAACTATTAAAAGCATTTCGCATTACCTTCCGCACTAAATTTCGAGCTTCCGTGAAACTTAGCCAGTCTTGGGTATTTTGCGTTCTTCCGAATTTGGCATGCTTTTGTCGTTGCTTCTGCAACAGTGTTCTGACGTGTAATCAATGCTTACATTAACCCAGGGAAGCAGGTCAGGTTTTGAAGCGTGGATACATGGATGCAAAACGGGAAGTCCATACTGACAGGCGTGGAACTCACAAGGGCAACTCCCCATCGCACCCACCTCATATTTAATGGTAAGATGGCCCCCAGGATAGCCCATTGAAATATGAAAACAGATCAAGCAAGAAAACAGGAAGACAGTGTACTGCACTGTGAAGAAAGAAGCAAAATAGAAACAGTAAACGCCCAAAGCTCAAGATCTGCTACATCGAGGGAGCTGCAACAATCAAGGCGTCTTGGTTTTGTTGTCAGGGTGTTGGAATGCAAAGCGGGAGGTCTTGGTTCGAATCTCGCCTCCAGGTTTTGTTTTCACAAAATTACTAACTTTCTCTCCGGCCATTGACATGTCTGTCCTCCTGGTACAGTCTTGGCAATTGTCATACTGTACATTGGTTATCGAATATGAGTCATGTGGAAAGAATATATCGCAGTCGCCAGTAAATGTAATGACTGGAGAGGGCAGACGAGATGACGGTTACACTTTTCAAAGAAATGAAAGGAACAAATAAACAGGTGCGAAATATTTTGGAAAAAAGAAATTCAAGAGTCGAAACTTCCAAAACGGAAAGCCCAAAAGACATAACATGTGGTACTTGTCTAGAACTAATAGGAGATACGTACATCTGGGGGTCCTTTCCTTACGCCTGGCCGTCGCAAACGCCAGAGAACAGACGTGTCAGTGACCGGACGGACAGTTCGTAATTTAGCGAAAACAAAATACGGGTCAGGACGGAGATATGAACACTGATCGCCCCCTTCGAGGTCAAACACCACGACCAGATAACCGCAACGCCGTTAATACCAGAGTTCGCTCGATGTTGCCCATCTTGGGCTTGGGCCATCCTATTTAGCTTCTATTTTCACAGTACAGTACACCTTCTGCCTGTTTTCTTGCTTGACCTGTCTACAGTCTTTGACGGGCTGTACACTGAGACATCTTAGCACTAAATCTGAGGTGGTGCGATGGGGAATTTCCCTTGTCAGTGAAAGAGGGGTCAAAACAAATGGACAAGCGTCTAGTCAAGTCCATGTTAAAAACACAATTACTGTTTTTACTTGTTTATTTCATTTTACCTTTTTGTTGTTTATCTACCCATGCCCTTAGAAGATTAGTATACAAAGATTTCTTATCAAGTTACCGGAAATAAGGGCGTAATATTAACTGTAAAATTACAACTTGGTTTCACAATATGTGACATACATTTACTATGTAATATACGCTGAAGAGCCAAATAAACTGGTACACCTGCCTAATATCATGCAGGGCACCCGAGAGCACGCAGAAGAGGCGCAACACGACGTAGCACGGACTCGACTGATGTCTCAAGTAGTGCGGGAAAGAACTGACACAATGAATCCTGCAAGGCTGTCCCTAAATCCGTAAGAGTACCAGCATGTGGAGATCTCTTCCGAACAGCACGTTGCAAGGCATCCTAAATATGCTCAGTAATGTTCATGTAGGGGAGTTACGTGGCCATCGGAAGTTTTGATGCTCAGAAGAGCGTTCCTGGAGCCACTTTGAAGCTTTATAAATTCTCATATTCTTCTATTTCATTCTTCTCTCAATTACTATATTAACGCTTTATTCTTAAGTAGGATTTGGGGCATTCTCTTGGATGGTATCAATCGTAGAAACATTAGAAACATAGAAATTCAGAATACAACGAACAATGGGGCGAGGCAGGTAGCCACAGAGACATTTCTGGGTACCAATCTAACTCACAAAAGAAGCGTCATTAACACTTATCAATATTTAACTCACTGGGAAACCACACAGAACGGATCGATTTATCGAAATGTGGCGTTCGCCACTGATTGGAATCAAGCTACGTTGCAGGAATTTCACCAAAATCAGTTTCAAATTATTTTCTCATTCATATAATGTCTTTTTAATTCATTAACCAGACATGTAATTACTAGACGAATAACAACGCTGTTTCAATATACGTTAGAGAACATTCGGGTAGTAATTTTCTACGGACGTGGATAGATAAATGAAATTAAAAAAATAAAAATAATAATTACATTTCAAACTTGGGGCGCAAAAATATAAAGCCGCAACGCTAGCCACGGCGTCACCACATCGGCTAAACTATTTACTCTTTAAAAGACACACGAAGTATCTCGGGTACTTAGATTATCGGTTCCTCAGAAACTGTCGAATATCTACGGATAAGCCAAGACAGATGTTCATTTACTTTGACCTCTCTTCCACTGAGCGAAGTCTGCGGGAAATTTCGTCACGGCAGCTGTCGTGTTCTGCTCGTTCGTAGTGCAGTAGCGACATCAGGTAGTAAATTACGGGACGTGTTTGTAAGAAGACTTTTAGACGCAGAGAAAAAACAACTGGCACCGAAATTAGTACATATTAACGTACCAATGATCACAACATGTGCCCTTTTACCCTTAACACCCTGTATAGTATGCAGACGACTGTGAATTCCATGGAAAATGCTAGTTAAGATTGTACTACACGTCAGGGTTCCCGTAATTACTATCTCTGGAAACTTAAGTTAATGCTTGTTCTTGAAATTTTGTAAGTAAGCTTTTCAGGGAAAATTTGGATCTATCTCAATTCAGATGTCGCCGTTTACGTGACCATCTCCCGTGAGACAGATTAATCTATCATCGTTCATGCTGCCTTTCCTTCTGTACGTTCCATGTCTTGTCTTGGTACTCCTGTTTTGGACTCATTTGGTAAAAGCATCATCACAGTTCGCGATTAGAAAGGGTGTAAGATAGGGATGTAGTCTTTCACCCCTGCTGTTCAGTCTATGCATCGAAGAAGCAGTGATAGAAATAAAAGAAAGGTTTAGCCGTGGGATTAAAATTCAAGGTGAAAGGATATCAGTGATACGATTCGCTGATGACATTGCTATCCTGAGTGAAAGTGAAGAAGAGAAATGTTGGTACTGGGACAGCAACCAGGTACAAATTTGCTTTCAGTTCCTTTATTCAAAGGGTACCGATACCGGTTTCGAATCGTTATGATGTATCAAAACGTATGGTGCGTAGTAGAAATCTTTTCAGTGACAAATCTAAAGTTTTCAGTGAGAAAAATTTACGGTTGCACCAATAAGAATGCAGTGGGAATGTATCCGCATCTGTTAGACGAATGCTATAAAAACAAACACTCCAAACCGACATTTCACGACAATTAATCTGTAAAAAAACGCACCATGTGTTATAAGGAAATGTGTTGTGGCGTAACAAGCTTGCTACGCCACACTGCGAAGGGAGCCGAAAGAAAGGCACGCGTACATACACGCCGACTGGCGTCAAGTCTGGAACAGGATAACTATTGAATGGTAGCAAGAAACGTACGTAGCTGCTTTATACTTAACTTTTAATCTTTGATGAATACAGCGTTCTTCTTGAGACATTTATACGATAACTCTCAAACTAGGTAAGGCTAATGGCGCCTTGCTAGGTCGTAGCCATGGACTTAGCAGAAGGCTATTCTAACTGTCTCTCGGCAAATGAGAGGGAGGCTTCGTCCGTATTGTCACTAGCAATGTCGTCCGTACAACTGGGGCGAGTGCTATCTCGTATCTCGAGGCCTGCCTTGTGGTGGCGCTCGGTCTGCGATCACACAGTGGCGACACGCGGGTCCGACATGTACTAAATGGACCGCGGCCGATTTAAGCTACCACCTAGCAAGTGTGGTGTCTGGCGGTGACACCACATTCCTCCCCCGCAAATCGGCGAACGGTCGTGTGATAAGGCTTCCGCCCGCCGTGGGGAGGACCCCATGTTGACGTATGCGATGAGGTGGGGAGCCTAACAACAGGCGAGGCTGTGCCACCCGCACCCGGCCATTCGGTCCGAGGGGATCTAGGAAACGCCTGAAAACCTAGTCCAGGATGCACGTCAACATGAGGTGTATGCGCCCGTAATGAGACAGGAGGGGTCGAAGGGTCGACCTCCATTGCGTCGGGGTACCCGACGCGCGATGACGTCAGGTGGTCCGGAGCGGGCAAGAGGTCCATGGCGGAGGACGGCTGGTCACGGGAAGCGATCGGCGGCGCGTGATCCAGGGAGGCGCTTGGCGGCTGCAGCGAAGCGTCGAATGCGGGCGGCGCCGGCGGGAGAACAGGCGGCGCCGGCGGCGGCGGCGGCGGCCGCTGCGGCGGCAAAATGGGGCAAAATGGAACGCATCGTCGGTAACACCTGGGGATAAGGCGAGCCAGTAGATGGGTCCCCAGGGCGCTGACCGGACGGCACCGTCGCTGAAAGCAGACGGGGAGCGGCAGAACCCGTGCGACGACAGAGGCGCAGCTGATTGAGATGCCGACGAACCTCACCAGAGGCCCCCAAAACCAAATACATCGCGCGGCCGAGGCAGCGAAGAATGCGCCCTGCGAGCCAACGCCGTGAACCTCGATAGTTGCGATAAAATACAACGTCGCCTGGAGCAAAAGCAGGAGTCTGCCGCTGCACAGGAACCTGATGCGGCGGATGCAGCAAAGACATCAAGGTACGATGAGGACGACCATGGAGCAACTCAGCCGGCGAGCGACCATCTCGGGGCTGACAGCGATACGAAGACAAAAAGAGCAACAACGCGTCCTCCCGAGAATGCGACTCTTTCAACTTCAACATCTGTGACTTGAAAGTCCGGACCAATCGTTCAGCGGCACCATTTGACTGAGGCGAAAACGGCGCGGATGTCAGATGTTGAATACCATTGGCCCGGCAGAATGACTGAAATTCTGCGGACATGAATTGTGGGCCATTGTCGGAAACAATAGTCTGCGGAAGACCTTCAATGCAAAAAATAGCGGACAACGCTTGGATGGTGGCAGATGACGTCGTGGAAGACATCCGGACAACAAAAGGAAAATTACTGAAGGCATCGACCAGACCCAACCATCGAGCATTCCAGAATGGACCAGCAAAATCAGTGTGGAAGTGTTGCCAAGGGGAAGTGGCTGTTGGCCATGCAAAGACTTTCCGCGGCGGTGCGGATTATTGTTCGGCACACGCCATGCAAGAAGAACACATATTCGTAATCGCAGCATCGATTCCGAACCAAGTACAGTGCTGACGAGCAAGTTGTTTCGTTCGCACTATTCCCCAATGTCCTTGGTGAAGAAGCCGTAAAACAGAGGACTGTAACGAACGTGGGACCACGACTCTGGACTGATCATTATCAGAACGCAACAACAAAACACCACGTCGAACAAAAAGTCTCTCCTTGTGAGCAAAAAATCGGCGAACCAACGGATCCGCAATCCGAGACTTTGACAAAGGCCATTGCGTAGCAACAAAACGCAAAACAGTAGCAAGGACAGGGTCAGCAGTTGTGGCGGTAGCTACACGACGAAAATCAATCGGAAACGATTCGACCACTTCATCGGTTTCCGAATCAATGAACATGCAAGCAAGTTCGGATGAATCGAATGCTTTATCCTCAGCAACAGGCAAACAGGACAACGCATCGGCGTTTCCGTGCTTAGCAGTGGACCGATACAAGATATCGTAGCGGTACTGCGAGAGGAAAATAGACCAGCGAATGAATTTCTGCGCTGTACGTGGAGGTACAGGCTTGGTCGGATGAAAAAGCGATGTCAAAGGTTTGTGGTCTGTGATGATGGTAAAGTGACGACCATACAAGAAATCATGGAACTTAGTAACACCAAACACGAGAGCCAAAGCTTGTTTCTCTATCTGGGAATAATTTCTTTGCGCAGACGAGAGCAATTTGGACGCAAAGGCAATAGGGCGACCATGCGACCCAACTTTGTGCGCAAGCACAGCACCGATCCCGAAATCCGATGCATCTACCATCAACAAAAGGGGTTTCCGACGATCGAAAGGCGTGAGGCAAGTATTAGAAAGCAACGCCGATTTCAACTGGCGAAAGGCGCGTTCGCATTCCGTCGTCCAGACGAATGGAACACCCTTACGGCGTAAGCGATGAAGCGGAGCTGAAAGGGAAGAGGCATTGCGCACATTCTCTCACACCTTGTGATGCTAAATCGTTTAATGTTCTTGCGACCTCATCACGCAATGCGTGGGGAACATCGCGCACTCTGAAAAATTTCGGTTGCGCGTTGACTTTCTGTTCCAAATGTGCGTCATAGGTTGTAGCGCAACCTAAGCCTGGTGCAAAAATGTCTGCAAATTCGTCGCAGAGACGAGAAACACTGTCTGAAGGCACAGTTTGATTCACTGATAGGACCTGATTTACAATAGACATGTTAAACAACTGAAATAAATCTAAACCAAACAAGTTCACTGCAGTAGAAGAACGAAGAACGAAAAACGACACCAGTTTTGTTTGTCCCTTGTATGTTGCAAGAAGAGTGCACTGTCCTAACACAGGGATCGGCTGTCCTGAATGACTTTTTAGCGTAACATTTGCGGCACGCAACGGAGGTTTGCCCAGTTGTTTGTACGTGTCGTGATTGAGCAATGAAACTGCAGCTCCGGTATCGAGCTGGAACGGTATGACCTTGCCATTAAAGTCCAAATCTACAAAAAGTTTATTGACCTGCTGACGACAAGAGCGACTGTTTTGTGCAATTTGAACAGACACTTGTACAGAATCACTTGCTAATTGACGTGATTTCCGGTGACGTCGACGCACAGTTTTTGTGGGACGAACACAGTCACTGTTAGAGAAAGTGTCACTGGACGAAGTGGAATTAACTACATGAATGTCCATGGGCGAAGGTCCACAAGACTGAGTGTCCTCGGTTCGATTCCGGCGCGAAGCAAACGGCCTGGAATGATTGTGAGTGTCTGATCGTAGCTTTTTCTGGCAAACACTTTGAACATGTCCTTTCGTATTACAGAAAAAGCAAATAGCTTGGCGTGACGGGCAATGTTCACGCGAATGTCTAGTAGCACATGATTTCACTGCATTTCTGTGCTGGCGCGGCACACCTGATTCAGAGCGCTGCGGCAGCTGCATTGGTGTGTGCGAGGGCAGTTGACTGGGCCGCGTAGCGCGAGGGCGCCCGGCGGGCCGGTTAATATTACACACAGCTGGCGAAGTTTCAAAAGATTCCTGAGCACAGTCAAGTGTGTCTTGTCTATCCAATATGTCTATCACTTGTTGAAGGGAGGGATTAACTAGTTTCAAAATTTGCTCCCGTATGCGAACATCAGAAACGTTCTGTGCAATTGCATCACGTACCATTGTATCTGAATAAGAAAGGCCACAGTCACATTCAAAGGCACAGTCCCTAATAAGTCCTTGCAATGTTGCTACCCACTCCCTATTAGTTTGACCGGCCGTATGTTTTGTACGAAAAAACGTATACCGTTTTGCAACCACATTAACTGTTTCTTTGAAATAGGCATCTAAAGCAGACAAAATTTCTTTGTAGGACAGAGTTCCTACATCGCGTCGGGGAAACAATTTCACTATCACACGGTAGGTGGACACACCGACACAAGAAAGCAAAAATGGCTGCCACTCATTACCTTGAATTTTGTAGGCTGCTAGATGAAAGCCGACCTGTTGGGACCATTCCGTCCAGGACTCGTGGTTTTGATTAAACTGGCGAAACTGCGGTGCAACTGCATGCTGTGGCTGCGGTAGCGGTGAAGCGGCGGCTGCCGCATCGGTTTGAATGGCACGTTGACCCTGGACGAGCTGTCCAAGGGCATCCAATAACGCCTGCGTCTGCTGATTCTGCAAGCGATAAAATTCGGACAGTACATCTGGAGATTGTGGCGAAGCCATGACACAATTAAATGTAAGCAATCAGAAAGAACACTTTTCCTTCGTCGCCAATCTGTTGTGGCGTAACAAGCTTGCTACGCCACACTGGGAAGGGAGCCGAAAGAAAGGCACGCGTACACACACGCCGACTGGCGTCAAGTCTGGAACAGGATAACTATTGAATGGTAGCAAGAAAAGTATGTAGCTGCTTTATACTTAACTTTTATACTTTGATGAATACAGCGTTCTTCTTGAGACATTTATACGATAACTCTCAAACTAGGTAAGGCTAATGGCGCCTTGCTAGGTCGTAGCCATGGACTTAGCAGAAGGCTATTCTAACTGTCTCTCGGCAAATGAGAGGGAGGCTTCGTCCGTATTGTCACTAGCAATGTCGTCCGTACAACTGGGGCGAGTGCTATCTCGTATCTCGAGGCCTGCCTTGTGGTGGCGCTCGGTCTGCGATCACACAGTGGCGACACGCGGGTCCGACATGTACTAAATGGACCGCGGCCGATTTAAGCTACCACCTAGCAAGTGTGGTGTCTGGCGGTGACACCACAAAATGTGTAAACCGTCATAAGATGAATCATAACGATTCGAATTCGGTCGGTAGCCTTTGAATAAAGGAAATGAAAGTAAATTTGTGGCTGGTTGCTTTCCCAACACCAACATTTGTCTTCAAATAACAGCCACGGTCTGCAACCATGTCATCATATGACTGAGTCAAGAAGAATTTATGAGCTTCTGAATGGAATGTACAGTCTGAGGAGTACAAAATATGGATTGAGAATAAATCGAAGAAAGGCGAAAGTAATGAGAAGTAGCAGAAATGCGAACAGTGAGAAACTTAACATCAGGATTGATGGTCACGAAGTAGATGAACTTAGGAGTTATACTACCTAGGCAGTAAAATAACCTATGACAGGCAGAGCAAGGAGGACATCAGAAGCAGACTATCACTGTCAAAAAGGGCATTCCTTGTCAGTTGAAGTCTACTAGTATCGAACATACACCTTAATTTAAGGAAGAAATATCTGATGACGGCGTTTGGAACACAGTGAAACATAGACTGTAGAAAAACCGGAACGGAAGAGAATCGAAGCATTTGAGACGTGGTGCTACTGGCGAATGTTCAAAATTAGATGGACTGATAAGGTAAGGAATGACGAGGTTCTGCGCAGCATCGGAGAGGAAAGGAATATGTGGAAAATACTGACAAGGAGAAGGCACAGGATGATGGGACAGCTGTTAAGGTATCAGGGAATAACTTACATGGTAATACAGGGGGCTGTAGAGAGCAAAAACTGTAGAGGAAGACAGAAATAGGAATACATCCAGCAAGTAACTGAGGAGGTAGGTTGCAAGTGTTATTCACATGAAGAGGTTGGGACAGGAGAGGATTTCGTGGCAGTCCGCGTCAAACCAGTCACAAGACTGATGGCTCAAAAAAAGAAAAAAAAAAGTGTTCGTTTCCACATTTACGTCCGCACCTTGGAAAGATTCGAATTCTATACCAATCCCTTTCCTGCATGTCGGTGGTTAAAAACCCGCATCGGAGTCACGCTAGAGGGAGGCCCTCAAACGTAAACTTCCAATCGCCCCGTGTATTTAAAGCTGTGCGTATTGAAAAATTTAGATAAAATATGTAGTTGCAAAACTGAATTTAAAGTCGTAGATGCAGAAGTGGAAAAGAATCATACATGACAGTTGGACTCAAGAAGAAATCTCATATATGTAAATAAGGAATAAATAACTAAGAAATTTATTTAAGACAGATAAACACTGACTGAAACGGTGAATGTAATTAATCGACCAGTCGTAAACGCTCACTCATCAGCCCGAGCCAGATGACACACGTTAATTTCGGAAAGTACAGACAATAGCCGTCAGTGAAGCAGTCAGATTAAAACAAATTAGTGTTGTTTACGTATCCCACCGGTCACAGAGAAACTGACACTTGCTGCACGCTGATTGGTTAACAGTCAGAGCAGATAATGGCAGACGCACAGCCACTATTATTTCGAAACAAGATAACGTTACGGCACATAAATAAATAATGGAGCCGGCCTCGGTGGCCGAGAGGTTCTAGGAGCTTGAGTCAGGAACCGCGCTGCCGCTACAGTTGCAGGTTCGAATTCTGCCTCTGGCATGTATGTGTGTGATGTCCTTAGGTTATTTAGGTTTAAGTAGTTCTAACTCCAGGGGACTGATGACCTCTGATGTTAAGTCCCATAGTGCTCAGAGCCATTTGAACCATTTTTGAAATAATGCACTTGCCTAACACACTCTGCTTGCAAGTCGTGAGAAGACACGACGCAATGAAATCTAACAGGAAAGAACTTTGTACGCAAGAAAGCAAAAGTCTTGTACGTCGGAGGCTCGAGTCCTCCCTCGGGCATGGGTGTGTTTGTGTGTGTGTATGTGTGTGTTGTCCTTAGCGTAAGTTAGATTAAGTAGTGTATACGCTTAGGGGCCGATTACCTCAGCAGTTTGGTCCCATAAGCCCTAACAAAAATTTCCAATTTTCCCAAAAGACGTGCATACAAATAGGAAATGAGTACAATTACAGTTTACAGTGAAGTTAATACACTGACTATAGTGTGCAATATTAAGATAATGCGAAAAAGGGTTTTAATTACACTGATGGGGCACAATATTACAGTAACCTTCATAATGACACGTTGATCCTTTTGAGGAACGTAATACAGAGCTGTACTGTTGGGCAGGGTATCAACACGTCCTTGGTACATTTATGGAGTTATGTGACGCCACACATCTCCATACACAGGTCTTGCAGTTCTCGTTAATTGCAGGGTTGTCGTTCGTTGGTACGGGCCTGGCACTTTAAGTGTCCCAAATCTGCCCAATCACATCAGGCTGGATTTTGGACAAAGATATCAAGACGAGCTCGTTATTTTCCTCCTCAAACACTACACTGGCATTGTGACATGGGCAGTTGACCCGCTAAGAGACATGAGTCCTGAGTAAATGGAGGTCGCCCGCGGATATCTAATTGTTAATCGCATCCAGGAGCAGATCGCAATTTAGCAATGACGAAGAGGAGGCTGAAGTTTAAGAGACTAGTCAGGAATAATAAATGCGCAAAGAAATGGGATATGAAGTGCTAAGGAATGATGAGATACGTTTTAATTTTCCTGAGGATATAGATAGTACGATAATGAACAGCTCAGTGCGCAGATATATGGAATGAAATAAACATGAATTGCAAGACAGCTAAGGTGAAATTGCTGCAGAGAAAATGTGAAGAAATCTAAAAAGAAATGACTGTCTGCAGGACTTGTGACACCTATATTTGACGCATTTTGTATCTATATCGATATTTCTATGTCAATTTGTAGTATTGCTTATGTATAATGTTGTATCTGTCATGGAAAATCTTTGACTATGTTTCAGTTATGTGAAACTTTTGAACGATGTTGTTTAAACTACGCTTGTGGATTTAAATAACTAATGGCATGATTGTTATGTAATGTACCGTAAATGACTTGATCCATAGCTAGGGAACGTAAAGTTGATTGTAAAAGATGTGGGGAAGGCCCGGAGCTAAGGAAGTAGGCTTATGGAGTGGAAAACGTGTGGTTAGCGCGCAAGTGGTAACTCGTCCTTTGTGATGAGTAAGGAGTGTGGTCTGAGCAATGCTGTGGTTTAATTCTCGTTAGCAGCAGCGTATAATTGTGGCTCATATTCTTGGAGTTTTGAGGCCAGAAGAGCTTAAGGGCAGTATTTATGGGCCTCGGATACTGTATTTGGTGATACCTTTATCTTGGCGTGGTTTTTGGCCCTATAAATACGAGTATAATTCGACGCCAAGAAGATATGTAACAGGGCGAGACCAACAGTATTGCCATGGCAGCATCGCCGCCAGGTTAATAGCCACTACCAATTGGGCCAGCAATGCCACCAGCCTTCCAATTGAAACCTGATGGGTAGGTAGTCAGAGAGCGCACAGGATAAGGTTAAGGTTGTCATTGGGGCCGTAAGCAGTTACTGTGTGTTGCACATTCAAACACAAAACTTCATTTTTCTAAGAACCACTTATTTACACATTGGCTTGAAAGATGACAACTAAACAATACGGCTGAATGCCTAGTTAAAGAAAACTTGAGATGGTTTCTGGGCTGAAGGCACAAAACCACACAGCAAACACAAGAACGCCTGAAAGCCTGGCTTAGAAATCAAAAGCAATTAGAAAAAGGAAGCAAAATTTTGTTTTTAAAGAAACATGCAATGAAAACAATTAACAGCTGAAGGCGTACACTATAATTAAGGTACAATAATAAACAATTTTTTCTAAGCAAGAAAATTTCTTTTTAAACTTACAACAGAACGGCTGAAGCCTGATTAACTTACTGCTGAAGACTGCCAACAAATTTGAAACAATGGCTCAAGGCCTGAACAACAAGACAGATAAATAATTTAGAATTGCTTCTTATT
Organism: Schistocerca serialis cubense; assembly: GCF_023864345.2. Classification (NCBI taxonomy): domain Eukaryota; kingdom Metazoa; phylum Arthropoda; class Insecta; order Orthoptera; family Acrididae; genus Schistocerca; species Schistocerca serialis. The sequence continues at coordinate 154,182,570 of NC_064647.1, read as the reverse complement.
AAAAATTTTCCTTCAGAGAATACACACTGCTAAAGACCTTATTACGGAGTCATGCAAATCCTCGGTTGAAGGCCACACGTGAGACATGGAACAACTAACGGCTTAGGGGCTGGATTACAAACAAATTTCAGGTAGAACAATTTCTAAGAATAAAAATAAGATTCTAGAACAATCAATGCTCAAAATTTTAAATTAACAGGACTGAAGGCCTTTATGTAAAATTTTAAAAAAACTGAATTGCTTCACAGCCAAAGGCTTCGCACAATACTTCAATTAAAATGTCTTGTTGTTGTTGTGGTCTTCAGTCCTGAGACTGGCTTGATGCAGCTCTCCATGCCACTCTATCCTGTACAAGCTTCTTCATCTCCCAGTACCTACTGCAGCCTACATCCTTCTGAATCTGTTTAGTGTATTCATCTCTTGGTCTCCCTCTACGATTTTTACACTCCACACTGCCCTCCAATACTAAATTGGTGAACCCCTGATGCCACAAAACATGTCCTACCAACCGATCCCTTCTTCTAGTCAAGTTGTGCCACAAACTTCTCTTCTCCCCAATCCTATTCAATACTTCCTCATTAGTTATGAGATCTACCCATCTAATCTTCAGCATTCTACTGTAGCACCCCGTTTCAAAGCTTCTATTCTCTTCTTGCCCAAACTATTTATCGTCCATGTTTCACTTCCATACATGGCTACACTCCACAGAAATACTTTCAGAAACAACTTCCTGACACTTAAATCTATACTCGATGTTAACAAATTTCTCTTCTTCAGAAACGCTTTCCTTGCCATTGGCAGTTTACATTTTATATCCTCTCCTCTTCGACCAACATCAGTTATTTTGCTCCCCAAATAGCAAAATTCCTTTACTACTTTCTCATTTGCTAATCTAATTCCCTCAACATCACCAGACTTAATTCGACTACATTCCATTATCCTCGTTTTGCTTTTGTTGATGTTCATCCTGTCCATTCCGTTCAACTGCTCTTCCAAGTCCTTTGCTGTCTCTGAGAGAATTACAATGCCATCGGTGAAGCTTAAAGTTTTTATTTCTTCTCCATGGATTGTAATACCTACTCCGAATTTTTCTTTTTTTCCCTGTACTGCTTGCTCAATACACAGATTGAATAACATCGGGGAGAGGCTACAACCCTGTGTCACACCCTTCCCAACCACCGCTTCCCTTTCATGTCCCTCGACTCTTATAACTGCCATCTGGTTTCTGTACAAATTGTAAATAGCCTTTCGCTCCCTTTATTTTACCCCTGCCACTTTCAGAATTTGAAAGAGAGTATTCCAGTCAACATTGTCAAAAGCTTTCTGTAAGTCTACAAATGCTAGAGACGTAGATTTTCCTTTTCTTAATCTAGCTTCTAAAATAAGTCGTAGGGTCAGTATTGCCTCACGTGTTCCCATATTTCTACGGAATCCAAACTGATCTTCCCTGAGGTAGGCTTCTACCAGTTTTTCTATTCGTCTGTAAAGAATTCGCGTTAGTATTTTGCAGCCGTGACTTATTAAACTGATAGTTTGGTAATTTTCACATCTGTCGACACCTGCTTTCTTTGGGATTGGAATTATTATATTTTTCCTGACAACTAACGTGAAAATCACAATTTAAAATAACCAGACAAGTGGTGCTCAGACGTGTTCCAAGGGTCAGCCTGGGAAGGTAGCTCAAACACATGGTGAGGTGAGACAGGCAGCCAAGAGTTGAAGTTGGATAATCGGATGGCAACTGAAACTAGGGCCGCCCCAAGGACCGACCAACAATTTAACCAAATCCCTACCGTCCGATCAACGCCGCAACGATGGAGAATATCGGCCGAGGATAAGAATACGAAAAGCACTATGCCTCCGAAAATTGACGTCTAAAATCAGCCAGGGGAACAATAACCACTCTAAGCAAATATGAACCAAACAACTTAAAAGGCTGTCAAACTACACGCCGTGCTGGACAGAAAAAACACGACGAGGAAAAGGCACACTGCCTACAAACTACGCTAACGACCAGGGCAGGTAACTGGAGCGTTAACGGCCACAGGGCAGAAAATACCGCTGGTGCACTTCACTGATAAGTAACAACCAATTTAATAGTTAGAGACCATACAGGAAGAAGGCTGCAGATTTCGCCGACTGCAACGTATCATACGATGCTGCTAGCCCGAAGGCCAAGGGGGCAACAACCCACAAATGAACGAAGAGGTGTCACAATAGTTGAGGTTTCATACTGATCACTCAACTTCAGCGTCCAGATTCGGTGGGCAACAAACTTGTCGCTCTCGCAGCTAGCGCCTCGCTGTCTGACAGCACGTGCACGCCGCCAGCGGCCCCGGCCTGGCCACGCCCCACGGTGTCTGCTTGCTGCCCCGTCTCAACCGACACACTCACTCCAGCACGCAGACAGCATTAAAATCACTGCTCAAGCAAAACCACGCAAGGTACACACAGCGGCGCGAAAATATTTCCACAAACAACTCGAACAATACTAAAACAGGCACTGTGGAACATCAAGGACGAATCACAAGTCGACACACACGGAGAATCGAGAAGCGGTCGACGACCAAATACACATTGTCTGATGAGATGACCGACCGTACGACCAACCAAGATCGTCCCCGCTCAAGTCATGTGTTTCAGCAACAGTCGGGAGAGTAATGGCTGTCCAGACGTCACTGCTGCTCCGTCCCGACTCCATTCCCGACACACGACGACCCGGAAATACTAGCGGTCGTTCCAAAGATGGCACGGCAGTGCTCTTATCGTTAAGCGTTGCTGCTGCCACTCACGGGCAGAAAAACCAGCAACTTAGTAACGCCAGTAAATCGAATAAGAAACCGGACGGTAGTACCGCAAAGAGAATATGTCAAGTAATAAAGGGCACTAACACGAGCTGCCCCCGGCTTACCACTAAATTGTTTATCTGTGGCACTCTGTAAATGGACCAGGTATTTGTGATAACAGGTTAATTTTAATAATAATCGTGGTGTTGCTAAAAGCTCTATCTTAAATTCGTGACTATCACAAATCAAAAACCTGGACAGGAATCGTGTCCTAGTGAATTTAATTCCGAGTGTCCTGATTTTTAATGAGAAGGTAGTTGAAGTTGAATTTAATGTTGCGTTGTTAGTTGCACAACCAATTGCATTTTTGATTAGGTCGAAAAACTGCATATGAAAGGGTTTTATTTTCTTGTGCTTTACTTAATTAATAATTAATGATAAGAATACTACTTAATTAATAATTCATGATAAGAATACTTATCATTTCTCATACATACTGCTGTAGTTTTGTTAATGAGAATGTTTCTTCGAACCATGAAAGTTTAGGGGTCCTGCAAAGCATTGCATAGGTTTCTTCACAGCCAGTGTAGTTAAATTTGCATTCTGCTTAGTTGCCTCAAACCGAGTTTAAGAAAGAGCTATTTACTGTGCTATCTATTTTAATGCAAGTTGGTTAATGCACAGGCATGGATGCTTGTACTATGGAATGAAGTATGAACATTAGAAGACACCCTGGTTAAAACCTTTCCCTGCTCAGTATTGCTATTACTTATACGTGGGTCGGTAATTAGTTTTATAACCTGTTGTACCTAGTTCATTTAAGGTACGTGTTGTTGAGAGGCATATGTTACTGTTTACTATCTCATTGGCCATTTGTTTGTTAGTGAGACTCTAAAAGTGTCCAGGATGATTTAAGATAAAATCGGGCAAAAGAGGTAGGTAACATTCCATCAGAATTTACAAAATAACTGTGGGAAGCATCACTAAAATGACTGAGGGAAGTGGCAGAATAATCACTCGAGAGTAAATAGAAGAAGGAAGTACTCGTAAGTGATGAGAAGCAGAAGAAATGAGAACAGTGAGAAACTTAACATCAACAGCGGGGCTCTCGAAATATACGAATTTAAAGAATTCTGCTACCTAGAAGCAAAACAAGCCGTCGTAGACAGAGCGAGGAGGATATAAAATGATATAAAAGGCAAACTATCACTGGAAAAGGGACATTCCTGGACGAGGTAGATGTACTATTATCAAACATAGGCTTAAATTTGAGGAAAAAATTTCTGTGTATGTTCGTTTGGTGCACAGCATTGTATGGTAGAGAAACATGAACTCTGGGTAAATCGGAACAGAAGAGAATCGAAGCATTTGAGATGTGGTGCTACAAAAAATTTTGGAAATTTCGCGGACTGGTAAGGTAGGAAATGAGGAGGTTCTCCAGAAAATAAACGAAGAGAGCGTTATACGGAAAACACTGATGAGAAGAGAGACAGAATGTTAAGATATATGTCAAGACTCTGTGAATAACTTGCATGGTACTAGAGGGAACTCTAAAGGGTAATAACTGTAGAGGAAGAGAGGGACTGGAGTACAGCTACTTCTATATCTCCATAGATACTCCTCAAGACACTGTACGGTGCATAGCGGAAGTGTATTCCGTGCCACTACTTGTCATTTTCTTTCCCGTCTCATTAGTAAATATAGTGAGGGAAAATCGACTGTCCATAAGCCTCCGTATGAGCGTTAATTTCTCGTATCTTATCTTCGTGGTCCTGACACGCAATGTATATTGGTGGCAGTACTATATTTCGGCAGTCAGCTTAAAAATGCCGATTTTATAAATTTTCTCAATAGTGTTTTTCAAAAAGAACGTCACCATCCCTCCAGGGATTCCCATTTGCGTGCCCTAAGCATCTTCGTAACATTACACGCGTTGGTCGAACCTATCGGTAACAAATCTAGCAGCCCACCTTAGAATTACTTCCATGTCTTCTTTTAATCCGACCTGGTAAGGATCCCAAGCATTCGAGCAGTACTCAAGAACAGGTCGCACCAGCGCCCTGCATGCGATCTCCTTTGTAGATGAACCAGCCTTTCCAAAAATTGTCCCAATAAACCGAAGTCGATCATTCACCTTTCTTACCACATTCTCATTCGACATGATATCGCTCTGTAACGTTATGCCCATGTACTTCAACGACTTGATTGTGTCGAGCATTTCACTAGTAATATTGTATCAGAATATTGCCCGTTTGATCTTCCTACTCATCCGCATTAACTTACATTTTTACACATTCAGAGCTAGCTGCTATTAATCACACCAACTGAAAGTAATGTCTAAGTCGTCTTGTATTCTTCCTGCAGTCACTCAACTTCGACACCCTACCGTACACCATGCGTCATCAGCAAACAACAGCAGATTGCTGCCCCTCCTGTCAGCCAAATCATTTACGTACGTAGAGAACAACAGCTGTCCTGTCACACTTCCCTGGGCCACTCGTGATAATACCTTGCCTCTCATGAACACTCGTCGTCGAGGACAACGTACTCAGTTGTATTATTTAATAAGTCTTCGATTCACCCACATATCTGTGAACTTATTCCCTATACTCGTTCCTTCGCTAACAGCCTACAATGGGGAACCGTGTCAGATGCTTTCCGGAAATGTAGAAATATCGAATCTACCTGCTGTCCTTCATCCGTAGTTCTCAGTATATCATGGGAGAAAAGTGAAAGCTGAGTTTAGCAGCCGGCCGGAGTGGCCGAGCGCTTCTAGGGGCTTCAGTCTGGAACCGCGCGACCGCTGCGGTCGCAGGTTCGAATCCTGCCTCGGGCATGGATGTGTGTGCTGTCGTTAGGTTAGTTAGGTTTAAGTAGTTATAAGTTCTAGGGGACTGATGACCTCAGATGCTAAGTCCCATAGTCCTCAGAGCCATTTGAACCATTTTTGAGTTTAGCACGAGCGATGTTTTCTGAAACCATGCTGATTCGAGGACGTAAGCTTCTTAGTCTGAAGAAAGTTTATTGTATTCAGAAGGAGAATGTGTTCAACGATTCGTCAGCAAACATAAGTTAGAGATATTGGTCTGTAATTGTGTGGGTCCGTTCCTCTCTCCTTCTTATATACTTTAGTCACCTGCACCTTTTTACACTCACTTGGGACTTTGTGCTGGGTGAGAGATTGATGATAAATGCAAGCTAGGTAAGGAGCCAACGCCGTAGAGTAGTTACATGGTGATTTATTTACTATCAAATATTTCAGTTGTTTCTCTGCGCCAGGTACGCTTAGTACACTGTCGTTCATGGAAGAGTCTGTCCGATGGTCAAATGGCACTATGTTTGCACAATTCTCCTGTGTGAAAGATTTCTTGAACGTGAAGTTTAGAACTTCGGCTTTCGGTTTGCTATGTTCAGCTGGCTCAGCAGACTGGTCAACATGGTACTAAACGGAAGCCATAGACCCGCTTAGCAATTTAACGTAAGACCAGAATTCTCTGGGGTTCTCTGCCGAATCTTTTGCTAAGATGTAACGGTGGTAGTTGTATGATTCGCGCATAGGTCTTTTTAGAGACGCACGAATATTTTCTAATCTTCGCTTGTCGTCATTTGTGCGTTTCATTTTGAACCTAGATGCAGTATCCTCTGCTTCCTCAGCATCCGTTGAATTCGTTATTAAACCATGGTGGGTCTTTTCCATCCATTATGATACTTACAAGGCACGCAACTCTTCAGATCATGATTTACAAGCTGCTTAAAATTGGCCTATAATTCCTCCACATTCATCTTACTGGAAGTATGTGATGCCAGTTAACTGTCTCAGCTACATCCTAATAACTGATTATCTGTTGTATCTAGCAGAGCTACTCTCCTAACCTTCTTGACTGATTTATTAACTTTCGCAACGGTAGTTCCTATGATGAAACCGTGATCGCTAATGTCCGTTACTATACTGACACTGTAGATGAGGTCCGTCCTGCTTCTAGCCACAAGGTCTAAGATATTTCCTGTGGTGTCACCGCCAGACACCACACTTGCTAGGTGGTAGTTTTAAATCGGCCGCGGTCCATTAGTACATGTCGGACCCGCGTGTCGCCACTGTCAGGGATCGCAGACCGAGCGCCACCACAAGGCAGGTCTCGCGATACGGACTAGCACTCGCCCCAGTTGTACGGACGACTTTGCTAGCGACTACATGGACGAAGCATTGCTCATTTGCAGAGCAGATAGTTAGAATAGCGTTCTGCTAAGTCAATGGCTACGACCTAGCAAGGCGCCATTAGTAACATTGCATGTATCTAAAGAGTCTCACTTGTATAGCCACAATCTCCAGATGTACCAAAAGGATAGATTAAAGTTAAGTATTCCAGGAGCTACGTACTTTTCTTTATAGCATTCATTACGTATACTGTTTCAGACCTCACGCCATCCTCCTTTAACTTAGCGCGTGCCCTTCGGCTTCCTCTCATTGTGTCTAGGCTGTCTTGTCTAGACACAACATTTCCATTGCTTGTGGGCTGCGAGCTAGCTGCTCCAGTCAATTTTCAAATGGTTAAAATCGCTCTAAGCACTTCCCTAGTCCCCTAGTCCCCTAGACTTAGAACTACGTAAACCTAACTAACCTAAGGACATCACACACATTCATTCCAGAGGCAGGATTCAAACCTGTGACCGTAGCAGCCACGTGGTTCGGGACTGAAGCGCCTAGAACCGCTCGGCCACCAGGGCCAGCTACCTTCCTGGACCTGCGAGCTTATAGCTCCAGTTATAGTGCAGTTTTGAACAGGGAGAGTCGGTGTCTTTACAGTATTTGACAATTGTTTAAACAAACAAAGGGAAATGGCATTTATCAATAATAGCGGTCGTCCTACTTCCCTCTAAACATACATATGTTACTGTTCGTACTTGATCGTCGTACGAGTCGTCTCTTTCAGTAATGACGTTTTCATTTACAGAAAACGTGTTCAAAAATATTTCGCCTGACCATCGGTAACCCCCCTCCCACCCCCTCCACACGTGATGAATCCGTAGTCATCCCAGTCGATACTCGGCAAGTTAAGGTCGCCTCCAACCAGTATTACACGATCTGAGTATTTATGCGCTGTTGACCGTAGACTTTCTTCGAATGACTCTACTACTGTCACAGCAGAATCGGGTGGCCGGTAAAAACATCGAACAATTAACTTGGTTTCACCTACACGGGTTATACGCGACCAGACGACTTCACATGTCACACTCAACTTCAATCTCAATGGAGACAATATTTCTTTTATCAGGTTACTTTCCATTAGGAACATGATGCATTCTGCCACTAAGATGTGATTTATAAATGACAGAGCACAGAAATCTGCCATTCTTTTCTTGCTGGTTTTATTTCGCAAATCTAGATTTTGACTACTGCCTAGCCAATATCAATGCGCTAAGTCACTGTATGTATGCATATCAATTCTTTGTTGTTCGTGCGTCTTCAACTGAAAGAACTGTGACAGACGTCCGAACAACAGGGAACTGACATGTATTGAGACTATGAAATAGTGCATTGATGGCACTAGCCGAAATCTAGATTTGCCAAATAAAACTTGCAAGAAAAGAACGACTGATTACTGTGCTGTATCATTTCTAATTTTTTGTCAACTGCAATGAACACTCCCCCTCATACATTAAGCAAATAGTTGAGGACGTAGGCTACAACTGCCTCTCTGACATAAAGAGGTTAGAAGAGGAGAGGAATCCGTGATGGGCCACATCAAACCGGTCAGAAAACTGAAAACTATAGACTACGAATGACTAGGTGTGTGTGTGCGTGTGTGTGTGTGTGTGTGTGTGTGTGTGTGTGTGTGTGAAAGGGGGGGGGGATTACTGGTGCATTGCTGCTCAGCATCAGCACATCAAGCACCCAAGCACACGACAGGAAGGCAACAAGTATGCGTGGGTGTACATAGCCGGCGAAACTCTGGAGATTAGGGGTGGACCGACTTCCTCCTTTTCCGGCTCCCACCCCACGTGGCGCCGCAGCACCTACTGCCCGCTATCCAACACAGCAGTCGTCGCCGCTTGATCTGGCATCAGCGTTTTTTTTACTATTAAAAACAGTCTTGATCACGATTTATTTATTAAGGTGACCAGTTTCGACCACTACTGTGGTCATCTTCAGACCATTGAGTGATTCTCCAGCAGAAAGAGATTCTTACTCAATGGTCTAAAGATGACCAGAGTATTCGTCGAAACCCATCACCTTAATAAATAAATCGTGATCAAGACTGTTTTTAATAGCAAATATTTGTAACACATTGATCACTGTCACTCCCATAATGTATTCAAAAGTAATCAGCGTTTTTGCTTGCACGCAGCGCAGCTTTGAGACCTGACAGATTGCTGCATAAGGCTGCCTGGATGAGCACCTGTCAATACTACCACTGCTTAAATAGACGCCCCAGCATGAATCTGCGCCTCCCCCCCCCCCCCCCCCCCACTCTGTCTGTCTCACACATCTGGACGCGTAGTGGCCCAGAAAAGGCCGCGTCGCTGCAGTACGTATGTATTTTTATTTGCATGTTTGCGTGCAGGAATAAGCGAAAGAACTACTGTGCGTGACGTAGTGGAGACAATAATAAGTAGCCAATGTATGCGGCTGCCGGTTTGTTCCGCGCGCATTCCTTCTACGTCCGCCAGCAGGCGGGAGAGTGGTGCGGTATTAATGCGGCTGGTTATTCCAAGCATCTCATGGATATTTAAAACGCGCGCGCCGTATTCCTAACGGCGCCGCCATCAAAGGCGCCAATGGGCAATTTAAGTGCAAATGTTCTGCTCTGTGACAGGCCGCACCGGGGGCGTGGGTTTGCTGTCGACGGACCGCAGAAGACCGCCTACGGAAGTACGATTACATCGCCCAGAAAGAGTACGTGCCGATCGAAAGGATGGAAATATAGTCCTCATATGTTAACGATTTGGCACATGATACACGGTGACACATTTTACTCAGCTGTCGCGGCCACGTATAAGAAGATAGAGTCTGAGGACGTTCTGAGTAAATTTCCAAACGGTTCCGAAACTGCTTCAGCCTAAATCAGACTGCCAGCTGCATATACGTGTAATAAAATCAATAGTACCATGCCTCAAAAATTTCACTTAATTCCTCAGATTCAATGGAACCACGTGAGCCAAAACCAATTTGTTATGAACAAGGAACTACTTAATTCGCTAAACGCTGGTAAAAAATTTAAAAACCTAAAAAGAAAGTAATAAAACTTAAAAAGATCCCATAATTCGACCTCAAATGGAAATAAAGATATTGTTTATAACGTCTTTCAAGGATTCCTAGATGACCATTTTTTTTTTGTACAACGATGTCGCTGTGACTCATTTCTGGATCTCGTGCACAAGTTATTCCGTCTAGGTTACGATTTGTGGATTTACATTATTGGGTGTAATCGACACTGACGGTCTATAGACAATATTCTTTGATCACACACTTGAAATAAAGGAAGACTGAAGAGAATCGGTCAATGTGACAGAAGTGCAACTCTTACGCAAATTGCTGCAGATTTCAGTGCAGGGTCATCTATATGGGGTTTCGGAGCCGAAAGCCCACGCGTGTACCCTTGATGATTGTACGACACAAAGCTTCACACATCACCTGGGCCCATCAACAATGATATTGGACTGTTGATTGCTGGAAACATGTTGCCTGGTCGGATGGGTCTCGTTTAAAATTGCATCGAAGGGATGGAAGTTTACTGGTGTGGAGACAACCTCATGAATTTACGGACCCTGCATGTCAACAGGGAACTGTTCAAGCTTGTGGAGGCTCTCTAATGGTGTGGGGCGTCGGCAGTGATATGGGACCTCTGATACGTCTAAATACGACTCTGACTGATGACACGCACGTAAGCATCCTGCCTGACCACCTGCATCCATACACGTCCATTGTGCATTACGACGAACAATGTGACACCCGCACGTCCATTATTGCACCAGGAACATTTAAAATGGTTCAAATGGCTCTGAGCACTATGGGACTTAACATCTGAGGTCATCAGTCCCCTAGAACGTGGAACTACGTAAACCTAACTGATCTAAGGACATTACACACATCCATGCCTGAGGCAGGATTCGAACCTGCGACCGTAGCGGTCGCGCGGTTCCAGACGGTAGCGCCTAGAACCGCTCGGCCACAGCAGCCAGCCAGGAACATTCTTCTGAGTTTAAACATTCCCGCTGGCTACCAAACTCCCCAGACATGAACATCTGAGATGCTCTGCAACCTGCTGTTCAGAATAGATCTCCACGTCTCATTCTCTTGGACAGCACTGCAGGATTCATGGTGTCAGTTGCCTCCAGCACTACTTCAGATATTAGTCGAGTTCATGCCATGCCGTGTTGCGGCAATTCTGCGTGCTCGGGAGGGGGAAAGGGGGGGGGGGTCGTACACAGTAGGCAGGTGAACAAGTTTCTTTGGCGCTTCAGTGTATTTCAGACCTCGTAGCGACAAACAGGTGTGACCTTATCGAAGGTATTAATATAGAGACAGGGATTAGTGATCATGATATAGCGATGAAGTTTACTAAAGTTCATAAATCAGTCAGCACGTCTAGGAGATTATATTTAATCGAAAAATCATATAAGCATTTGCTAGCGTCCTTCTTAGAAAATGAATAAACATCCTTTAGTTTCAATGTGACGAACGTAGAGAAATTATGGGCAAAGTTTAAACGGTTTGTGAATAGCACCACGGAGAAGTATATGCCGAGTAAGTGGATTAATAACAATATTCCGAAAATACTGAGGAAGCAAAGATGGCTGTAGTCTTGTCTCAAAAGAGAACGCGAAATGACGACAGGAAAACGTTAACAGAAATTTTGGTAGCTGTAAAATGAACTATGCTACAAGCACACAACTACCACCGTCAGATTTTAGCAGAAGATACAGAACTTTGAATTTCACATTTAAGAAGCCGTTCACGTGAAGCAACTTACAAACAAACCGTCGTTTGACCATCGCACAGACTTCCGTATGGAGGACATAGTAACATGCATCCCTGGCGTAGAGATGCGACTGAAAGAGTTGAAAGCAAATAATTCGTCAGGTTCAGATCTAATTCGAATTCTGTTCCACAAAGATTACTCTACGGCATTGGCCACTTATTTAGCTTGCATTTATCACGAATGTCCCTCCCAGCGCAGAGTCCGAAGTGACTGGGAAAAGCGAAAGCTTTTATCCACAAATCAGCACGTTTAAGAAAACATGGCTTCTGTGGGAGTCAGCTGATTTTTTTCTCACATGATATCCGGCGATCCATGGATGAAGAGCAAAAGTCAGATTCCATATGCCTAGATTTCTGAAATACGTTTGAGACAGGGCGCCACTGCAGACTGTTAACGAAGGTATGAGAGTACGGGACAGTTTGCCAGATATGTGAATGGCTCAAAGACTTGGTTGTTGTTGTTGTGGTCTTCAGTCCTGAGACTGGTTTAATGCAACTCTCCATGCTACTCTATCCTGTGCAAGCTTCTTCATCTCCAAGCACCTACTGCAACCTACATCCTTCTGAATCTGTTTAGTGTATTCATCTCTTGGTCTCCCTCTACGATTTTTACCCTCCACGCTGCCCTCCAGTACTAAATTGGTGATCCCTTGATGCCTCAGAATGTGTCCGACCAACCGATCCCTTCTTCTAATCAAGTTGTGCCACAAACTCCTCCCCAGTTCTGTTCAATACCTCCTCATTAGTTATGTGATCTATCCATCTAATCTTCAGCATTTTTCTGAAACACCACATTTCGAAAGCTTCTATTCTCTTCTTGTTCAAACTATTCCTCTTCCATGTTCCACTTCCACACATGGCTACACTCCATACAAACACTTTCAGAAACGACTTCCTGACGCTTAAATCTATACTCGATGTTAACAAATTTCTCTTCTTCAGGAACGCTTTCCTTGCCTTTGCCTGTCTACATTTTATATCCTCTCTACTTCGACCATCAGTTATTTTGCTCCCCAAGTAGCAAAACTTCTTTACTACTTTAAGTGTCTCATTTCCTAATCTAATTCCCTCAGCATCACCCGACTTAATTCGACTACATTCCATTATCCTCGTTTTGCTTTTGTTGATGTTCATCTTATATCCTCCTTTCAAGACACTGTCCTTTCCGTTCAACTGCTTTTCCAAGTCCTTTGCTGCCTCTGACAGAATTACAATGTCACCGGTGAACCTCAAAGATTTAATTTCTTCTCCATGTATTTTAATTCCTATTCCGAATTTTTCTTATGTTTCCTTTACTGCTTGCTCAATATACAGATTGAATATCATCGTGGAGAGGTTACAACCCTGTTTCACTCCCTTTCCAACTACTGCTTCTCTTTCATGTCCCTCTACTCTTATAACTGCCATCTGGTTTTTGAACAAATTGTAAATACCCTTTCGCTCCCTGTATTTTACCCCTGCCACCTTCAGAATTTGAAAGAGAGTAATCCAGTGAACGCTGTTAAAAGCTTCCTCTAAGTCCACAAATGCTAGAAACGTAGGTTTCCCCGAAGACTTTGTAAGTAACAGAAAGCAATACGTTGTCCTGAAAGACGAGTGCCCGTTTGAGACAGAGGTATTGGCAGGGTTGGTCCAGGGAAGTGTGATAGGACGGCTGTTATTTTCTCTATAGGTAAACGATCTGACCGAGAATGTGCGCACCAGTCTGGGGCAGTTAGATAACGATGCTGCGGTGTACGAGAAACTTGTCGTTGAGTGGCATGAAGATGTAGAAGAGACGGGAACGCTTGCTCACCAAGGATGTTGAAATATGCAGTCTGTTTCATATCCACGGTAACCTAAATCAAGTCACTGAAGACTCAGTTACACGTAACGCCATTAGTATCAACCCTACAGAAATTTATACATAAACCTTTTCATACCATTTAAGAAAAAAATTAAAATCATTGTATGAAAATTGTTAATAATTCATCACCAAATATACCTTTATAGAAAATCAGAAACAATATGACATTCTATATCCACTTAAAACCTCTCTCTGCACAACTAATGGTATCTTACAGAGGTTGGTTTTCGTACAAGCAGGAATAGGTTCATATCTACAGGCATAGATACGTTCCATTAAGAATATATTCAAAGTATGCAGACCGACAATGGAGCTAATAATGTGTGTGCTTTTTTTTATTAATTACGATGTTTATATGAACTTATCCACGACAACACGTCGCTTGAGGCCTATGTGAAATCTTGTCACCGGGCGTCTGTGTGCAATCTGATACCTAGGTGAACATTCCTCCATTGTTTAATACAACCAATGTTCAATTGTGACACAACGTGGGATTGGAATCACTCTTAACCGGAGCCCATCATGTAGAATTACCAGCTCACTGCTATTTATAGCTTTGTTGGAACAAATTCTGCTACATAGTGGCATTTCTGACATTGGAAATAATGGGTAAATATCACATTATTATATTAGTTCTAGCACAGCCATACGCAGAAGTGACCTGGTAATTGTACACGATGGCCTCCGGTTAATAGTGATTCCAATCCCATATTGTGTACTACAATAAACGTGGCTACAATAAACGTGGGAAGTGTACGTGAAGTCTGTCATACTGTTTCTGATTTTTGTATAAAGAAAAATTTAGTAATGAATTCTTAAGAATTTTTAAAAAATGTTTCTAAATATTTTTTTTGTAAAATGACGTAAAAAGATTTTTGTATAAATTATGATTTACGAATGCTGCAGGTGATTTTACAGGCAGTTTTTAGAACTATATAATACTTCTTTGTCTTATACGTTATGACAATAAGTTATGAAGAGCAAATACACTGAAGCGCCAAAGAAACGGGCATGGGCAAGCCTTTTCAAATACAAAATGGTTCAAATGGCTCTGAGCACTATGGGACTTAACAGCTGTGGTCATCAGTCCCCTAGAACTTAGAACTACTTAAACCTAACTAACCTAAGGACATCACACACATCCATGCCCGAGGCAGGATTCGAACCTGCGACCGTAGCAGTCTCGCGGTTGCGGACTGAGCGCCTAGAACCGCGAGACCACCACGGCCGGCTCAAATACAAAGATATGTAAAAAGGCACAATACGGTGCTGCGGTCGGCAACGCCTATATAAGACAACAAGTGTTTGGTGTAGTTGTTAGATCGATTGCTGCTGCTACAATGGCAGTACGTCAAGATTTAAATCAGTTTGAACGTGGTGTTATACTCGGAGCACGAGCGGTGGGAGACAGCGTCTACGAGGTAGCGATGAAGTAGGGAATTTCGGGTACGACCATTTCACGAGTGTATCGTGAATATCAGGAATACGATAAAACATCAAATCTCCGACATCACTGCGGCCGGCAAGAGATCCTGCAAGAACGGGGCCTATGACGACTGGAGAGAGTCGTGCAACGTTACAGAAGTGTAACCCTCCGCAAATTGCTGCAGATTTACATGCTGGGCCATCAACAAGTTGTCAGCGTGTGAACCATTCAACGAAACATCATCGATATAGGCTTTCGCTGCCGAAAGCCCACACGTGTACCCTTGATAACTGCGCGACACAAAACTTTACGCGTCGTCTGGGCCCGCGAACACCGACATTGGGCTGTTGATGACTGGAAACATGTTGCCTGGTCGGGCGAGTCTCGTTTAAATTGTATCGAGCTGATGATGGACGTGTACTGGTACGCAGACAACCTCATTAAACCATGCACCCTGCATGTCATCCAGGGACTGTTGAAGTTGGTGGAGGCTCTGTGGCTGGGTGGGGCGTGTGCAGTTGGAGTAATATGAGAGCCTGAGATGCCTAGATACGAATCCGACAGGTGAGACGTACGTAAGCATGCCGTCGGATCACGTGCATCCACTCATGTCCATTGTGGATCCCGACGGACCTGTGCAATTGCAGTAGGACAATGCGACACCCCACACGTCCAGAACTGCTACAGAGTGCCTCCAGGGACACTCTTCTGAGTTTAAACACTTCCGATGTCCACCAAACTCCCCAGACATGAACATTATTGAGCATATCTGGGATGCCTTGCAACGCGCTGTTCAGAAGAGATCTCTCCCTCCTCGTTCTCTTACAGATTTTTGGACAGACCTGCAGGATTAATGGTGGCAGTTCCCTCCAACACTATTTGAGGCATTATTCGAGTGCATGCCACGTTGTATTGCAGCATTTCTAAGTGCTCGCGTGGCCCTACACGCTATTACGGAGGTGCACCAATTTTTTTGGCTCTTTAGTGTTTAGGGAATAGTAGATTCTTGCCATAACTTAATGTGAGATGATAATATACACTCCTGGAAATGGAAAAAAGAACACATTGACACCGGTGTGTCAGACCCACCATACTTGCTCCGGACACTGCGAGAGGGCTGTACAAGCAATGATCACACGCACGGCACAGCGGACACACCAGGAACCGCGGTGTTGGCCGTCGAATGGCGCTAGCTGCGCAGCATTTGTGCACCGCCGCCGTCAGTGTCAGCCAGTTTGCCGTGGCATACGGAGCTCCATCGCAGTCTTTAACACTGGTAGCATGCCGCGACAGCGTGGACGTGAACCGTATGTGCAGTTGACGGACTTTGAGCGAGGGCGTATAGTGGGCATGCGGGAGGCCGGGTGGACGTACCGCCGAATTGCTCAACACGTGGGGCGTGAGGTCTCCACAGTACATCGATGATGTCGCCAGTGGTCGGCGGAAGGTGCACGTGCCCGTCGACCTGGGACCGGACCGCAGCGACGCACGGATGCACGCCAAGACCGTAGGATCCTACGCAGTGCCGCAGGGGACCGCACCGCCACTTCCCAGCAAATTAGGGACACTGTTGCTCCTGGGGTATCGGCGAGGACCATTCGCAACCGTCTCCATGAATCTGGGCTACGGTCCCGCACACCGTTAGGCCGTCTTCCGCTCACGCCTCAACATCGTGCAGCCCGCCTCCAGTGGTGTCGCGACAGGCGTGAATGGAGGGACGAATGGAGACGTGTCGTCTTCAGCGATGAGAGTCGCTTCTGCCTTGGTGCCAATGATGGTCGTATGCGTGTTTGGCGCCGTGCAGGTGAACGCCACAATCAGGACTGCATACGACAGAGGCACACAGGGTCAACACCCGGCATCATGGTGTGGGGAGCGATCTCCTACACTGGCCGTACACCACTGGTGATCGTCGAGGGGACACTGAATAGTGCACGGTACATCCAAACCGTCATCGAACCCATCGTTCTACCATTCCTAGACCGGCAAGGTAACTTGCTGTTCCAATAGGACAATGCACGTCCGCATGTATCCCGTGCCACCCAACGTGCTCTAGAAGGTGTAAGTCAACTACCCTGGCCAGCAAGATCTCCGGATCTGTCCCCCATTGAGCATGTTTGGGACGGGATGAAGCGTCGTCTCACGCGGTCTGCACGTCCAGCACGAACGCTGGTCCAACTGAGGCGCCAGGTGGAAATGGCATGGCAAGCCGTTCCACAGGACTACATCTAGCATCTCTACGATCGTCTCCATGGGAGAATAGCAGCCTGCATTGCTGCGAAAGGTGGATATACACTGTACTAGTGCCGACATTGTGCATGCTCTGTTGCCTGCGTCTATGTGCCTGTGGTTCTGTCAGTGTGATCATGTGATGTATCTGACCCCAGGAATGTGTCAATAAAGTTTCCCCTTCCTGGGACAATGAATTCACGGTGTTCTTATTTCAATTTCCAGGAGTGTAGATTCGTTCTATCACTGCGTCACCTAATGTATATACGTAACGTAATGTATATACTTATGAACGTAAGGATTAGACGTAAAAACGTTGCCGCTACAATCTATCAGTTGTAAAGTGTTGATGAGTGTAAGCACTTGTAATTTGAGCAATAACATATGTTTGTACACAGCTTTTATTTTAAAACTGGTGACTAAATCAAGAAAGCTGATGAGGCAATTCCAGTGTGATGATGCGGCATCTGTGTCTTTTCAGATCCGCCATTCGGAAACGCCTTCGGAGGTCTGAACTATCTCTTTTCCGCCTTCTGGTTTCTGCGGCGCGTAACGCGACACTGCAACTCGCGAACGCTTTCTGCGTGACGTCACCGCGGTGTCTGCTTTCTCGTATCCTCTTGTATCCCGAGAGCGGCTTAGAGGCAGTCTACCTCTCACACATCGCGCAATCTTAAAAAGAAACAAAGTTTAGTATTTCCTCACATGGGCTGTTCGAGAGGGGGTGTGTGCAGACTGGATTATGTTGGAAATGGTTTGATGCTGGCCACTGTGAATTCCTCTCCTCTGTCAACCACTTCACCTTAGAGTAGCACTTGCACTCAAACTCTTCACTTATAGCCTGACAAAAACAGAAAGGCACCCAAACGACACCGTCGTATGTCATTGTAACTTTGTACACGTTCATTATAGTTACAATTTTCCGTGACGCGTAGAGTGACCACCAGCGTGCGTTACTATTGTTGGTGTTTAGTGTTCTGCCCAGGCATGGTATGTTATACTGGGTGTTTCCGTAAGAGCGTTCAAAAATTCAACAATACATAGAGGATGCTCCACTGAACTATTTGAGGTAGGGAACCTGGGGTCGGAGATGCCAGCTAAGGAGGTAATAGGGATAAAATCACATTACCGTATACTTCTTTATTTACATTAGTTTCTGTTAACTGCAAATACTATCACTGACACAGTGAAAGTACCGTTAGTCTTGAATCTTACAAAATGTGCTGAAAATACGGGCATCAACCTCAATGCAAGCTTGGCACCAACGAACAAGATTCTGACCCACCCTGAAAAACATCCCTGGTGTGTTTAGAATCACATCACTGGGAGCTCCAATTCTGGCGACAATCTCCGTATGCACTCGGGTCTCATACATGAGCCGTGGTAAAAATTGCTGTTTTGAAGAGCGCGCCGCAGCGCGTAGTGTGAAGCAGTCGCCCTCCGTTTCTGGCGCATTTGTTAGGCAGTTAGTGTCTGTCTGTCGTTCGGATCAACCTTTAAAGCCGGCAAAATGAGAGCCCGGTCGGGGCTTAGTTCCTGCATCTGAGTCTGCGCGTTAGGCCGCCTGTCTGCTCGAGTTTGCTCAAGCAATGGTCATTGGTCATTGGATCGATCGGTTGGTCGGTCGCGCACTGAGACAAGATGACTTGTTCGTCTTGAGCGTCGGAGCATGTGAGGTCGCTGTTGTGTCTAGACAAGACAGCCTAGACACAACGAGAGGAAGCCGAAAGGCACGCGCTAAGCTAAAGCAGGTCTGAAACAGGATACGTAATGAATGCTATAAAGAAAGGTACGTAGCTTCTGGAATATCTAACTTTAATCCATCCTTTGGTACATCTGGAGATTGTGGCGATACAAGTGAGACTCTTTAGATACATGCAATGTTACTAATGGTGCCTTGCTAGGTCGTAGCCATTGACTTAGCTGAAGGCTATTCTAACTATCTGCTCGGCAAAGGAGCGAGGCTTCGTCAGTGTAGTCGCTAGCTACGTCGTCCGTACAACTGGGACGAGTGCTATTCCGTATCTAGAGACCTGCCTTGTGGTGGCGCTCGGTCTGCGATCACACAGTGGCGACACGCGGGTCCGACATGCACTAATGGACCGCGGCCGATTTAAAACTACCACCTAGCAAGGGTGGTGTCTGGCGGTGACACCACAGTCGCCACGTGAGTCCAGTGGACTGTGGCGTATAGCGAGGCGTAGTGGCTTCGCGGTCGACACGAGAGCAACAGGAGTCAACCCATGACATCGCTTTTGCCGGTGCGAGCTGCGTCACCGAGAGACGGGAAATCGGCGCGCCTTCCTGCGTCCGTTGAAGCGGCTGGCAGCGGACGGTTCGGGAGAGCGATTTGGGGGTGCTGCGCCAGGTATTCTCGAGAAATCGCAGTTTATTAGAAGTTAAGTGACTGGTGATATGTTGTTTTATTTACTCTTGTTAAATTCTTCTTGTTTTCTTGGTGAGGTCACCAGCCGTTTTGCTTTGCTGTCGTCCCACCATTCTTCTCCGTTTGCCCACCCGCGGGAAGGTGATTGTTTATAAATTGGGTGGTCCGTTTCTCCCTTGTGGAGTAGGGACGGGTTAGAGCAACATGCGGTTCGGGTTGTTCGGTAATCTGCCTATCAATCTATCGTACCTTAGTAGCTGCCTCTGTCATGTTTGTCGGATTTGGTTTTTAACGAACTTATTGCTCGGTGTGTAACGGCCTAATACCTGAAATATGTTTTGATCTTTGGAAACTTTGATATTATTGCCTATGCTCTTGAGAGACTGTAGAGCATCTTAACTATTGTTTGGCCAACCTTGTAGAATTTTACATAAGATTGCCTTTCGTGGGCTTTTATTTAAATGATAATTTTAGCATATAAATTTGCCACTCTTTCACCATAAGACTTTTCTTAGAAGTTAAAATAAAGCTGCACCTTCGATGGCAAGGTTAATATTTTAATTGCTAGTGTTTTGCACCACTTTCATCCCTCCTATGGGGGGTGCATAGTTTGTGTGCTTGTGTAAATGGTTAAAACTCTTATTTTAAAGTTATCTGCTGTGTGTTGCAAATTTGCACCAGTGTAGTCTTTCAGAGGTTGTTGTGAGTGGTCGTAACTACGGCCGTGTCAAAAGGGAGCTGCAAGGTTTTCTGCCCGAAAGCTCATACAGTCAAAACTTGTTTCTTTCTCCCTCTGAATAAATTGTACCTGTGATATTTAGAGGGTACTTTCTGAGTATAATTTTAAATCTCTTTAAAAAAATGCTTTTAGGCACTATTAAAGTGAATACTCCCTGGCAAATACTTCCATGCTTACATAGTGTGATTAAATGTGTTAATGTTCTTGATGAATCGCTAGTAAATAAAATAAATTCTTAAGATTATTCTTTGAAAGTAAATCACGGTTCATTACTGGTAGCAGAGCGTGGTTAGCGTTCTTGCTACTACTCTTTGAGTAACTTATGGAATTGTAGTTGTACTTATTCTATAATTTTGTAATATTTCGCTTTGGCAAAGTGACTGTTTAGCTGCATGTTTCAGGTTGTCATAGGGGTCAGAGAATGTCCAGGATTAGGCCTGTTGCGCAGAAGTCAACTCTTATGAGTTGAGTATTCGTACTATAAACAAACAAGGCACGGTTCCTGTGGTGCTTGCGGACTTAAAAGATGCCTTGCTCAATCCGGTCAAAATTTCACCGGAAGTTATTGGTTCCTTTCCGACAGCCATGGCAGCGGCGGCAGGGAGGTCGGTGAGTTCCAACGCCATTTAGACTGGTTTTGTGTTGCTCAATCGAGTCGCAAGCAGTTAGCTAAACTACGCGCACGTTTGGTGCACGTGTTTAACCGGGTCTCTGATCTAGAAGAAGTTGTTGTAAACGAGGTTGATCGTAAGGAAGTGGTTGAGTTGCAGCGAAAGGAGGCTGCGTTTCAGATTATTTTAACTGGGTTAGAGTCTAGCTCCGAAGAATCTAGTGGGCAGTTCAAAGTCGATCCGGCACGAACAGGAAGCGAACTAAATAACCCAAACCGTGGAATTGAACCTAACTCGGAGTTTTTCGCAAAGCTACCTAACCCGATTGCACTTTTGTTAAAGGATGTAGGAGAATTAAGTGTATAATCGTTAACGAAGATACAGGAAATTCTGTGGTTCCTGGTTTATTTTGAGCAGCATTCCTTTGCTCTTCGAATATCGCACTTCACCCAGTTAGCTCTGCTGTACCCGTTAGCAAAGGGTAAGTGTAACGAATTAATTTCTAGAGCTCTTTCGGAGGGGTTCTCGTTACGACAACTTAGACCACTAATAATCACTGAGAGACTCACAGAGGGTTTCAGGAAAGGTGCAGGCCGCTAGTGGAGATTTGTCAGTGTATGTGGAAAGGGTAAGGGTGGCTTCGCAGACCTTGCTAAGTGGTTTGTCAGAAGAACAATTAATTGCACTAGTTCTGGAAGGCATGGCGGCTGGTGATAAAATAATTTATTTTTTTTCAAGTCACCCCTAAAGACCTGGGAAGAACTCTGTTGTTGCTTCTGCGCTAAAGTTAAGCGAGGACTCTAGGAATGTTAGTGTGTTGGGACAAGCGAAGGAAAATTTTGAAGTGGAGAGAGATCGTCCAAGTAGTAATTATCAGGGCGTACACAGGAAATGTTTTCGATGTGGGGCTAGTACGCATTTGGTTAGGTTTTGTCCGGTTTTACGTGGAGCAAGAAGTACTAAGTGCCATAAGGGCAGGCGGCACGTTTCCAGGAGTAACTTACTGTTTAGTGAGGGGGGGGGGGGGGGCTGTAGTGGCTGATTCCCGGTTACGTCGACCTGATGGTCGTCTGAATCAGGAACCCCTCTGCGCCTTATTGGATACGGGTAGCACTTATTCCTTGCTTAATGAGGCTTGGTTTATGGAATTTGGCAATCTTTCCAGGCTCAAACCTGAAAAGATCCCGCTTCGGATACGACGTATGGCCAATGGTCAGGTGTTGCCTCTGGCGGGGTGGGTTAAGGATAGCGTCTCGGTAGGACGGTTCTCCTGGCCAATGACCTTTACTGTCGTTGCTAACCTGAAGGTAAATATGGTGCTGGATTGTGATTTCATTTCTAAAACTCAACTTGTTCTGGATTATTCAGGGGCTAAGTTTTTTCAAATTTGCGCCAAGTAAGAAGTTCGGATTTTCTGAATGTCGAGCGGCGGTGTCATCCATGTCTTCTTCCTTGTCGGTCACTACTATCGATAATGTCAATCTTGATAATCTTTCCCTGAGTCCTGTTCAACAGGTGTATCAGTTACTGTAGGCATTTCCTGGATTATTTTGCGATAAACTTGGAGTAACGAATAAATTAGAATGTCATATTCGTTAGACTGACAATATTCCGGTTAGGCAGTCCCCATATCGTCTCTCACCACCTAAGATGAAAGTATTTCGGGAGAAGGTACAGAAGATGTTAAATCAAGGGGTTATCTGTCCGTCGACTTCTCCGTATGCCTCTCCGGTATTCTTGGTACCGAAGGATCAGGGTAGCGATTTCAGGGCGGTGGTAGATTACCGTCGTTTGAATGAGAAGGTGGTGTTGGAATCAGTTCCGTTGCCTGATCTACACAATTCCTTTACTTGGCTTTCAGGCGCGTCTTGGTTCAACGTTGTTGACTTAAATTAAGCTTATCACATTCCGTTGACCGAGGAGTGTAAACATGTTGCAGCGTTTTGCACCAATTGGAACCTATTCGAATTTAACCGGGTCCCATTTGGGCTGGCTACCGGAGCTGCTGTGTTGACTCGTTTATTAGATAGTATACTGGGTGAATTTAAATTGCGTTTTGTTTGTAACTGTTTGGATGACTTTGTGATATATAGTAAATCGTTTGAAGAGCGTTTGAGTTATTTATATCAAGTGTTTACTAAGCTTCAGCAGGCTGATTTAACCGTTAAACTCTCGAAGGTTACACTTGCGAGGCCACAGATTTCCTTTCTAGGCCATATTGTTTCAGGCGATGAGGTTCGGATCGATCAAGAGCGCTCTAAAGCCTTACGCGCACACCCACCTCCTTCTGACAAGCGGGGAGTCGCTAAGTTTATTCGAATGGCAAATTATTTCAGGAGGTTCGTTCCGAATTGGGCGGCCTTAGCTGCCCCTTTGAATCAGCTTTGTAGAAAAGGAGTCAAATTTACTTCGGGTCCCATCCAGCAGGCGGCCTTCGAACAGATCAAAACCGCCCTCGCTAATCCACCTGCCGAATTTTGATAAGCCTTTTGTAGTTCAGACGGACCCGTCGAGTGTGGGTGTGTCAGCCGTCTTACTACAAGAATGGCAAGGTCAGCGGCAACCTTTGGCCTGTGCCTCGCGCCGTTTGAATGATGCTGAGGCAAAATACTTTACGAATGTGAGGCCTTCGCGGTCCTATTTGCATTAGAAAAATTCCGGTTTTACCTTGAGCACAAACCGTTTTTGCTGGATAACCAAGCCTTAAGTTGGGTTTTGGCTAGGCCACACAAGACCGGTCGAATCACCCGTTGGGCCGTAAGAATCTCAGCCTTTAAATTTAGTGCTAAGCGTATCAGACGTTCTGAACATGTGGTGGCTGATGCTCTCAGCCGTATGTTTGACCTACCATCTGATGGTTCGGAGGAGCAGCATCAGGGTCCACTTCACGGTCAACTTTTGGTTATGAGGGAGGTACCTCAGTTGTTTAGTAATCTTGAAGAAAACCAGGAACAGGATGAGGAATTGTGTCCCATCAAGCAGCGGATTAGATCAGGTGAGGTTATTGGAAATTACAGCCTGAGGAAAGGTATCCTATACAAAGCAGTGGGCCGAGAGCACTACCCTCCAATTTGCCTGCCACGAACATTAATCCACCCAATATTTCTGTATTTTCATTACTCTTCGGTAAGAGGTCATTTGGGGACATATAAAACTGTGCACAAAATTAAGCAGTATGTGACTTGGGGTCTCATATGGAGCGCAACATTAAGAAGTTAGTAGCCGGTTGTCATCTTTGTCGGGCCGCGAAACCTAGTAATGCCCTACAGCAAGGTCTGTTGTCTTCGGAACGTGAAAATTATCATTCCCCCTCCAGCCCCCCCCCCCCCCCCCGGTCACCAACCGTCGCCGCCCCAATGACATAATTTTGTTTCTTGTTGGTGTGGTGTGCCGACCACGGAACACTTAATGCCGGACAGCTCCAAAAAAATCGACCTTCCGCTGCACATTAATTCTGCATAATTGTGTCGATTTAGCGTCACACGCAAGTATAGAGCGGCATGCTACTATGCTACTTCTCACTTAGTGGCCGCGTGGAGTAGCCGCGAGATCAAGGGCACCTTGCACGGTTCGCGCGGCTACCCTCGTTGGAGTTTCGACTCCTCCCTCTGGCATGCGTGTGTGTGTGTGTGTGTGTGTTGTCCTTCAGCGTAATTTAGTTTAAGTTAGATTAAGTAGTGTGTAGGCCCAGAGACCGATGACCTCAACAGTTTGGTTCCATAGGAATTTACCAGAAATTTCCAATCGTTGTTTTCTTGCAGAAAATGAAGTGTGCGTGTAAATAAACAGCACAGTACGTGTAAATTTCTACGCATTTTAGTTGTAAATAAGATGGAAAACAGTAACTGAAACATGGAACTTCGCAAAAGAAGGCAGGATTCGATGTGGACGGGGCCTTACTCAGGTGTTGATTGCTCAGTAAAAAAAAAACACACCCTTTATATGGAACCAATTGCAAACAAGGTGACAATAAGGATCAGTTATCAAATTTGACTGTTAAGATACAATGTCTAATAAAAAATTCTTAGTCAAGTTGC
The DNA here is from genome assembly GCF_023864345.2 of Schistocerca serialis cubense. Classification (NCBI taxonomy): domain Eukaryota; kingdom Metazoa; phylum Arthropoda; class Insecta; order Orthoptera; family Acrididae; genus Schistocerca; species Schistocerca serialis. The sequence continues at coordinate 154,157,530 of NC_064647.1, read as the reverse complement.
ACTCACAGCTGAAGGCCTTATTAACAGGAAATTCAAATTACTAAATTACTTGTCGGCTGGAGGCCCCACCGGTAATATCTGAAAATTAATTTTTTTTTTTTTTTTTTTTAAATATCATCACAATCTGATCAACCAAGAGAGAAGTGGGCCTCAGACAGTGCTCCAAGGATCAGCCTGGGAAAGTCGCTCAACTTCGTAAACGATGAGACAGGCAGCCAAGAGTTGTATTGACATAACCGGAAGGCAACTCAAATTAGTGACAGTTTAAACGCAGACCAACACTCTTGCAAAATCTACCTAACATCTAACATATGATAACCAATACAACGATGGAATAACCAAGGCCAGGCGGTATTAGCGGACAGTACTACGTCTCGAGAGTCCGGTATTAGGAACATCCAGAAGCAGAAAGAACCACTACTACCAAAGCAGTCCAGAAGAAACAAAATAAGCGAACCACAATCAAGGAGGCTGTCCAACTACACGCATTACCGGACAGCAGCGGTAAGGCTAGGAAAGCTACACTGCCGCGAAAATACGCTAACCTTCAGAGCAGGTAACTGCGGCCACTAGGCGGAAAAATATCGCTGGTTGAACTTCACCAATAAACACAAGGAACTCAATGATTAATAATAAGAAACGGAGGACGGCTAACTAATTTCGCGAACTCCAAACACTCCACTCGTTGCTCTTCGTCTCGGCGACCCTGCAAGCACCAACGCACCAACAAACGTCGTGATCTGAAAATAGTGGAGGTTTCACTACTGGTTAGTGTTCCCTCAGATCAAACATGCTGGTTCCGGTGGACAGCGAGATTGCGCCTCTGGCAACTACAGCCCCACGATCTGGCAGTGCCTGTATGCCGCCAGTGGGTCCGGCATGTACTCGCGCTGCCGGACCTCACTGCTGCTCCGCCCCAACCGAACTCCTCGACACACTCCGACCCAGAAACACTTGACCAGCTAGACATCGATAACCGCTGCTGCTGCCACTCGCGGACAGACAACGCTAGCAAACGTAGTGGCGCCAGTAAACACAAGAAGAAAACGAGACGCCATGATTTCTATTACACAGTGCCAACCTACCAACGGCGCCAACGCGAGACGCAACACGGCTCAGTAATACTAGACAAAGTTTTACACAAATTTATTTCCATATCTCGTTAAGCTGACTTCTCCGACCCCTCAAATTGTTCAGTGGAGCATTCGCTATCTCCTGTAACATTTATGCACGCTCTTACGCAGGCACCCTGTATAAGGGGAGCGATCAGCGTCAGTTCTACATCTACATCCACACTCCGCAAGCCACCTGACGGTGTGTGACGGAGGGTACTTTGAGTACCTCTATCGGTTCTCCCTTGTATTCCAGTCTTGTATTTTTCGTGGAAACAAAGATTGCCAGTATGCCTCTGTGTGGGCTCTAATCTATCTGATTTTATCCTCATGGTCTCTTAGTGAGATTTACGTACAAGGGAGCAATATACTGCTTGATTCCTCGGTGAAGGTATGTTCTCGAAACTTCAACAAAAGCCCGTACCGAACAGCTGAGCGTCTCTCTTGCGGAGTCTTCCACTGGAATTTATCTATCATCTCCGTAACGTGTTCGCGATTACTAAATGATCTTGTAACGAAGCGAGCTGCTCTTCATTGGATCTTCTCTCTCTCTTGTATCAACCCTATTAGGTACGGATCCCACACCGGTGAGCAGTATTCAAGCAGTGGGTGAACACGTGTGCTGCAACCTATTTCCTTTGTTTTCGGACTACATTTCCTTAGGATTTTTCCAATGAATATCAGTCTGGAATCTGCTTTACCGACAATTAATTTTATATGGTCATTACATTTCAAATCACTCCTAATGCCTACTCCCAGATAATTTATGGAATTAACTGTTACCAGTTGCTGACTTGATATATTGTAGCTAAATGATAAAGGATCATTCTTTTTATGTATTTGCAGCATATTACATTTGTCTACATTGAGATTCAATTGCCATTCCCTGCACCATGCGTCAATTCGTTGCAGATCCTCCTGCATTTCAGTACGTTTTTCCACTGTTACAACCTCTCGATATATTACTGCATCACCCTGAAAAAGCCTCAGTGAACTTCCGATTTTATCCACAAGGTCATTTACATATATTGTGAACAGCAACGGTCCTACGACACTCCCCTGCGGCACACCTGAAATCACTGACTTCGAACGACTTCTGTCCATTGAGAATGAAATGCTGCGTTCTGTTACCTATGAACTCTTCAATCCAATCACACAATTGGTCTTGATAGTCCATATACTCTTACTTCGTTCATTAAACGACTGTGGAGAACTGTATCAAACGCGTTGCGGAAGCAAAGAAAGACGGCATCTACCTGGGAACCCGTGTGTATGACCCTCTGTGTCTCATGGACGAATAGCGCGAGCTGGGTTTCACACGATCGTCTTTTTCGAAACCCATGCTGATTCCTACAGAGTAGGTTTATAGTCTCCAGAAAAGTCATTATACTTGAACATAATGTGTTCCAAAATTCTACAACTGATCGACGTTAGAGATATAGGTCTATAGTTCTGCACATCTGTTCGATGTCCCTTCTTGAAAACGGGGATGACCTGTGCCCTTTTCCAATCTTTTGGATCACTACGCTCTTCTAGAGACTTACGGTACACCGCTTCAAGATGGGGGGCAAGTTCCTTCACGTACTCTGTTTAAAATATGTGGTGTGCGTACTGTAAGACCTTCGGTACACACACCATCAGATTATTTGACTTGTCGCTCTAACGAAGTACGTGAGTGTCAGCAATATGTCTCGTGGTCTTATCGTGGCGTGTTTATTTTCTGCCGTTAGGTCAGACGATGCCACTTGCACGCTTAGAGTAGCAGATTGACGAGTACCAACGTTAAACAGAGCTTGATTAATTTTCACACACATTTAATACAATAATAAAAAGCATAGACATAACATAACTTGATTCTGGATGCTGTTTACAATTGACAATATGAAGTTCCTGTTGTCTTGGTACGTTAATCTTATTCTCACATATCTCTGATACTTGACGAAGTGTCTATACATTTGTCTTCATGCCTATGTACAGGAATATGGTAATCGTATTAGGCGCAGGCTGAAACTTGACTATAGATTGGTGCAGACTAATGCAAACTGACTGATCGGAGGTCTGTACACTCGTTATAATGCCTCGCGCGTTCAGGTGTCACTGCGCGAGTGTGATCCGCGAGGAGAAAAGGTTCTTCGTCATCAGCAAACTCATTGGTTGCGTTACATATTAATACGTGGATCGGCGGAAGCAGAATTTGGTCCGTCTCTAAGGCAGCGCCATCTCGTAGTGCGGAGATGGACGAGCGCTTCGCCTGCGCTGTTGTGCTTAGCGGGGTGCGCTCTAGTGGGAAAGTTGTGTACGCGCTGTATATGCGGAACTATGTACACAACAAAATAGAACTGTTGTTGAGCGATTACCGCCAGGGACACGAAGACCCGGTGTACTCGGCTGAGACAGCACCTACACAGGCCGAAAGGGCCCTGTTTAGCGGTATTCATTTGCTCTCTGGTCGAACCGTGCGATTTACAGATTTACAGATTTGAGAGGCATTCGAATGCAACTGTGGTCCAATTGTATGACTGCAAGGGAATGTGAGGGCAGGCATACTCGTCACCAAGGTTCGAGTCGACCACCTCTGAACACCAGATGGGAAGATCGCCTTATTGTGCCGTATTGGACCTCCACATCTGCACCTGACATCCCAGAACAAGTAATCAGCTCCTTGCAACAAATTGTATGATCCCACACACAATTGGTCGGAGCCTAGCAGGATGTTACTGTCCCTTGTATAGCCTGCAGTGAACACATTCTTCCAATGCTTTGGAAAGGCGTAGCTGTGTTACTCCTGGCGTCATAACACGGCAGGCCATCGGACATGACTTTAAGACAGAGCTTATAGTGACTGAGGAAAAGTCTGGCAGCACAATGGTACGTCCCCGACTTCTTGCGTCCTAATTTGTTTTATGAGAGATTGTCTTGGTATCATTTTCAAGAGGACAGTAGCCGTCCTCACATCTTATAAGTTGAGAGGATTCCTTTGAACCGTGTGTATTATGCTGGGGTACGCCCATGACCAACAAAATCCTCAGATCGGCCCCCAGTAGTAGATATGTGGAGCTAAAAGGAGCGTTTGTTCAATTTCCGAAAACCCGGATATCAAGGACCATTTACAACAGTTGAGAGCCATCTTGCCGCATGTGAGGATACAACTGTCTTACACCATAATTCCCAACCGAATCAGTGTATGCATCCTGACCACAGGGGGCACAGTATCAGGTAAGTGAGCTCATACTGCTAATGTGTGGGTAATTTTGTCTCCATCTTCTATTCAGTGAAATAATATCACATAGCCTCTCAGCCCGATCTCGTCTTCTGGGTGCTTTGCATTTTGCGAGAGACAGTGTATTTGTTCGATGTATACCAATCTATGTTAACAGTGGTTACTTGAACAGTTTGAAGTCGGTGTGTGGCTAGCTGTGACAAAAACTAAATTCAATATTACTTTTGGGTGAGTGATCACGCCAATCACAACACGTTGTGCTTTTGATTTAGGTATCAAAGCGCATAAATTAAACGACTGAAAAGAAATCATCAGTGCAACCACATGACTGTCACATTGAAAAGCAATTAAGAGAAGGGGCGTCGTTATAATAATCCGTATCTGATAGTATGTGACTATTCCTTTTGCGGAAAATGAAGTCATAGTTTACTGACGTCTCTTAGAAGTCCGTAATTGTCACTGAAACCATTGCTTCCTTCGGTATATTGAAAATAAATCACTTCATTCCTCAGCAAAGACCATAAGACACTCGCGATAATATGTTTTGCGCTGTAGTAATGCTTATGAGCTTGGAAATGGGAGAAATTATCTGCTGAGAGAAAGTGTATAAGTTTTCACTAAAACATTTATTTCCCGTGAGACTGGCATTATCATGCAAAAAAGAACATCGGTTGCTGGTGCCTGATTTATTCGTGAAATAACATTTGGGCAAAATCACAACAGGTACCAAAAAGGTTTATATTTGTTGAATAATAGCCAGCCGCTGTGGCCAAGCGGCTCTAGACGCTTCAGTCTGGAACCGCGCTGCTGCTACGGTCGCAGGTTCGAATCCTGCCTCGGGCATGGATATGTGTGATGTCCTTAGGTTAGTTAGGTTTAAGTAGTTCTAAGTCCAGGAGACAGATGTTAAGTCTCATAGTGCTCAGAGCCATTTGAACCATTTTTGTTGAATAATACATGAAATTCAAGGAATGGAAAAGATGAATTATCTCACTTATTACTGGATTCAGACAGAAAAATTAGACCATCACTTTAGACACACAATAATTAAGGGAAATAGGAGCTCGTACCGACTGACCTCATGCCAACAATAAATAAAACAAGCCCTAACACGGTAAGTAATCAGTTACCTGAAAATACTCAGAGGCATAAACGAAAAATTAATTAAGAAAGGTAGAAGGCAAGCGAATGGCATAAAGCGATGAAGATTGAGTAAGTAACAAACACACATTCGAAAAAGATTGAGAGAAATGCAGCAGCGCCGGTGAAATAATGAAAAGGAACGGCTGAGAAGTCAACATGTTTGTAGTAATATGTGGATCGATTTGTAGAAACACAGAATTTATGAAATTAATTTCACACACAAATGCAGGTTGTGCAATGTAACGAAATTTTAAGGCTATAAGCATGAAAAGACGTATCGGAAGACAAATTGAACGAAATACGAACTAGTGAGACCAGGACACAGGAAGAGGACAGAGGATATATCGAAAACTCAAATAATTATTGAACTACGACAAGAAAAAGAATCACAACAAAACACACAAAGACATAATAACATACCCACTTACACCAGAGGAAACATTTTAACGTAAACTAAACATCTCTAAGTAAGTCACGCTTCCAAATCTCAAAATTCCAGTGGGACAAAGCAAGTCCTTGAATAAGTCAATAAATCATGAAAATCCTCCCATTTCCGATTCTAAATACACTGACGTGATGGGCTGGCGATATGCACATATACGTATGGCGGTAGTATACACAAAGTACAGAAGGCAGAAGGCGGAGCTATGCATGATTCATGTGAAAAGGTTTCCCACGCACGACAGGAGTTAACAGACTTTGAATGCGGAAAGGTAGTTGGAGCTACACTCGTGAGACAATCCACGTCGGAAATCGTTAGGGAATTCAATATACCGAAAACAACAGTGAAGTGTTCCGATAATACCAAATTTAAAGTACAGGGTGATTCAAAAAGAATACCACAACTTTAGGAATTTAAAACTCTGCAACGACAAAAGGCAGAGCTAAGCACTATCTGTCGGCGAATTAAGGGAGCTATAAAGTTTCATTTAGTTGTACATTTGTTCGCTTGAGGCGCTGTTGACTAGGCGTCAGCGTGAGTTGATGCTAAGATGGCGACCGCTCAACAGAAAGCTTTTGTGTTATTGAGTACGGCAGAAGTGAATCGACGACAGTTGTTCAGCGTGCATTTCGAACGAAGTGTGGTGTTAAACCTCCTGACAGGTGGTGTATTAAACGTTGGTATAAACAGTTTACAGAGAATGGGTGTTTGTGCAAAGGGAAAAGTTCTGGACGGCCGAGAACGAGTGATGAAAATGTAGCACGCATCCAGCAAGCATTTGTTCGCAGCCCAGGAAAATCGACTCGCAGAGTTAGCAGAGAGCTGCAAATTCCACTATCAACCACACTGGCACTTATCTGTCCGTAACTACCTGAACGTCAACTACCCGAGGCGATGGATCGGCCGCCAGGCAGCCCGTGACAGAGCACTTCATCACTGGCCTCCAAGAAGCCTTGATCTTACCCCCTGCGATTTTTTCTTATGGGGGTATGTTAAGGATATGGTGTTTCGGCCACCTCTCCCAGCCACCATTGATGATTTGAGACGAGAAATAACAGCAGCTATCCAAACTGTTACGCCTGATATGCTACAGAGAGTGTGGAACGAGTTGGAGTATCGAGTTGATATTGCTCGAGTGTCTGGAGGGGGCCATATTAAACATCTCTGAACTTGTTTTTGAGTGAAAAAAAATTTTTTAAATACTCCTTGTAATGATGTATAACAGAAGGTTATATTATGTTTCTTTCATTAAATACACATTTTTAAAGTTGTTGTATTCTTTTTGAATCACCCTGTATTACGTCTCACCATGATCAAGGCTGCTATCAATGGCCTTCACTTATCGACCGAGAGCAGCGGCGGTTGCGTAGGGTTGTCAGAGCTAACAGACAACACTTCGTGCGTTAACCGCAAAAAATGAATTTCCGATAGGACAGTGCGGCGAAATCTGGCGTCAACGGGCTGTGGCAGCAGACGACCGAGCAGAGAACCTTTGCTAACAGCACGAAATCTCCTGCAGCGCCTCTCCTGGGCTCGTGAAAGTGTCGGTTGGACCCCAAACGACTGGAAAACGATGGCCTTGTCAGACCAGTCACGATTTCGGTTGGTAAGAGCTGATGGCAGGATTCCAGTGTGGCGCAGACCCCACAAAACCATGGACCCAAGTTTCCAACAAGCTGTGGGGAGGGGGGGATTAGATCCATAATGGTGCTGGCTGTGTTTACATAGAATGGACTGGGCCCACAGGATGTTCGGCTACTTGCAGACCATTTGAAGCCAGTCATGGACGTCATGTTCCCAAACAACGATGGAATTTTTATGGGTTGACAGTGCGCCATATCAACGGGCCACAACTGTTCTTTGTTGGTTTTGAGAACGTTCTTGACAATTCGAGCGAGTGGCTTGGCCACTCAGATCACACGGTATGAATCCCATCTAACATTTATGTGGGACATAATGGAGAGGTTAGTTCGTGCACAATTTCCTGCACCGGCAACGCTTTCGCAATTAAGGACGACTGTATATGCACTGAGGCTCATTATTTCTGCAGGGACTTCCAACGACTTGTTGCTGGAGTTGCTGGACTATGCCAAGCAAAAGGAGGTCCGGCACAACATTAGGTGGTGTACCATGACCATTGTAATGATAATTAATCGAAACCCTCAGCTGCCAACAGCTGTTGTTGATATACCTCCATGGAGACAGCTGAAAATGTGCTCCGACCGGGACTGGAACCCAGGATGACCTGCTTACATGGCAGACGCTCTAACAATCTGAGGCACCGAGGACACAGAAGATAGCGCGACTGCGGGGACTTACCCCTTGCACGCTTCCCGTGAGACCCACATTCCCAACTGTCCGCAACCTACATTCGTAATGTTCCTAAGGGATATTTGCCGATTCACTCATTACTCGCGCCAACTAAGGTGACGATTCCCGTAAGAGTTCGGGAAAAGTGTGCGCTTACTATCTTCACATGACCGTTGTCACATCAGTGTAAATCACAGAACATGATTATAAAAATACAGCTGCTGAATACAATGATCAGTTACTTCAGATTTTAAGTTACGATGTCCACGCTTAACCGACAATGTTTACTGACAAAATACCTACAGCAGAGTGCTCGTGCATGCTTGCTGAGCAATGAACCACCAAACTGAAGTGACCAAAGGAGTCCCTTCCGCCACGAACCTAACAGTCGAGCGACTACCGCATTGGATACAAACCTCTTTGCTTTGGCGAGGCTACTCAACGTTGATCACGCAGTCACCACAGCTAACGCAAAATGCTGCCACTACTAACCACCTTGGAAACACAAAGCTTACACACACATTCACTCACACTTTTATGCAAGAGGGTAGGGAATGGAAGGAACATAGAAGTATAAAATACCAGCAATATTAAATAGAGTTGTGGGTTACGTAGGATCCAATGGGCAGTAGTTATACATACATAAACATGTTTCAGAGCGATGCAGAACATATGTCGTTCGCATTATAACGTTAACTGTGGTTGAAATAATATATTACAATACTCAATTTTCTACTGCGCTAAGTTAAGAAACTCATCGAATATCTTCTGTGCTAATATGAGACGCAGCAACAAAGTGAAACAAACAAAATGTCGTGAAGCTCTTCTTACAGAGATGTTTCACAGTCTGGAATAAATCTTTTACCTTATTTGGCTTTCTACAATACCATGGAAGATAACACTTGTCATGCTTTCCTTTCTTTTAGTCACTGCTTTCGTATATTCATTTCTTCGCCGATTCAGTGGTGGACCTCCTATTTTGTGATATGTCCATTAAGTTTCAGCGTCCTTACTACTCATCTCAAACATTAGACTTTATTCCGTTTATCCATAATACACTTCCATATAGTGCTATGCTCTAGGCGTAAGTTGTCAGAAACTTCAACCTTCGATTAATGTCTGTATTTGCTACTAGTAGATTTATTGTGACCGAGAGTGCCATCTTTGAATCTGCTAGACTGTTTCTTATATCCTTACACCGCCCGTCATGCGTTGCCTCGCTTTCAAAGTAATTTCTGTTTCCAACTAATCTCATTTCTGCTACCATCATTATCTTCACTTTTTTATCTTTTACCATTGCTTCAAATGGTTTAAATGGTTCTGTGCTCTATGGGACTAAAAATTTGTGGTCATCAGTCCCCTAGACTAAGAACTACTTGAACCTAACTACCCTAAGGACATCATACACATCCATGCCCGAGGCAGGATTCGAACCTTCGACCGTAGCAGCAGCACGGTTCCGGACTGAAGCGCCTAGAACCGCTCGGCCATAACGGTGGCCTTACCCTTGGTCGACGTGAAGTTCTCATCAAACTCTTCATTTTAGTTAAACGGTCGTGTGATTCCCCCTTTATCTACATCTACATCCATACTCCGCAAGCCACCTGACGGTGTGTGGCGGAGGGTACCTTGAGTACCTCTATCGGTTCTCCCTTCTATTCCAGTCTCGTATTGTTCGTGGAAAGAAGGATTGTCGGTATGCCTCTATGTGGGCTCTAATCTCTCTGATTTTATCCTCATGGTCTCTTCGCGAGATATACGTAGGAGGGAGCAATATACTGCTGGACTCTTCGGTGAAAGTATGTTCTCGAAACTTTGACAAAAGCCCGTACCGAGCTACTGAGCGTCTCTCCTGCAGAGTCTTCCACTGGAGTTTATCTATCATCTCCGTAACGCTTTCGCGATTACTAAATGATCCTGTAACGAAGCGCGCTGCTCTCCGTTGGATCTTCTCTATATCTTCTATCAACCCTATCTGGTACGGATCCCACACTGCTGAGCAGTATTCAAGCAGTGGTCGAACAAGCGTACTGTAACCTACTTCCTTTGTTTTCGGATTGCATTTCCTTAGGATTCTTCCAATGAATCTCAGTCTGGCATCTGCTTTACCGACGATCAACATTATATGATCATTCCATTTTAAATCACTCCTAATGCGTACTCCTAGATAATTTATCGTATTAACTGCTTCCAGTTGCTGACCTGCTACTTTGTAGCTAAATGATAAAGGATCTATCATTCTGTGTATTCGCAGCACATTACACTTGTCTACATTGAGATTCAATTGCCATTCCCTGCACCATGCGTCAATTCGCTGCAGATCCTCCTGCATTTCAGTAAAATTTTCCATTGTTACAACCTCTCGATACAGCACAGCATGATCCGCAAAAAGCCTCAGTGAACTTCCGATGTTATCCACAAGGTCATTTATCGATGATGATGGCAATACCATCAGTGAAGCTATTCACTTATATCCTTCCACCCCGATTTTTAATGCCAGTAGTAAACCTCGCATTTATTTCCGTTGTTGCGCCGTCCGTTCTTTGCTAGCCGCCAATAAATATTTCATCGTGACTTGTTTTCATAGAAGAATCGCTTTGGTTGTCATCCGCGACACCCTTGAAGCAGGCCGTTACGTCGACGATACTGTAAGGCCCGATCAGTCACCCTTCATGGCAAGCCATCCTGAGCTTACATTTCAACAAGATAATGGCCGGCTGCACAAGCGAGAGTTTCTACTGTATGTCTTCGTCCTTGTCAAAACCCTACCTCGACCAGCAAGATCGGTGGATTCCACCTCAATTGATAACGTTTGGAGCGTTGTGGAGATTTGACAATCTAACGCTCCAATTGGACAGAACTTGGCATGTAATTCCGAAAGAGGACATCCAGCAACTTTAGTAATCAACGCCAACCACAATAAGTGCTTCCATAAGGGCCACAGGTAGACCGATGCGGTATTGACATGCTCAATTTGTGAAGCCCTTTCTCTTGAATAAATCATCCTATTTCTTTGAAATTGTAATCATTTGTTTGCCTGTATATACACTCCTGGAAATTGAAATAAGAACACCGTGAATTCATTGTACCAGGAAGGGGAAACTTTATTGACACATTCCTGGGGTCAGATACATCACATGGTCACACTGACAGAACCACAGGCACATAGACACAGGCAACAGAGCATGCACAATGTCGGCACTAGTACAGTGTATATCAACCTTTCGCAGCAATGCAGGCTGCTATTCTCCCATAGAGACGATCGTAGAGATGCTGGATGTAGTCCTGTGGAACGGCTTGCCATGCCATTTCCACCTGGCGCCTCAGTTGGACCAGCGTTCGTGCTGGACGTGCAGACCGCGTGAGACGACGCTTCATCCAGTCCCAAACATGCTCAATGGGGCACAGATCCGGAGATCTTGCTGGCCAGGGTAGTTGACTTACACCTTCTAGAGCACGTTGGGTGGCACGGGATACATGCGGACGTGCATTGTCCTGTTGGAACAGCAAGTTCCCTTGCCGGTCTAGGAATGGTAGAACGATGGGTTCGATGACGGTTTGGATGTACCGTGCACTATTCAGTGTCCCCTCGACGATCACCAGTGGTGTACGGCCAGTGTAGGAGATCGCTCCCCACACCATGATGCCGGGTGTTGGCCCTGTGTGCCTCGGTCGTATGCAGTCCTGATTGTGGCGCTCACCTGCACGGCGCCAAACACGCATACGACCATCATTGGCACCAAGGCAGAAGCGACTCTCATCGCTGAAGATGACACGTCTCCATTCGTCCCTCCATTCACGCCTGTCGCGACACCACTGGAGGCGGGCTGCACGATGTTGGGGCGTGAGCGGAAGACGGCCTAACGGTGTGCGGGACCGTAGCCCAGCTTCATGGAGACGGTTGCGAATGGTCCTCGCCGATACCCCAGGAGCAACAGTGTCCCTAATTTGCTGGGAAGTGGCGGTGCGGTCCCCTACGGCACTGCGTAGGATCCTACGGTCTTGGCGTGCATCCGTGCGTCGCTGCGGTCCGGTCCCAGGTCGACGGGCACGTGCACCTTCCGCCGACCACTGGCGACAACATCGATGTACTGTGGAGACCTCACGCCCCACGTGTTGAGCAATTCGGCGGTACGTCCACCCGGCCTCCCGCATGCCCACTATACGCCCTCGCTCAAAGTCCGTCAGCTGCACATACGGTTCACATCCACGCTGTCGCGGCATGCTACCAGTGTTAAAGACTGCGATGGAGCTCCGTATGCCACGGCAAACTGGCTGACACTGACGGCGGCGGTGCACAAATGCTGCGCAGCTAGCGCCATTCGACGGCCAACACCGCGGTTCCTGGTGTGTTCGCTGTGCCGTGCATGTGATCATTGCTTGTACAGCCCTCTCGCAGTATCCGGAGCAAGTATGGTGGGTCTGACACACCGGTGTCAATGTGTTCTTTTTTCCATTTCCAGGAGTGTAGATATCGCGTCGCAACGCCCTTACCGGTAAAATGTGTGCCCTCGTCGGTACAAATGGAAGGCAATGCATCAGTGCGAATTGAGCAGACGCGCAGGATGCCTCGCAGACGAATACGCGAGACGTACCGTCAAATCGGTGAGTTTGAAGGAGGGTGCACTATTGACATGAGAGAACGTGATACATCCATCTGCAAAACTGCTGCTCGTGTGGGACGAGGCGTTTCGGCAGTGGAATGAGTGAGTGCAGAATGGTATACGGGAGGCCGTAGAACACGATGAGATGCGACAGGTGACACCACCGAGACCACCCTCCGAGAAGATCGACACCTCATCCAAATGGCATTGCAGGACAGATCTGCGTCCACCTCGGCTCTGGCGCAGCAGCGGAACAGTCTAACACATCGTACGCTATCAGAGGTGACAGCCTGTCGCCATTTATTGCAGCATGGCTTACTTGAGTGTCGTCGACGTCTCCGCCTTAGACGAATTTGGACGTCGCTAGGGATGGGGACGTCATCAGTTAGTATTTTCGGACGAATCCAGGTTTTGTTTGTTTGATAATGATGGCCGTATTTTGGTTCGCCTCAGACAGGGGGAGCGACATCACAGTTACTACATTCGCACAAGACATACAGCGCCAGCTCAAGGCCTTATGATGTGAGGTGCTATTGGGTACAACTATAAATCACAGCTGGTGCGTGTCCAGGGCAGTGTGACCTGTGTGGCGTACGTGAATGATGTGGTGTCACCGCCAGACACCACACTTGCTAGGTGGTAGCCTTTAAATCGGCCGCGGTCCGCTAGCATACTTCGGACCCGCGTGTCGCCACTATCAGTGATTGCAGACCGAGCGCCGCCACACGGCAGGTCTAGAGAGACGGCCTAGCACTCGCCCCAGTTGTACAGCCGACTTTGCTAGCGATGGTTCACTGACAAATTACGCTCTCATTTGCCGAGACGATAGTTAGCATAGCCTTCAACTAGGTCATTTGCTATGACCTAGCAAGGCGCCATTATCAACTGCTATTTATCTTGTGATGCATGTACCGTCAGACCGATGTTCACCAATTATGGATTAAACCTAAGTATTCCAGAAGCTATGTACAATTTTTGCTACTATAAGACCTTGACCTGTTCCAGACCTCACGCCAGCCTGCGTGAGCTTAACGCGTGCCTTTCGGCCTCCCGTCCTCGTGGGTTGGCTGTCTTGCCAGTCCACAAAAAATGACATCCTGCGACCCGTGACCATAACCTCTGTGCACAACAGCAGATGCTATTTTTCCGCAAGACTTTGCACGACCACATGTTGCTGCACGAACATTTGCCTTCTTGGTGTCACAGGACGTCAGCCTTTTGCCTTGGCCCGCCAGATCATCAGACTTGTCACCAATCGAAAATGTATGGGAACCTGGTGAAATGATGGGCAGCGCTGTGATCCAATGCCAACCATCACAGATGAACTAATCAGCTACGTGCATGCAGCATGGATGGCTATGCCACAGGACGTCATTCGTACCTTTTTACACGTCGATACCATCACGCATGGAGTAAGTTATCAGGGCGCACGGCGGACCCTGTGCCTCCGAGGTCACAGGACAAATGGTGAACGGAGATGGCTTAAATACAAATCATTTCTGCTGAAGAAACTAATGTACATGTTCTCTAAAAATTTGCGTCCTGTCTCTAGTCGTTCAAGGTGTTCTGATTCAAATGGCTCCAAGCACTATGGGACTTAACATATGAGGTCAATTGTCTCCTAGACTTAGAACTACTTAAACCTAACTAACCTAAGGATATCACACACACATCCATGCCCGAGGTTGGATTCGAACCTGCGACCGTAGCAGCAGCGCAGTTCCGGACAGAAGCGCCTGCAACCGCTCGGCCAAAGCGGCCGCCAAGGTGTTCTGAGTGTACCTATTATTCAGAGGTCGACAGGCACCTAACACCATTGTAGGCAGTAACAGGGGCATGGAAACATAATGCGCACTGTCATTAAGCATCAGTTTACAAACCTTACAAATATAACTGTGATCTAAGGGCTATAATTACGGTATTTACTCTTTCAATCGATTTCATGTGTTTTAAAATGAACATAACCAGCCTCCACCGCAGAAGCCTCAATTTTTGTGGTTACCAGTTCCGGTCAACTATTGACCACCTTCAAACCTCATATCATGATGGTAAGCGGTTGTGGAGAATGGAACAGGCGTTACGAATTCCACAAACGTCGACTGAACAGTTGATCGTGAAGTTCGTGTCGCCTGCTCCATTCTCCGCCACCCTTACCATCATGCTATGAGCTCTGAAGATGGTCAGTAACTGACCGGAACCGGTAACGACAAAAATAACGGATTCTTGAGATCCAGGCTGTTTATGATCTTTTTAAAGTACTAAGAAAAACCAGTGTTCCCCACAAGAAATGATCTGAAAAATTACTGATTTCATGTGTGTTTAGGTACATTCGACCTCCAGCAAAGATTAACGATTTTGAAATGATTTCTGGCAACATAATTACTCTAAAGACACTACTGCTCGATGCAGCCGGACTTCGCGTGTCGCCAGACGGCATCATCATGGTTTCCTAAATATTATACCTAAATATACGATTTGTTGCCAGATGTCAAGACCAGGCTGTGAAGTTGGGCTGTACTCATAATGTTTTGACCCAACAGTTCAGGTATTAGACGAGGTTTCAGTTAAAAATTGAAAATATATCGGACAAACAACTCTGGCTTTACACTTCGAAGAAAACGTGAAGAAAATTCACTTCTGATGTCGATATATGTGTACTTCAGTATACAAACATAAACTGAATTAACGACGTGTTTTATAACGTACCCCAAAAATCCAAAAAATTTCCAGGCTGGTTTAAAAGAAAAGTAGAGAAAAATGAAGATGGTAGGCTTTGTGGTATCCTCCAGAGATCGCAAGGCACACCAAGTTTGGCAACGAGAATCCTGCTGGAATGACCCCAGTCCGTCGGAATGCACAATGGACATAAGGTGATCGGACAGGATGCTTACGTACATTACACCTGTCTGAGTCGTATCTAGCCGTATCAATGCTCCCATATCACTGCAACTGCACACGCCCCACACCATTACAGAGCCTCCTCCAGCTTCAACAGTCCTCTGCTGACATGCAGGATGCATCGATTCATGAGGTTGTCTCCATGTCTGTACACGTCCATCTGCTCTATACAATTCGAAACGAGACGCGTCCGAGCAGGCAAGATGTTTCCAGTCATCCTCAGTCCAATGTCGGTGTTGACGGGCACAGGCGAGGCGTAAAGCTTACTGTCGTGCAGTCATCAAGGGTACACGAGTCGGCCTTCGGCTACGAAAGCCTATATCGATATTATTTCATCTACATCTACATCTACATTTATACTCCGCAAGCCACCCAACGGTGTGTGGCGGAGGGCACTTTACGTGCCACTGTCATTACCTCCCTTTCCTGTTCCAGTCGCGTATGGTTCGCGGGAAGAACGACTGTCTGAAAGCCTCCGTGCGCGCTCTAATCTCTCTAATTTTACATTCGTGATCTCCTCAGGAGGTATAAGTAGGGGGAAGCAATATATTCGATACCTCATCCAGAAACGCACCCTCTCGAAACCTGGCGAGCAAGCTACACCGCGATGCAGAGCGCCTCTCTTGCAGAGTCTGCCACTTGCGTTTATTAAACATCTCCGTAACGCTATCACGGTTACCAAATAACCCTGTGACGAAACGCGCCGCACTTCTTTGGATCTTCTCTATCTCCTCCGTCAGACCGATCTGGTACGGATCCCACACTGATGAGCAATACTCAAGTATAGGTCGAACGAGTGTTTTGTAAGCCACCTCCTTTGTTGATGGACTACATTTTCTAAGCACTCTCCCAATGAATCTCAACATGGTACCCGCCTTACCAACAATTAATTTTATATGATCATTCCACTTCAAATCGTTCCGCACGCATACTCCCAGATATTTTACAGATGTAACTGCTACCAGTGTTTGTTCCGCTATCATATAATCATACAATAAAGGATCCTTCTTTCTATGTATTCGCAATACATTACATTTGTCTATGTTAAGGGTCAGTTGCCACTCCCTGCACCAAGTGCCTATCCGCTGCAGATCTTCCTGCATTTCGCTACAATTTTCTAATGCTGCAACTTCTCTGTATACCACAGCATCATCCGCGAAAAGCCGCATGGAACTTCCGACACTATCTACTAGGTCATTTATATATATTGTGAAAAGCAATGGTCCCATAACACTCCCCTGTGGCACGCCAGAGGTTACTTTAACGTCTGTAGACGTCTCTCCATTGATAACAACATGCTGTGTTCTGTTTGCTAAAAACTCTTCAATCCAGCCACACAGCTGGTCTGATATTCCGTAGGCTCTTACTTTGTTTATCAGGCGACAGTGCGGAACTGTATCGAACGCCTTCCGGAAGTCAAGAAAAATAGCATCTACCTGGGAGCCTGTATCTAATATTTTCTGGGTCTCATGAACAAATAAAGCGAGTTGGGTCTCACACGATCGCTGTTTCCGGAATCCATGTTGATTCCTACATAGTAGATTCTGGGTTTCCAAAAACGACATGATACTCGAGCAAAAAACATGTTCTAAAACTCTACAACAGATCGACGTCAGAGATATAGGTCTATAATTTTGCGCATCTGCTCGACGACCCTTCTTGAAGACTGGGACTATCTGTGCTCTTTTCCAATCATTTGGAACCCTCCATTCCTCTAGAGACTTGCGGTACACGGCTGTTAGAAGGGGGGCAAGTTCTTTCGCGTACTCTGTGTAGAATCGAATTGGTATCCCGTCAGGTCCAGTGGACTTTCCTCTATTGAGTGATTCCAGTTGCTTTTCTATTCCTTGGACACTTATTTCGATGTCAGCCATTTTTTCGCTTGTGCGAGGATTTAGAGAAGGAACTGCAGAGCGGTCTTCCTCTGTGAAACAGCTTTGGAAAAAGGTGTTTAGTATTTCAGCTTTACGCGTGTCATCCTCTGTTTCAATGCCATCATCATCCCGTAGTGTCTGGATATGCTGTTTCGAGCCACTTACTGATTTAACGTAAGACCAGAACTTCCTAGGATTTTCTGTCAAGTCGGTACACAGAATTTTACTTTCGAATTCACTGAACGCTTCACGCATAGCCCTCCTTACGCTAACTTTGACATCGTTTAGCTTCTGTTTGTCTGAGAGGTTTTGGCTGCGTTTAAACTTGGAGTGGAGCTCTCTTTGCTTTCGCAGTAGTTTCCTAACTTTGTTGTTGTGCCACGGTGGGTTTTTCCCGTCCCTCACAGTTTTACTCGGCACGTACCTGTCTAAAACGCATTTTACGATTGCCTTGAACTTTTTCCATAAACACTCAACATTGTCAGTGTCGGAACAGAAATTTTCGTTTTGATCTGTTAGGTAGTCTGAAATCTGCCTTCTATTACTCTTGCTAAACAGATAAACCTTCCTCCCTTTTTTTATATTCCTATTAACTTCCATATTCAGGGATGCTGCAACGGCCTTATGATCACTTATTCCCTGTTCTGTACATACAGAGTCGAAAAGTTCGGGTCTGTTTGTTATCAGTAGGTCCAAGATGTTATCTCCACGAGTCGGTTCTCTGTTTAATTGCTCGAAGTAATTTTCGGATAGTGCACCCAGTATAATGTCACTCGATGCTCTGTCCCTACCACCCGTCCTAAACATCTGAGTGTCCCAGTCTATATCTGGTAAATTGAAATCTCCACCTAAGACTATAACATGCTGAGAAAATTTATGTGAAATGTATTCCAAATTTTCTCTCAGTTGTTCTGCCACTATTGCTGCTGAGTCGGGAGGTCGGTAAAAGAAGCCAATTATTAACCTAGTTCGGTTGTTGAGTGTAACCTCCACCCATAATAATTCACAGGAACTATCCACTTCTACTTCACCTATGACCCTGTTTTGGATGTCGTTCAGCTGGGTCATCTCATTGGCCTGATTCTTTGTTGTGACTCTGCATATGAATTTCTT
Source organism: Schistocerca serialis cubense (assembly GCF_023864345.2). Lineage (NCBI taxonomy): Eukaryota > Metazoa > Arthropoda > Insecta > Orthoptera > Acrididae > Schistocerca > Schistocerca serialis. The sequence goes on along the minus strand of NC_064647.1, from coordinate 154,138,814 downwards.
GCAGATTATTGGTAATATTTGATTTATAGGCAGTGGACCATGGCCCTGCTTCTAACATTTCGTCTTCCAATGCTGAAGACATTATCAGAGGCTTTAACGACTCTTGTGTAACACAAGTAGCTCATTATTCTCACGAAATAATGGGTGCTATCGACAAGGGATGTCAAAATGATTCCATATTTATAGATTTAAGAGCTTTTGATACCGTTCCCCTCAAGCGACTTCTAATTAGTGTGCCTGCGGTGTATCGTCTTTATGCTACTGAATCCATAATTTCCCATCATGATGGCCAGTTTTTGTAGTAATAGACGGGAAGTCATCGAGTAGAATATTTGGCATACCCCAAAGAAGTTTTATATGTCCTATGCTGTTCCCGATCTACATGAGCGATTTAGGTGACTGAGTAGCCCACTCAGATTTTTTGCAGATGATGCTGTCATTTAGAGTCTTGTAGAGTCACAAGATAATAAAGTTGCAAAATGATTTACACAGGATATCAGTATGATGCGAAAAGTGCCAATTGACTCTAAATAATGAAAATCATGTGGTCATCCACATGAGTGCTAAAAGGAATCACAGTCATTTGAAGACTGTGAATTCAGCTTAATACCTAGGGGTCACAGGTACGAGTCACGCAAACTGGATCGAGCACGTAGATAATGCTGTGGAGAAAGCGAACTGTGAATTATCGTCAGAACGCTTAGAAACTGCAACGTGGCAGCAAAGGGGCTGCTAACACTACGCTTGTCCGCCATCTTCTGGAGTATTGCTGACCCCTTTCAGGTAGGGTCGACGGAGGATATCGAAAAAGTCCAAAAAAAAAAGAGTGGCATCTCGGTTTGTACTGTCGCGAAACAGGGGAGAGGGTGTCACGGGTTGTTGTTGTTGTGGTCTTCAGTCCTGAGACTGGTTTGATGCAGCTCTCCATGCTACTCTATCCTGTGCAAGCTGCTTCATCTCCCAGTACCTACTGCAACCTACATCCTTTTGAATCTGCTTAGTGTATTCATCTCTTGGTCTCCCTCTACGATTTTTACCCTCCACGTTGCCCTCCAATACTAAATTGGTGATTCCTTGATGCCTCAGAACATGTCCTACCAACCGATCCCTTCTTCTGGTCAAGTTGTGCCACAAACTTCTCTTCTCCCCAAGCCTCTGCAATACTTCCTCATTAGTTATGTGATCTACCCATCTAATCTTCAGCATTCTTCTGTAGCACCACATTTCGAAAGCTTCTATTCTCTTCTTGTCCAAACTATTTATCGTCCATGTTTCACTTCCATACATGGCTACACGCCATACAAATACTTTCAGGAACGACTTCCTGACACTTAAATCTATACTCGATGTTAACAAATTTCTCTTCTTCAGAAATGCTTTCCTTGCCATTGCCAGTCTACATTTTATATCCTCTCTACTTCGACCATCATCAGTTATTTTGCTCCCCAAATAGCAAAACTCCTTTACTACGTTAAGTGCCTCATTTCCTAATCTAATTCCCTCAGCATCACCCGACTTAATTCGACTACATTCCATTATCCTCGTTTTGCTTTTGTTGATGTTCATCTTATATCCTCCTTTCAAAACACTGTCCATTCCATTCAACTGCTCTTCCAGTGTCACGGGTACGATGCGTGAATTGGGGTGACAAAAAAATGACGTTTCTCGTTGCGGAGGAATTTTCTCATGACATTTCAGTGACTAACTTTCTCCCCCGATTGTGAAAATATTTTGTTGGCACCCACCCACGTGGCGAGAAAAGATAAGAGAAAAATAAAAAACAAGGCTTGTACGGAAAGGTTTAAGTGTCCGTTTCTCCCGCTCGCTGTTAGAGAGAGAGAGAGAGAGAGAGAGAGAGAGAGAGAGAGAGAAATACCTTGAAGGGGTGCCGGGAACTTAATTGTGTACTGCATGGTAATCATGTAGGTTTAGATGAAATCAGTTACAGTATCAAAAAAGCTCAGCAGGTCGAAATGCTTACACGTTTCCACGCAACGATCGGTTCATGATGTCATCAGAGCCGCGCGGAGTGGCTACGTGGTTTGAGGCGCCATGTCACGGATAGCGCGGCCCCTCCCGCCGGAGGTTCGAGTCCTCCCTCGACAATAGGTGTGTGTGTTGTTCTTAGTATGGGTTAGTTTAAGTAGTGGTGTACGTCTAGGGAACGATGACCTCAGCAAGAATTCACGTCATCAGACTGCTACCTAAGATCGCCGAGCCCCTGCTACGCATCATGTGGAGCCTGTAGTGAGGAAGAACTGGCGCTGTTTGTTTTATTCAACACTAGGGCGCACAAATTGTCTGATTCCACTTCTTTTTTTATGTTGCAGGTGTGTGGTTATTTGAACCCAGCGAAGAACCTACGCCCGCCGTTTGCCACAGCAGCAGACTCTAAATTCTTTCGTACTTTAGGTCAACTGTATATAGCAACTGAAAAAAGAAACGTAAACGCCTGGCTTAAGGAACACAAGAGCCGTTAGCGTGTGGGCAGTACGGATAAATCAGGGAACCGCCAAAACTGTGATTTCGTATTGACCTAATCATTTCTTCGCTCGCCATGAAAGCCTGCATTGTGTGGTGTCAGCACTTTGCCGCTTTGTGTCAGGATCGTACTGGTAACACTAAATCTCGTGACCCGTGACTGCTTTTTGCAGAACAGGCCCTGGTTTTTCGTTTCAATCAAGCGACAGCAGACGTCCGTGCATCGCTTTTGTCCGGGGGTCAAGGCTAGTGGCACAAATTTGGCACACATATTTTTTTTTTCTTTTTCAAAACGTTCTGTAGATTGTCTTAAACATTTGATTTAGAGATTTTGCTCAATTGTGATTTATGTCCCAACAACGTTGACACACTACGGCCTCACGCCCACTACTTAACACTGCCTGCTCACAACTTACTCCTCGAATCCACGTCCGTTGCTTACAGTTGTTAATTCAAGCTGCCACGGAAGTTACACCGCTGACGTCATACGCCAGGAATAAAATCATGAGCGGAGCTTTTTGGACGGACCGTCTATATTAGTACAAAAATATTTGCCCGAATGCAAAGATCTTTCAGAATTGGTCAGAGGCAGACGTAATTTAACCCATGGCTTGACTTCTTCAAGTTCGTTCACGACCTGGAAGTGTTTCATTTTGCTGTTTGGTTGGTGCAAAAGTTCGTAGTGTTTTTGTTTTGTCCGTTAGTATTCCGGTTCTTATCGTTTTATTTATCGACCGCCATTTTTTAAATTTCTGATTCACTGTTGCTATTTGAGTTTACTTACTACGAATTTATCATTTGGAGAAGATGAGTGGAGCTGTGGCCGCTGGAAAATGGAGTGTCAAGTGGAGAAATCGGAATCTTTTCGACACATTCCTACGTTTGAGTTCAATAGGGGGATGACAGAAGCGGAGAAAGCCAGAAACATTTATGACATGTATAGGGATAATGGCACTGGACAAAGCACAGCAAGAAAATCGTTTCCTCGTTGGAGCATCGTTTTGACATTAGTGACTATCTACCTTCAGGGTTTGATTAAAATTACAATACTGGCCATTAAAATTGCTACACCAAGAAGGAATGCAGATGATAAACGGGTATTCATTGGATAAATATATAATACTAGAACTGACATGTGATTTCATTTTCACGCAATTTGGGTGCATAGATCCTGAGAAATCAGCACCCAGAACAACCACCTCTGGCCGTAATAACGGCCTTGATACGCCTGGGCAAACAGAGCTTGCATGGCGTGTACAGGTACAGCTGCCCATGCAGCTTCAAACACAATACCGCAGTTCATCAAGAGTAGTGACTGGCGTATTGTGACGAGCCAGTTGCTCGGCCACCATTGACCAGACGTTTTCAGTTGGTGAGAGATCTGGAGAATGTGCTGGCCAGGGCAGCAGTCGAACATTTTCTGTATCCGGAAAGGCCTGTACAGGACCTGCAACATGCGGTCGTGCATTATCCTTCTGAAATGTAGGGTTTCGCAGTGATCGAATGAAGGGTAGAGCCACGGATCGTAACACATCTGAAATGTAACGTCCACTGTTCAATGTGCCGTCAATACAAACAACAGGTGACCGAGACGTGTAACCAAGGGCACCCCATACCATCACGCCGGGTGATACGCCAGTATGGCGATGACGAATACACGTTCCAATGTGGGTTCACTGCGATGTCACCAAACACGCATGCGACCATCGTGATGCTGTAAACAGATCCTGGATTCGTCCGAAAAAATGACGTTTCGGCATTCGTGCACCCAGGTTCGTCGTTGAGTACACCATCGCAGGCGCTCCTGTCTGTGATTCAGCGTCAAGGGTAACCGCAGCCGTGCGCTCCGAGCTGATAGCCCATGCTGCTGCAAACGTCGTCGAACTGTTCGTGGAGATGGTTGTTGTTTTGCAAACGTCCTCATCTGTTGACTCAGGGATCGAGACGTGGCTGCACGATCCGTTACACCCATGTGGATAAGATGCCTGTCATCTCGACTGCTAGTGATACGAGGCCGTTGGGATCCAGCACGGCGTTCCACATTACCCTTCTGAATCCACCGATTCCATATTCTGCTAACAGTCATTGGATCTCGACCAACGCGAGCAGCAATGTCGCGACACGATAAATCGCAATCGCGATAAGCTAGTCAGACCTTTATCAAAGTCGGAAACGTGATGGTACGCATTTCACCTCCTTACACGAGTCATTTCAACAACGTTTCACCAGGCAACGCCGGTCAACTGCTGTTTGTGTATGAAAAATCGGTTGGAAACTTTCTTCATGTCAGCACGTTGTAGGTGTCGCCACCAGCGCCAACCTTGTGTGAGTGCTCTGAAAAGCCAATCATTTGCATATCACAGCATCTTCTTCCTGTCAGTTAAATTTCGCGTCTGTAGCACGTCATCTTCGTGGTGTAACAATTTTAATGGCCAGTAGTGTATTTAAACCCAATAATCATCCACGGAAGTGTACTCGAAAATCGGCGAATGTGATGAATTATGATCATTTTAACGTTGGGTGACATTGTCATAAAATATGGAAGGTTCAAAAGTCGGGTGTATGAGCACCGCATGCTGTAAGCCAAAATTCTAAATTAAGAGGGTATCTACATATGTGCCTCCTTATCGCTCGTCAACAATTGGCTCGTGAACCATTCCTATCCTATATCATCACTGGTGACGAGAAACTGTATCTTCATGCTAACGAAAGGAAAAGAGAGGAATGGATGAGTATAGCAGTAACTCCACGTACAAAGATATACTGCCATCCACAAAAGATAATTTTATGCATCTGGTGGAACGGCGACGGTGTGGTGTACGACTAATTGTCAACAACTGAAACATCTTGCAGACGTAGTCCAAGAACAACGACCAAGAACACTGCGTGGATTGGTGCTACTCCGTGATAACGCCGGCCCGCATTCTGCTAGACTGTCAAAAAACAGTATGCAGGAGTTAGTTTGCGAAGTCATTCTGCACCCACCTTATTCTCCTAATCTAGCACCATAAGATTTTCACCTTATCCGCTCTCTGTCGAACAACCTTAAGGGGAACTTCCTTTTCGGATGAAAATATGATCCGACCATGGTTCGACGGGTTCGTAGCCTTAAATACAACGTGATTTATATAATTTCGGAATCGAGAAGTTACACCAGAGTTCTAAGATTTCTGTAAACTGGAAAGAAGAATATATTATTGATAACTGAAGTCTGTTATCTGCATGTGTTTTGTGTATTAAACTTATGGATAAAAGCTTCGAAGATATGCACCAGCCCTGTACGTTGGCTTCTGAAGCCAGCCCGTTTCATTCCTTCCCTATTATCTAAAATTTTTTTTCTTTTAATTTAATATTAATGGTATACAATGTTACATGGAGAGGAGGATGATAGAGTGAAGTAGAGTAATTCCGTAATTTGGAGCATTGTCTCACTTTGCAAACATTCAGCAAATTAGTCTTCAAATTAATTTTATGCACATTCCCTCCGAGAATCAGTTATTCGCCATCCAGCACCAGCTTGCATTTTTGTAAGTCGTCGTACATTAACATATTTGTACTCTTTCCCCTCCCCTCCCGCCGCCACTCCCCACCCCCATTACATACCTCCACGGGCAGTAAGAAAACGGCCATCTATCTCTGATAGTGCCCGAGAGGCAGCTACATTGAAGCAGTTTCGTTGTAAGCGTTTCATTACGTTCTTTTGTTTCACATACCGCCCGAACGTGCAGGAAAGTTAATGGTCGGACTCAGCAGTATTTCAGTCGTCAGAATCGAAAGTGGGGGGGAAAAAAACTTTACATGGAATGAAGGAAAGTACGCGACGTAGCCAGAAGCGGCAGAGAAATCCGAGGTGAGACGAACAACTTGCCACACATCACAAAAATGCAAGTACCGATTTACAGAATTTAGCATGTTTAGATTGCTGGTACTTCTTTAGCATAACTGGAGTGTGTGAGTTCCACATGCATGGCCGTCGTGAGGGGCCAGTAATGTTTGTTGTTTACTCTGTTCGGAGGAAGTAAAAAAGATTCCCTTTTAACAACCTGTCGCATTCGCCACTGTCGGAGAGTTTAGAAGGCGATGCCAGTGGGATTTGAAAGTGACGTCATTGAAAGAATCTAGAAACTTTCCTATTGATATAAACCCTGATGGTAGGACGAAGATCTGAACCCTTCATTTCGTACATAGTGACAACCTACACATGGGACGACGATGATGATAATGAGATTGATTTTATTTTAGGGTGCTAAACAGCGGATTGGATCATCGGATTTAAACTAGACATGACACAGTGTTTAAACCCTGTAATACTCTCTATGATTCTTGGTTACAACGGAGAAATAACATGGCCAACGGGCTGCAGATAATTTTTTAATATATAGCCCTAGCTTCCAATGCCGCTAAGGATGCCTTATCAGAATGAAGTTTTAACAAACGTAGAGCTATATTGCGAGAAGGTAGCAGTTTCGAACCGAAGTGCTCAACTCAAAAATTAAAAAATTTTCAGTCTTTGGTAAGTATACCTTGATTCATTGCAGGAAATGATATACGCACCAAAAGCTGGAACGCATGAACTGCAGAACTAAGGTCTTTAAAATATGTAGCACAGGACTTCCAGTTCAGGTTCTTATCAACGGAAATATCTTAGAATTTAGAATATTCTGTTTCATTTATTTACTGTTCGTAATGCTTTATTCTAACTGTTCTGTGATACCTCATGCAGTATAAAATAGCAAGTATTGTGATCTACCTACGTTAAATTACAATCTGTTCGCGGAGTTCCACTTGATAGTTATCAATAAAATTGTAATTACTTCTACAAGTGGTGAAGTTTCTCCTTGAGGGTCGATGAAAATAACTGCACAGTCAACATAGGAAACCTATTTGTCTTCTTCGAAGTCCGAAGCCATGTCCTTAATAACAAGAGCAATGCAGATGTTAAACACTATGGTAGACTTTTACTGATAAATCCTCGTCCTTCAAATCGGTTGTCGTTATGAACAAGATATTTTAGTTTCTTAATAGGGCACTCTTAATGCTTTTATTTTGCACTTCAACACATCACACGTCACCTTTCAGTATTTAATCAAAATATTCCTAAATTCACTGAAAGTAACAGATGAACTTCCAGTATAATGTCAAGCTCCAGAGAATGTAAACCAGATCTGTAGTTCACTGACACTTCACAACGTAAAAACTACTTTATTTCTTTTTTTTTATTGTTTAACTTAAGACAGCAATGGATGATGGACAACAAACCTGGGTATACCGACTCACAGTAAGTAGTCACCAGTCTGCGTGAAGAGTTCCGATGGTTCTACAGGTCATGTCAACGATGACTACAACGTTTACGACCCACCATGTTACGTTCAGCCGCTGACCGTCACAACATGTGGAATCCCAAAACGGGAAACGTAATACCGTGAAGCAAATCGTTAGCACTCAGGTGTAGCAAAAGGACTGGGCAGTGGTAATCGAAAGGCGGGATTTTCTAGGATGCCGCAGGGCAGGGATACATTTGGGTAAGAACGCGATTATTAATGAAATGAGGTGTATCATATCTTAAGTCGCCAGTCCCTCGACATATTCGATGCTTTCCTCCATCTTTTGCTGCCTCTTGTAGATCTCATAACCTTCCCGAAAATATACAGCTAGCCAAGAAAGAGGAGTACCCAGAAGACATTTTGGGATGCCAATCTAACTTCCTATACGTACGCACCACCGTTGGACATGTGAATGGTAAGAATTGCAGTAGTATGTGGCAGTTGGAAATGCCACCAGATAGCCTTAATGATGTTCGTGTTAAATATTATTTCCAGGCCAGGTATGGTGCGTAAACTGGCTTGAAAAGTATCAGATGTTGAGATTACTGTAAAAGGCACGGCTATACTACGTACTAGTCTGAGGCAGCGTTATCAGCACATGATAAGAGTTGGAATATATATATATATATATATATATATATATATATATATATATATATATATATATACACACACACACAGGGTGAGTCACCTAACATTACCGCTGGATATATTTCGTAAACCACATCAAATACTGACGAATCGATTCCACAGACCGAACGTGAGGAGAGGGGCTAGTGTAATCGGTTAATACAAACCATAAAAAAATGCACGGAAGTATGTTTTTTAACACAAACCTACGTTTTTGTTAAATGGAACCGTTAGTTTTGTTAGCAAATCTGAACATATAAACAAATACGTAATCAGTGCCGTTTGTTGCATTGTAAAATGTTAATTACATCCGGAGATATTGTAACCTAAAGTTGACACTTGAGTACCACTCCTCCGCTGTTCGATCGTGTGTATCGGAGAGCACCGAATTACGTAGGGATCCAAAGGGAACGGTGATGGACCTTAGGTACAGAAGAGCCTGGAACAGCACATTACGTCCACATGCTAACACCTTTTTATTGGTCTTTTTCACTGACGCACATATACATTACCATGAGGGCTGAGGTAAACGTACACACGTGGTTTCTGTTTTCAATTACGGAGTGGAACAGAGTGTGTCTCACTGGAAATGCGTCGACGTATGTGGTATCAGCATGATGGTGCACCTGCACATTCCGCAATTAACACTAGGCTGACCCTTGACAGGATGTTCGACGGGCCTTTCATAGGACGTGGAGGACGCATAAATTGGCCAGCCCGTTCTCCTGATCTTACACCTCTGGACTTCTTTCTGTGGGGGTACGTTGAAGGAGAATGTGTACCGTGGTGTGCCTACAACCCCAGAGGATATGAAACAACGTATATTGGCAGCCTGCGGCGACATTACACCAGATGTACTGCGGCGTGTACGACATTCATTACGCCAGAGATTGCAATTGTGTGCAGCAAATGATGGCCACCACATTGAACATCTATTGGCCTGACATGTCGGAACACACTCTATTCCACTCCGTAATTGAAAACGGAAACCACGTGTGTACGTGTACCTCACCCCTAATGCTAATGTACATGTGCGTCAGTGAAAAAGACCAATAAAAAGGTGTTAGCATGTGGACCTAATGTGCTGCTCCAGGCTCTTCTGTACCTAAGGTCCATCACCGTTCCCTTTGGATCCCTACGTAATTCGGTGCTCTCCGATACACACGACCGAACAGCGGAGGAGTGGTACTCAAGCGTCAACTTTAGGTTACAATATCTCCGGATGTAATTAACATTTTACAATGCAACAAACGGCACTGATTACGTATTTGTTTATCAGATGTGCTAACAAAACTAACGGGTTTCCATTTTAAAAAAACGTAGGTTTGTGTTAAAAAATATACTTCCGTGCATTTTTTATGGTTTGTGGTTCGGTCTGTGGAATCGATTCGTCAGTATTTGATGTGGTTTAAGAAATATATCCAGCGGTAATTATAGGTGACTCACCCTATATATATGTACACTCCTGCAAATTGAAATAAGAACACCGTGAATTCATTGTCCCAGGAAGAGGAAACTTTATTGACACATTCCTGGGGTCAGATACATCACATGATCACACTGACAGAACCACAGGCACATAGACACAGGCAACAGAGCATGCACAATGTCGGCACTAGTACAGTGTATATCCACCTTCCGCAGCAATGCAGGCTGCTATTCTCCCATGGAGACGATCGTAGAGATGCTGGATGTAGTCCTGTGGAACGGCTTTGCCATGCCATTTCCACCTGGCGCCTCAGTTGGACCAGCGTTCGTGCTGGACGTGCAGACCGCGTGAGACGACGTTTCATCCAGTCCCAAACATGCTCAATGGGGGACAGATTCGGAGATCTTGCTGGCCAGGGTAGTTGGCTTACACTTTCTAGAGCACGTTGGGTGGCGCGGGATACATGCGGACATGCATTGTCCTGTTGGAACAGCAAGTTCCCTTGCCGGTCTAGGAATGGTAGAACGATGGGTTCGATGACGGTTTGGATGTACCGTGCACTATTCAGTGTCCCCTCGACGATCACCAGTGGTGTACGGCCAGTGTAGGAGATCGCTCCCCACACCATGATGCCGGGTGTTGGCCCTGTGTGCCTCGGTCGTATGCAGTCCTGATTGTGGCGCTCACCTACACGGCGCCAAACACGCATACGACCATCATTGGCACCAAGGCAGAAGCGACTCTCATCGCTGAAGATGACACGTCTCCATTCGTCCCTCCATTCACGCCTGTCGCGACACCACTGGAGGCGGGCTGCACGATGTTGGGGCGTGAGCGGAAGACGGCCTAACGGTGTGCGGGACCGTGGCCCAGCTTCATAGAGACGGTTGCGAATGGTCCTCGCCGATACCCCAGGAGCAACAGTGTCCCTAATTTGCTGGGAAGTGGCGGTGCGGTCCCCTACGGCACTGCGTAGGATCCTACGGTCTTGGCGTGCATCCGTGCGTCGCTGCGGTCCAGTCCCAGGTCGAGGGGCACGTGCACCTTCCGCCGACCACTGGCGACAACATCGATGTACTGTGGAGACCTCACGCCCCACGTGTTGAGCAATTCGGCGGTACGTCCACCCGGCCTCCCGCATGCCCACTATACGACCTCGCTCAAAGTCCATCAACTGCACATACGATTCACGTACACGCTGTCGCGGCATGCTACCAGTGTTAAAGACTGCGATGGAGCTCCGTATGCCACGGCAAACTGGCTGACACTGACGGCGGCGGTGCACAAATGCTGCGCAGCTAGCGCCATTCGACGGCCAACACCGCGGTTCCTGGTGTGTCCGCTGTGCCGTGCGTGTGATCATTGCTTGTACAGCCCTCTCGCAGTGTCCGGAGCAAGTATGGTGGGTCTGACACACCGGTGTCAATGTGTTCTTTTTTCCATTTCCAGGAGTGTATATAAGAATGGCTCTGAGCACTATGGGACTTACATGTGTAGTCATCAGTCCCCTAAAACTTAGAACTACTTAAACCTAACTAACCTAAGGACATCACACACGTCCATGCCCGAGCCAGGATTCGAACCTGCGACCGTAGCAGTCGCGCGGTTCCAGACTGAGCGCCTAGAACCGCTCGGCCGCCGCGGCCGGCGAAGAGACCTCACTGTAGGTCTCCAGTCGGCCAGCTGACCTAATCTTGAAGTACCTAGGTTTGTGTGGCATTTAGATGTGACAGTGGCTCAGTGATGGGCAGCATGGGAACGTGACCGCATGCATACTAGTCGTCAACGTCCTCGTCGATCGCGTGTGACGACCACAAGAAAGGGTCGTCGTGCTGTGCAATAAGAACATCGTAATCACTTCACATTACTCACCATTGGTCAGAGACTAGCAGCTGCCGGACTAGGAAGATTTCATGTGCAAGTTGCCACTAACATCGGAAAAAGAGTTGAGTTTGGAGTGGTGCCATGATCGGGAATCATGGACTGGCGATGAGTCACAGTTCTGCGCTACACAGGATGACCATGATCGGCTAGTATGGTGCCGACCTGGTGTGAGAGGCACAGCGATGTCACTCCAGACCTCTTCTTCTGGGGTGCCATCGAGTATGACTTCAGCTCATAGCTAATAGTGATGTTGGGAACTGTAATGGAACATCGGTACGACATGCACTTTCTGTGTTTTCATGTGTTAATGAGCTGTGGTGGGAGGTGGGGCATTGCAATCAATTTTGCGTGCCTTTGATTATTCACTGGAGCTACTATTAGGAGCGCCATCTATTGTAGCTTGGCAGAGCTAAAGTACGCCTTGAGCAGCGTTGGTGGGGCAATAAGAGCCAGGCAGTTAGTGACAGGGCATCACGAGCCAAAGTTCTGGACATAGTGGCTCAGTCACCCTCAGCTGTGTTTATGTCAAGACTTACGTAACTGGCCAAGTCGGAAATACGACTCTGAGCTGAGGGCGGCTGCTGATGTTTCCGGATTTGATATTCTATGCCAGGCAGGACTGGCAGCACTGGACGTTTTCAGGATTATCTAATGTCGGCCACATTATGCATTTATGGTCAGTATTTCTCACACTATTATACTCCCACCTCTATTGCCTGCTCTTAGTGGCTTCCTAAAATATTTGCTTGAGCGTAATTTTCTGAGCTAAGACTCTGTTGCTTCAGATTATTTATATTTCTAGTCAGTCGAAGACTTGGCTTCACGCAGTGTCAAAGACTAAATTCGGTGGTTAGCCCCAACGTTAGATTTTCTCATTGATATTGTCGTCAGATTTCTTGTGACATAGTATTCTCTGAAGGTGTTTTAGCAATGGGCCGTGCCAAAACTTTTGCAGGCTAAATTTTGAACCTGAGTATTTTTAAGGAGTTTGCATTTAATATTTCATATTATATTTTGTTAGCCATAACAGAAATACGTTTGTTAGAATTGTGTTATAGATTTACATGTCTAAGTACCACTGCAGGAAGCATTGCTTCTAAGATATAATTATCAAGCACCACCTCGCAGAGGTGAGCCTGTCATTTTCCCTACGTAACTGGTTCACTCAGGGTTTCTTACCATGAGGTTAGGCTCTGTCAGACCTTATTCATTGGGCAATCATTAAGCTTTCTGTATTAAATTTTAATCGTCTAATTGGTTTAAAAGCCACTACTATGCATTCTTGATTTTTTATAGATTTGGTTAAAGATAAATTTTTGGAATTGGGCAGCATTTTAAAGGCCTTATGTTGACCATTTCTCGAGACGTGACGTTTGTTAACAGCCCTACCTAGTCTTCTGAACTTCGCAGCCGGTTCTGTATCGGCAGGTGGCCGCGGTGGCCTCTAGCTCTTCAGCGCTGCCTTGGTGGTTATTGCTGCCTTCGACTCGTGTCTGCGACTGCCTTATCGTGGTGGTTGACGCTGCCTGCTGATAAATTTTAAGTTAGATACTGACTATATATCTTAATGTTTTGATCTACGGAACCTTATTTAAAGTTTTACTTAAAGTCTTTGCATCTCCTTTGGAATACGTTTGTACTGCCTATGTTATGAATTTCGCGTAGCCAAGTTTTATTCTAAACTTGCTTAAGCACAAGGTATTGTCTTCATTATTATGTTACACGAATATTTCTAAATCATTTATTCATAATTACTGGTTTGAGTTCTAATTGGGATCGTACTCGCCTCATACTTGGACCACCGTAACCTATTTTGATCTGTTGGTACTTGTTAACATTTTTAGTAGATTTTATGCTGCTTTTAGCAGTGTATTTGCCCTCTTGTATGGTAAACATATGTTTAATAAAAAAAATAATTATTTTTCTGAAAATCCTGTGCAGGCCGTAGGTCACATTTTCTTAAATTGTGTTAAAGACGTATTTGCTCTTGCCATTTAAGTAGCTTCTATATTGTAAGGAAAGCAGTTTAAACAAACTTTTTTTACTGTATTATACAATGAAGATCCAAAGAAATTGGTATAGCCATGCGTATTAAATGCAAAGACATGTAAAGGCAAATATGGCACTGCTGTCGGCCAAGCCTATATAAGGCAACAAGTCTCTGCCGCAGTTGTTAGATCGGTTACTGCTGCTACAATGCCAGGTTATCAAGATTGAACTGGTTTTGAACGTGTGTTATAGCCGGCGCACGAGCGATGGGACACAGCATCTCCGGGATAGAGATGAAGTGGGAATTTTCTCGTACGACCATTTCATGAGGCCGGAGACGACTGAAGAGAACCATACAACCTGACAGAAGTGCAACCCTTTCTCAAACTGCTGCTAATTTCTATGCTGGGCCATCAAAAAGTGTCAGCGTGTGAACCATTCAACGAAACATTATCGATATGGACTTTCGGAGCCGAAGGCCCAGTCGTGTACCCTTGATGTCTTCCTCGTCTGCGCCCGTCAACACCGACATTGGACTGTTGATTACTGGAAACATGTTCCGTTATCGAATGAGTGTCGTTTCAAATTGTATCGAGCGGATGGACATGTGCGGGTGTGGAGACTACCTTATGAATCCATGGACCCTGCATGTCTGCAGGGGAATCTTCAAGATTGTGGAGGCTCTGTAATGGTGAGGGGCGTGCAGTTGGAGTGATATGGACCCTTGATACGTCTAGATACGACTGTGACAGGTGACACGTACATAAGGATCCTGTGTGATCACCAGCATCCATTCATATCCATTACCCATTCGGACGGACTTGGCCAATCCCAGCAGGACAATTAAAACCCCACTGGTCCAGAATTGCTACGTATTGGCTCCAGGACCACTCTTCTGAGTTTCAACACTTCCGCTGGCCACCAAACGTCCCAGACATGAACATTATTGATCATGTCTGGGATGTCTTGCAACGTGGACTCCAGCCCGTCATACTACTACGGATTTATTGACAGCTCTGCAGGATTCAACGTGTCAGTTCCGTCCAACATTACTTCAGACATTAGTCGAGTCCATGCCAGGTTGTGTAGAGGCACTTCTGCGTGGTCGCGGGGGCCCTACAAGATACTAGTTTCTTTCGATCTTCAGTGTATTCTTGTATCTTTTCATATGACAATGACGCTGCTATTCTGGGTTCACCCTTACATGCTTTCAGTGTCCTACCCCATCCTGTGTTTAGCGATTTCAATTACCTCTCACATGACAGTATCGTATTACCTTTTTTCGAAAGGGCAATGGTCGTTCGCACATAGCACGTCTCTCTTTTAAGTATCAGCGAGATTTTGAGGTGCTCCCATGGCCAGAAAAACCACACATCCATCCTCAACAGGGCATGTGTTGACCCTGCTTGATGTCAATTCGTCCCAAAGCCAGTGTCCGACATTATGCCTATTCAGCTGCCCTCAACCCATGTAACACGCAGGGCCTTCCGGTACCACGTGCTATATTTTCATATTATCTCGCTCGCTTCGCCAAAACTAAAAGGCTTACTACACAAAAAACGAACAGGACTTTTTGACGGAAATTTAATATACTTTTATTTTCTTGTGGGATACGTACCCGCTACAGGCTGTAGTTTTCGAATTATTGAACAAATGTAACTTTCAAACTCATTTTTCTTGAATGACTGGGAAACCCTGGCCTGCGGCGAAACTGTATTCCAATACAAAATTTAACTACATTATTTTTCTTACAAAAAGTTCATTTTTGCTGTGGGACTAATACTTTGCAAGAAGTGAGCGAGAGAATATGAAGGGGCAGCTGAATTACCCAAAATAAGGAAATATATATAGGCACGGCTTTCCGGGCGGGAAGGAGCGCCTGGTCCCCGGCACGAATCCGCCCGGTGGATTTGTGTCGAGGTCCGGTGAACCGGCCAGTCTGTGGATAGTTTTTAGGCAGATTTTCCATCTGCCCCGGCGAATGCGGACTGGTTCCCCTTATTCCGCCTCAGTTACACTATGTCGCGATTGGTGCGTAAACAAGTTCTCCACGTACGCGTACACCACCATTACTCTACCACGTAAAGATAGGGGTTACACTCGTCCGGTGTGAGACGATCCCTGGGGGTCCACCGGGGGCCGAACCGCACAATAACCCTGGGTTCGGTGTGGGGCGGCGGAGGGGTGGACTGCGGTAGTCGTCGTGGGGTTGTGGACCACTGTGGCTGCGGCGGGGACGGAGCCTCTCCGTCGTTTCTAGGTCCCCGGTTAACATGCAATACAAATATATATATCTCGTTTACACATTTCCGTTAACAAAAAATACAATTTTAGTTTTTTATTGTTACATCAGTAAGTAAGCGTCTTAGACAGCGACTGCATTTACGGAACCCGTAACTAGTTGTAAGTATCGAAGACCGTATACATTTAGGAAAGGAAAGAAAGTTCTTGGAGAAGTGAACGTTTTCCGATGTTCTGATGACACTAATGTTCTATCACAGTGGGTAAATGATTTGGAAGACCAGTTCAACGGAATGGATAGTGGCACCAAAAGACATTAGAAGATGAACATCAATAAAATAGAAAGGGTTGTGGATTGTAAATGAATTAAATCAGGCGATGCTTAGGGAATTAATGTGTGTAAGGAATATTAGATTAGTTGAAAACTTTAAAATTGGCTGATGACGCTGCAATTGTTTTGTAGACAGCAAAGAACTTGGAAGTTGTGACGCTCCCTCATTAAGTCTGTTTATTACTAAACGACTAAAACGGTGACCTAGTTTCCTCTGTAGGTTGCCTATCTAGGGGTTTCTGGGAGCAACAAACAATTTTTTTGGTAGAGTATTTCATGTAATTATTGCCCGTATTTTAAAAGGATATTTAGTCTTGCCTTATGTGTTTAACGATATGAGTCAGGTATTTAAATTACAAACTTTGTATGTATCTTGGCAAAAGACAGAACATCGTCGAGATTTTGTAACTACAGTTTTGGATTTTTCATTAGTCTACAGTTGAATAACCTGAAACTAATAAAACCAAGATAATTACTGTTTTGAGTCTTTAACCATAAAGGTTTTACACGCATAACGTCAAATATTTATCACATTATCTCAAAGTATCAGGAGCCTGACAGCTGTTCTACACATGGAAGTCGGCTTCTTTAACGAATCGGCGGTGGGTGCTACCGGTGTGTGTCATAAATCAGCAACGAACTCCATTCTTCCTTAGCCCATACCTAGTAGCGTTTCTGCCTTCAAGATAGTTATTGTGGTACTGGCGCCATTGATCCTAGCTGTTTAAATAATAGTTCTTGGTTTATTTCTAAAGCATTTACTGTAATGGTTCCCATGGTGCTAGTAAGTAGGGGCAGAACAAAATCGTTTTACTTTTGTTGCCAAATTCTATGTTCGTTTTTAACAGATTCGTTGTGTTCCACCAAATTCGGTGTTTAGCCAAATTCTTTGGTTTTTGCCTCTTTCAGTGGTGTTGGTTTAGCAAATTGGACATTTTCCTAGCCACTGTCGGTGTTTTGTATGTGAAATTCATTAATTTTTTTCCCAAATAGGCGTTATTTATTGCCAAATTGTTAGTTTTAATAATTAGGGATTAGTTTTGGCGAAATTCGATGTCATTTTTAGCCACATTCGGTGTAATTGTATTACCTTTGTTGTTCTTTTTTCAAATTCGGTGTACTTCTTTAATATTTCATTGTTGGTTTTTGCTATATTCGGGGATGTTTTTTGATATATTGTATATTTTTTACCAAATTCTGTGTATTTTTGCCACATTCGGATTTTTTGCCCAATTCCACGTTATACCAAACTTTGTTTTTCTGCCAGATTCGGTGTCTTTTGTCAATTCGGATATTCTCTTATTTTTTTCAAATTTAATGGTGTTGTGTCAACTTCAATGTCGGTTTCTGCCAAGTTAGGCGTTTTTTACAAATTTCTGAGCTATTTTTTCTGTCACATCGAAGCCCATTACGCGGGAAACGAGCTGTCATTTTGGGATTATATACGTAACTCAGTCTTGAGGACACTAGATGTCAAAGTGAAAATTTAAAATTTAATAACTATCAGTTAGGTGTTTTAGTAAACTGACGTTGTTAGATTTAGAATATTTTCAAACGGCAAAGTTATAAATTTCGCAGTATCTCATAAAAATCGCCGACTTCGCATTATTTTGCTCAAATCCCCTAATTTTGCGTTGTCGTTTACGTGACTTTTTCCTGCCCCTACTAATATTTCTTTGAATAAAAAAATGTTTTCAGTGACAACACTTTGCCGGAAAGTTAAAATATTAGGACCACGTTAGGAGCTCTTTAGTTATAGGCTTTTTGTTATATTTAAATTTCTCACAGCAACCTTTCCGAACAGTTGGTAATTTTAGTGTTTCTTTTTGATTTAAGGACATACAAGTGTCCACGAATTTTTAAAAAAATAAAAAAAATCTCCTGAGTTGTCAGTTTTATGACAGATGTGTGTAAGTCAGCCACACCAGCTGTTTAAAGAAAATTAAATACGGCTTTCTTTTACGGACAACGTGTGTGCCCGCAAGAGATATAAAAAAAATATACGTCCCCGTGGAAGGGCTAATTCGTCTGTGGAGGCAGAGAAGGACGTAAGAGAGGCAATGTATTCCAGAGGCAGCAGCTGCGGCAGCTGGCCTTAACTGCTGCAGGGTGTGGGGGCCGTAACTCGGACTGCACTGGCTGGCGGGGAGAGGGGAGTTGAGGAATGGTCAGGACGGGAGCAGAAGCGAAAGAGACGCCTCGACAGCGGGCTCTGTAGTGGCGCCCGCAGCACATCTGTGTGCCTATATATATATATATATATATATATATATATATATATATATATATATATGTGTGTGTGTGTGTGTGTGTGTGTGTGTGTGTGTGTGTGTGTGTGTGTGTGTGTCTCTCCATCTCTCCTTCTCTTACTCACCATCCGCCTCTGAGCGACACCACCACCCAGACTGGCTAGCTTTTATTATTGGACACCAAAATAGACGACAATACATTGCTAGTCTTCTGGTGCTGATCTACTAGTTGGAGTGGGAACAAGTGTTGCAGTAGCTCAGCGTGAGGTTCACTACTGTTAAATATATCGTAGTAGAAGCATTCAGTAAATAACATTCTTTTTCCTCTGCCAACTTCAGTTGCAAAAATGCAGAATTTTTTGTAGGATATTGTGGAATACTCCCGCTTCACCTCTATAGTTAAAAAACTCTAATATCTGGCGGCGTTCTACGTAGCTTTCAAAGTGCCATCTGTAACGGAGGTGTGTTGTAAGCTGAGAGCTGTTACAGAATTCTTTCGGCGAGAAACCCGAGTGTCACAGATATTTCATACGCACTTGCAGAATGTCTACGGAGACCTGGCGCTCAGGAGGTGAAGAAAAGCACGATGATTCGTTGTACGATGTGTCTGCCATCATCGCAACAAGATCACGCACACCTGTTCGATCTACCGCGTGCCTGCCGGCAGCGCACTGGTGACTCCTGGAATTTTGGAACGTGCGGACACTCTCACTCGATATTGCACAGCCTGTGTTATTCTGATTACGATGCAAAGTTCCTTTGGACATGGATGCGTGTCCAAAGGAACTATGCATCGTAATCAGAATAACACAGGCTGTGCAATATCGTATTTATCTGCCCATATCGGGCAAGCGACTTTCACGTACAACGTCTGATCCTACGCGAATACACATTATACATGTACGAGTACAGGTCGTAGGTGCATGTCTGATGACATATGGAAGTTTGAGTATGGCCGTGAGTCGTGCATGGATAGCCAAATAGTAAGGCGACCATTTCCGATAAGCGAGAAATCCGGATTCGATTCCCGATCTTTCAAAAAGTCTGTGAGCCTCTATTTCAGTCCCTTAGTAGTGTGACACTTCCCTGTTAAACGATGCGCATAGTATCAGATCCACACACTCTCAAAACTTCAAGTTCCTAGCTTTAACGGCTTGGGCTCGGCGCTGATGAGTAAGTGAATCAGTCTTACCCTGTTTCACTCCCTCAGGGCTAGAATTTCTAGAAGCGGTGAAAAACATACTTCTTCATCTCTAACCAATTTTGAAACATTTAGCTTTAAGAATGCTTTCGCAGTGAAACATTTTCACAAAATGTTCGCCTCCTATTTCCTGCCTTAGAGGTTGAATTTCCTAAAACAGTGACATCCGTAAGTTTTATTTTTAACAGAGAGGCCAACTACTAAATTTCATAGATTTAGCCAAAAATGCCTGCACAATGAAATATTTCTATAAAAACTTACCTCCCCCGTTCACTCACCTAGGGGTTGAGTTTCCAAAAACAGTGAAACACGATCTTTTTTTTAATTTCTAACTGAGACGCAAAAATTTAAATGTTCATAGATTTAGTTTCAGTAATGCTCGTAATAAAATACATCCATAATAATCTCATCTTCTAGGGGCTCAGTTTCCAAAAACACTGAGACACTTTTTTTTTTGTAACCGAGAAGAGAGAAGTCAAAAGCAAAGTTAGTAGCGTTAAAGATAGTTTAGTAGTTCTTTAATAACGAAATATTTTCAACAAAAGGATTTCACCCCCATAGCGTTAAATCCCCAAATACGCTGAAACACGCATTTCTCTATTTCTGACGAACAAACTAAATGCAAATTTTCATAAGTCTGGCTTGAAAACTACCTTAATATCGACATTTAATAATGAAAAAAACTTCATCCCCAATTTCAAGGCCGTGAGGTTAGAACTTCGAAAAATTTCTTCTTGAACGATATCTACATTGTAAGTCCACACTGTCTCCAAATTTAAAGTTTCTATTAATAGTGGTTTGGGTTGGACGATGATGAATCAGCCAGTCAGGACATTGCTTTTTATCTGTAGAGATTGTAACGTTTCGCGCATTTAGGCGAGATAATCGGTGGCCCAGTACTGGTACGAGGTAAGATGTATATATTGTACCGCTGAACGCTGACGTTCCCAGGATTCAGGTCGAGCCACAGCAGTTCCCGCTAGGTGACCGGTACGGGTCAGTCGAGATACTACCAAGATAAGCAACGTCGCCAGGAATGGGTAAGTCTCAAAGCTGGGAATTTGGGTGGCTGTTTCTCGCCTTGCCTTTGTGCAGATCAGGCACCAGATATTGCGAAGTGTCCGCTCTTCAAGAATCTACACTGATGCTCCAGAGAAACTGGTACAGGCATGCGTATTCAAATACGGATATATGCGGCCGCCCACGCCTTTATAAGCCAACAAGTGTCTGGCGCAGTAGTTACATCGGTTACTGCAACAACAATGGCAGGTTATTAAGCTTTAAGTGAGTTTGAACGTGGTGTTACAGTCGGCGCACGATCGGTAGGAAACAGCATCTTTGAGGTAGCAAAACATCAATACCCAAAGCGGGATTTGTTGTTGTTATGAAAAAATGTGACAGCAGTACCGTCAAACCGACCGTCATATTTCTTTCAGTGAGACTTTCATACAAAAATACCATCCAAATTTCCGACTTTTCCTGTAGATATCCTAAAAAAATTTTTTCATGCAAACTTTGTCACCAAAATAACGAAAAAAGCTGCGAAATCGGTCGAATTGTTCTGCATCACCCCAGTTCCCAGAACTCCTGAAGATACACTTTGGATATTGCATCACAGACACAGTCCCTTTGACTGTGGAGAGATGTCACTAAACCCATCCAAAGATGTAAACAACCGTGCATGAGGATCACCTATTAGACGCAGGGGATCTGACAGACAAACAGTTCCAGTCGTTCCACCAGTAAGGTGGTACACGGCTCGTGTTGTCTGTAGTTCAACCATGCCTAGACGATCAATACCCCGGTTCGATCGCGTCCGCATTGTTACTTTGTGCCAGGTAGGGCTCGCAACAAGGGAAGTTTCCAGACGTCAAGGAGTGATCCAAAGCGATATTGTTTGGACATGGAGGAGATACAGAGAGACAGGAACTGTGTCGATAGCAAACCTCGCTCAGGCCGCCCATGGGCTACTACTACTGTGGATGACGGCTGCCTACGGATTATGGCTCGGAGGAACCGTGATAGAAACGCCACCATGTTGAATAATGCTTTTCGTGCAGCCACAGGACGTCGTGTTATAACTCCAGCGGTGCGCAATAGGCTGCATGATGCGCAACTTCACTCCCGACGTCCATAGTGACGTCCATCTTTGCAACCACGACACATACAGCGCGGTACAGATGGGCCCAACAACATATGAAATGGGCCACTCACGACTGGCATCACGTTGTCGTTATCGATGAGTGTCGCATATGCCTTCAACCACACACTAGTCGGAGAGTGTCTGGAGGCAAACGGGTCAGGCTGGACGCCTTAGAGAGAGTACAGCAACGTGGAGTTTCCCTGATGTTTTAGGATGGCATTATATGGGGCCGTTGTACGCCGCTGACGGTGATGGAAGGCACCATAACGGCTGTACGATCCGTGAATGCCATCCTCCGACCGATAGTGCAACCATATCGGCAGCATATTGGCGAGGTATTCGTCTTCATGGACAACAATTCGCGCCCCCATCGTACACATCTTGTGAATGACTTCCTGCAGGATAACGACATCGGTCGACTAGAGTTGCCAGCATGTTCTCCAGACATGAAGCCTATCGAACATGCCTGAGATAGATTGGAAAGGGCTATTTATGGACGTCGTGGCCCAGAAACTACTGTGAAGGATCTACGCCGAATCGCCGTTGAGGAGAGGGACAATCTGCAGCAACAGTGCCTCCACGAACTTGTGGATAGTATGCCACGACGAATACATGCATGCATCAATGAAAGACGACGTGCTACTGCGTATTAGAGCTATCGGTGTGTACAGCAGTCTGGACCACCAGCTCTGAAGGTCTCACTGTTAGGTGGTACAACATGCAATGTGTGTTTCTCAAGGGCAATTAAAAGGGCGTAAATGGTGTTTATGGTGCTCTCTATTCCAATTTTCTGTACAGAATTTATATAGATAAATTTTTACCCTGCCTTTCTTCGCAAAAAGACACTGCTTGGTGCAAGTCAAATTAATTGTTCTTCTATATTAATTTTGTATTGCTGCAATTCTGATACACGAAAGAGGTATTCTGGATCTCTTAACGAGCAAGCCAATATTTTGAGCAGTTGATTTACTTTTGGTCTGAACGGTAAGTTCTCCTGGGAATATTACTGACATCAAATAGCACTCCGTCACAGTTACATTAAGTGTTGAAAAATCGGGAGTACTGTGAAAGCTCCATCCGATAGTTTTGATATGTAAGTATATCTCTTTACGTCAAATTGGCGTGAGGTGAGCGTACGTTTAATTTTATAAACTGTCTAATTATATAGTATATCACTAGCACTTACTTATAGCGTGGATTTGTGTTAGAAATAAAAGAACATTGTCAGAAGGCGTGAACAAAGTCCATAAGTTTGAATAATCAATTTCTGAACGGCTTCAAAATGAAACCTCTTTGACCATAAGGATGACTGTTCTCCGACACTGCTGGTCCTCAGACTAATGAATCCACGTCTTATAGCGTATCAAATAAAGCAAGCAGTGAATAATCAGTTGAGACACACTGCAAAAGTCTTGAGTACTTCATCAGACTTCATGGAACTGAGTGTAGCAAAACACTGTCATCATTCAGCAGAAATGTAGTACACGATACCATGAAAATTCCACGTACTATAGTAACAGGTACTGTTACTTTCCTTCCTAAGAACGTTTGGTCCTACTTGATCTCGCAAAGAATGTTAGAAGTTATCGCGCATTGTACTGATTTGGAAGGTAGTATTGAGTTATTAGTATCAATAGAAAAGGACCAAAAAATGTTATGTGTGGGGAAACGAATGCATTACTTTGGACTCCTGATAATCACTGATGTAGGAGGAACCTGGGATGAGCCAGTCGAAAAGCTGTTTCATGGTAAGTTCTCCGCTCTTACCTTCTTGGCCACATTTACAGTTAACCGACTTGAATACATACGAAGAGTATTGACATACGTTAACAAAGATACTACAGAGACCGGAGAAAGAGTAACACTAAATGTGGAGTTGATTCTCTTTTTCTAGAAGGCACATACAAAAACATGCAGGAGACAGTAAGGAAGATATAGTGCTTTCTTACAGATAAACGAAATGTGTATAGCAGTTGCGAATGGCCCGCGTTTATTTTCACAGCAACATGCCAACTACAAGGAATGCAAATATGATAAAAGAAAAATTTTACTCAAGAAAGTAGGCAAAGAAACTATACGTCGTCACGTCGAGGATGGAGTCAAGAACCCATACCATGGCACGATGGAGTTAGTCGCCAGAAATGGAAGACTTCGGAAACTACAAGACCACCAAAAAGGAGATGTTTCATGTATCCACATCAATTATACAGGAAATGTTATCAAACATACAGCAGGTGCAAAAACAATATTTGCAAAGAACATGGTGTACTTATTTGCAAGAGCTGTTTTTATTTAATGACTAGAAGTTCTGGTGCGAGTCCGGCAAAACCTAAAGAGCGAAGAACAGGAAGCTAATTAAAAGGCGAGAAGGTATCCAAGAAAAACATTTCCAAGAGAGCAGGAACGAGAATGGGCAGCAGAATAGAGCGATGAAAAAAGTGAAACATGAAGGAATAACGTGGAAACTGCAAAGTTAACTTTGGGACTTCAGTGTGGTCTTTAGCTGGGCCATAACGAAGGAAGAAGTGAAAAGGCAGCTGGTACATCAGTATCACCAGTTCGTGAATTTTTACGGTAATCAAACGGTAATAACGTGGTAGCTATGGGTAATTCGTGAATCGCTTCTTTACTATGTTCGCTTTTCTTTCATTGCCTTTCATTTAAATTAACTGAGTATTGCGGTTACGCTTCCGTGAAAGGAATCTTGTCTACTAATGTTGTGGCAAGTGGCGGGAGTTGGTTATTTGCAGTGTTCAAATATTCGCGCACCTGGAGACGAGTGTACTCGTGAACTATAAAAAGAAGCATTAACACTCATATTAAGGAACGCAAGAGGAGACACGGACAAATCGATGTGACCGGGGAACCACTAAATCCGTATCTCTGTATAATGGCTTTCATTAACATTACTGATACTATGACTTTATGAAGATGCCATAATTAATATGGTAGGCAGAAGATTGAAATTAGACAAGTTGTGGGCTTCAGTGCTAAATAAAGTCGAACGCTCCCCCCCCCCACCATTTCCCTAAAAAACTTGTGCCGACGTTACGAACCAACTGACCATTGGGTGGTTGTCTGGTACTGTAACAGCTTTCTAAGTCTTTATATACTCTGATGGCGTCTCCAGGATTAAACTTCACGTTGGGAAACATGCCTTGAACCACGACCTAATGGCCAGAAAAAAAAAATCATCTAGGTCCACTCGTTTTGTCTTTCTCTCTAAGTCGAAACCTCCTTCTTGACGCTGTGTTCGGCTATGGTTCATCCATTCCCTTCGACATCGTCCGAATAGCGGCACCACTCCAATCCAGACGACGAGCGATTCGCCGATTGCTCCAACCAGCTCCAACCGGCCTCTGTCAAATCACGCCATCTGTGTACACTGAGGTGACCAAAATCATGGGTTAGAGATATGCACATATGCAGACGGCGATAATACCACGCATGTATGTTGTGAAAGGGCACTTTATGGGAAGAGCTGTCATTTGAACTCAAGTGATTCATGCGAAAGAGTTTCCGATGTGATTATGGACGAACGACAGGAATTAACAGACTTAAAATGTTGTGGTAGTTGGGGCTAGACACATGGGACATTCCATTTTACAAATCGTTAGAGATTTAACATTCCGAGATCCACAGCGTCATGAGTGCGCCGAGAATACTACATTTTAGGTTTTACCTCTCAATACGGACGACCCTGTGACCGAAGGCCTTGACTTGAGCCTGAGAGCAGCAAAGTTTGCATAGAGTTGCGAATGCTAAGTGACAAGCAAGACAGCATGAAGTAACAGCATAAATCAATGTGGGATGTACCGACTACCGTATACGTTAGGACAGTGCGAAGGAATTTGGCGTTAATGGGCTATGGAAGTAGACGACCTATGCGAGTGCCTTTGCTATCAGCGCGGCATCGCCTGCTGTGCCTCTCCTGGGCTCTTGACCATGTCTGTTGGACTCTAGACGATTGAAAAACCGTGGCTTTGTCACATGAGTCGCGATTTCATTTGGTAACAGCTCATGGTTGGGTTCGAGTGTTTCGCAGATCCCACGAAGCCGCACTGCGAAAACTGGTGGTGCCTCCGTAGTGGTGTGGGCTGTGTTTACATGGAATGGACTGGGTTCTCTGGTCCAACTGAACCGATCATTGGCTGGAAAAGGTTATGTTCGGCTACTTGGAGGCAGTTTTCGGCCATTAATGGACTTCATGTTCCGAAACAATTTTTATAGATGACAATGTGCCATGTCATCAGCCACTATTGTTCACGATTGCTTTGAAAAATATTCTGAAAACATTCATGGAACATAATCGAGAAGTTCATTGGCGCTGAAAATCCGGCAGCGGCAACGTTTCGCAGTTATGCACGGCCATAGATGCAGAATTGCTCATTATTTCTGCAGGGGACTTCCAACGACTTGTTTAGACCATGCCACGTCAAGGCGTCGCACTATACCGGGCAAGAGAAGATATCTCATGACTTGTCACCTCAGAATATATTGTTCACGCCCTTGTCAGCGTTGTATACTTACTTTTGAGTACACGGGTTTATTAAAGTCGTCAAGATTTTATGCCCTGGTATCGACACAACCCCTATTTACTGTCCTTGGCAGCGTTAAATTCGTGCTTCAGCATAACACATTGATCTATATGCCGGCCTTTTTGGCCGACCGGTTCTAAGCGCTTCAGTCTGGAACCGCGCGACCGCTACGGTCGCAGGTTCGAATCCTGCCTCGGGCATTGATGTTTAGGTTTAAGTAGTTCTAAGTTCTAGGGGACTGATGACCTCAGATGTTGTCCCATAGAGCTCAGAGCCATTTGAACCATTCATCTACATCTACATCCATACTCCGCAAGCCACACGACTGTGTGTAGCGGAGGTTACCTTGAGTACCTCTATCGGTTTTCCCTTCTTTTGCAGTTCGTATTGTTCGTGGAAAGAAAGAATATCGGTATACCTCTGTGTGGGCTCTAATCTCTCTGATTTTATCCTCATGGTCTCTTCGGGAGATATACTTAGGAGGGAGCAATATACTGCTTGACTCCTCGGTGAAGGTATGTTCTCGAAACTTCAACGAAATCCCGTACCGAGCTACTGAGCCCCTCTCTTGCAGAGTCTTCCACTGGAGTTTATGTATCATCTCCGTAACGCTTTCGCGATTACTAAATGATCCTGTAACGAAGCGCGCTGCTCTCCGTTGGATCTTCTCTATCTCTTCTATCAACCCTATCCGGTACGGATCCCACACCAGTGAGCAGTATTCAAGTAGTGGGTGAACAAGTGTACTGTAACCTACTTCCTTTGTTTTCAGGTCGCATTTCCTTAGGATTCTTCCAATGAATCTGTCTGGCATTTGCTTTACCGACGATTAATTTTATATGGTCATTCCATTTTAAATCATTCCTATTGCCTACTCCCAGATAATGTATGGAATTAACTGCTTCCAGTTGCTGACCTGCTATATTGTAGCTAAATGATAAAGGATCTTTCTTTCTATGTATTTGCAGCATATTACAGTTGTCTGCATTGAGATTCAATTGCCATTCTCTGCACCATGCGTAAATCCGTTGCAGATCCTCCTGCATTTCAGTACAATTTTCCATTGTTACAAACTCTCGATACACTACAGCATCATCCGCAAAAAGCCTCAGTGAACTTCCGAGGTTATCGACAAGGTCATTTATATATATTGTGAATAGCAACGGTCCTGCGACACTCCCCTGCGGCACACCTGAAATCACTTTTACTTCGGAAGATTTCTCTCCACTGAAAATGACATGTTGCGTTTTGTTATCTAGGAACTCATCCATCGGCCACCAAGGTTTGCAATTTTGCATTTTCCGTCGATACCTTTGTGAATATCAGTTTGGGACCAATGTGCATAAATCCTTCGTGTGTGTCCTTGTTTTGTTTTAGAGTGTGTTCGGAAGCACGTGCCACTGTTTGGGACCTGGAATCTGAAGCCGGTAACAGTCGCGAGACGCCGCTGTGACGTCACGGCCCGCGTGGGATGACGCGCGCGCTCCCGGCGGCCGCCGCCGCATCGCTCCGGCTGCACTGGCGCCACAAATAGCCGCGCCAGTAAACACGCCGTGGCGCTTCCTAGTCGTGACTCAGCCGGCCGCCGCCTGGCCCTGGCCGCGTGGGCGGCTGCACTGTCTGTATATGGGACCGCGCTTCCTGTGCTGCGGTGCTGTGCTGTGCTGTGCTGTGCGTACGAGATGCGCATGCGTGCCTCAGCGCGTCCGCTTGTGCCGTCCAGATTCAGCGCTTGCGACCGTTACTGCGACTCGACTCGCAGCGGTCGACGGTTGACGAACGAAGCAACGATGGAAGGAGGCCAAGCTCCTACTCCGCCCCCCCCCCCCCCCATACACACCGCGATTGTTGTTAATTTAGGGAAGGAGACCGTAAAGTTTTAAGTATAAGAACTGCTGCTGTTCCTAATCTACATATCTACATAAACATAGCAGACTATCTGAGCAACCCTCTTAGATTATTTTGAGACAACGCTGTTATGTACCGTCTTCTAAAGTCAACAGATGAGCAAAGCCAATTGCAAAATGATTTAGACATCAGTATGGTGCGAAAAGAGGCAGTTCACTACAGATACTAAAAGGTGTGATGTCATTCAGCAAGACTACTAAAGAAAACCACTAAATTTTGGTTACACGATAAATCATAAAAACCTAAATGGCTCTAAATTCAACTAAATTCATAGATATAACACTTATAAATAACATAAATGGGAACGATTACGTAAGCAATATTGTGAGGAAAGAAAACCAAAACCATGTTGCAGGGAAAGCAAACGAAACACTACGATTTATTGGTAGAACACTTACTGTGGTGTCACCGCCAGACACCACACTTGCTAGGTGGTAGCCTTTAAATCGGCCGCGGTCCGTTAGTATACGTCGGACCCGCGTGTCGCCACTGTCAGTGATTGCAGACCGAGCGCCGCCAAACGGCAAGTATAGAGAGATTTCCTAGCACTCGCCCCAGTTGTACAACCGACTTTGCTAGCGATGGTTCACTGACAAAATACGTTCTCATTTGCCGAGACCATAGTTAGCATAGCCTTCAGCTACGTCATTTGCTACGACCTAGCAAGGCGCCATTATCAGTTGCTATTGATATTGTAAAGAATGTACAGACAAGAACCACGTTCAACATTAATGGATTAAAGTTAAGTATTCCACCAGTTACATCCTTTCTTTCTAGTCTAACTACCTTGTCCTGTTCCAGACCTCACGCCAGACTGCGTGAGCTTAAACGCGTGCCTTTCGGCTTCCTCCAAACCCCGTGGATTGGCTCCTGCCAATCCACAACAATAAGAGCAGCTCGTTTCATACTACCGCGGTATAGTGGAGAGAGTGCCGCGCATACAGTGTGGCGATCGTTAAAACAAAGATGTTTCTCGTCGCGGCAGGATTTCCACGTAAAATTTCAGTGACCAACTTTCTCCTCCGATTCTTAAGACAGTCTGCTTGCATCCACCTACTTAGGAATAAATTAAGAGGTGTCATGTGAAAATAAGAGAAATCAGAGCAAGCTTAGAAACATTTAATTGCTCGTTTTTCCCGCTCGCCATTCGAGACTGTAATCAGGCGATTCTGTGAACACTCTTCCAGGTACTTAATTGTAAACTGCAGACTAATGACGTATTTATCTATTTATTTACACGTCTAGTTCCGTAGGACCAAATTGAGGAGCAAATCTCGGTCACGGAACGTGTAAGTACATGAAATTACAACATAGAAGAAATGGCAGATAAAATTAAATCTTTATGAAACCAAAAAATTCAAGCCATCAGTTTTAGTAAACTCAGTCAAAAATATAGCATAGGAATCAGCTTAATTTTTCTAGAACTCCTCAGCAGAATAGAAGGAGTGATCCACGAGTAAACTCTTCAGTTTCGATTTGAAAGCACGTGGATTACTGGCGCGTGGATTACTGCTAACATTTTTGAATTCTTGTGGTAGCTTACTGAAAATGGATGCAGCAGTACACTGCACACCATTCTGCACAAGAGTTACAGAAGTGCGATCAAAATGCAGATTGCTTTTCTGCCTCGTACTGCAAAATCTTAGGAATAAGCTGATACTGTTAACAAGACTCGAGAGCAATATATATATATATATATATATATATATATATATATATATATATATATATATATATATAGAGAGAGAGAGAGAGAGAGAGAGAGAGAGAGAGAGAGAGAGAGGGGGAGGAGAATGTCAGAATACCAAGACTAGTGAACCGGGGTCGACAAGAGATTCGCAAATTTATACCACTTATTACCTGCAGTGTCCATTACTGAGCCAAAAATATCCTTTGAGAATGGGAAGAGTTACCCCAAAATATAAGACCATACGACATAAGGGAATGAAAATAAGCAAAGTAGACTAATTTTCCGAATGCTCACTTACATGAAGTAAGTTCGAATAGTGAAAATGGCAACATTTGAACAATATCCTGAATATGGGCATTCAATGACAGTTTATAACAAAAGTTTGAACTGTTCGGTTTCACTAATCACACGCCCATTCTGTGAAATTAAAATGTCGGGTTTTGTTGAATTCTGTGTTACAAACTGTAAAAAGTGAGTCTTACTGTGATTTAGCTTTAGTTCATCTTTTACAAGCCATGCACTTATGTCATGAAAAAGAGCCAATGCTGCACACAACATCCCTAACAGCCAATATAATGCCATCAGCGAACAGAAATATTTTAGAATTACCTGTAATACTAGAGGGCATATCATTTATATAAATAAGGAACAGGAGTGGCCCCAACACTGATCTCTGGGGCACCCCCCATTTGACCGTACCCCACTCAAACTGTGCATCACAGCCATTCTGAACACTGTGAATAATGATCTTTTGCTGTCTGTTGTTAAAGTAAGAGTGAGCCATATGTGAGATACTCCTCGTATTCCATAATGGTCCAACTTCAGGAGCCTTATTTTGTGATCAGCACACTCGAACGCCACAGTCAATTATGATGCCTAACGTTAGAAACCATTTGTTTAATGCATCCAGTGCCTCACAGAGTAACGAAGAGTATGGAGACTTCATATGTTACTTTAAGTCAAGGGGTAGATCTGAAACGATTTTGCCATTTAACACACACTACTGTTGAATTTCTGAAAGAAAAGGGATTGGAGGTCAAACTTCGTGTTTTAAGTGGACTTGACTGCACACTGCGGACGGTAAGACATTGCAAGAACTTCTTTCTGATTCGATGGGGACGTATTTAAAAAGAAAATCGCATTACAGAAGTGACACATTCTGACAAAGACAGTCCAGTTTCCTAAGCTCAGAGCCATTAAAGAAAACGTAAAGTTTCAGGAAATCATTGTGGACTTGAAAGAACAACAAGGGTAGTTTCTTAAACGTTTTGAGGACACTGTCAATCTTACATTTATTTTCGATCTGTTTTATAAACCGTTTGCCGTTTCAGTTGAAATCGCTCCTGCGCATGTGCAGATGGAACTGATATGCTTGCAAGGAAATTCCAGTTTTAATTACAAAACTTTTTACATTAAAAATTCCCAGGACGCCTACATTGCTTTTCTCAGGTAGATTTTCCAAGTCTCCATAACGAGGTTACAAAAGTGCTACAATATTTCAATTGACATATCTGTGTGAAAGAACGTTTGTTGATTATGAAACCAATAAGTCACGATTACGGGGCAAATTGAGTTTAAAACTCTGTGAAATTGTCTGCATCTGTCCATATGCCAGTGGTTTTATGTGTTCAGCGCGCCAAAAATAAATAAATAAATAAATAAATGACAGTGAAGGTTTGTTTCGTTCTTGAATTGCGCTGTTGAGAAATGTAAAATATAAAATCGTGTGCAGTGTGACTGGATTGCGATTGAAATTCGATGCATTCGGTTTCCCCTCTTTCCCCTTCCTCACGCTCAGACAGCTTGGCGTGGCGGTGAGTAAAATGTGAAGTGCGGCCGAGCGCTTTGGCACTCGTGCCATAACACGGCCAGCGAGCCGGAATCTTGACGGTGCCTGATGCAGGTGAATGCCCAGTTAACATTGAACGACTAGAGCTAGTCGAATCCTTCGCCTGCCGTGGGAGTAGAATTGCTTCAGACAGTGTATCGAAGGAGGATATTGCAGTCCGAGGCTACTAGAAAAAGCATTTTAACAAGAACAGAAAGCTTTTCACATTCAGCTGCAGAGACAAACATCTCAGGGGGATCTCACGAAGACTTTCGGACTGTGCTGTGGGGATGGGAAATCCGACCGGTTAAAAAGAATACCGGGTATTTTAACTTTCGCCGGCCACTGTGGCCAGGCTGTTCTAAGCGCTTCAGTCCGGAATCATGCGGCTGCTACGGTCACAGGTTCAAATCTTGCCTCGGGCATGGATGCGTGTGATGTCCTGAGGTTAGTTAGCTTTACATACCTCTAAGTCTAGGGAACTGATGACCTCAGATGTGCTTAGAGCCATTTGAACCATTTTTTTAGTTTTTAATAACCCATGTTTTGAGTTATTTGTTTCGTTTGAGTTATAACAGTGTTTGGTTTTTTTATTAATAACCAACTAAAGAAACGGCATATCGTTTTGTCATAGCAGGAGTGCAAAAATATTTGGATTTTCAGTAAAACTTCTACTTAAGAAACTCGAAAATATCCATTGCTTTAAAATATTGGATTATTATAGAAATTGGGAAAAGCAATGAGCACTATTTTAATAATAAGGCCTACAGTCGCAAACAAGCAACATACACAAGACATAAGAATCGGTGTAGCAGTGCAGATACAGTAATGTACCTAATGCCATGTGGCATGACCTATTAGACAATGTGCACGCACATGCAGTGCGTTCCTAGCTGTCGCCCTCGCATTGTTGAATGTTTCCATGTCTAGGTTGGAAGTATTTTACAAAGTGCGGTATTAGCGAAATTCATTGCTCCACTTCCTTTAAAACATTAAAAACGGGAGGTGGCACAAAAAAACTTGCGACATCATGTAAGGAGAAAAAACCATCCACAGTGTTCCTTGGGAAATAAGGTAAATTTAACTGAAATACCTGTAATCCTGTTGACATAATAGTAGTTGGGATAATAACTTAAGCTTTAATTTTGGGTTGCTTGAAGCTGAGAATTGATAAAGTTCGAAAGCGCACTGGGCGCCTCTCCTTCACCTTCTCAGTGTTTGCTGGAGACAATGAGACCGATTTCTGTTACGGACTCAACACCACATCGATCGTGTCTCCCTACTGCCTCACCATTATTAGAATTTTTCATTGTTTTCTCAAAGTCTACGTTTATTACTGGGGGACATAGCAATAAAGAACCGGAAATTGGTTATTTCAAGAACCAGTTGTTTTGTGTGGTTTCGTAGTGAAGTTTTACAGGAGACGAAAAGAATCAGTACAACCGAAAACTGGCTGCTTCAGCCATAACTGTCGTCCTTATTGTCCAGCCTCATTTAAGTAGGAGCATATTCACATTTATTTTCCTCCTACATCTTATTCTTTCAGTAGCTTTGTAAGCAGGCTGTTTAGGTTTTTACGTTGGTAACGCCACGTAGCGCTCTGTATGCAAATCACTGACTATGCTGTGTGCAGTCTGTGGCTGGTTGACATTCTTGCAATATTCGCTATTGTAGTGTTGGGCAGTTGGATGTGAACAGCGCGTAGTGTTGTGCAGTTGGAGGTGAGCCGCCAGCAGTGGTTGATGTGTGGAAAGAGAAGCCAGAGTTTTGAAATGTTAATATGAGCGGACGATCTGGACGTTTGTCCGTCAGAGAAAGGAAATTTGTCAAACTTGGATGTCACAAATTTTGGACACTTTTAAGGTAAATACAATGTTTGTTCTCTATCAAAATCTTTCATTTACTAACTATATGCCTATCAGTAGTTAGTGCCTTCAGTAGTTAGAATCTTTTGTTTAGCTGGCAGTATTGGCGCTCGCTGTATTCCAGTAGTTCGATTAACGAAGATTTTTGTGAGGTAAGTTATTCATGAAAGGTATAGGTTACTGTTAGTCTGGGCCATTCTTTCGTAGGAATTATTGAAAGTCAGACTGCGTTGCGCTAAAAATATTGTGTGTCAGTTTAGTGATGATCAGCGTAAGTAAAGAGAGAAATGTCTGACTACGTTCAGTTTTGCTCAGCTGTTTGAAAATCAAATAACGTAAGAATTTTACCTGCACAGTAATTCATAATTTTTCTAAGGGGATGTTTCATATGGCGACCCTTAGCCGAGAATACCTCACTGGAAACTTCTGATTTTTTCTTGTAGTTTGAGTAAATAGTGTAGTTATTGTTTATTGCTAGCGCGTAATTGTAGAGAGAATCTTCTATGTAGTTGTAGTTTTTCATTGTTGTGCTGTAAAACAGTTCTGACATGCATGTAGATTTGCACCAAGTATTTCGCAGCCGCTCTTCCAATTAATTGGATATTATTTTCAGTGCTATTTTAATGTGTTTTCTTATTTTACCCTTCAAATTGTGCTTTTCTGTGCTATCGTGTGAAATATTGTGACAATTATGGCTGGTGAAAAACGTAGCACTAGGCTGCAAAGTAAATTAACAAATGACAGTAACGACGAGCGTAGCTTATCAGAACCACCATGTAATGAATTAAAAAATAGTAATTTGGTAATTGTGCATAGGAAAATGGACTAGGTAATAAATAATGGTGTAGACAGTGAAACAGCTAAAGAACAGGGTAGTATTGTCGATCGATCGGTCGGCAGTAGCCCGCCTCAGGAATCCGAAATGACAGGACAAAATCTGGCGAATACTGTAGATTCAGGTTTTGCATCATTACCCTTTTCTCAATCAAGTCAAGATACGTTTTCTGCTTTATAAATGCGAATTTTAACAGTTCAAATGCACTGCCGAGTAGCACTGAGGAACATGTTTCAGACTCCAGTGCGTTGTTATTACAATTAATGCAAGAAATGGGACAGAGGCTTCAAAAGTTAGACACAACGCTTGAACAAAATCAGAAACAAATGGGACAAAAGCTTCAAAAGTTACACACGATGCAACAAAATCTTCAAAAGTTAGACGCAATGCTTGAACAAACACGCGAAGGTTTAACTACTGAGTTACATAACATCGAATGTAAATGTCAAAAAGTCTGTAATGTAAAAAAAACAATTTTTTTGAGTATTTTCAACGTATTTTTTCGAGGCACGAAAATGCATTATAGAATCACGAAGCAGTCATAAACGAACTGCAAACTATTGTTCAAGAAGATCACAATACCTTGCAAGCTAAAACTGACTCAGTTGCATCTACCGATTCGGTTATGCAACTTGCAAATACTCAGGAAAAATTAAAGGACACAGTAGATACGGTTTCGACACAAATAGATAGTCTAAAACTTGGTTCAGATAAACACACAGAGGAAATCAGCACGTTATCGGAAAAAGTAGTCGAACTTTCGGATCAGATAAATAATTTATTTACGAAGGTAGATGATGATATGAATGACACAACACCGGTAGCCTTCACTGACACAGAAGTGTATGAACAAATTGAGAATTTTAAACAAAATCAAAATCAAATCAATACACAGTACTAAAGAGAAATCCTGGAGGTACAAGATGAATTGACACAGGTAATGCAAGAACTACATATTTCAGAGGAGACTCGCGCTCCAACACAGGAAGAGGGACTTAGAAATACTGAAAAGCCACAAAACAATAACACAGTGCTTTTAGGAAATTATGAAATAAATTGACATGGTGCACCGAATTTTGAGGTGGAACCGCCGACACGACGTAACAGTGACCGATATGCGACTCGCCGACACGATGACTTTGACTATAAGCTGTTTATTACTATCCGTAAATTCAAAACATTTAAGAATTCCAGCAACGACATTCATCCACAAGCATGGATTCATCAATTCTCTCATTGTTTTCCTCCCAACTGGTTATCAGAGCACAGACTGGTATTTATGTGTCGCTACTTAGAAAATGAACCAGCTGTAAGAATGCGATCCGTCATTCACGATTGTCACAGTGAAGGAGAATTTTATCATGCCTTCCTCTCAGCGTATTGGTCTCAAGCTACTCAAGATCGCATAAAACATAGCATCATAATGATGAAATATTTCGAACAATCTGAATTTTCCAGTCTCGTCAAATATTTTGAAGACATGTTGCACAAGAATCAGCATCTGTCAAACCCAAATAGACCCTCAGAACGTATTCGCATTTGCTTAATCAAATTGCCTGAACATTTGAGACATATTATTTTGGTAGGACGCTGCAAAGACGACATCGAAGGTTTTCAGGGGCTTTTACAAGAATTAGAAATTGACACAGACAGTCGCGGGATGCGAAAACAGGAAAACAATCATTACAGTTCACGTCCGTCACAATTCCGTGATGGCAGAAATAATAACTGGACGCGACAAAGCTGTTCTTACAACGCAAATCGTGACCAAAACAGACACCACCCGTATGACAACCACTGGCAGAGTAATAGTAATTAGAGGGAAAGATCACCTCTCCGCGGTAATGACTATGACAGAGTGAATCAGAGAAACAGACAATATGGGAATCAAAATAATTATTATCAAGGGAGACAGAATAACTTCAGACGCAACGGTCCACCGGGCAGTTACGATTCCGGGAGAAATTGTCCACCACATGACCGATAAAAAGGAAACTATGGAAACAACCGACATGACGACAGACGATATAATCATAACAACAGACCTGAATTCCATCAGAACTGGCGGGATCTAAACAGGGCAGGGCCTTCTAGGCAAGTTGAATTTGTAGAAGTTAGGTCTCCTCATCCCAATAACGACGCGCGCCAACAAAGAAACAGTAGGCAATGACTCACACCGCTGGCAGCAACAAAACATACTTATGAAGCTGACGCTGTAGGTGCTGTGGCTTGTAATTATGTAAAAATGGAAGACATTAGGGACATAACAACATTGCATATCCTGCAATTCACATCACAGTAACTAACGTAAAATTTACGGCAGTACTTGCCTCTGGCGGTCCCATTTCAGTAATTAGCGAAACAGCTTTTAGCAAATGCAACAAATCTAACAATTGCCCTACACTTCCGTTACGTAAGGTTAAATTACAAGGTGCAATCTTTGGAAAAAATGTAGTTGTACGCCAACAAACTAACTTACAATACTTTTGTCAAAGCCACAGATTCACTGTGAAGTTTCTTATCGTTCCATTATTGTCGACAGAAGTTATATTGGGAATAGACTTTCTGAATGAATACAAACCAATCTTAAACTTTCACGATGCTGAAATAAGTTTAGAGAAAGAAGATAAGTCAATAGCTCTGAAATTTCAAGATTGGCTCTCAAGCCATGACGAGGAAATTAATCGGCTTTACCTCCTGTTAGACAACAGTTCGGAACTTTCGACGGAGCTTGACACTAACAATCACTCTACAAGTATTGACAGGGATGATATCGATGGCGTACTTGATAGTAAGAGGTTAATTCAGAATAAAATTCAAACAACTGAGAATTGTAATTATACTGATAGGCAGGACCTTTTCGAGATTTTACAAGCACATTCCACAGTTTTTACTCACAAAACAGGAGCAATCAAGGGATTTCAATACTAATTTCGTATTCGTGAGCATACTAAATTTTGTGTTAGACCATACGTAATTCCGGCACATTAGGAACCATGTTAGAACAGAAATACAACAAATGCTTGACGAGAGCATTATTGAGCGTGCAGTAAGCTCATACAACAATCAATTGTATGTTGTCGAGAAGAATAATAGATTGATCAGGCTTGTCTTAGATTAGAGACAAAGTAATACTATCAACATTCCTTAAACAGACAGACCGCAAACGTTGGAAGAACTTCTTCAAACTTTAATGGTGTAACAGTGTTGTCTTCTATTGATCTCAGATCCAGCTTTTATCACATCGAACTTCATCCAGAATGTAGAGAATACACAGCTTTTCTTTGTTTCAGCGTTTGTTATCATTTTCGGAAACTTACTTTTGGTTTGAACATTTCTTCGGCAGCATTAATTCGCGGGTTAAATTCCATATTACCTGAGTTCTTAAAACGTCACATCACCTTACATGTGGGCGATATTCTATTATCAGAAGTCTCATGGAAACAACATAATCGCATCCTCGACAGTGTGTTACGTATTTTTGCAGAATCTGGAATTGCAGTTAACTTGGAAAAGTCTGAATTCGGTAGGACAAAGTTGAAGTTTTTGGGAAACATTATTTCGTCTGAAGGCATTCAGCCGGATCCTGAAAAGTTAGAAGCGATCAGAGCCATTCCAGTTCCATGCACAAAAAAACAAGTCCGCAGTTTTATAGGCCTCGGAAACCTTTACCGTCGTTTTCTGAATTTGCAAATTCTATTTACACCAAAACTTTGTTCTCTCACTGGAAAAGATACTGTTTGGAACTGGGACGAACAGGCACAGTTGGAGTTCAATTCTTTGAAGGAAGCCCTGCTCAACGTGCCAATACTAGCTCGTCCAGTCCTGTTACAAGGTTTCTGCCTTAGCACGGAATCTTCTAAAGTCGTTCTTGATGCCAATTTATTTCAAGAAAACATAGACACTGCTGTTCAGAAAACCATTGCTTTTGCTAGCCGCGTGCTAACAAAATCTGAAAAGAATTATTGCGTCATTGAATTAGAAGCTTTAGCTATCGATTGGGCATTCAACAAATTCCGTTTCTTTCTTTCTGGTAAACACTTAAAGCATACAGTAATCATCGTGCATTACAATTTCTTATGCCTTCAAAATTAAATCATGACAGGTTAAAACGTTGTTCATTGATTCTGCAAGAATTCCACTTTACAATAGTCTACATTTCTGGCAAGGAGAATGTTGTTGTGGACACACTGTCACGTGCACCGGCTGGGCATGAGAAAAGTAACACTGAAGGCAACCTCGAGAAAAATTTCAGTATCTTTTACATTCAGAAAGTCACCTTTGAAAACTTCATCACCACATCTTTAAAGGACATTGATCATGAACAAGATAAAGATCCGATTTGGAAAGACATCAAGAGTAAATGGCATGAAAAGACACACACACAGATTCGGCATTATTATCTGGCTAGAAAAAACATACTCTTCAAATGCTGCACTGTTGATGACGAGCTATGGTTGCTTTGAATTTCTGATGGTTTTGTTAATAAGCTCATTTGGTACATTCATTTCAGCTACGCACATTTTGGTCCACGAAAATGTTATCATATTCTTCGAACGACTTGTTATTTTAACAATATGGAAAAGAGAATTCGAAGAGTCTTGTCTATTTGTAAACTTTGTCAAAAGGCGAAACCATCTACTGTCTCACATCGTGCTCCGTTGTTTCCTATTATTCCTTCTAAATTAAAAGTTTGCTGCTGTTGATCTCTTGGGACCGCTTGTCAGAACATCCAATGGATTTTCGTACATTCTAGTAGCTGTTGAACTTACTTCAAAATTTGTTTCTTTCACTCCGTCAAGTAAAGCCACTGGACAGTCTGTATCCAACGCCTTTGTTAAACATTTCTTATGTGAAGTTGGCCACGTTGCTAAAGTCATTTCAGATAACGGACCAGAATTCAGATCTGCTGTTTGGTCACGCATGCTTCGGAATCATAAAATCAAACCTGTTTTTATTTCATTGTACTCACCACATTGTAATCCGTCTGAACGGATTATGAAAGAAATCAATAAGCTTTGTAGACTTTATTGTCCAAGAAAGTATCAGTATTGGGACCGATATTTACACTTATTTCAAGACGTGCTCAATGAAATGCCTCATGACTCTACTGCTTTACCACCTATTCTTGTACTGAAGAATGAAGAACCACCAAACAGCATCAGAGAGCTTGTACCTTTTCCGAATACATGTAAACTTCGACACAAAGACGTAACTGATTTGGCTGTTAAAAATATAAATTCTGCTGCAGACAAAAGGAGAAAACCGCACGGTAAAGCAAATGCAAAGAAACTATATACTGGTCAGAAAGTTCTCATTAAATCTCACTCATTGTCACATAAGAAGAAACACTTGAGTCACAAATTCTTTCTGATTTACAATGGACCTTACAGAATCCGATGTATACAACATGATAATTGGAACATATACTACTAATGAGATTTTAATGCAACATTTTCGTTGTACTTGAAAAGAAATTCTTTATGTAAAGTACTTTCTGTGAGATTACAGATGACTTAGTATTTGGTTTGTTTGACAGCTATACGATTATATCACGAAGCTACTAATGAGAGACATAATTTACATTCTTGCTTTTGCGCTGTATCTGTTTTATATCTGCCCAGTTTGTCTGTATTATTCTGGAAAGTAAAACATGTTTTAGTAGTAACTTTTGTGGTACACCTACAATTAGATACTTTCTTGGTCACTGTAATGTACATAACAACTACGATATCTATAAACAAAGCGTTTCGCTTTTGTTTATGACAAGGTAAGTATACCGACATCTGCAGAACTTTGCTTATGGAGGACGATAACTACGACACAGCACAATTTTACCGACAAGTAATGACAGAAATTATCTTACAGCCAGACTCACAGTTTAACGCTAAAGGACACGCATTTGAGTGATTAATTTTTCTACTTAAAACATTTTTAAAGATTTTTGAATTACAAAGATACAAAGAAGGTTATCGGTGATACATTTCATTCCATTGCTTTAATCTGTAACATCTGAGGGTATAATTACATTTATCCTCAGGGGATACACGTTTACTTGGTGTACTAAGCGTGTGGCAAGGGCTAGGAGCCCTAGGTAATATGGTATTTGCTTATACAACTATACACATCGGTACCATATTTCTCTACCACAGAATTCCACAGCTGTCTGATTATTTAACAGAGAAACAAACATTTTTTTATTATATCAGTGACACATGTTTACACAATTACACAGTTGGATAACTTAACACTTATAAAATTGTATTTTGTTTGTACTTGTGCACTGTTCATATTTTTTTGGAACCATTGTGATACTATGAGAGTTTTGAATGATGTATATGGTAAGTGATCATGATTTTTGAAATACATTAAAGATAGATGACTTACTGAACCTTTTGAAATTATTTAAAGAAGCTTGGACGATTTCCAGATGTGATTGATCTGTTATGATGATGTTGTTACGACAATGATGCGTATTATGCTGGTGAGATATGTTTATGGTCAATAAGATGATGCTATACAAGGAATGTGATTATGTGGTTATATGTATATGAATAATAAGTAGTGGTTAGGGACTCTGATTTGTGAAAAGGATGTTGGAAACCAAGAATTGTACTTTAAGACATGCATGAATGTATCACAACACTGCTATTCATGAGATTTCGTCTCTACACATTTCTACTCTATTTTTTTAAAACTGTGAAATTTTATTTTTATCAAACTGTCACTGTAGCAGAAACTGCTGTCATAAATATTTCGGTAAGGAAGGTAAGTAACCTTGACGTAATGCATTGTGGGTGGCCAGCTGCGCGACAGTTGCCTGGAAAAAAAGCCATTAGGTGAGGAAAAAAGAGGCCATTAACCTCGCTATTGACATTTCTTTGTAGAAAGCATTGCAAATACGACATGCCCATGCTTGAAGACATATGATTTCACTTTGGAGTTCATAATTTCTGGTATTTAGTGAACTGCCATATGACTAGTGAATTACGTTTCATGCTTTGGTTTATATATAATGTCCATTTTGTTTAACATCTAGTTTCTAGTTGCACTGCAGTGTTGGTTAAAATAAAATTTAATAGATGCACTAATATCACTATTTTCTGTCTACAGATGCATTAAATAATAATTTTATGATCTACTTTCTTAAAAAAGGGAGCACAAATAGACATTTCCCTCCATAGAAATTGCATACATATTTTTTTCAACGACTTGGTAAATTGTTTGGTAGAGTAAATTATTGTGATGCATCACTCTAGTGTTGTCACATATGTATTAGACATTTCCTTTCTTTACTGTAGTACTTTTTCTGCTTGTGCTTTGTCATTTCTATGTATACGTTACTGCATTTGCTGCTGCTGCTGTTTGTCAGGCATTGTCCTACTGAATTTTCGTTGTATTAAGCCAGTTTTACTACTTATTTATTTTTCTTGTTGCTGCTTATTGGCTTATATTAGTTGTAGCATTGCATTTGCTTTGCTAATTTAGATATACTGCTGTTTGCTTTGCCAATTTGCATTGTTTTGTCATTGCTGTTTGCGTTAATTGTTTTGTGCTGTTGCATTGCCTCATTCTCTAGTATATATATCTGAGCTCAATAGATTTAAGTTAGCTTAAGAGAGGGTAGGCT
The DNA here is from genome assembly GCF_023864345.2 of Schistocerca serialis cubense. Classification (NCBI taxonomy): domain Eukaryota; kingdom Metazoa; phylum Arthropoda; class Insecta; order Orthoptera; family Acrididae; genus Schistocerca; species Schistocerca serialis. The sequence goes on along the minus strand of NC_064647.1, from coordinate 154,096,618 downwards.
ACATAAGAGAATGAGTTGTGATGAATAGGAAGAAATGCATTGAGAAGCTATAAGAAAAAGGTATGACCGAACAAGTAGTGTACAATGAAGAACAATTATTTTCAATGAGGATATGAACAAAAAGTAGGATTTAGGGACAACAAGTTTAGGTAGGCTTTCTTTGGAAACAAATCATGAACTAAGGGAGATCTACGAGAATTAAAGAAAGTTTTGTTTCCAAATCAAATACTACAAATACTGCAGTAAAACAAAACCTGTTCTTTCCTTTTGTGTTATCCCTTGTGTAGTTGTGTTCTTCTTGTCTTTATGTGTTTATCTGATAAGAATTATGTTGTAGAATTTTTCTAATACTAAGCTACATTCACTATGACATGTTTGTGTACCCTTGTGTATTTGTGTTTTTTTTTTGTCTTTATGTGTTTATCTGATAAGAGTTATGTTGTAGAATTTTTCTAATACTAAGCTAGATTCACTATGATGAGGAATACTGTTATCCTCAAATATAATTCGCATTAATAATATGTTATTTTCTTTGTAAAGATGTTTAGACATTATTTATTCTGTTTTGTTTCAATGCTCATGTGTGAAGTTAATGTTTCGATAACCATTCTCATCTTTTATTTATTTACTTATTTCATAATTCCTGTAACACTGATGTATATGTTTATGTCTGTTCTTTTGTAAAGCCTGTATTACTACATATGTTATCTGTATTATTACGTCCTTTAATGATGTATTCTGCATCTTTATAATTGTATTCTTATGCTGTAAATTTGTGATTGTATACACACCTGTTCTTCAAATTAAGTTTTATTTCACTGCACTCGTTTCTGTTGGTCATAGTATATGCATAATATGTGAGAACTTTAAAAAAAGGTAACTGTTAGCATTTGCACTTGTGTTGATAATTCAGCAAGGGACTGGTTAACAACATTGCCCATTCTAAGGACATTCCAAAAAGTTAGTGAGTGCACAAGTGGTTGTTTATAGACGTGCTATATTGTCTACAAGACTCTTCGATACTGATTGTGCACCCGCACAGTCGCAACTGATGGCTGCTGGCCATCTCTACAAGGACTACAGTGGAACTACACATTTGATGGCTCACCAATACCATTATTTCTACAAGGACTGCAGCGGGTCGGCACCTTTGCTGACCCACCAATACCATAATCTCTACCAGGACTAGAGTGGGTCTGCTCTGTGATGACCTACCTACCAGTATTCTACAAAACTTTGACTGACTCTGCTGTGGGTTTGCCCTGTTGTGGCCCATTACCTGTCTGCATGTCAAGAGTCAGCACTGTCTTTCCGCTGGAAGGACAACACTACTTCTTCAAGACTGCATGGAAATCCACTACTTCCGTGTGCATTTTCTTTTACTTCTCAGACTTTGAGAAATAAAAACTGCAATTTTTACTGTGATGAATGATCAGGACTGTATTTATGAGAAAAATTTTTGCTTTTGCCCAACATTGTATCAATAAGGGTATGTATTTGATATATTTGCTATCGTTAATGTAAAAAAATTGACCAAATAATTATTGGCCACTGCCCAAAACAGTTTGTAAAATTTTTAGTGGGGAGCATGGGGCTATGTAAGTAGGCTGTTTAGCTTTTTATGTTGATAACGCCACTTAGCGTTCTGTATGAAAATCACTGACTGTGTGGTGTTCAGTCTGTGGCTGGTTGGCATTGTTGGAATATTCGCTATTGTAGTGTTGGGCAGTTGGATGGGAACAGCGCGTAGCGTTGTGCAGTCGGAGATGAGCAGCCAGCAGTGGTGGATGTGGGGAGAGAGGAGCCAGAGTTTTGAGATGTTAATATGAGCGGACGATCTGGACGTTTGTCCGTCAGAAAAAGGAAATTTGTCACACGGGATATATAATGACTTTTGAACACTATTAAGGTAAATACAGTATTTGTTCTCTATCAAAATCTTTCATTTGCTAACTATAAGCCTATCAGTAGTTAGTGCCTTCAGTAGTTAGAATCTTTTATTTAGCTGACAGCATTGGCGCTTGCTGTATTCCAGTAGTTCGAGTAACGAAGTTGTAAGATAAGTGATTGATGAAAGGTATAGGTTATTGTTAGTCTGGGCCATTCTTTCGTAGGAGTTATTCAAAGTCAGATTGCATTGCGCTAAAAATATTGTGTGTCAGTGTAGTGATGATCAGAATAAGTAAAGAGAGAAATGTCTGAGTACGTTCAGTTTTGCTCAGCCGCTTGAAAATAAAATAATGTAAGAAGTTTACCAACAGAGTAATTCATAATTTTTCTAAGGGGACGTTTCAGCTGCTCTTTTTATCCTTGTTACAGCAGGGTGTGTTGCTTATACAGTGCTGTCCAAAATGAAAGCAACAAATGACTGCTTTCAAGTTCTTTGTCTAATTCACGATATAGTCACACAGACTGTCAGCAGATCTCCGTACCATCGTATTCTGCAAGGAAGATGGCATTTCGATGAACGGAAAATCACGCCAACGTCGATGTCATGGCATCTGTCATACGGACTACTGTTTATCAGGTAGTATCACGCCCACAATCGCTGTGTATACAGACAGTGCCGTATGGCACAGAGAAAACGGCTACCAGACTCTCTGCGGTGGAGGGAAACGAGAAAAATGCAAGCAGGACAGTCGAAAACTCGTGTGGCCTGATGGCTTAATGTGAATAGTTCTGTTGTTTCTCGGATGTGGCGACACTCTATAGAGATGAAAACGGTATCCCGAAAACAAGAACAGGGCCAACCACATGTGACTTCAGAAAGGGAAGACCGTTATTTGGCTGTAAGCACAGGGGGGTACCGCCTTAGTACTGCGCAGCAACTGCCAACGTAATTTGCTGAGCTCAGGTCCCTTGTGATGACCCCAGAACCTTCGTCATGTGTTCGATAGGTAAATTAAAATACATTTACGCCTTAGACCAGTCATTACATGCTTATTGTACGTGCATAAGTACTATAACTCTGACCCTCTGGAACTCGGTGACGAAATAAGTTTCAAGCTTCCCCGAAAACACCATTTTCAGAACATTTGCCGAAAATTTCGACGATTTGCTGAAGTGGCCACCCCTACAATTAGTACTTTTTCTTTCATTTCACATCCGTGGTTACAAACTTGTAGGTCCTCAAATTAACAGTTTCGGTCAACAATGACCATCTTCAGATCTGAAGATGGTTATTGCTCACCGAAATCGGTAGTCTGAGAACCTACGAGTTTCTGACGATAGAAGTGAAAGAAAAGAAATTTATTCTACATTTTCGGGTCATTGTTCCACTCGCGATCATGTCACATCTTGTGAAATTGGTACTTTTGGTGCCTAAAAATCATGGTTTTTCCATGTTTCCTTAGGATCCACGCATGATCAAATGGTGTTTTTATAAACCACCTAAGGCCCACCTTAGAACGTACCTAACGTATAAGTATGAATCGATTTCCTCAACTGTCCTGGGCTGGAGGAAGGGCGTACTGTTTAAATTTAGACCCTGCACTGTAAGACAACTACAGCATAGGTATAGAAATGGTCGCGAGGATAACGGCTGTCCAAAGTGCGGCTTTTTAGAACGAGCTCTTACCGTCCAATGTCGTGACAAGGACCACCACAAATGTTTCATACTAATATGTTCATTAACTATCAATCTCTTTAATGCGGTGTCTGTACACAGTAGTTACTCATAATGAGTAAATGAGTTTGGAGAGTTGCTGGCCGCCGTATGGCGGACGAATCAGCTGTGTGATCGCCTTGCGCCGTTTTTTTCGTTTCATTTCGACGCCATCGTAATTATCATATTCTGTCGCCACTGGACTTTTAGGCTTTTTGAATTCCCTCCAAAGACTGACATCCTTTGACTTGAGTTATCTAAAATTCTAAGCCTCTTTACGAATCATACGAGGTCACATCTTACATTATTTTGTAATTATCAATTTAATAACGATTTTCACTTGAATTTTGCCACTTGCCTCACTTTGGGTACTGACAATGCACCTCACGCTCTTCACAATGACAGCCGTAACAGAGTTATAACTAAATTGCGTTTTCACGCTACAGCAATCAATTACTTTGTACGCCTATGATATTTTAATAAGATTATATGAAAACGGAGTATCTTATTCGTAACTAATAAGTTCGCGTTGTAAACTTTATGTATGAAGCTGGGCATCCATGATACCCATTTGTCTATGATAGTTAAAAATCTCTCTTTGGTTAAAGTTCACCACAAACAGTAAGTTCTTCTCATTCACCCCTGTACGATTAATATGTGTTGACAAAAAGGGATACTGGCATGACTAATAATACATTAAGATCGTGGCAGTGTGCTAAATGCACGTTGATTCTTGTAGAGAAGGAAGGAACAACCAACCACTGTTAATAATGCCATTTATTTACAGCAGTAGCGCCGTTACCGGTTTCGAGCCGACAGGTTCTTCCTCTGACGGTTTTTAAAGTTTGTTTTTGTTTACATAGGTTTTCAGGAACAAAAAGTCAGGCAGCAGCTGATGTAAACAACACCAGGCGTACGTAATATAAACGTGAAATACAAACAGCTGTCTGAAGATGAACTTGTCGACTCGAAACCTGTAGCGGCACTATTGTTACAAGTGAATAACATTATTAACAGTGGTTGGTTGCTGTTTTCTTCGTAGCAAGAATAATCTTGCAAGAAACCTTATTTGCACCTACAAACAATCCGTTTTCTAGTGTGGCACTTAAAATGGTCTTGGTAAATTATTTATTTTCTAGTTTCCCTCACTATTATTTGCGACATAATTATGCTGCAACATAATGCATTTTCAATTCTTTGGATATATATGTTATTTTTTCATTGTCGAGCCAAATGTCGCATTTTGCACGTAGAACGTTTTCTATTTCCTCTCTAATGCTGAAGGTGTTACGTAATTACAGTCGCTCAGTACGAAATTAAGAAAAATCTAACTCATTCAAAGACATTAGGTCAACAGTTTTCAAATAGAGTACGTTTTATTCGGCAAAGCGAATTGTACTCTCAGAAATAGCCTAGCTAACGAGATTAGTTATGGTCACAGTCCCCAATTTTAAGTAGACGTTGTTACCAGCAGTGTGAACTTGAAAAATAGTCGCTGAAAATGTCTCCACTGGCATTCCTGAATACATAATGGTAAGGTCGTTAACTTTATAGACTACGAGAAGGAAAAAATATTTTGATGAAACGTGCGAGAAAACTGCTAAGATATGAGTACTCGTCGATGGTGTGCAAAATATAGCAGTAGTGTAGGGTGATAGCAAAATGTGAACGCTCAAAAGCGCAAGAAAATACTCTTAGAATGTAAATCGCTCACATGAAAAACAGCGCTATGGGCCATTGGGATGAAATACTGCGCTCTTACCGCGAAAGACATCTGCGTGATCACCTACTCAAAGTGTATGAGAGGTACTGTGGAAACGCGAAGAAACAACATATTCATATAAAATGAAACAAAACTCGCTTAGTTCCACGTAGTGACTTTACTGTCGCATTGCATTCTGCTTAAAAGTATCATAGGGTCGTTTTGTGCCAATGGTGTCGCCCCAAATTGTAAAAAGACACTACCTATTCAGTTCTACAAGGCTAGGATTGCTACACCAATGAAACGTGTAACGCCTGGTGAGGAAGTAATAAACAATGTGGAAATTTCAAAATTCTTTGGTGTCTACATTGATGAGAATTTAACCTGGAAAATACGTTTTGGTACTCCTAAAAAAAAATTGTTCAGCCACTTTTGCACTTAGGATCATTGAAAATCTTCGGCAGAGGCACGTCAGTAAGTTGACATATTTTGCATTTTTTCGTTCAATAATTTGGTATAGAATATTGTTCTTGGGTCACTTGTCTTCAAAAATGAAACTCTACATAGCTCAAAAACGTGCTATAAGAATAATATGTTGCGCTAATGCACGATAATCTTGTAGACATCTGTTTATAAAGTGGGGATTTCTGACTACTGCTTCACAGTGTATTTATTCCCTCATGATGTTCGTTGCAAATAATCCACTGCAGTTGCAAATGAACAATGAAGTACAAAATTACAATACCAGAAGGCAAAATGGCATTCATTACTCCATATTGCGGTTGTGTGTAGCACAAAAATAGATGCACAATGATCCACTGATAATTTAAACAGTTATATAAAATGTGTGTTAGACGACAGCAAAGTAAAAGTTGATAACAAATTGAAAAAGTTTCTCCTTGACAGCTCCTTTTATTTTTGTTATTGTAATGGGTTCAAGGTAGTGGGTAAGGGTTAATAAATCACATCGGTATATTTAATAATAATAATAAAACAAAAAATAGACTCATAAATTTACAATTTGTACCCATATTTACAAACTAATTTGCGATGTAAGTGTAAAATAACACATTACGATTTATTGTACAAATGATCCATTGAACATGAAACTAACTAACTACCTTAATATAATTACGCCATATGAGCACTAGAGTGTTTCTATTAATCTGATATGGTGATGTGGAATTACAATGTAGTTGTAAAGTATGTATGTAGAACTGTAAACGGATCCTAGCCAAGGCTCGACATACGTTACATACAAAGATTAATGGAGATGTAACCCTTGTGCGCAATTTCTGGTTAAGCCACAACACAAGGACAGTTATAAATTTAAAAAGTACAGTGTCGCCACCAGCCCAAGCGCTTCCTAATAATTAACAAAAGACCGAACTGGAAATTATCAATTCAATTAAACTAAGAATTTAATTACAAGAATGCATATTTTTCAAAAAAACTAACAAGACGAACAACATTGTATGTCGTACATCAATGAGCTTGTTTAATGAAATGTGAATTCCTTAATTCTGAGACACTACAGCCGTTCACTTTGATTTTTCCTCCCATTTCTCTTCATCGTAAGCAAGCAGCAGATTGACTTTTTTACTAAAACCAGGGAACAGAATATTAGTTTGAAAAGTGGCATGAATAAGAAAAATAAAGGACGCAGAATATCCTTTACGTAATACATTTATTTCATTACTGAATTTGATGCACATCCTATGAATACAAATAACTGGTGCCTCAATACAAAAACTTTAACTGAATCATTCACCAAGAAATAGTAGAATAGCGCAATTAAAAAGGAAAAAACGCACAAAAGGGAAGTGGAACACAATAATTCAATCATTCCATCTACATACCTACGACAGAAATAGTTCAGAGCGATACCTATCAACATTTGCTCATGCATTAGCTTGGAAAGAGGTTTATCCGATTCGCAAGATTTTGTGGAGTAGATATACGACATGGAAACCGCGCCTGCCGCTTACGAACGGTCGAAATTCAGCACGAGGTAAACTTGATTAGAGTTAACTGTTCAGAAATTAGACATTAAACCAAGCACGAATGTAAGAAATTTTAATGGTGCAATACCAGAATGATTTTTCCACCACGAAATAAAATTAACTCGGCAAGGAGAAACCCTTCCCCCCCCCCCCCCCCCCTCCTCTCCCCCAAACCATTTCAACTTACACGTGGTCCGTTCAGAAACAAACCGTTACAAACATTTCCTCTATGCGCACGAAAAACTTATAATTTACTGAAATTATAACACGCGAAACAATTAAACGGGTAATATGAAAACCTATTGCAGTGCAGTAGTAGATCAGAAGGATCATCGGCTACCAGACACGAGGTACAAGACGATCAGAAAGAGAGAATAGCATCTTCCATGAAAAGACTGAAAATAAGAACAATAAAGAATCACATTCGCTAGAAAGCACTATTATTCTCACGTTCACCCGAAGTTATACTGACTAGCTTTTCCTAAACATATTCCCCGCTAGAAATTCCACACCTTGATGTCCGAAAGAAACAAAACAACTTTCACACCTTTAATTTCAACCACTATCATCGCCGATTTTTTTAACAAAATAATTATACCACATTCCGAAAATACATAACTACACACGCTTCAGTTAAAGTGAAGTACTTAAATATTCCTTGAGTTTAACATCGGGAAATTCTAATTCGGCCTACTTCCTATCAGCAGAAACCTTCTCTAGGAGCTACGAATTGTACTCACCAACTACTAGCTGCAGGGTGTTCTTTCTCCACCGCACTTCCTTAACTACCGATGAAACGGAAGCTACCAGAGGGGTAGGCTTCCGCCATCAACCTGACAGACAAACCAACAGACTTAAAGGGGTAGACCTCTCTGTCCAGGTACTGGAATCCTAAGTTCGTCATCCTGTGCCACCCTCCAAACCAGAAGCAAACATCACCTGCCCCAGCAGACGACAACCAACTCAGCGTCCCCCACAAAAGAAACCCGAAACCACACGTAAAAACACTCATTCAGTCACATTCACGCACACATAAAGTAAACACTCATTCCATCACATTCACGCACACATAAGGTAGAGTGAAGGGAAAACGGAGCAAAAAATAGATCATGATTTCCTATGGAACATAAAAAAATCATACATAATATCATTTAGTAAGCTTTAGTGTGATTGCTGAGTCTTTCTGGGAGAGTAAATAAATTAAACTGCAATCAGGCGGTAAACATAATAGGATACACAGAATCCAGTGATACAAGCGTCTTATAAAACGATTCCACAGAGACGTTTCATAATAGCCAGTGCAAAGTGGAAAAAAAACAATATACACATCTTATTGTGCCCACTTTCATTACCATGCAATCTGATTCATTTCAAATCAACTTGTAATGCCTCAGGGGTTTGCTAGGGTAGTTGAAGCCACGATTGTAATAGTCTTCATAAACGTTCTCCAGTCACAAGTGTCTTGTAGTAGACCGCCCCACAGTATTTTGCGTGGGGATGCTTCATACTGGCTTCTTCTTGAAGCTTTCTGTTGCTCTGGAGAGTCTTTTACTGTGGAATGAGCAACTTCAGTTATGCGCTGTTGCTCACCATCATAACGGCCATACTTATCCAGTGTATCTTCAAAAATTTCTGCGTCATCTCCAATGTATTTCTTGACTGTTTTGTTATATAACACATTCACGAGCTCCATATTCTCGACACTTATTACGTTTTTTCAGCATACCGCAACTTTTTCTCTAATATTTTGTCAATATTTGTGGAATTAATTAATCACATAATGCCGATGTATACTCCTTACACTCCACCCAGTGGCAGCCGGTTATCATGTGCCAATGTGCTACAGCACACTGCAGGTATTCCACTAAAATTATGCCATTTCTTTTCGAGTACACGGCGGAAATCATATCAAAATTACATCATTTCTCTTGTAACGCTTATTGGTACGCAAATAACATAGACGAAAAGATGTTTTCTTATTGCTCTCTCTGCGATAACCAGAAACCAGTATCGAGTGCTGGAATGGAGGTCAACCGCGCTACGATGGACTCAGAGAAGCGACGCAGCTGTCTGTCTTCGACTGTGTGTGCTCTGATGTGACGTCATCCCTTCTGGCACCACAAGTGTTAAGATGCTCACAGCACCAGGTCGGGAATTTTCTTTGAAAGTGCATATAACGTGTTGTGCAAGCGTTATGAATGAAGGCTTTTTAAAAAGCCACTGATGTAATATCGCTGTGGCTAACGTGGGTGGGACAACCCACTGACTGGCTATTGCTCCGTGAAGTTTCGATTCGTGTTAGTAGCACCATTTTTTCATTTCATTTTACTCTTCATATCGTTAAATTATTAATTACGAAATTTAAATGTGTGTAAACAGTTCAACAGATATATATGAAACGAATATATTCAGTTTAGTTATAGTTACTACCCTTGTAAGCCGAAAGCCTATACGTGGAGGTGAAAAATAGCGACCATACAAGAGAATGTAATATGAAAGAGTTTTCTGTACATGAGCTGTAGATGATCTGTTAAACAGGCCCTTTTCCAGGAGCTCTTTGGAGGATAAAGTGTGCAGTGCTATGTGGCTTTATGCTTAATTACAGACTTACTATTTTATCAGTTGATTTGTTTTCACCACCTAACGCCTGCTGTTTACGTCCTCCTTCGTTGCTGAGTGATGTATCACTTTTCCTTCTGACGCCGCAACTCTTCCTTTCCTACATCTTTACTAATTTTTATATATATAAATCATGAACTATTGGTTTTGCCGTTTAACAACTTTTTAATAACTGTGGAAGTATTACAGGCATCGGGTCCCACCTAATGTGTCACCCGCCTATACGTTTTACATGAACCTTTCAAGACTCGATCGATCTGTTTACAAAGAGAAAGCAGAATATCTCTTCCTTTGGCGTTGTCCATCAACGACCTAGGAAGCTCGACAACCTCGCTGCCCAGGCTCTTCCATGGCTCGCGGTAGTTTGCAGCATTCGTTTTATTCCTTGCCCACTTCTCGCTACGTCGAACTTTCGTGGTGATCATTGGGCAACGTCTTCCACGTTATCTGCAACATAAATAAACTTCCATCCCACAGTATTTCTGAAAATCCAAAAACAAACTTAAAGAACATAATAATAATAACTGTTCTTACAATTATTCGTATAAGTCTTGGTCGATTTAATGAGGGGTGGGGCAGGCCTAAGCCTGGTGACACCACAAGTGAAATTTAAAGACTTAGGTAAACTTAATCAAAAGGTAAAGCTAACAACAGAACGCAGTAGGACGACGCTCACGGATGTGGTTTAAACTGTGTGAGTAGAAGGACGCAGATGCCCCTTTCAAGTCCCTAGAATATTTCGTCTGCGTGAGCAGATGGAAAAGCTAGAGCGCTCTCTAAAACCTTACGCGTAGAGGATGCATCGTTTTTCAGCAGCAGTTCTCGCAACGGCGTGCCACTCCAATTCTATTTTCATTTCATTTTATTCCTCGCAATGGCAAACGATTAGCCATAGAAAGAATTTAAATATATTTAGACAGTTAAATATATATATACGTATTTTGAACTGTCTAAATATATTTAAATTCTTTCTATAGCTATATATATATATATATATATATATAGAAATATATACATATATATATGCGCAAAATTAATATAGTCAGTATATATATATATATATATATATATATATATATATATATATATATATATGCGCAAAGTTAATGTATTCAGTCTAGTTACGATTACTGTCCTTGAATTTCAAAAGGCTACACGCCACCACATTCAACCCGTTTATATGGGTCTCCAAAAATGGATTTCGTAAACCGATTTCCAAATACCACTTTTGGCTAGTCATGTAAACACTTCAGAATCGATTTTGGAAATAGCGCTTCTAGCTGACGGTTTTGCAATTCCACCATGGATTTTCGCTTCGAGGTAAACGCAACCGATTTTTAAACGTGATTGGTTTGTCAAGTTACTTGTTGTTTTCAGCATATTCGGTAAATTTGGACTTATAGTGCAGTGTAGGAGAAGCAAAACTATGAGACTGAGGATGGATCTGTGTACCTGTAATATTTAAGTGAAGAGAAATAACGATTGTTTCGTCTGAATCAGAAACTGGACTAGCTGTTTTGCAGACGCCATATTTAACCAAGCTAGCAAATCCGCTTCAGACGTTAACATGTCAATGGGACAGCGAGAAACGGTTTCCGAAATTCAGTTTTCGTCTCCCGGAAGATGTGTCGCACGTAAAGGTTGTGACTGCATAATTAATTATTTTTCTCGGCAAAGATAAAATTCTATGATAACTGGAAATTGTGATTCCTTCAATATTTTATTTTTCGATATGGGGCTACTACCTATCACTAATGAAATAAAGAGTTTCTTACTTTAAGGAATCAATTACGTTGTAATCGGATCAGTTTGGTGACGTAACGATTCGCGCCTCATCTGTTTGCTGTTACGTGTAAACTTGCAAGGTGTAGAAAAAGTGGAACTTTTTTCCCTTTATATTCCACACAAACAGGACCGCCGTCACGAAAGTTCAAATGGCTCTGAGTACTATGGGACTTCTGAGGTCATCAGTCCCCTAGAACTTAGAACTACTTCAACCTAACTAACCTAAGGACATCACACACATCCATGCCCGAGGCAGGATTCGAACCTGCGACCGTAGCGGTCGAGCGGTTCCAGACTGAAGCGCCTTTAACCGCGTGATGTCACGAAAGTCATCTGCTCGCCAACTTCGACTCTGAGCCTGATGACTATCCACGCAGCCAATCCAATTACGTCGACTGGGTAATTTGGTCGAGCGGTTCTAGGCACTTCAGCGGTTCCAGACTGAAGCGCCTTTAACCGCGTGATGTCACGAAAGTCATCTGCTCGCCAACTTCGACTCTGAGCCTGATGACTATCCACGCAGCCAATCCAATTACGTCGACTGGGTAATTTGGTCGAGCGGTTCTAGGCACTTCAGTCAGGAACCGCGCGACCACTACGGTCGCAGGTTCGAATCCTCCCTCGGGCATGGGTGTGTGTGATGTCCTTAGGTTAGTTAGGTTTAAGTAGTTCTAAGCTCTAGGGGATTGATGGTCTCAGCTGTTAAGGCCCATAGTGCTCAGAGCCATTTCAACCTTTTGACTCGGTAATTCAAGAAGAAAGAACAGATCTCAGTTTCTTAAACTCAGACAAACTATAAAAAAACACTGCGCTTGTCACTGGGTGGAGGACGCTTGAAACTTTAGACACAGCTGCACTGTTGATTGTTTGTAGTAACTTAGCGACTAAACCACAAGAGAAAACATTTTGTGTGTGTTAATTCGCGCAGAGGCACACACTGTTCACGATGATTGTACCTAAGTGGAACGAAGGGAAATCAAACCCTACGCTTTCTGCATGAACTTTGCAAACCATACGTAGGAGAGCGATTCAAGGACATTGTGCTATGGGAGACCTCTATGGAATGAAACACTAAATGAAGTACCAACTAGGGAAGCAAGGACAACAGATGCTTGAAGACCACAGCTAACCAGATAACCAGAGATAACATCACAAAAAAAAGTTAAGCTGTGGTCCCCCTCTGTGTAAGAGTCATCCAGAATCAGTCATTTTGTGTGCTAGGGAAAACGTTACCAGTAAATGACAATATTCTCTCAGATTGAACAATATTTCTTGAAACTAAGATTTTTGGGACAGCCACAAGTCGCTCTCAGTATGTTTTATTGAGCGGTTTCGCTCTTTTAATTTAACAAGAACTTCATCAGAAACTTCGGAATTTAAATTTGAAATATGGTAGATAGCTGATTACATTGCCTGTCCCATTTTAATCTCTGGCGTCGAAAATGCAATCAGTCAACTACCGCACTTTAAATTGTAAATTCCAGCGTTTTGATGATGCTCTTGATAGGAAAGGTTGCTATCGATGGGATGGCTCCATCTCTCTGTGGATATCGACAATAGTCACATGCTACCGGTCAGTATGTGTACGCCTTGTTGCCAAAGATTCGCTATCATATCTACATATATACTCCGCTAGCCACCAAGCGGTGTATGGCGGAGGGCACAATTCGCGCCAAAGTCGTATTCCCCTCCCTCCGCCCCCCCCCCTCTTCCACTCGCGGATTGCACCAGGGAAAAACAACTTTGTGAACGCCTCAGTACGAGCTCTAATTTCCCTTATGTTTGAATGGTGATCATTGCGCTATTTGAAAGTTGGTGGTAATAATATTTGCTCTATATCCTCGGTGAAGATAGGATTTCGGAATTTAGTGAGCAACCCCTTCTGTTTAGCGCGCCGTCTATCTGCAAGTGTGTCCCACTTCAAATTTTCTATGAGATTTGTAACGCTCTCGCGATGGCTAAATGTAACAGTCACGAATCTTGCCGCTCTTCTTTGGACCTTCTCAATCTCCTGAATCAGACCTAACTGGTAAGGGTCCCCTACAGATGACTGGGCGAACTAACGTATTATAAGCTATTTCCTTTGTTGATGGACTGCATCGCTTCAGGATTCTACCAATAAACCACAATGTAGAGTTTGCCTTACCCGTTACTTGTGTGATCTGACCATTCCATATGAGATCATTTCGAGTAGTCACATCAAGATACTTGACGGATGTTACCGCTTCCAAAGACATAGTTGTAAGTTGTTCCACGAAGACACAAAGCTACTGTGGAGCAAGATAGGATTTGCACTACGATCTTCTAACTAAATAACATTAATGATTGAAACGTCATACTGACAAGATATTACTGATTCAATTTCTGCATCTCTCACTGGGAAGTACAAACAATTCACATCACTAGGAACAGTTCAACGATGCAATGCGTGATTTGTCTTCAGTGAGCCATCTCGAAATTTGTTTGAGTTTATGCCTAAGTAAGTCAATATGAACAAAATTTAAGTAATGGTTATTATTAAAGGGTCTCTGATAATCTGGTGTGTGTGTGTGTGTGTGTGTGTGTGTGTGTGTGTGTGTGTGTTTTATTTTTACCTTCGAAGGTAACGTTTCTACGTTTAGCCTCCTTGATTTCGACTACACAATATTCAGTCTCAGATGTCAAAAAACACCTGAAACAAAAAATATGAAATGTATTGGCACTTACACTGATCAACATGAACATTATGACGATCTACTATCGATATAATAGGCATTAGCAGCCTCATATGGCGAGGAATAACAGTCAGACACACGCACAGGCACGATGTATGTAGAATCAGTGAGCGTGATGGTGGTGTGTTGAAGGGGAAAGGCGCGCTTTGTCTCTGATCAAGGGGAGATTGTGATGGCCTAGATGTACGGCACAAGAATTTCTAAAACTGCACGAGTTGTCCTGATCTATATTAACGATATAGGAGAAAATCTCAGTAGCCGTCTTAGATTGTTTGCAGATGATGCTGTCATTTGCCGTCTTGTAAAGTCATCAGATGATCAAAACGACTTGCAAAATGATTTACATATCTGTATGGCGCGAAAAGTGGCAGTTGACCCTGAATAATGAGAAATGTGAAGTCATTCACATGAGTACTAAAAGAAATCAGCTAAATTTCGATTACGTGATAAGTCACACAAAGTTGAAGGTTGTAAATTCAACTAAATACTTAGGGATTACAATTACAAATAACCTAAATTGGAACGATCACACAGATATTATTTTGGGTAGAGCAAACCAAAGACTGCGATTCATTCACAGAACACTTAGAAGGTGCAGCAGGTCTACTAAAGAGACTGCTTACACCACGCTTGTCCGCCCTATTCTGGAGTATTGCTGTGCGGTGTGGGATCCGCATCAGGTGGGACTGACGGATGACATCGAAAAAGTGCAAAGAAGGGAAGCTCCTTTTTTATTATCACAAAATAGCGGAGATAGTGTCACAGACATGATACGTGAATTGGAGTGGCAATCATTAAAACAAAGGCGTTTTTCGTTGCGACGGAATCTTTTCATTAAATTTCAATGACCAGTTTTATCCTCCAATTGCGGAAACATTCTGTTGGCACCCACCTACATAGGGAGAAATGATCATCAGGATAAAATAAGAGAAATCAGGGCTCGCACAGAAAAATTTAAGTGCTCGTTTTTCCCTCGTGGCGTTCGAGAGTGGAACGGTAAAGAGACAGCTTGAAGGTGGCATATTGAACCCTCTGCAAGGCAATTTATTGTGAATAGCAGAGTTATCACGTAGATGTAGATGTGTCTGAGAAGTGCTGTGGTTAGTGTCTTTAACACGAGCCGAAACCAAGGTGAAACCAGATCCTGGCGTCGTGGGGCTTTGGCGGCCATTCCTCATTACGTATGTCAGACGTCGTAGGCTGGGCAGACTGGAAAAACGGGACAGGCGGCAGAATTTAATGCTGGAAGGGGTACCAGTGTGTCTTAACACACTGTATGCCGAACAGTCCTAACGATCTCCCTCTGCACCCGATGATCGGTGCTTGTGTCAATGTTAACTGCACTACGAGTGAAGTGGGCACGTGACCATCAGCCAAGGACTTTGGTGCACCGACGGAGCGTTGTATGGTCCTTCTTCGTCTTGCCGATGTGAGGGCACGAATCACTTGCCTTCAAGGGGAACAGCTTCTTGATACCTCTACTGAGGGACAGAGAGAGGCTGGCTGCGGCTCCATTACGCTCTGGGGATCATTCACGTGGGCATCCATGGGTTCAGTAGATCTCGCGCAAGGCACCATGACGGCCAAGGAGTATCGTACGCTGGTTGCAGACCGGGTGTACCACCTCATCACGGATACTTCCTTCGACGGCAGTGACATTTTTCAACAATGTAATAAGCCATGTCACTGAAGTGTGATAGAGTGGTTCGAGGAACACAGTGGTGAGTTCCAGTTGATATGCTGGTCTCCTATCTCGCCAGGCCTGAGCACGATCGGTCACATCTGGGATGTGGTTGAACGTGGCGTCAGAGCTCATCGCCCCTTCCCCGGAATTTACGGGAATCACGTGACTTGTGTGTGCAGATGTGATGCCAACTCCCTCTAGCGACCTACCAGCGCTTCATTGCCTCCGTGGCTGGACTCATCGCCGCTGTTATCTGTGCCGGATCTGGACATACCGTTTATCAGGTAGGTGTTCATGATTAGTTACAACTGAAAGAAAAACAACCGTCGGCCATTATTTTTAACAAATTATCTGTTGTGTACATACACTCCTGGAAATGGAAAAAAGAACACATTGACACCGGTGTGTCAGACCCACCATACTTGCTCCGGACACTGCGAGAGGGCTGTACAAGCAATGATCACACGCACGGCACAGCGGACACACCAGGAACCGCGGTGTTGGCCGTCGAATGGCGCTAGCTGCGCAGCATTTGTGCACCGCCGCCGTCAGTGTCAGCCAGTTTGCCGTGGCATACGGAGCTCCATCGCAGTCTTTAACACTGGTAGCATGCCGCGACAGCGTGGACGTGAACCGTATGTGAAGTTGACGGACTTTGAGCGAGGGCGTATAGCGGGCATGCGGGAGGCCGGGTGGACGTACCGCCGAATTGCTCATCAAGTGAGGCGTGAGGTCTCCACAGTACATCGATGTTGTCGCCAGTGGTCGGCGGAAGGTGCACGTGCCCGTCGACCTGGGACCGGACCGCAGCGACGCACGGATGCACGCCAAGACCGTAGGATCCTACGCAGTGCCGTAGGGGACCGCACCGCCACTTCCCAGCAAATTAGGGACACTGTTGCTCCTGGGGTATCGGCGAGGACCATTCGCAACCGTCTCCATGAAGCTGGGCTACGGCCCCGCACACCGTTAGGCCGTCTTCCGCTCACGCCCCAACATCGTGCAGCCCGCCTCCAGTGGTGTCGCGACAGGCGTGAATGGAGGGACGAATGGAGATGTGTCGTCTTCAGCGATGAGAGTCGCTTCTGCCTTGGTGCCAATGATGGTCGTATGCGTGTTTGGCGCCGTGTAGGTGAGCGCCACAATCAGGACTGCATACGACCGAGGCACGCAGGGCCAACACCCGGCATCATGGTGTGGGGAGCGATATCCTACACTGGCCGTACACCACTGGTGATCGTCGAGGGGACACTGAATAGTGCGCGGTACATCCAAACCGTCATCGAACCCATCGTTTTACCATTCCTAGACCGGCAAGGGAACTTGCTGTTCCAACAGGACAATGCACGTCCGCATGTATCCCGTGCCACCCAACGTGCTCTAGAAATTGTAAGTCAACTACCCTGGCCAGCAAGATCTCCGGATCTGTCCCCCATTGAGCATGTTTGGGACTGGATGAAGCGTCGTCTGATGCGGTCTGCACGTCCAGCACGAACGCTGGTCCAGCTGAGGCGCCAGGTGGAAATGGCATGGCAAGCCGTTCCACAGGACTACATCCAGCATCTCTACGATCGTCTCCATGGGAGAATAGCAGCCTGCATTGCTGCGAAAGGTGGATATACACTGTACTAGTGCCGACATTGTGCATGCTCTGTTGCCTGTGTCTATGTGCCTGTGGTTCTGTCAGTGTAATCATGTGATGTATCTGACCCCAGGAATGTGTCAATAAAGTTTCCCCTTCCTGGGACAATGAATTCACGGTGTTCTTATTTCAATTTCCAGGAGTGTAGTTCCGCGTAGTCAGCGTGTATATAACTTTCCCACTAGATCGCGCCCCCCTAAGCACAACAGCGCAGGCGCAGCGCTCGTCCGTCTCTGCACAATGAGATGGCGCTGCCATAGAGACGGACCAAATTCTGCTTCCGCCGATCGGGGTATTAATATGTAACGCAGCCAATGAGATTGCTGCTAACGTAGAACCGTTTCTCCTCGCGGATCACACTCGCGAAGTGATACCTGAATGCGCGAGGTATTACAACGAGTGTACAGACTTCCAATTAGTTAGTCTGCATTTGTCTGCATCAGTCTGTACCAGTCTGCATTAGTCTGCGCCTAATAAGATTACCATATTCCAGTACATAGCCATGAAGATAAATGTATAGACACTTTTGTCAGGTATTAGAGATATATGTGAGAATAAGATTAACGTTCCAATACCAAAGGAACTTCATATTGTCCGCTGTAAATAGCATCTAGAACCAAATTAAGTAATTTTTATGCTTGTTATTATCTTAATGAATGTGTGTGAAACTTAATCAAGTTCTGTTTAAAGTTGGTCACCGTCAATCTGCTACTCTAAGTGTGCAAGTGGCATTTCTATCATGTGACCAAACGGCAGAAGATAAACACGCCACGATAACACCACTAGACATATTGCTGATACTCGCCTACTTCATTATAGCGACAAGTCAAATAATCTGATGGTGTGTGTACTGAAGGTCTTACAGTACGCTCACCACATTAACCTTGTTTCAACACTGCTAGGAGTGTCTTCTTCAGGACTTAAAACAAAGAACGGTCTATATTCTATAACATGGTAACAGAATAATGACTAGAAACGTATGATAGGGTATAAGTATGGAATCATTGTAAAAGACTGACAGTACTAATATGTCATTTATAAAATAATAAATATGCCAAAAGGGCATTAGTCACAAAGATGTTTAAGATAAAGAAAACTGTGATGGCGAGCCACTAACGGCTGCTCGTTACTTGCGTGGAGCAGGTTGCAAAACGGATTAAGTTTTTTCCAAAATCTCACCGTCTTTGCTACTGACTGAGGTCTCAGAAACATTTGTAAGGTGGCAACGGCCTTGCACCTTACATGAGTCCATTTAACGTGACACTTTAGGTTTTGTTGGAGTAATACTATAAATTACAGTGTAGGAAATCTATGTGGAAACGCATCGGTACACGAGAATTTCTTGATTTTGTAATTATAAGATTTTGCGGAAAGGCAGTACGCGAGACAGAGCTCGGCTACGTCCCTGCCTAACCGCCGAAGGCCACAGCCTGACGGTATGAATGGTGAACTGGGGGAATTCTGTAATCCGTTTAGAGAGACCACAGCGGTCGCCAACCTCTGAAGGGCGTGCGACTGCAGGTGTTCAAGTGTTTACCAAAACAGAGCAGTGGATAGCTGGACGGGCTTTCCTGTGCTTGCTCTCGCCTATGTCCCACTAATTTTACGCCTTCGAGTAACTCAAGTGGGGCAGGCCACAAGTTCCTAATAACAAACTTTCAGCGCAAGAATCTGTGTTCGCTACGACGAGGAATCTCGAGTGGTCTCTTAGGAGAAAACTTCCAGTAAACGTGTTATTGCCAACAGCTGTGGTTCTTCCCAGTCGGCGAGGGCGGAGTTTGCTTGTGAAATTTTGTAGAAATTAAAGAACTGTGGAAAAGAGTTATATTCCCAGTCCGTACATTGGTCGGCACTGGCAAACTGGGTATTTTGAGAGCTTCTAGTGATGTGATTCACTGGGCAAAAGTTGAGGTGAGATAACAAAGGTGAAGAGCGATCTTGCTGGACTCTCGGTTAAGGGTCTTCCGTTCTGGGCTCTCGTACTGAGAGAACGTTAGCCAAGTCGTCTCCCCTCTTGGTCTTTAGTTCTGAGAGGACGTTAGCCGCGCCAGTTCATTGCTGACGCAAACATTGTCGCAATTACAGAAGTTTACGGACAGCAGTGTGGTGTTCGAATACTGCGGGATTGTACTTTCCGAGACGCCACACGCCGGTCACACGGCGGCGCCGTCGCCGTCGGAGACCGCCGCTACAACAGGAATATTACGGTGAGATCTCTCCCGCTTCGGCCTGTGTTAGGAGTAACGTTAAATAGTTGGATCAATTGCAACTGCTGTTTCCACAGAGGTTTCACTGTACTTTGGAGTGTAGTGGTTCTTCGTATATATGTTATAAGAGATCGCATTTTGGACCGATTTTAACACAGTTAGTGCCAATGCCGGTTAGGAGGATAATTTTTAAATTGTTCATTGTGATTTATTCAGCATTGATCTGAAGGTTATAATAAAATTATTGTGATTCAGTAGAGTCTTTACTTTCAGTAGTTGATCCTGAATTCACCCTTTTGCTTTATTTCATTTTTGTGTATGTGTTTGATGTCACTGAACACCCTAAGTGATCGTGATCGTTCATGTTTGGAAGTAAAAATAGGTGTGATTTATCGTCAACATTACCACCGCAGATTAATTAGGGGTGACAGAGCCACATTTAAATCTAGCGTTATCCATGCACAAAAAGTTCTCGGTTTACTTGCCGTGTCAAATTTGGATAAAATCTCAAGCTTTCGATGACTACCTCCGTCATCTTCGTCAGGGGTAAAACTGACTGTCGTGGACCGTTTTTTTTTCCTTTATTGTAATTTGAAACACCTATACAGGCGGGCTGTCAGCAGCATAGTACGCTGCTCTTCAGCAGTAAGTGGAACAATAAACATGACAGAGAGGTGATATATACAATATAAAAAACGGCAGGCAAAAAATGGAGATACAAAAAAAAACAATAAACAAGAAGCAGTTCACGTTGGACGAAAAAAAACTCTAACAGTTGAGTTGTAACTGCACGAAACACAAAACGATGCACACACACTAAACACTGATGGCGATGATCTCCGGCGCACGAATGTTCACTGAGCATGTACGAGTCCGGGGACCTGCCAAGAGAGGAGGTGGAGGAGGAGGAAGGGGAAATGGGAGAGGGGAGAGCAGAGATGCCATGGGCAAAGGAGAGAGGGGGAGGGAGGAAGGGGGAGGGGAAGCCCGGGGGAGAGGGTAGGAGGGAGGGGGGAAAGGAAAGAGAAGGGAAGGGAAAAGGGGGGGAGGGAGGGTGCCTAAAGGAAAGGACACAGGAGGTGGGGGGGGAGGATCAAAGTTGATAGGAGGGGTAGATGGAGGGGACGAGGACATCATCAGGGAGAGGGAGCTGGCGGAAGCCACCTTGGGAGAGATGGAGATCGGGCAGGACGTGGGAATACAGGCGCGGCAGCGGGCGGGGATGGGAGAGGATCGGGGATACGAGAGGGTGAGGAGGATCAAGTTTACGGGAGGTGTACAGGATCCGTATCCTTTCAAGGAGAAAGGAGGAGGTGTGGGAAAGGGATGAGATCATACAGGATCCGCGTGGGGGAGGGGAGACGGATGCGATAGGCGAGGCGGAGAGCATGGCGTTCAAGGATTTGGAGGGATTTATAAAAGGTAGGGGGAGCAGAGATCCATGCTGGATGGGCGTAACAAAGGATAGGGCAGATGAGGGATTTATAGGTGTGGAGGATGGTGGAGGGGTCCAGACCCCACGTACGGCCGGAAAGGAGCTTGAGGAGACGGAGTCGGGAACATGCTTTGGCTTGGATTGTCTGGAGATGGGGAGTCCAGGAGAGGCGACGGTCGAGGGTGACGCCAAGGTACTTAAGGGTGGGAGTGAGGGCGATGGGACGGCCATAGACGGTGAGATAGAAATCAAGGAGGCGGAAGGAAGGGGTGGTTTGGCCTACAATGATCGCCTGGGTTTTGGATGGATTGACCTTGAGCAACCACTGGTTGCACCAAGCGGTGAACCGGTCAAGATGGGATTGGAGAAGGCGTTGGGATCGTTGCAGGGTGGGGGCAAGGGCAAGGAAGGCGGTGTCATCGGCAAACTGGAGAAGGTGGACGGGGGGTGATGGCGGCGGCATGTCCGCCGTGTACAACAGGTACAGAAGGGGGGAGAGGACGGAGCCTTGGGGCACACCGGCGGAGGGGAAAAAGGTGTAGGAATCTGTGTTATGGATCGTGACATAGGAAGAAAGGTGGGAGAGAAAGGAACCGATCAGACAGACGTAGTTAATGGGAAGGGCGAAGGTTTGGAGGTTGAAGAGGAGACCGGAATGCCATATGCGGTCATAAGTGCGTTCGAGGTCAAGAGAGAGGAAGATTGCGGAGCGACGGGAGTTGAGCTGTTCGGAAAGGAGATGAGTGAGGTGAAGGAGAAGATCGTCGGAAGAGAAAGACGGCCGAAAGCCACACTGGGTAACGGGAAGGAGGCGGTGCTGGCGGAGATGCTGGTGGATGCGTCGGGTGAGGATAGATTCCAGGACCTTGCTGAAGACCGAGGTAAGGCTGATGGGACGGTAGGAGGAGACGACGGACGGCGGTTTGCCGGGTTTAAGGAACATGAGGATATGGGAGGTTTTCCACAGGTCGGGGTAGTAACCGGTGGACAGGACTACACTGTAGAGCCTGGCCAGGGTGGAGAGAAAAGAGACAGGAGCTTCACGAAGGTGACGGTAGGTGACACGATCGTGACCAGGAGCGGTGTTGTGTTTTGTGCGGAGTGTAGCGATGAGATCCTGGTTAGTGATAGGAGTATTGAGGTCCGTGTGTGCAATGTTGTTCAAGTACGGGAAACCAGGAGCGAGGGGAGGGTCAGAGGTGTCAGTTCGATCGTTGATATCCGGGAAGAGGGAGTAATCGAACTGGGGATCATTGGGGATGGAAAACACATCGGACAGGTACGAGGCAAAGTGATTGGCCTTACTAAGGGCGTCAGGGAAGGGGTGATCATCATGGAGAAGAGGATAGTAGGGGCAGGGCTTAGTTCCGGTAAGGCGACGGAAGGCGGACCAGAACTTGGACGAGTTTATAGGGAGGGTAGCATTTAAACGGGTGCATGTCTGTCGCCAGTCCCGGTGTTTCTTAGCCGCGAGCAAATTACGAATGTGTCGCTGGAGTTACCGGTGGCGTCGTAGTGTGTCCGGGTTACGCGTGCGGAGGAAGGCACGGTAGAGACGGCGGGATTCACGGAGGAGGAGGACGGCCTGCGGGGGTAAGGTAGGATGGTGGGTGTGGATGGCAACAGTAGGGACGTGGGCCTCCACGGCCTCAGACAAGGTCTGCTGGAGAAAGGAGGCGGCACGGGTGACATCATCGGGATGGCGATAGGTGAGAGGGTGGCTATCGACCTGGGTGGAGAGGGTATCCCGGTAGGCATTCCAGTTGGCACGGGAATAGTCATGGAGTACTTAGGGGGAGGGTCAGTACGAGGGTTGGGGCGGGGGCGATGGCCGTCTGAAACGGTGAGGAGGACAGGGAGATGGTCGCTACCAATAGGCTCCAGGACATCCACCGTAATGCGACCAAGGAGGTTGGGGGAGGAGAGAATAACATCGGGAGTGGAGTTGGATTCGGGACGGGTGTGCTGGGGGATGGGGATGAGGTCGCCTTGAAGGGAGGAGAGGAACCGATGCCACCGCCGTAACTGGTCAGTGAAGCGACTGTGGATGTTGAGGTCGGCGGCGATCACGTAGGAGGAGAAGGTATGGTCGATGTGGGAGATGAAGTCGAAAGGAAGAGGGGCGTTGGGGCGGACATAGATGGTGGCACATGTAATGGTAAGGCCGGGGAAGAAGAGACTAAGGATCAGGTGTTCGGTGGGGTCGGGAAGGAGAGGTTGGAGCCGAACGGGGATCTGGCGGTGGTGACCAATGGCAACTCCACCACGCGCAACTGGGAGGGGATTATCGGAGGGGTGGAGGAGATAGGGGGAGGTGTGGATGGAGTGGTGGGCTTAGAGGAAGGTTTCATTGAGGAGGAAGGCATCCACACGGTGGGTAGCAAGGGTGTGCAGGAAGAGGTTCTTGTTGGCGGGAAAGGAGCGGATATTGTTGAAAAGTCGTGGACCGGTGAGGCTTCCGCTTTTATAAGCAGTGGACGGCTTCTCGTTGGCTGGATGACGTCACAGTGAAACCGATGCGCACTGAGGTGGCGGCCTCTATATCCATAGATTTTGTTTGCGCGCTTTATCCAGCGTTGCTTGCAGCGCCATCCATCGCAACAGGCGGAGAACTGCGAGGAATGTAAGAGTCCTGAGCCGGCAAGGAATCAGACCAGTCTTCCGGCCACCCAGGAAGATTAAGGAAATGCTGCGACCCGTGAAAGATGATCTTGGCCTGAGAGTACCGGGAATTTACAGCATTCCTTGCGAGTGTGGCAAAAGTTATGTGGGCCAGTCTATAAGAACTGTCGCCGATAGCAGTGTGGAACATCAGCGTCACCTGAAATACAGGTATCTATAAAAATCAGCGGTGGCTGAGCACGGTTTGTTAAATAAACATAAGATTTTATTCGATGAAACAAGACTACTTGCTCACGCTTCAAACTATTGGGACTCTTGTCATCAGGGAAGCAGTTGAAATTAGACTCTGTGAAAATAATTTCAACAGAGATTCCGGTTATGCACTCAGCAATGCATGGAAGCGCGCAATTGATACAGGAAGAGCGCAGAGGGAGACTTCTTACACTCCTCGCAGTTCTCCGCCTGTTGCGATGGATGGCGCTGCAAGCAACGCTGGATAAAGCGCGCAAACAAAATCTATGGATATAGAGGCCGCCACCTCAGTACGCATCGGTTTCACCGTGACGTCATCCAGCCAATGAGAAGCCGTCCACTGCTTATAAAAGCGGAAGCCTCACCGGTCCATGACAGTCAGTTTTACCCCTGACGAAGATGACGGAGGTAGTGATCGAAAGCTTGGGATTTTATCCAAATTTGACGCGGCAAGTAAACCGAGAACTTTTTATGCAAGGACTCCGTCGCGAGAGACTTCGTAGTCATAGCGTTATCCATTTTTGCGTACAGTTCCACTCCACATTTCTCTGTAAGTTGTTTGTCAGGGGCGAAGACACGCAAAAACCGGACAAGCAAGGGGTGGGATGTTACATATTCTCCCCGTTTGTACTCAAATTTCATTCAACCTGTTCCCGCAAGTTTCGCTGTCGTAGCACTCCGTGAAGGTGGCCGAAGGAGCGTGCTGTTATACAAGGGCGGAGTTCCTGTATTGTGGAAACGAGACAATGACAAACAGTCAAACCGAAGTAGAGGTGTGGGTATGACGCTGTCAAAATGGCTCAAATGGCTCTGAGCACTATGGGACTCAACTGCTGAGGTCATTAGTCCCCTAGAACTTAGAACTAGTTAAACCTAACTAACCTAAGGACATCACAAACATCCATGCCCGAGGCAGGATTCGAACCTGCGACCGTAGCGGTCTTGCGGTTCCAGACTGCAGCGCCTTTAACCGCACGGCCACTTCGGCCGACGAACATGACGCTGTCGATCTTAGCACAGTTGATCGCTGGGCGAGCAGATTGCATTGCGAGTGTGGGCACGCCAGTATTAGGGACGGAGCACTGCACAGATTAATGCAAATATTCAGCGTATTCACAAACTGATTTTGGCTTTTAGAACTGTCAGTGAGAGTGCGATTAACAGAAGCGAATGTGCGCAGGATATTGAGACAGCTGTAACCTGTGGGTTCCCTGACTGTTGGCGGATGCCCACATAGAAACACGGATGACGGTGTGCCACGAGTTTCTGGAACAGTGCGGCAATTCTGTACATGAATTCCTTGCAACAACTGCGACGGTAGATGAAGCCTGGTTGCGTCAGTTTGAATCGGAGGCGAGAGGGCAATCGCTGGAATACCTCGACGCTAAGAAGCTGAAGAGGAAGGCATTCAAGACTGCGCCTTCAGCAGGAAAACTGACGGCTACGGTGTTTCTCTGATTCCGAGTGGCGTCGTTTGTGGACTTCCTGCCACACAGAACCAGTGTCAGTTCTAGCGCGCATGTCACAGCCCTAAAAAACTTCGTGCTCGAATACGTCGTGTTCGACAACAGCGGGGAAACACGGTGTTTGGCTCTCGCATGGGAACGCCGAATCACACTGTCGCGATGCAAGGGCTACGAATTTTGTCATAAAATTCCATAAATTACTCAACTGATAGTATTTTTCCGTACAGGTATTTCGTTCATTCCAAGCAAGTATCAATTCGTGACCTCATCGTCCAGACACGAGTGGACAGTAATCTGAATCAGTTTTAGCAGACTAATAGTTTCTTTCACTGGATAAAATTTTATTGATTACGAAAGACAAGTTCTTGAAGTTTATTTAGAATAGGAAACGTTTAATTAATAATTGCATGCCACAATTTACCTGATTAAAGATGTTTTGATTTTTGTATGCATTTAAAGAGTGTGAATTTATGTGTGGCTTTTACTCTTAGACGAATTACCACTTAAGAGTGCTAAAAGTGCACGTGTACAGTTCGCTGACCTGTGCGGTGAATTTCATTTTATGATTTTGGGCCGAAGAGAGACAAATCCAGCTTCATTTAGACTTTACGTGAGATAGACACATCACGTTTTTTATAAAATATCATTTAGCCCATCAGGGAAACATGAAACCTGCCCTCTCGATTTGAAACACGTACACGCTGGCGCGTGATTGAGCTTTCCATTAAATTAATAATTGCAAATGTAGTTGTACTTAATGCACAAAGTTTGAAATTACTCTTCGCGACAAATAATGATTTTTTTAATAAAAACGAACTGTAAATTTATTCAAAATATCGAGGTTGTGTTTTAATTAGGACACATATCACCTTGTTGATCACGTCGCTTATCAACACTGTAATGCAAATCAACCCATTCATTAGAACGATTTGCCACGTAATAAGTCCCATTACACATGCAAACTGTTACGCGGAAATTGCTGATAGAATGAGAGTGTAAGAGTGTACTTTTCCAGAAATGCCAATAAACCAGCGGTTGTGTAACTTCATTGATATTGCATTTCACTGACAAACACTATCCTTATTGATAAATGAACATTAAATCCAAGTAGATTTTGAATAGTCACCAACATTGCCAAGCAGCAGTTCACATCACAACCAGCAATAAACGCCAATATAACTGAAAGGGCATTACTTCATTAAAACAGACCAGTCAGCTTCCAATTCTAGGATAAGCTGTACCAGGTGGAATTATTAAAATCTTGTGGGTCTAATAAGGTTTATCTGAAAACCTCTATCATACATTATTATTTCACATTATCTGGACAGATTATTAGTCGGAAACGAATTCACCTACAACAGATTGTCCCACGCCACCACTAAACTCCTATCGTGACTCTTCACAAGAGATCACAAGAAGCCGGGATCAAGAAACAAGAAAAGTAGAGACATCGGTATAGCACTTCAGTTATAAAAAAAAACCACCACTATGATCACAGAACCAGGGCGGACGACATTGAAACACTCGCCGTACAGACCTGATCTGTCATAGTGTGAGTACACCTCTTCAGTACACTGGAGTTTCCCTTCATGGAACGTGATGTGAAGATGATGAGTTCGTTATAAAGGCTGCTGAACAGACACTCGGACGTGTAGGCATACAGGCCTTACTTCCACAGCTCCGTAAGACAGTTGATAGGGACGGCGATCGTGTGGAAAAATAACAAGCGAGAGAGAACAGGCACCATGCGTCCTCATAACTGATTCGTCTCGATGGGCAAGGAATCAACCAACAACCTCCAGTGCAGAAGTAAGTTCACGTTCCAGCTCCAGTGGGGATCTAAAATGAGCGAGCATGGAGGACATGGACGTATTCTGCGGACAGGTGGAGCTAGGGGGGACTGTGAGTAGGCCGGTGAGCGTACCTAGGCAGTTCTCGCAGTAACCCTAAAAACCGTTCTCGTATGGCGTAGTAGTTTAACGCCACTCCTGCTAAGCAAAAGATCGAGTGTTCGAGTCCCAATCTGCCCTACATGTTTCACTCGTCGCCGCTAATTCTGCGTAAAGTCCTGATGCAGCTGATATCATTAGTTCATTTCCTTGCTTTCCTGTCGTCTCCGCCCTCCCCCTTCAATTTACATAAAATGATTCTTGTATCTCTCAAGAATACAGGGTGTTTATAAATTATACAAAAATAACCTTTAACTGTGAAAAAGGTAAATACGAGGGTCACTCCAAAACAAATGCACACTATTTTTGTAAAAATACAGTTTTTGTGCCATTTCTCTGGCGCGGCAAGTATCCGGCACTATCGATAGCTACTTGTATTTCTGTTTCCGTCTGGTTCGGCCTGCGCAGGCCCTGAGGCGGCTGCTGCCCCCTCTGAAGCGTTTTTCGCGGGGGGCCGCGCGCACTCGGCTCGGCAGTTGGATTCGCACCGAGCTGGCGGTATTTTGCCTTCCGCCCCGGAACGGAGGTGTGGTCTAGTTGTTGGCGGGCCTCGTTGATTTGGGAGTTGGGCAGTCTGGCGTGTTGATGATGTGGTGTAGTGGACAACTGATGGATTACCGCACGAGATCGCTCGAGGTTCTCAGCCTCTGAAAACGGTGCCACGATATCGCTTGGGTTTCCGCACCCAGGAGTTATAAGGACTGTGTGTTTGCTATGTCCGGTCTGCGTGGCGGGGTTCGTTTCACCTTACTTCACCTTACTTCAGCTGTTGTTTATATCTTTTGCGTTATTCCGCGTTAGCTGGAGTCTGGGTGTCGAGTTTTCTGCTGGTGTGCACCCGGTCGTCGCCCCTGTTTTCCCGCCCGGGGGGCAGCCGTATCTGTTGGTGGGAATTATTTAGCAGTGTATGTTTTGAGTGGACCCGGTGTGCTCACGCGCCCTGATTCTGAGTTGAAATTACTTTGGTCATGCTGGCTCGGTTGCTCGAGTTGCTCAAGTTATTGGTTTTCTGGCTTGCTGGGGACTGCGCGCGCGACTGTTCCGTTTGTGATGTGGCAGCAGTCTTTATTTTATGTGTGCTTGTTAAGTTGCTAGCAATTGCTTTTAGCCTTGTGCTTACTTATTTTATTTAAATTGCTGGGCATTGTCATTTGTCTGTCCTTTTACCTTTATTTATTTGTAGTGTCAATTAAGACTAAGACGATGTCCAAGGTGCTAGCAATTGATTTTAGCCTCGTGTGTACTTAATCCTATTTAAATTCTTGAGCATTGGCATTTGCTTGTTCTTTTACTCTTATTTATTTGTTGTGCCAGTTAGCCCTAAGATGATGTCAGACCTTAGTATCTGTCAACCTTATTTTGGCTACTAGCGCTCAGGTGCAATATTGCCGGGCCTATCCCGGATTTGTCATTAATTGAGAGCCTTTTATACTTTATTTTTAGTATTAGGTTTGGCAAGTGCACTGCGTATGGTATTTATTGTGTTTAACCCTCCTCCCTTCTTCCTCCTTCGTGTAAACTGATTTTGGCAAGATTGCTAGGTGGCCTGTGTTATTACCTATGTAAGTTTGCCCGCTGCTGTAGTCGTAACATGTTTTGACCGGCAAGCGGCCCACGTTGGCGAAAGTTTGAATGTGTTTTGCTCTGTTGATGTTGGGCTTTGCCGTACATATATTTAGTCATGTACGTGTTGTTGTGTTAACGATTTTAGGACATTTTTAAGTGAGATACCTGATGAAAGTTTTATCACTCTTTTAAAGAAGGTATAGGAAGGAGTAATTTCAACTAAAAATTTAATTGTAAATTATACATTTGTGCTTCACATTTAAAAATTTAACTGTATTAGGTGAAAGTATGTATTTTAATGAACTACAATTATTTGTTAATGTATCGAATTGTAAACAGTTTCGAACTTTCTCTGTTTACCTGTGGTATAT
This sequence comes from Schistocerca serialis cubense, assembly GCF_023864345.2. Lineage (NCBI taxonomy): Eukaryota > Metazoa > Arthropoda > Insecta > Orthoptera > Acrididae > Schistocerca > Schistocerca serialis. Next base: position 154,066,997 of record NC_064647.1, on the reverse strand, counting down.
AACATGTTTATTACCTCATATTGTAAGCAGCTTGATTTGTTTCTGTCACTGTAATTTTGTAAGCCACAGTGTAATTTATTACAATTAATTAATTGTTTTGGGGAAATAAACCTTGAATTGTTTGTCCCCTTTTCACTAACAAAATCCCATCCAAATCGTCAGCTCAGTTTTCATTCTGCATGTGTGAAAGTTTTACAATGTGTAGATACATCCTTCCCGCTTGTTTTCAAACTTAGTTCAACCTGTTCCCGTGAGTGGCGCCGTCACAGCATGTCTTCAAGACGGCTGCTACACTTGACGTTCGTCAGAAGCAACGTGCTGTCATAGAATTCCTGTGCTGTGAAAACGAGACAGTGGGAAACATCCACAAGAGGTTTAAAAAGGTGTATGGAGATGCTGCTGTCGATCGCAGTACAGTTAGTCGGTGGGCAAGCAGGTTACGTGACGAAAGCGGGCACGGCAGTATTGAGGATTGTCCTCGCAGCGACAGGCCTCGTACTGCACACACTCCAGACAATGTGCAGAGAGTTAACGAATTGGTGACTGCTGACAGACGCTTCACAGTGAACGAATTGTCACGCTACGTTGGGATAGGGGAAGGAAGTGTTTGCAGAGTACTGAAAGTGTTGGCGTTAAAAAAGGTTTGTGCCAGGTGGGTTCCCAAGTTGTTGACAGTTGCTCACAAAGAAACAAGAAAAACGGTATGTAGAGAACTTTTGGAACAGTACGAGAATGGTGGAAATGAATTTCTTGGAAGAATTGTGACAGGTGATGAAACATGGCTCCATCATTTTTCACCAGAGACGAAGAGGCAATCGCTGGAGTGGCATCATGCACATTCACCCAAGGAAAAAAAAAAAAAAAAAATCAAAACCACACACCTTCTGCTGAAAAAGTTATGGCTACGGTGTTTTTCGATTTCGAGGGACTCTTGCTTGTGGACATCATGCCAAGTGGAACCACCATAAATTCTGATGCATATGTGACGACAGTGAAAAAATTTCAAGCTCGACTGAGTCATATTCGACCACATCGGCAAAAGCAGGATGTTTTGCTGTTGCACGACAATGCACGGCCACGGTCAGTCAAAAAACAATGGAAGCGATCACGAAACTCGGATGGACGACACTGAAACACCCGCTTTACAGTCCTGACCTGCCTCCCTGTGACTATCATCTTTTTGGGAAACTGAAAGACTCTCTTCGTGTAACGAGGTTTGAAGAAGATGACTCCCTTGTGCACGCTGCCAAACAGTGTCTCCAACAGATTAGTCCAGAATTTTACCGTGCGGGTATACAAGCGCTGGTTCCAAGATGGCGTAAGGCAGTTGAGAGGAATGGAAATTAGTGGGGAAACGAAAATATTGTTCCTAAAGAATGTATATACACATTGTAAAACTTGTAACCTTGTAGAATAAAAGATGGATTTAAAAAAAAATAGTGCGCATTTCTTTTGGAATGACCCTCGTAAGTTACGAAAATGTTTGATACAGCTCTTAATTCATTTCAGTTTCAAGTTTTCTTCTCGCTCAAAATTGTTGGCTCCTTATGTTTCCGGTAAATGGAGTCGTACAACGATGCATGAATGCAAACCCGATACTAAAGTTCAGAGAGAATTCAGGACTAAATATCACAAGCCACGGCCTCGAAGACAAACTGACATTGATTGGCACGATCATTACACCGGAACAGCTGTGTATCCCATAGAAGACCGGGTCAGGGTCGACCAGCATTCTCTGACGCAGTAATTGAACAAGTTTGGCAATCTTACATTTTTAGTACAAGTAAATCAAACTATAAGTGCTAGCTTAGAATTGAATAGGCAGAGTGGTACAGTGTGGAAGGAATTACCGAAACGCCTGTCCTTCAAATCCTACAAATAGCGCCGCAATCTTTTTCGGCTTTGGGAGACGGAGTACATGACTCCCATACGCACAACAAACTGCGGCCATTAGGGAGACTGTGAACGTGTGGAAGTCAGCCATGCGTGCCTCTCGCCGGAAGTGTGTGGTTCTTGATGCAATAATTTACCAAGAGCCGTATGTATTGTAGAAATTTATTTTACTTTATGAACCTTTATGTGCTACCAGTTTCGGCATTTCATTGATGCCATCTTCAGGCCCCACTCCTCATAGTCGTAAAATCGCTATATAACTGGATCCGTGAATCAAATCGTCCTACAACAGCTAAATTGTCTAATAGGTACTAGTTTAGTATCTTGCTGAGTCTTAGGTGGTTAAGGTACAGCAACGTATTAAGGTCATCGTATTTGAAGTATAACCTTCTTATTTCAAGCTTCCAGTGAAGGAAACAAAAGAAAAATTCGGAGTCGGTATTAAAATCCATGGAGAAGAAATAAAAACTTTGAAGATCGACGACGACATTGTAATTCTGTCAGAGACAGCAAAGGCCTTGGAAGAGCAGTTGAACGGAATGGACAGTGTCTTGAAAGGAGGATATAAGATGAACATCAACAAATGCAAAACAAGGATAATGGGATGTAGTAGAATTACGTCGGGTGATGCTGATGGAATTAGAATAGGAAATGAGACACTTAAAGTAGTAAAGGAGTTTTTCTATTTGGGGATCAAAATAACTGATGATGGTCGAAGTAGAGAGGATATAAAATGTAGACTGGCAATGGCAAGGAAAGCTTTTCTGAAGAAGAGAAATTTGTTAACATCGAGTACAGAATTAAGTGTCAGGAGGTCGGTTCAGAAAGTATTTGTATGGAGTGTAGCCATGTATGGAAGGGAAGCGTGGACGATAAATAGTTTGGACAAGAAGAGAATAGAAGCTTTCGAAATGTAGTGCTACAAAAGAATGCTGAAGATTAGATGGGTAGATCACATAACTAATGATGTATTGAATAGAATTGGGGAGAAGAGGAGTTTGTGGCACAACTTGACAAGAAGAAGGGACCGGTTGGTAGAACATGTTCTGAGGCATCAAGGGACCACAAATTTAGCAGTGGAGGGCAGCGTGGAGGGTAAAAATCGTAGAGGGAGACCAAGAGATGAATACACTAAGCACATTCAGAAGGATATAGGTTGCAGTAAGTACTGGGAGATGAAGAAGCTTGCACAGTAAAGAGTAGCATGGAGAGCTGCATCAAAACCAGTCTCAGGACTGAAGACCACAACAACAACAACATGAACCTCTATGTGCTACCAGTTTCGGCATTACATTGATGCCATCTTCAGGACCCAATCCTCATAGTCGTAAAATCGCTATTCACAGAAGGAGACATATAACTGGATCCGTGAATCAAATCGTCCTGCAACAGCTAAATTGTCTAATTGGTACTCGTTTAGTATCTTTCTGAGTCTTAGGTGGTTAAGGTAGAGAAACTTATTAAGGACATCGTATTTGGAGTATAACCTTCTTATTTCAAGCTCCATCCATAGTCCTTCACTCTTCGTTTTAATTGAATTGCTAACCCAGTCATGTTTTTTGACCTTCATTTGTACGATTTTGGGAGTGAACTGTGTGGTTCTCTGCCGGTTCCACATTGGCCGCACTTGGCTGACCTACGGCTGTCTCCTGCACCATGAAGACCAACCTCAGTGTCGGTGCGGCGTCCGGTTGACAGTGGCTCGTATTTTGTTGTGATGTCCTACTTCGACTGCCCTGCGACAAAATCATCGGTTACCGGACTCGTTACCGTTACTTTTAGCTGACAATGCCTCATCGGCTGATTTAGTTTTACCATTTGTAAGTGAGGGTGGGTTTTATCATCCTATCGAAGTTTCAGGGCATGCCCTCTGTCCCTCTGTGTTCTCTAGCGTAGTGGTTTTAGGCTGGAGGTTTTAATGTGCTGCAGAGTAGCTGGCTTATCTTCATTATTCTCGTGATCAGGCAGCCACAGTCATCTACTTTCTTGTTTAATGCCATCTACCAGTTTCCTGCGTCTCTCTGTGATTTTCTTGTCCTATTTGTCCATTGTAGTGTCTGTTGCCCTTCTGTCGTTCTTGTGCTTTATCTTCCCTTCGATTTTGTGTTGTAGGTCTCGTTTGTTTTATTCTTTCCCTTATGGAATTGTTTTAATAGGAACAAGGGACTGATGACCAAGCAGTTTGGTCCCTTCCCCTTTCCTCCCCCCCCCCCCTCCTGGCCCCCCTTTAAACCAACCAACCCACAAATTGGAACTGTTACAAGCTTTTTGAGAAAGTAACAAAGAAAATGAATGGAGCTGAGTTTTATGTAAAAATGCTTAACAAAATACTGACTATTCAAATGGTTTTCTGGATAAAGTTGTATTCAGTGAGGAAGCCACCTTCCGTATCTGTGGTAAAGTGAATCGGCATAATGTTAGGATATGCAGTCAGCAGTGTGTTGTGAGAAATGCATAGTGCTGCAGAGCATCTAAAAAGTATAAGAATGCTGAAGATTAAATGAGTAGACCACATAAGTAATGAGGAGCTATTGAATAGAATTTGAGAGAAGAGAAACTTGTGGCAACACTTGACTAGAAGAAGGGATCGGTTGGTAGGGCGTATTTTGAGGCATCAAGGGATCACCAATTTAGTATTGGAGGGCAGCGTGGAGGGTAAAAATCGTAGAGGGAGACCAAGAGATGAATACACTAATCAGATTCAGAAGGATGTGGGTTGCAGAAAGTACTGGGAGATGAAGAAGCTTGCACAGGATAGAGTAGCACGGAGAGCTACATCAACTGGACTGAAGACCACAACAACAACAACAACACAGGAAAACAACGATGTGGTAGCACACGGCATTTCCCGATGTAAGCGAGAAACCAGCCGAAAAACCACCGTTAAGTACAAACCAACCTATTCTTAACGAACTGTTTTTCGATCTAAAAAGCAAATCAAAATAAATAAACTTAATTACAGACCACTGATGATGCTTTACCTCACTAAAGCGAAACGCCTTTGGTGAAAAAATCACGCATTTTTGTAGTTGCAACGACGGATGAAAAAATACTCTCATGAATTACAAAGCTACTACAGACACTATGGCCACACAAATGAACAATTCTACATAATGTGATCGAACGTGTACATACTCGGACACGGGGTTTCTTTCTTTTCTTTTTGTGCTGTAAGCTGTAACGAGATTTACTGTCCTTGTAAGTGTATGTCAGATACGCTAGTAATATTAAAGTTTCAACACAGTCTTTGGTAATTCATTGAGATACTTTTTTTAACCCTTTTCAGTGGTATCGCGTCGTTTGGTTGTTGAGGCGGCGCGTTGCGCCGACTCTGTAGCCTATTCCTACAGCTACCACGGCCAGGGCGGCAGCCGTTGCAAGGAGGTGGCGCTATGGGCAATTGCCGCTAGCGCAGGCCACCGCGCCACCTCCGCGCTGCGGCTGGTACTCTAGCCTCGAGCGCAGCATTGCCGGGACCTGCGGTAACAGCAAATGTCCATCGCGCCACCTCCTCGCTCCGGCTGCCTACCTGGTCAGTGGGAGTGCAGCAACGAGACCAATGCTAGCGCTAATTCCACGGCGCTACCTCCTCGCGCCGGCTGCATCCCTGGTCTAGCAGCAGCAGCAGGACACTGGCGCTGACATGCACACAGGGTGTGCAGGACGCAGGCGCCGTCTCAGAGATTATTTTAATTATTGGGCACTAAGTCTTCTTTTCGGTAAAACGGAATGCAGCAAAAATTTGGCTATGTTCCACTCTTCTAGTGTCCTTAAGGAAAAACATTTATGCTTACTTAAGTGTGTTCTCCCAGTGAAGCTTTATTAGTTAAGTAAGTGTTAATTGCATCGCCAACAATTTAATGCACAACAGTCTATTTATTAAATGGTGAAAGGAAGAAATAGTCTTTCAGCACATAATTAAATGAATATGAAATTTTAAAAATTTTTATTGTCTGAGATCTAGAAACTGTACGTTATTTGCCCAAGTGCAGTTGAAACAATGGTCAATTTCACAAAAAATTAGTGTAACCGATGTGGCTAGATATACATCCTGTAATTAAATGAATATGTATGTTGCTTATTTTAACTTTTAACTTTCATTTCTCGACTGTTTGCAACATTTTTTTTAAATTTTCCTGTGACACGTTACATTGTACACTTATCAGTGAATTCCTCCATCCTCAGTTAACGTTCCCTGTACCTATCACAGCGGTTTCATTGTTCAAAATTGCTCCATTTGTAAACTGTTCAATTCTTGCTGCTCCTTTGAATAATGCCTCATCTGCCTCTCATCTAAACACTGGAGGCGAAATTATTTCAGTTCCCATCTAGATGCCCTTGGATATACCTGACACTGGGGCTACCCTCTGTGGCTATGTGAGCACTTTTTGTGGTGGTGGTGGTGGTTAGTGTTTAACGTCTCGTCGACAACGAGGTCATTAGAGACGGAGTGCAAGCTCGGGTTAGGGAAGGATTGGGAAGGAAATCGGACGTGCCCTTTCAAAGGAACCATCCCGGCATTTGCCTGAAACGATTTAGGGAAATCACGGAAAACCTAAATCAGGATGGCCGGAGACGGGCTTGAACCGTCGTCCTCCCGAATGCGAGTCCAGTGTGCTAACCACTGCGCCACCTCGCTCGGTCCACTGTTTGTAATGTGTGAGCACATCAGTAGTGTTTTGTAGAATGCACCTTAGTTTTTATGAAAAAAAATTTGATGATAAAACTGTTGCCTTACTGTTCTTGAAGATGTCATACACAGCAAACAAGCAATCTCAGATAATTCGGAGTAATTTCCAACTAAGACTCATCAGGGAAGAACGTGCAAATTCACACATGCTTTCCGTGTGGCATGTCAGTATGACATATTTCCTCTTTAAACATGTTTGTATACTCAAGTAGCACAGTTTAGCCGAACTTAAAATATTTGAATTCAATTGTCCCTTTCTTTTATTTCGATCTTTGAAGAAAACAACTTTTTCTCTGTAAATTCATTGCAGGGTGGTGGTAATAACCATTATATGTCTTCATATTACCACATTGCACTGTCGCAAAGAACAATGACTAAAACATCATTCCCCTGCTCTTGTATGAGCGATTATCATAGAAAGACTGTGCGATTATAGTGAGGAAAATTAAAGTCTATAACAGAGCATTCTGGACATTGAAAATTTTATTAAATAAAAATCGACTTACAAAGAATTTATTAACATCTTTTTACATAACACTTTTGACATCTGCAATCTAAGAGAGAAGCAGTAATTCTGGTACAGTGAAAAACCGTTACAAAGCCGAATGTGTTAAAAAACAGACTGTGATTGTGTTGCTTTTGTTAGATAAAGCTGTCTGAAAATAGTAGTGTTGTGAATGTACATCGAACTTAACTTCAAAAGCAACTAGAAATGAATTCCCATGAAAGCTATTCATCCATGCTAATACACAAAAGCACATTACTGATGAAAAATAAACATGTTTTTCTTTTTAACTTCTTTGACATGATTCATCTCATGTGGTCATGGATGAAATACATTCGATCTGAAAGGAGATGTGATACTTTAATTTATGAACAACAATTAAATCAGGGGCTTTCAAAACATTTGAAGTTAACTGCGATGTCACTATCTTGTTTTACAATAAGATCTATTATTAATTACATTGATAACTTACACTTAGAGAATTCTTAAAGATTGTGTGATTGTTACAGTCTTTTAACACTCTTTAATTTCAAAGCACACCACACACTCAGATAAATTTCAAAATAATATCCGAGCTCTATATTACATAACATTAATTTTAAAATAAGTCTTCAAGCTTATGAATAATATACACCTAATATTTCTTAAAGAGATAACAGTCACAAACATTATCTTCCCCCACTCATTTTTACAAGTATTACAGAGCCATGCTGTGCTCCAACGCTTCAGCAACTATTTACATTTTGTTTCACAATGACTTTGGCATCATAACTTGGTAACTAACCAAAAGAAGATGGTCCGCAAAAGTAGTGTCACAAAATTAACACCATCTCCTTTCCCACGTTCTCATTCTTCCTTCTGGATTCTCTCTTGAATGCTTGAATGCTTCTTTTTACCTTTAGTAAGATATGTGACTCGTGTGTAGATAATGGAGGAAAAAAAACAACAAAATTTGGTAATCCTTGGAATACTGTACATCGGGTACCAGAACTGCCTCATTCTCAATAGTTACAACAATGACCAAGCTACAAAGTTTATTTCTCGCTGAACTACAAAAGCAAAAGATATGGAAGAATTTCAAAAAGACCAGTAACATAACATATTATGATAGTCACAAGTAAAAATTGTGTCTTCAATCTTAGTTACGCTGTATGGTCCAAACATTTTTGTTTGCTGTACTGAGTTATATTCAAAGCATCAGTATTTATGGTTTTGGTGTTGTATGTAGTGTCATCAATGTTTGTAAAAGCTCCATGAATGCAGTCCAGACTACAGAGGTAATTTCACTGCTTTCTTTTAACCTTTACTATGTTTGAGTAAGTGTTTAAGTTCCAAAGTCCTTCTGAGGCCTTTTATGCAAAGGGCAGTTGAAGCATTTAAAAAGGAACCACTGTTCTAAATTTAAATTAATACAGGAGCTATAAATTATTTAAATTTAATGAAACCTAGCAAATTAAAGTATATGCAACTATGTCAATCTTTAGCCTCTATTTCAGGAAATCTCATAATTAACAGGAAAGCTCTCAAGACCCTGAATCTGCTGGTTTAAATAGACATTAATAAATATAAATTATGTAACTCAGTAAGATGATTCATCAATGTGCCTGGATGAAAAGAAGAAATTATATGAAATTATTTAGTGAAACTGAGTCAAAGCCCTTGGTTTATCAAATAACATCATAGATTTACAAGCATAATATGAGTATTATATTTAAACATTCTCATATTCCAAGTTACTTCCACGAAATTTTCTAGTGGATGTATCTGATTGGTAAAAAAATATGTAGTCATTTCTTGTTTAATTTGAGGTTAATCAAGTTTCGTCAGGTGTTATATTATTCTACAAGAACTTACCGCAGTCTCCAATTAATTCCTTATTATTTTAATCTTCTAATGGATTATGCAGGGCTGGATGCGTTTTGAAACAGCGGTGCTTTTCTACAGCGCCTAATCAAAGCAGTTTGAAAAATATGGCACAGAAGAAAAATGACGTATTTTAAGCGAGGGCAGTTCCCGTTTTTTCACACTTCAAAGTCAACGTAAACTTTTACTCTGTGAATTTGAAAGCTATTACGCCAATGTAGAGTTCTTTGCAGCTGATCTTTTTAGAGAGCGTGAATGTAGTTTGGTCTTCTGATATTATCTAAATGATTGAACAACTCGCATTGATATTTTGAAACAAGAAAAGCCTTTAGGAACAGTGGACGTGGTATGATACAAATTAGTGAAGTAGATTCTCTTCATGGATAGAATTTCTAAAATCTTAAATTTCATTAACATATTCTACTGTATTTGTAATTTGTTACTAGTATCATGAATGTGCTGATGTTGGAGAAAAAGTAATAAACTTGTTGTTCTGTCCACAGGATTTCACTACAGTAAAATTTCAGTGTTTAGTGGAGAACAGGAATGGTAGGGACAAAACTAGTTTTAACATGTCATCCTATAGGAGAGGGACAGTAACTTCTAGGGTCTGAAATGAACTTATTTCCGACACTACATTAAACTCGCATGTATCATCTCCATGTGCCTGATTCGATGAATAGAATTTTCGGTAAATTTGTTTGTTCTGTGGTCCTTCTTCTTGGAAGAAAGCAAGGATTCAACTGAAAGCAAGCCTCCAGCTTTATGGATGGATAGCATACTTGCCAAGAGATAGTGGTGTAGCTATGAATCCTGTTCATACAACGAAGTGGAGAGAAATTGTAGTGTGTAATGGCTACTCAGCCAAACGAAAGGTACAGAGAATAGTTTTATTTAGATGAAGACCATTTTGCTATGATCTCTCTCATAAGTAATAAAAAACGAGATTGAGAACTTTGTGATCCGAGATAACATAAAAAGACAGTTATCTAGAACTCACAGGAATACTATGTGATAAATATTTTATATTCAGTATACATAAATACAGTGGTATGATCACTGCAGTTTAATTGATTTGATTCCCTCATGTTCAGGTCAACAGTCTGAATGCTTATATCAGCTTCAGTTATTTGAATTTATTGTACAGTATCATCTCTTTTCACCACACCACCGTTACCAGCGGCTTCATTATTGTTGTCATATGTTAATATTTGGTTACAGGCATGCATCCAAATTGTCTGGTATGGTATGCAAGTCAGTGATAAACACTTGTAAAGATGTATTCACATTAAAATTTAAAATTGATAAAGTTTCTTTTAACTTTCGAATCGTTATTACATTAACACCTGAAATTATTTCGATTGGAAAATTCTCGCTAAAAAAGGTTTTTAATCATTTAATATTTCAGACTGGTAGAGATTATGGTTAAATTACAAATAATATCAAACATCAAGCTTATGTTCTGCATTTATGCTGATTTACAGTGTAATGTTTAGTGTTTCTCTGCAAACACTTGGGTCCTGTAGGCTGCAGACAAAACATTTCAGGGTGTAACTAAGTGACTGTATTGCATAAATATTGGGTCTTCAGATCTGTTGGAATTTTATCATTGTAATGGGTATATCGAAAGTATGGCGTTCCATGCAATGTTCATACATGTGGATCAAATTTTGTCTAGTATACTATTTTGTTCTTTCCATTACTGCTGACCGTTTCTAGCTACAGTGAAATGAAATACCTTTTTTTTTTTAGAGGAAAGGGGAATTTAAGAAATATTACACATGCTTTCGAAAATGTATTGTTTATCGACAAATTTCTCCATGATATCGACTGCAGAGAATAAATCTCGGCGTGTAATTTAATTATATTATTGGACAAGAATTTGATGCATCAGAGATAATTGTCTCCTGCCAACAGTATTGATAGCAGTATTGTATTTCATTCTATTGTGCTGTACAGGTGTGGTTAATCAAGTGTTGTCTGTTATATAGAGTTCTGCCCTTGACACTGCTGTCAACCAAATGTAAGGAACTTAATAAAATATACACTTCCTTCTAAATACTTACTGTGTGTTTGTAACACCACGCAGTCGACTGTAGACGAAACATCGTGATGCAGGATTTAATACCCTTGCTGGACAAATATTGAATGCTTCATTGAAGCTTCTGGACTGGAAATAGTATTGGTGGCAGTATTGTATTTCATTATGCGATCTTGAAAACAAGCGCTGTGCTTGTGTGTACTTGACCAGATTAAGTCTAATATGTTCCTCAGTTTTTCCATTTCTGTTAACTATACCTAGGCAAAGCAAAGAAAAACATATTTTAACAAGAAAAACAAGAGGACAGCTTCAGAAATATTTCACTTGCTCATCAGGAATTATTGATAAATGTCTGCATCATGTCCATCGTCGACCAAACATCATCGTGTGTAACGTAATTTCCATAACGACACGTACTGAATGCTTCAGTGATGCCTGTATCTTGTCAGCAATACTGTATTTTAATATAATTGTTGTATGCAGGTTCCGTTTGTAATGATGGAGTCGATCAAATTGTATGTATTATATTATTCTATTTGTGGCACAGTTATCGGCCACATTTATGGGTTTTAAAACGTCTATACAGTGAAGAGGAGAGGAGCGTTCAATTGAAGAAATGCTTCAGTCGCTTCCGAGCAAACGGCGATCTCGAACAGGAGAAGGCTGCGTCTAAGAAATACAGTATAGAGAGATTTTTGTATCGATTCATCGTAGCACCTGCCGAGTGCAAGTAGAAATACAAGACGTGCCCCCGGGGAAACCTCTGACCGTCCTGTCGTGGGACTGTCCGTTTGCCGCCAGTCCGTGTCACTCGAGGATCCCGTGCGGAGCGCGGCGGACTCAGTGGAGCGGGTGAGGGGCTGCTGCAGATCACGCGACGGGCAGCGAAGCGGCGAGCACCAGGGCGGGGAAGAGGAGGGCCGCTGCCGCCCCCGCGGTCGGCCGCCCCCCGGCAGAGGGCCCGTCTGCGGCGTCCTCCGCCCCCGGCGCCAGCTCGCCGCCGGGCAGGCGCTGCCGCTGCGACATGTCCGCCGACAGCTCCGCCCCCGCGACGTGGTCCCCGCCGTGGTGCCTGGACACGGCCTCCGGACAGGGCAGGCGCTCCACGGGTATCTGCAGCAGGTGGCGGAGCACCGGGACGCTGTGGTTGTTGGCCAGGCCGTCCTCCACGTCGACCGCCACGTCCTCCGCCACGTAGTCCAGCGGGAGCTCCTGGGCCGGCAGGGGCTGCGGGTGTCGCCGGTGTTCAGCGCCGTGGCGCAGGTGCTGCTGCTGGCCTTGGACGCTGCCGAACCTGAGCATAAAAGGATTGTTCATTTATCTTCTATACGGCTGCACAAGTCGCTTAGGAGTGAGATGAACAGGAAGGGCAGGAAAGCCAAGGAAAAATGGCTGATCCTGAGAGGGTATGTGTGGTGTTTGGGAGCGCCTCCCATTAGTCGTTGCGGATTGCAGCGAGGTCCCGCTAACGTCTGTTGCATAACGATTTGATTCACGGATCCAGTTATATGGCTCCTTCCGTGTATAGCGATTTTACGATTATGACGTGTGGGTCCTGAAGATGGCATCAGTGTAATGCCGAAACTGGTAGCACATAAGATGTTCATAAAATAAATTTCTACAATACATACAGCTGTTGGTAAATTATTGCATCAAGAGCTCGAAAATGTGTGGGATATGGTGAAACGACAGATTCACCACAGAGGAGCCCGCCCGGCTAGCCGCGCGGTCTAACTCGCTGTCTCCAGAGCGGGAAGGCGTGCCGGTCCGTGGCATGAAACCGCCCGGCGGATTATTGTCGAGGAACGGTGTGCCGGACAGCCTGAGGATGGTTTTTAAGGCGGTTTCCCATCTACTTCAGCGAATGCGGGCTGGTTCGCCTTATTCTGCCTCAGTTACACTGTGTCGGCGATTGCTGCGCAAACACCATTTCAGTGTACCAGTGTACGCGTACACCATCATTATTCTATTATTCTACCACGAAAACATTTGGGGTTACACTAGTAAGGTACGAGACTTTCCCGGGGGGTGAGGGGGGAGGAAGAGGTCCAGTGGGGGCGGAACCTCACAATAACCCTGGGCTCGTTGTGAGGTGACGGTGGGGATGAGTAGACTGCTGTGGCCTGTTGTGTGGTTGTGAACCACTTTCCGCTACAGAGGGACGAAGCCTCTCCGTTGTTTGTAGGTCCCCAGTTTAATACATACATACATACGTACATACCACAGATGAAGTTACTAGTTAGGAACCAAGTGAATGCACCATGCGTGGCTATATCACAGGACGCCATTCACGCCTTATACGCATCGATGCCACCATGCACAGGACAAGTTATCAAGGCACGAGGCGGACCCTGTGCCTACTAGACAACAGGAATATGCTGAAGAGAAGTGATGGTTCAAATGGCTCTGAGCACTATCGGACTTAACAACTGAGGTCATCAGTCCCCTAGAACTTAGAACTACTTAAACCTAACTAACATAAGGACATCACAAACATCCATGCCTGAGACAGGATTCGAACCTGGCGGTCACGCGGTTCCAGACTGTAGCGCCTAGAACAGAAGTGACTGATATGCTAACCATTACTGCAAATCATTTTAATGTACATGTCCTGTAGTTGTTGAAGGTGTTCTGCTTCTTCTGAAGATGAGTGTATCTTGTATGATTGTCGGGTTTCTGACTGGGTCACTTCGTAATTTCTCATGAAACTTGGGGAAACACACTCATTGATATTGTTGAGTAGTTGACGATGGCTGCTGCCATGCTCGGGTTGGGCTTCTGTATTCCCTGGCTGTTAACACTTTCTCAACTCCGCGTAGTTGTTGAAGGTGTTCTGCTTCTTCTGAAGATGAGTGTATCTTGTATGATTGTCGGGTTTCTGACTGGGTCACTTCGTAACTTCTCATGAAACTTGGGGAAACACACTCGTTGATATTGTTGAGTAGTTGACAATGGCTGCTGCCGTGCTCGGATTGGGCTTCTGTATTCCCTGGCTGTTAACACTTTCTCAACTCCGCGTAGTTGTTGAAGGTGTTCTGCTTCTTCTGAAGATGAGTGTATCTTGTATGATTGTCGGGTTTCTGACTGGGTCACTTCGTAACTTCTCATGAAACTTGGGGAAACACACTCGTTGATATTGTTGAGTAGTTGACGATGGCTGCTGCCGTGCTCGGGTTGGGCTTCTGTATTCCCTGGCTGTTAACACTTTCTCAACTCCGCGTAGTTGTTGAAGGTATTCTGCTTCTTCTGAAGATGAGTGTATCTTGTATGATTGTCAGGTTTCTGACTGGGTCACTTCGTAAATTCTCATGAAACTTGGGGAAACACACTCGTTGATATGGTTGAGTAGTTGACGATGGCTGCTGCCGTGCTCGGGTTGGGCTTCTGTATTCCCTGGTTGTTACCACTTTCTCAACTCCGCCCTAATACTGTCAGTACCGCCACCACGGTCGGTGTTGATGGTTGTGCGAGTGACGACATCTATTTTTAAACTATGGTCCCCTCTCTCCACGTTGTTGCAGTCGCGTGAAGACCTTACTGAACGGGCATGCTTTGCTTTTTCTCGGCGGAGTGCCGAGTTTCAATTGTAAGTGCCAATGTTCATTAGACCTTTTTGGGCCCTAATTTCAGTGACCCTGTATTCACTTAATCCGAGAAGGAAGAAAGATTGTATAAGTATCGTGGTTTTATTGTAATCTATCCTCTAGCAACCCTTGCATCACATGCGAAACGTATTTTCCAATTACACTGGTGGAATAAACATCGCAAGCCGCGTAGTCTGAGGCGCCATGCCACGGTTCGTGCGGCTACCCCCGTCAGAGGTTCGCGTCCTCCCTCGGACTTAGATGTGTCTGTTGTCCTTAGTGTAAGTTGGTTTAAGTAATGTGTAGGCCTAGGGACCGATGACCTGAGAAGTTCCGTCCCATAGGAACTTAACACAAATTAGCAAAATTTCCAAAAATCGCAACACCAAGGAGTCGTGTGACAAAAGAAGCTTGGTAGGCCTAGGCGTATGGTGATTTATATTCAGATTTCACGGCCGTCGCGTATGTATGGCGCTAGTAGAGCCACTGTGAGGATGCAAATCAGGTTTGCTTTAAATGCACGCTACAACGATCATGAGCGTTAGTTACCTTTGGATCTCAACGTGGTAAGTTCATGTTCATCAAGAATGCCATTATCAACACTCAACTGAATTTGTATGGGGCGTGTAATAGGGCTAAGGAAGCTGAATATTCCTTCGGCAATACTGCAGAAAGATTTGGCAGGAGTGCAGCCACAGTACAGGACTGCCGGCAGCGGTAGTCACAGGAATGCACCGTCGGAACAACACTACGCACTAGACGGTCACGTGGCACTACCGAAGCGCTCTATATGGCGCTGCCATAGGTCAAACGGGTATCAACTAGGTTTTTTTTAAAAATAGGTACCCCAATTTCTTATTACATATTCGTGTAGTACGTAAAGAAATATGACTGTTTTAGTTGGACCACTTTTTTCGCTTCAACGGACCACCCTGTAAATGTAAATTACTCTCCCGAACCACTTTCTATAATGCAGTGTTGAAGAGGACACATGAAAGAGTGTCTCGATCCATGAACAGTTGTATCATCCTAATGATTTTACTGGGTATACTAAATTCTCGTAACGTATTGTAGAGGCGACTTCTGTGGATGCTGTCATAGGCTCGCTGGAAGTCAATGATGGGACAGTGGATGTTTTTGTTAAATTCCTAGTATTTATGAACAATTTGTCGTATAGTAAATAAATTACCTGTTGTGGAACGGTTTGTTCGAAATCCAGCATGGTATTCTTGAATAATGTTTGCTGCGTAAGGTTTAAGTTCTTCCAGAATGATCATTTACTGGATTTTGTATGTTATGTTCAGCAAACTGATCCCTCTGTAATTTCGACATTACATTCTGTTTCCTTTCTTGTGTATGGGACAAATTATTGCAGTTCTCCAATCTTCAGACAGTGTTTCAGTTTTCCAAATGACTCACCTGTGACATATATGCAGTCATCCCATTGGAGTCACACCAGTTCCACATCTACCAAAAAGTTCAGAACCACAATTTTGGACATAAAAAAACCTAGTACTCGGTGATTTAGGACCGAAGAGACATCACTTTGGCCGAATATCTACCTCTGGGGCAGGCCATGAATGCATAGCTATATTGTAAGGCCCTAACAAAACTCTAAGGGTGCTTTCAAAACAAAAGGAGGGGAATTTTGGCGAGAGGAGTGTGCTTGTTGTTCGACAACACCCGTCTTCACACAGTCTTACCAACCAGGGCGCTCTTGGACAAGCAGAGTAAACAATACCTGCGTCATGACGTACTGGTAATCAGTTTCGTTCTTCTTGCTTTCTTAAAGGAAATAACGTACATGTAAATAAGCAGCACAGTACATATAAACTTGTACGCATTTTAGTTGTAAATAAGATGCAAAACAATAATGCTACACAAAGCGGTACACAAGTTTACTTCCGTATCTCCCTCAGCTAGCTTCTACGACCCCAGATTTCCTACATCAAATAGTTCAGTGGAGCCTTCTCCATGTCCTGTTACAGGCATCGGGGCTCGAACTCGTGACTGTTGTCTTCCCCAGGCTGTGGCTAAGCCATGTCTCCACAATATCCTATCTTCCAGGAGTGCTAGTTCTGCAAGTTTCGCAGGAGAGCTTCTGTGAAGTTTGGAAGGTAGAAGACGAGGTACTGGCGGAATTAAAGCTATGAGAACGGGTCGTGAGTTGTGCTTGGGTAGCTCAGATGGTAGGACACTTGCCCACAGAAAGCAAAGTTCCCTAGTTCGAGTCTCGGTTCGTCACACAGTTTTAATCTGCCAGCAGAAAGTTTCGTATCAGCGCATACCCCGCTGCAGAGTGAAAATTACATTCTGGACTTTTGGGTGTTTCCCTTAGACCGATAGATATTTTTCAGCTCTGCGGGAGGCATGTTAAGAAATTGAGTTAGTAGATTTCATATTTTTAGTAAAAGTTTATTTGAAAAATATTACAGGATATTGTTAATACACTTGTAGACTGTTTTTCGATATAATCGCCATCATTTTCTGTGCATATGGTGAGCCATGGCAGAAGCTTCTTTATGCCCTCCTGAAAGAACTCTCAATGCAACTCTTTCCCTCCAGTTTGGAACTGTTTCTGCAACAGATCGTCGGGAGAAAATTTAATTCCACTCATGTGTACTCTCAGGGAGATGAAGACGTGATAATCTGAAGGCGCCAAATTAGTAGAATACGGAGGGTGCTTCAAAACGTCCACCATTCTCACAGCTTTAAATTCCCCAATACCTCGTCTCCTACCTTCAA
The DNA here is from genome assembly GCF_023864345.2 of Schistocerca serialis cubense. NCBI lineage: Eukaryota > Metazoa > Arthropoda > Insecta > Orthoptera > Acrididae > Schistocerca > Schistocerca serialis. The sequence continues at coordinate 154,049,676 of NC_064647.1, read as the reverse complement.
ATCTTCACAGAAGCTCTTCTTCAAACCTTGGAGAAATCTCCTGGAAGAAAGCATATCGCGGAGACATAGCTTAGCCACAGCCTGGAAAAGGCAAAGGTCCCGAGTTCGAGTCTAGATCCGACAGACAGTTTTAATGTGCCAGGAAGTTTAACATCCATAAGCATTTACAATGTATCTCAATATAGAGCACAAACTGCCAATAAATTAGAATTACATATAAAAATATAAATCGTACGCTACTACATTTGTAACTTATTTATACAGGGTCTTTCCGTAAGAGCGTGCAAAACTATAACAGGACACGGAGAATGCTGCACTTAACAATTTGAGAGAGGGAACCTGGGGTCATAGAAGCTAGCTTAAGGAGATATGGAAGTAAACCTGTGCACCGCTTTGTCTAGCATTACTGTTTTCCAGCTTATTTACAACTAAAATGCGTACAAGTTTATATGTACTGTGCTGCTTATTTAGATGTACCGGGTGATCAAAAAGTCAGTATAAATTTGAAAATTTAATAAACCACGGAATGTAGATAGATAGGTAAAAATTGACACACACGCTAGGAATGACATGGCGTTTTATTAGAACAAAAAAAAAAGAATATTCTAGTCGCGTGAAAGATCTCTTGCGCGCGTCGTTGGGTGATGATCGTGTGCTCAGCCGCCACTTTCGTCATGCTTGGCCTCCCAGGTCCCCAGACCTCAGTCCGTGCGATTATTGGCTTTGGGGTTACCTGAAGTCGCAAGTGTATCGTGATCGACCGACATCTCTAGGGATGCTGAAAGACAACATCCGACGCGAATGCCTCACCATAACTCCGGACATGCTTTGCAGTGCTGTTCACGACATTATTCTTCGACTGCAGCTATTGTTGAGGAATGATGGTGGACATATTGAGCATTTCCTGCAAAAAACCTCACCTTTGCTTTGTCTTACTTTGTTATGCTAATTATTGCTATTCTGATCAGATGAAGCGCCATCTGTCGGACATTTTTTTGAACTTTTTAATTTTTTTGGTTCTAATTAAACCCCATGTCATTCCAAACATGTGTGTCAATTGGTACCTCTCTATCTACATTATTCATTGATTTATTCAGTTTTCAAATTTATACTGACTTTTTGATCACCCGGTACTTTATTCCCTGTAAGAAAGCAAGGATTACGAGCCTGATTACCAGGAACTCATGATGCAGGTTTTGTTCACATTACCTGTCCATAATGTGGCTTTGCTGTATTTACATTTTTCCACGACAAAACGCGCTATGCATCAATGATAGACCCATTCATTACTCAGTGCTGTTCAGTGACTTACAGTACGCCGGCCTTGTGGCCGTGCGGTTCTAGGCGCTTTAGTCTGGAACCGCGCGTGCGCTACGGTCGCATGTTCGAATCCTGCCTCGGGCATGGATGTGTGTGATGTCCTTAGGTTAGTTAGGTTTAAGTAGTTCTAAGTTCTAGGGGACTGATTACCTCAGATGTTAAGTCCAATAGCGCTCAGAGCCATTTGAACTTACAGTACAGTACGATGGAGCAGTGCCGGTACAGAATTTCCTCGTCGCTCTATTGGAATGGCAGGTCCTACTCCATGGACTGCGAGGACACTTGACCTGAATCCCCTTGGTTATTTCGTACTGGGATTTCTTGTGTATGAGATCCCAGTGGATACGGAGATGGAATTAGTTTCCAGAATTGTAGCTGTGATATGATTCGTAACACACCAGGGACATTTCTCAGGGTGTGCCTGAATTTTCTTCCCCCATGTCTTGCTTGCATTGGGGTTGATGGCCGTCGGTTTCAGTACAAATGGTACGTTCATTGCTTCTATGATGGTACTTGCAGTTAACTAATGTATTTATAAATAAACAGTCACACAATAATGTAATTTTATACCCATTATGCCCTTAATCGGGCTTCTCCGACACAACGTTCCCTACCTCAAATTGTTCAGTGGAGCGTCCTCTACGTCCTGTTAAATTTTCTCAGCTCCTACCGAAACACCTTGTATATCAATGATCAGATGGTGAGGACCACAGAAGATGACTGTCAGATAGAGGAGAAAGGGTGGGACGAAAGCAATGGAAGGTTGAGGGAGACTCGTGACCGACCTGCCCACATCGTTGGCCATCCGTCCGCGGCCGCCCTCGCCCTCCTCGCCGCCGTCGTCTCCGTCGTCGACGTCGTCGTCGTCTTCGCCGCCCTCGGCAGGCCCCTTGACGTCCTCCTGCAGCACGCACGTCAGCTCCTCCAGAGAGTTCCGCACCTGCTTGCTCTCCGTCTGGTTGCGCAGCGTGTACATCCAGGACAGCCGGCAGTCGCACTGCAGGTTGTTACCTGCGAGAAAAAAGCACACGTCCCAACTCGATAAAGGATAACTAAGGGCCCCAACACACGCTACTGCATGCTTGACAATCATGCTTGCGCAAGCGTGCTTGTGCAAGCTTGCTTGAGGGTGTGTAGGGTAAATTAGCGCAAGCATCCGGCTTGCACAAGCAGCTTGACACTTGACCGAATTTCGATTATGCGTGCTTGTACAAGCCTCCAAGCGTGTCCATGCTTACTCATGTGTGCCTAGAGTAGGGAGGCTTGAACAAGCACACATCTGTCATTCGGACACAGACTGTGGAGAGGGCTCGTTTATTTGGATTTTGTGTCGTTTCCTTCTTCGTTCTGACGTCAGACCGGGAAGTGTTGGAGGACTTTATTAGGTGCTACGGAAGACACCCATGTTTATGGAATATTAAAAGTAAAGAATATCACGATAAAACGAAAAAATACGCGGCATATGAGGTGCTCCTCACAAAGTACAAAGAAATAGAGCCATCAGCAACTATAGATACAGTTATTAAGAAAATTAATACATTACGAACGAATTACAGACCAGAAAGAAGGAAATGTGACAGCACTTACAAATCAGGGGCTGCAGTAGACGAAGTTTACAGACCTGTTCTATGGTACTTCGATCCTTCCAGCTTTTTAAATGAACAGGAGACACCAAGATGCTCTTCGAGTAATTTACAAGGAATAGCGGTAAGTGAGATAGGCTGGTAGTGGTATTTAGCTACAGTAGCACTGTTACAATTAAAATATAAGCCTATGCAATTATTTGTTTATACTATACTGCAATACACATTGTTTTCTTTTACATTTTTCTTTACTGCTAATTCACAAAATTATGTTGCCAAGGAACGTATCCTTCATTCACAAAGTAGTTCATAAATTCCTCTCTCACATGTTTAGCATCAAGTGGAATGTTTCCTGCGGTAGACCTTTGCAATGGTAGCATATTAGAATCCTTTGTTGTTAAGCCATCAGGCGTCACAAGGACAAAAGATTCAAATACGTTTGCTCATTCATCCTGAGGTAATTATGCCAATCACGAGGATATATCTTCAATTCACTCCGTAAATTTTTATGAGAATACGATTTTCGTTTTTTAAGCCACTCTTTACTCCCCATATCGCTTTTTCTCTTTTGTTTTTTCCGTAAAACAAGAAAAAAGACTGCAACAACAAGCGCATCGTCGATTGTGCTCGTCTTTTTCCAATGTAAACAAACTGATGCTTGTAAGTGCGTGCTTGAGTTGCGTGGAAGCGCGAGAAATTTGTGCGCGCTTGAGCAAGCACGTTTGCGCAAGCGTGATTGTCAAGCATGCAGTAGCGTGTCTGGGGGCCTTAACACACTCCAAGAAAAAAGTATCGGACAGCTCTTAAGTATTTGGACACCACACGGTTAGAATTGAGCTGTACCAAAAGTATGATGTGGTAGTTTGGTTACGGTACATAAATGACGTAGTAAATGATAGTTTTGCCGATAGTGTTGGTAGCACTGGTAGGGAAAGAAAGTAAATGAATGTGTGAGAGAAGCAGTGAGCCGGTGACTTCTCTTTGTGTTTTGTTTGCCCGTCTGTTTGATTTGCACTTAATCAGAATCATTCATAGCTCGGTGTAGTCCATTGTGTATTTTATATGCTTACAAAATAAAAATTGATAGTTGTAAGTAATAAAAATTAATTGATCGCATAACTTCTGCTCGTTTATGTATTCAAAGCAATTACTTTTGATGCATGAGCACTTTACATGCATAAACATAAAGAATCTACGTAATTATTACAGTTATTTAGCACTCAGTGGAACGTTCTTCACAACAACCAAAGGTAACAGTTCCCTAATATTATTGATAAAAGAGAAGTTGTTCATGAATAACACAAACATTTTTATACAAGCTCGACGAAGTACTGAAGTGATGTTTCAAATGTTTCTGTTTTGCTTTTCTTTTTGTAATCTTTCCTCTTTGAAGAAACAGTGTTTTCCAGAGCAATATGGTGAATCTGTACTGCTTTTTTTTTTTAAACTCTTAGTGCAATATCGACGTGCTTCATGTTAAAATTTGACAACTTCGGATAAAACCCGAATTAAACAATGCAAAATTCAATGTTTCGGTTAACACTGTCTTTTGTCCGCCTCACCATATGAGTAGTTAGCGCGGCGGATTGCTAACCAAAGGAGCCTGGTTTCAATTCATAGCTGGTAGAAGATTTTGTCCCCTTGGGGACTGGGTGCTGTATTGTCCTTACGATCGTTTCGTCGTATCTGACATTACACTAATGAGATGGCTGTAGGCCACGTCGAAAAAGCCAATAAAATTAAAAACAAAAAATGGTTGAAATGGCTCTGAGCACTACGGGGCTTCACAGCTGAGGTCATCAGTCCCCTAGAATTTAGAACTACTTAAACCTAACTAACCTAAGGACATCACACACAGACTGAAAATTAAAATCATGCTGTATTTTTAAGTAACACACAGGAGAATAATGACGTAGACCAAAATTATTCTAAACAAAGCGATCGACATGAGGCAACGCCCAATAGATATGCAACATACATAACATACAGGTAAAGCTGGTACGATGTTAACTAACCAACAATACTAGAAAAACTACAGTAGTGAACTCTTATTTTTAATGGTCTCGTGACCGCTACGGTCGCAGGTTCGAATCCTGCCCCGGGCATGGATGTGTGTGATGTCCTTAGGTTTAAGTAGTTCTGAGTTCTAGGGGACTGCTGAGCACAGATGTTAAGTCCCATAGTGCTCAGAGCCATTTGAACCATTTTTTAATGGTCTATGGCAGACTACGGTAATTTTACTGCTCTTATCATGGTTTACTACTCAGAACTGTTGATACGAATCTCTTTATTGTACAACAAGTTTTGGTCTTCAGACCTCATCAAGTAACATAAAATATTTTCGGCAGCTAAGAAGGCAATACGTATTCAATACCTTCGAATAACATGAAATGCATGATTCGTCTATTACTTAACAATAGTGAAGAACCACGATTCTTATATTATTCGACTCTGTTTAATTTATGTCGCCTTGTAAGCCGTTCCAAATACAGAGCCGTTGTACTTAAACTTTGGCCACTGAAGCCGGTGTAGACGGAAAACTATTTACTGTATGTGTACCCAGATCTATAGGAATGACATTCAAAATGTGCGCTGCAGGGGTTGACTTCTTAGCAGTGTTAGTGTCTTCACTGGCCTTTAGGCGTCAGCGCTCGTTCGGCGACGTAGGGTTGAAGCACAACACGTAGAGGATCGCGGCCGAAACGCGAAAGAACGGAAAATTGGTAGGTGGGAAATCATGGCTCCCAGCCACACGGGTCATAACCGTATTATAAAGTTGAAACTTCGTGCAGGACAGGACTCGAACCCAGACGCTTTGCTCCCCTAAAACGGCTGTCTTAACCGTCCCGGCCACACGGCCACGTCTGCCGTCCGACCCAGCTTCTCAACGTATAGCCCGCTGCAACTCGGCGTCCCCCGTCAATCACACCTCTTACTCTCAACTTCTTGATTCACCCAGTCGTACCAACGATATTTGTGCAGCCTCGCCTTAACGTATGTCATAGATGTAATGTATCCGTTGTTGCGATTGTGGGCTACCATCAGCTGCACAATGACGAAAAGTTTAAAGAACTAAATTCAAAGTGAGAGGACTTTTATTTACAGAATGGAGCGTACTCTTCAATTACATTAAACTTGGAACTTGTCTAAAATCATTACGCTATGGTAGTGTAACAGCAAATTCTGTTCATCATTGTAGTTCAGCGAGCGTTAGGTTGGATCAGAGGGGCAACATGAACGCACATACTCTCACACCGAACGTTACAGGTATTGCTGGAATAACGGATGATAAGAATCACACTTAGCCAAAGTTGAGATTTCAAAACTGGCTTGAGTGTCGCACTGTGGGGTAGGGGCAGAGGGGGCGGGCGGGAAGATCAAATGAAATCAGGATCACACTGGCTGAAGTGAATTGTGACCGAATGTAGAACAAGTTCTGTACCATCCGAATTTAGTTAAATGATAATAAATTTCGCAGAAAGAAATTTCTTATTCTCAGCGGAGTGTGCGCTGATATGAAATCTCCTGACGACATTAAAACTATGTGCCGGACCTGAGCTGGAATTCAGGACGTTTGTTTTTCGCAGCAAAGTGCTCTACGTACACGTCGGAACCTGTGGTTCCTTAGCTCAGTTGGTATAGCACTCTCCTACTAAACGCAAAGTCCCCGAGCTCGAGACTCATTCCGGTACACAGTTTTAGTCCGCCAGGAAAATTTCCCCTCGGTTCAACGTCTGAGATTTGACCAAACGCGTCACACCCGCGTGGTTGAAAGGCAGCCAATTGCGAGAGGACCCGTCACGAAGAACCGTGAAGGCAACGCAATGATGCACCATCTGAGTGGCCAGTTTTGAAATTCCAACTGCTGCCACAAACCCAAACCAAGGATGACCACTGAAATTCACCCAGTTGCATGCGTTTGTAATTACACCCATACTCATTCAACCCAGCTACCATTCCATGTTTAGGTAAATGGGGCACTGAAATGTAGTAAAATGAAAATAAAGTACACCCAATTTCCGTTCGCGATGTGATCTTCCGCCGGCCGGAGTGGCCGAGCGGTTCTAGGCGCTGCAGTCTGGAACCGCGCGACCGCTACGGTCGAAGGTTAGAATCCTGCTTCGGGCATGGATGTGTGTGATGTCATTAGGTTAGTTAGGTTTAAGTAGTTCTAGGGGACTGATGACCACAGCAGCTAAGTCCCATAGTGCTCAGAGCCATTTGAACCATTTTTTGTGACCTTCCTCCACGGCATGATAAAAATGCAGAATTATAAAACCACATAATTATTTCTAAAGTGGGTTGACTGTCACCTTCCAGCATCACTTTGATGTATTAGAGTGTTAGCTGTTGCAGATAGGTTGTCCACTCCAGCGTCAATTAAGTGACAAGTTTATCTCCAATGTTGTAGGCCAACCAACACTTTATCACTGAATACTAACTACGCTGCTATTTGGCAAATTTCGCAAGTGGAGTTCTGTCATGTATTTCTTAGTATTTTTCCCGTCGTATGTGGTACGCTGTTTTCATGATCTGTACAATTTAGTTTTATTATAACGAAGTCGCATCAAACCCTTCCTGCAGCGACAGTCATCAGATAAAATTACAGAGGAAACTTATGTGCTGTAGCATTGCGGGTGTTCGTTCAACGTATTTCATGAAATGCAAACTGACGGTTAGACACACTGTCCAGCGAATGCAGCTAGATAAAGTTTCCCTGCTGTTTTGGGGTGGCATTATGTGGGGCCGACGTACGCCGCTGGTGGTCATGGAAGGCGCCATAACGGCTGTACGATACGTAAATGCCATTCTCCGACCGATAGTGTAACCATATCGGCAGCGTATTGGCGAGGCATTCGTCTTCATTGACTAAAATTCGCACCCCCATCGTGCACATCTTGTGAATGATCTTATTTCGCCGGCCGAAGTGGCCGTGCGGTTAAAGGCACTGCAGTCTGGAACCGCAAGACCGCTACGGTCGCAGGTTCGAATCCTGCCTCGGGCATGGATGTTTGTGATGTCCTTAGGTTAGTTAGGTTTAACTAGTTCTAAGTTCTAGGGGACTAATGACCTCAGCAGTTGAGTCCCATAGTGCTCAGAGCCATTTGAACCAGGATAACGACATCGCTCGACTAGAGTGGCCAGCATGTTTTCCAGACATGAACTCTATCGAACATGCCTGGGATCGATTGGGAAGGACTGTTTATGGACGACGTGACACACCAACCACTCTGAGGGATCTACGCCGATTCGCCGTTGAGTAGTGGGACAATCTGGAGAAACAGTGCCTTGATGAACTTGTGGATAGCATGCCACGAGGAATAAAGGCATGCATCAGGTACCGATGTGTACAGCGGTCTGGACCACCACCACTGAAGGTGTCGCTGTGTGTTGGTGCAACATACAATGTGTGGTTTTCATGAGCAATAAAAAGGGTGAAAATGTTGTTTATGTTGACCTCTATTCCAATTCTCTGTACAGATTCTGGAACTCTCGGAACCGACGTGATGCAAAACTTTTTCTGATGTGTTCATTTGGCGGCAAGTATGGATTCTGACCAAACCGCGTTAATGAGTGGTAAATAAGACAAATGATAAGACGAAACTGAAACCGAGATCTTAGTTGCAATCGGGCACTGAAATGTGTTTGATACTCACAATCAAAAATTTGTTCCGGACCGGGACTCGAAACTGGATTTCTTGCTTTGCGTGGGCGACCACATTAATTGCTTCGGCTAATCGAACACACTTCTCGTCCCGCCAAAATTCCCAACTTGGAGCGCCATGCTGACGTAATATCGCCCATCCGTTACACTCACTACTCACGACCTCACTCTGATTCTCGCAAGAGTTCGTACGAACATTGCATCTGCACTGGCCGATCATTATTAAATATGGAGGTAAACCTACTCAGTTGTAAAAGGCTTTTATTTTACCAATGACACGACCAGTTTAAGGCTAACAAACAACCATGGTCAGGTGTAATGTTACTGAAAACAAACAAGAGACAACGCTAAGGACAAATTATTTACAAGTCCTTGAAAGCATAATACAGCAGGTGCTAATAAGAACTCGACGAGCAAGTTGCCGAAGTGACGTGAACTCAAAAGGCTTGCAACAGGCGACCGGTAAGCCCGTAAGGAGACCCTAGCCACACGACAATTCAAATCATTTCACTAGTAAGGACTATCTTAACTAAAATTCTGCCAGCGGTCAGGTTAGTTGCAATGCAAAATATGAGAAACGTTGCAGAACAGTGGCGATTGGGGAAACAAGGATAGAAACAGAGCCTATAAAGATTGTGACCAATAATACACAATGATGGAAATTTGATAAGTTTGTATTTTGTCCGTCTCAGTTGCAGAATATACTATCTGTTGCTGCATTGGTTCCGGAGTCGAGTTCACTTACTCATTCTCAAACTAAACCTTGTTATTAAAAGTAAGTGTCTACACAACATAGTGCCAAAAGGCACGAACTATGTGATACAAGAAATTTAAACTGTGAATAACAAAGGTGCACTTTGCTATGACAGCCTACGTGTCTTCTGTTTCACCTGAATGAAACAATGAGTATCGTTTGAGAATGTGCGAGTCACAGCGAAACCGTTATTCACTGCACCGATAAACTGTATATTCATGCAACTGATGAGGACAAAATTCGTAAAATTTTCATCATTATAGGGCCCTACTCACTGGCGCACCAACATACCAACCGAATGACCTATCGACTGACAGATCGACCGAAAAACAGATAGACCGACAGACAGATGGACTGACCGACTAACCAACTGGCACATGCCTGACCGACTGACAGATCGATAATAAGTCTACCTAATTATTGATCGATCGGTCGACATTTTGTCGTTAGGTCGATCTGCTGTCGTTCTGTCATTCGGATGGGTCAGTTACAGTCGGTCAGCCGACCTATCGGTCGGTCGATCTGTTGGTTGGTCGATCTGTCGGTCGGTTGGTTTGTGAGTACGTAGGGCCCTATAATGATGAAAATTTGACAAATTTTGTCCGCGTCAGCTGCATAAATATATAGTTTATCGCTGCAGTGGTTAGGCGATCGATCAACCGACCGACCGACAGTTCGACCTGCCATTCGACAGACCGGCCGACCAACTTGCTGTGCAGACTACACACGTTCCTACCTTTTTAACTCAGCAGTTACAGTAAAAAAAATCTTTTCTCAGGTGGTTTGCACGACAGCGTTACACACTGCTTAATCCGTACTTCACCCTTGATATGCATGCATGTCTAAACGAACTGGCACTGCGGAGACTACAGCCGTTATGAAATACATTAAATGCATTCGCAGTTGCGAATATGGACAACTATCAGGTTTATAACTGAATGACGCCAATGAAATTTTTGTGCTGGACAAGGAACCGAACCCAGATTTCCCTCTTATTGCGAGCGGTCGCCTTACATTTGTCTATCCAAGCATAGCTCACGGCCAGACCCAAACTTCCATATGTCGCCAGCCATGCCTTTACAACCTGTACTGTTACACACATTGTCTACATTCCCGTAGAGATAACACATTTCACATGAAAGCCACTTGACCTTTGTCAGCGGATAAATAAAATATTGTACTTTCTGTGTTATTCAGAATTATGATGCATGGACGCATGTCCGAAGGAACTTTGCATCGTAATTCTGAATAATACGGCCGACACTGGCCAAGCGAGTTTGAAGTTAAATGTTTCGCTTTTACAGGAATATACATTATGAACGTGCGAGTACAGGTTGTAGACACATGGCTGACGACATATGGAAGTTTGGGTCTGGCCATGAGTCGTGCTCGGATGGTCAAATTGTAAACCGGCCGCTCGGGTTCGAGTCCCGTTTCGGCACAAATTTTCATTGTCGTCATTCCATTCTACAACTGATGTTTGTTGATATTCGCAACTACGAATGCATGGGGGGTGGGGGGGGGGAGGGGGGGGGGGACGGAAGGGATGGTCGTACTCACACGACTGTCCGGCAAGAAAAGAGTTTGGCGGTCCACTGAACAAAGTTCTGTAGCATCACCTGATTGATTTAGTAGCACCTGGCAGGTCAATCGACTAACCACTGCAGCGATTATCGCCATTATTCGACTCGACTTCACCGCAGGGTCGGCAGGGTGAAGTACGGATTTAGTATGGTTCGAGTCCCGTTTCGGCACAAATTTTCCTTGTCGTCATTCCATTCTACAACTGATGTTTGTTGATATTCGCAACTACGAATGCATGGGGGGGTGTGCGGGGGGGGAGAGAGGGGGGGGGGGGACGGAATGGATGGTCGTACTCACACGACTGTCCGGCAAGAAAAGAGTTTGGCGGTCCACTGAACAAAGTTCTGTAGCATCACCTGATTGATTTAGTAGTACCTGGCAGGTCAATCGACTAACCACTGCAGCGATTATCGCCATCATTCGACTCGACTTCACCGCAGGGTCGGCAGGGTGAAGTACGGATTTAGTATGGTAGTGCACCCCAGCTGTCTGCGTCTAGTGTAAATCGTTAAATAGTGTGGATGTGCTGAAAATGTCTGCGAGTCGTGTAACTGAGGCGGGACGAGAGGACCAGCCCGGTATTCACAGAGTAGGATGTGGAAAATCACCTAAAAACCACATCCAGGCTGGCCAGGACACCGGCCGTCGTCGTTAATCCGCCTCGGCAACCGCATCAGTGAATCTGGTAGATACCTGTCCAAGGGTAGCAGTTGCACTCTCTGGTTTCGTGCTGTTTCAGTTGGAGTAGAATGTTACTGCGGACGTAGAAAGATGTAATCGATTTCTGCTGCCCTAAGTCGCCCTTTGAAAGAGTTGCAGTTGGTGATCGGTTTCATTATAAAGGAATATAATGTCATCAACATATCCTTTATAACCAACTACTCGTTAAATGTGCTGAGAGTGGTTTGAAAAGAAAAATGATGTTTCATGTAGTTATGGTAAATGTTAGCAATTACGCTTGCAGGAGGTGACCCCATGGCCAACCCGTCAATTTGTCTGTATACGGCGTTATTAAAGGAGAAATTAATTGCCGTGGAGGCTCATATATTTATATCTATGACAGGCACCACACAAACAAAAAAAAAGACAGTAATAAGTTGCTTAACTTCAAATTCGGGAGGGTACTGAGTTGTGGGAAATGAAACAATTCCTTCATCTAGGAAGCAATGTTACAGCTGATGGGCGATGGTAGTAATATCGGAAGTACACTAATACAGCTTTCTTCAGTAAAATATTCCTATTAATATTTTGGTGACTTAGATCTGCAAAAGAAGTTCCTGTATGTTCACATCCTGAGGTAACTAAGAAGATATGGGACACTGACTGGAGTGAACAGCGCCGAGATGACTACGACTTAAGAGGGCGTGCTTGACAAGGACCATGTCTCGCCTTCGCATTAGGTCACGTAAATAGTTCCTAAGTGGACACCCATCCGCCAGGCGTGAATGTTAGCAGACACGCGGCTCCACTTTCTTATCAAAGATTGTTACTCAGTGCCTCGAGGGCGAGTGGGGAAGCCGAGCTAGACATTATCTTTGAGATTTTATTCATCGTTCTCTGTATTTGCAACTATACCGATTTAAAGACAGATCAGAAAAAAATCAACATCGAACTATAGTGTCATACGGGATCAGCAATTCCATTTCAGTATTCGAAAAAGTTATTTCGCAGAGCAACTGTAACTGTACGTATTGCCTTTTTTAGAAAATGATGACAAACGCAACAGTCGTTGAACAAATAATATTTTTATTGCTTATTAATTATTGAGTACTCGGCACTGCCCGGGTGTGTATTTATTCCAATCCTAAATTAGTTCATCTCCTCTTTGCCCTCGACCGCAGCTCGTGGTCTAGGGGCTAGCGTTGCTGTCTCTGGATCACGGGGGTCCCAGGTTCGAGTCCCATCCGGGTTGGGGATTTTCTCTGCCTGGAGACTGGGTGTTTGCGTTGTCTTCATCATTTCATCATCATCATCATTTCTGCGAGTGATTAGATTGGACTGTGAAAAGAAAATGGACTGCGTAAAAATTGGGACTTCGTACGGGTGCTGGTGACCATGCAGTTCAGATCCCGTAAACCAGACATCATCATACCCCTCTCTCTGTTCATCTCCTTTTCTCTTTCCATTTACTCCTTCCCCTCTGCCTTTCACCTCCTCCATCACTCTGCTTATCTAATCCCCTACCTGTCCCTGCCCATATCTTACACTTTCCTTTCTCGTTCCGTCTACTTCTCTCCACTCTTTCTGTCTACTTCTCTGTCCAGTTCCCCCTCCCCCTATATCTTTCTATGTCCTCCATCTCCTCTTCTGTGCCTATCTCCCCCCGCCTTCCCCTCGCTGTCTGTCCATCTTGACCTCCCTTCTCTCTCCATGTTATCACACTCACTCCAATAAGAAGCTGGTGGTTCTTACACTTTTTTTATATTTCTCTTCCAATTGTAACTAACACATGTATTAAATTTGATTGAAATCATTCCAGGCGAATTGGATGAGCTTCTTACCCCTTCTTTGTTCACATACGCAAAAGTGCAATATATCTCACACATGTTACACTACTTCATGCATACTTGTACATATATTTCACCTTTAGCTACAGTACTGGTCATTAAAATTGCTACACCACGACGATGACGTGCTACAGACGCGAAATTTAACCGACGAAGATCCTGTGATATGCAAATGATTAGCTTTTCAAAGCATTCATACCAGGTTGTCGCCGGTGGTGACACCTACAACGTGCTGACACGAGGAAAGTTTCCAACCCATTTCTCATACACAAACAGCAGTTGACCGGTGTTGCCTGGTGAAACGTTGTTGTGATGCCCCGTGTAAGGAGGAGAAATGCGTACCATCACGTTTTCGACTTTGATAATGGTCGGATTGTGGCCTATCGCGATTGCGGTTTATCGTATCGCGACATTGCTGCTCGTGTTGGTCGAGATCCAATGACTGTTAGCAGAATATGGAATCGGTGGGTTCAGGAGGGTAATACGGAACGCTGTGCTAGATCCCAACGGCCTAGTATCACTAACAGTCGAGATGACAGGCATCTAATCCGCATGGCTATAACGGTTCGCGCAGCCACGTCTCGATCCCTGAGTCAACAGATGGGGACGTTTTCAAGGCAACAACCATCTGCACGAACAGTTCGACGACGTCTGCAGCAGCATGGACTATCAGCTAGGAGACCATGTCTGCGGTTACCCTTCAGCCTGCATCACAGACAGGAACGCCTGCAATGGTGTACTCAACGACGAACCTGGGTGCACGAATGACAAAACGTCTTTTTTTCGGATGAATCCAGGTTCTGTTTACAGCATCATTGTTTGGCGACATCGTGGTGAACGCACATTTGAATCGTGTACTCGTCATCGCCATACTGGCGTATCACCCGCCGTGATGGTATGGGGTGCCATTGGTTACACGTCTCGGTCACCTATTGTTCGCACTGACGACACTTTGAACACTGGACGTTACATTTCAGATGTGTTACGACCTATAGCTCTACCCTTCGTTCGATCCCTGCGAAACCCTACATTTCAGCAAGATAATGCACGACCGCATGTTGCAGGTCCTGTACGGGTTTTTCTGGATACAGAAGAAGTTCGACTGCTGCGCTGGCCAGCACATTCTTCAGATCTCTCACCAACTGAAAACGTCTGGTGAATGGTGGCCAAGCAACTGGCTCGTCACAACAAACCAGTCACTACTCTTGATAAACAGTGGTAGTGTGTTGAAGCTGCATGGGCAGCTTTACTTGTACACGCCATCCAAGCTCTGTTTGACCCAGTGCCCAGGCGTATTAAGGCGGTTATTACAGCCAGAGGTGGTTGTTCTGGGAACTGATTTCTCAGGATCTATGTTCTCAAATTGCGTGAAAACGTAATCACATTTCAGTTCTAGTAAAATATATTTGTCCAATGAATAACCGTTTTTCATCTGCATTTCTTCTTGGCTTAGCAATTTTAATGACCTGAAATGTAATTTCCTCCTGCAGCTCAATGTTAATGACGTCGAATCTTAAGACAGGAGCGATTGTAATATTGGATAGGAAATATGATTGTTGTGTACAGATGCGAGCTGAGTTGGCGACCCTTCGCTCACAGCTCCAGGCTGCGCTGGCTTCCGTCACATAGCTTGAGGCTACTGCCAAGAGGCGTCATTGTGGGTGATCGAATGTGGGGATGCGAGGGATGTCGAGCATGTCTCACGTGTCTTCCGATCGGTCCACTGCTGCGACTGCCCCAGGTATTGCCTGCACTGAGGTTGACCCCTCACTTGTGGTCAAGTGGGAGATCATTGCAAAGTCTAGCAGGCAGCGAAAAACTTTCTGTGGGGCCGATCGTAGGGCCTCCGCAGTTCGTTTGACGAACATGTTTCTGGCATTATCTGTGGCTGACGATGTCTCTTAGCCAGATGCAGTCGTCCACCCTGTTCCAGAGGAAGCTTCTCGGTCCGCAAGGTTTGGGCATTCACAGAGGGTGGGTGTGTTGGTAGTTGGGAGCTCCAACGTTAGGCGCGTAATGGGGGGTCCTTAGGAACATGGCTGCCAAGGAGGGGAAGGAAGCCAGTGTGGACTCCGTGTGTATTCCGGGGCGAGTCGTTCCGGATGTGGAAAAGGTGCTGCCGGATGCCATGAAGAGTACAGTGTGCAGCCAAGTGCAGGTGGTGACTCATGTCGGTACCAATGACGTGTGTCGCTTTGGGTTCGAGCAGGTTCTGTCTGGTTTCGGGCGACTATCTGATATTGTAAAGACTACCATGCTTCCGAGATGGAGCTCACCATCTGCAGCACCGTCGATAAATCGACTGTGGTCCTTTGGTGCAGAGCCGACTGGAGCATCTGAATCAGAGGCTCAGGAGGTTCTGTGACCGTGAAGGCTGCAGATTCCTTGACTTGCGCCATCCGGTGGTGAGTTTCCGGGTTCCGCTTAATAGGTCAGGAGTCCACTACACACAAGAGGCGGCTACACGGGTAGCGGGGGCTGTATGGAAGGGACTGGGCGATTTTTTAGGTTAGAGGGTCTCAGAAAACCACAGAAGGGGCGTCCGTCTAAAAGTGGGCAGGTAAAACACAGCAAGGTAGTTGTAGAAACGATTGGTATTGTAAATTGTCGAAGCTGTGTCGGGAAAGAACCAGAGCTCCAAGCCCTAATAGAAAGCACTGAATCTCAAATAGTTGCAGGTACAAAAAGCTGGCTAAAGCCGCAAATAAGTTCAGCCGAAATTTTTTCAAACGATAACAGTGTTCAGAAAGGATAGATTAAATACAGTTGGTGGTGGAGTATTTATTGCTGTCAGAGGTAGTTTGCCTTGTAGCGAGATTGAAGTAGATAGTTCGTGTGAAATAGTATGGGTAGAGGTTATACCTGACAGTCGGACTAAACTATTAATTTTATCGTTTTACCGACCCCCTGACTCAGAAGATATAGTTGCTGAACAGTTCAAAGAAAATGTGAGTCTCATTTCAAATAATTATCCCGCTCATACAATTATAGTCGGTGGTGACTTTAATCTACCCTCGATATTCTGGAAAAATTATGCGTGTAAAGTCGGCGGCAGGCATAAAACGTCATCCGAAATTGTACTGACTGCTTTCTCTCTTATTTTGAACAATTAGTTCATGAGCCCACTCGAAGTGTAAATGGTTGCGAAAGCATACTTGACCTTTTAGCAACACTTAATCCTGGACAAATAGTGAGTATTGTGATGAATACAGGGATTAGCGACCACAAGGCATTTGCTGCTTGGCTGACTAGAGTAACACTTACAACCATCAAAAAGAAACGCAAAGTATATGTATTTTAAAAATGTTCTTAACGCCTTTTTAAGAGACAGTCTTCACTCCTTCCGATATTATCATGTAAGTGTGGAAAAGTTGTGGAATGTTTTCAGAAAGATAGTATCGACAACAACTGAGAGATGTATACCACATAAATTAATACGTGATGGTACTGAACCCCATGGTACACAAAACGGGTCAGATCGTTGTAACAGAAACAACGAAAAAAGGAAGCCAAATTTGAAAGAACGTAAAATCCCCAAGATTGGCAAAGTCTTAAAGAAGTTAGAAATATAGCGCGTATTTCAATGCGAGATGCTTTTAATAATTTCAACAACAAAATTCCATCTCGAAATCTGGCAGAAAACGTAAAGAGATTCTGGTCCTACATAAAGCACACCAGTTGAAAGACTCAATCAATACGTTCACTGCGCGATGTAACGGTGAAGTCACTGGTGACAGTGCTACTAAAGCAGAGTTATTAAACTCGATTTTCCGAAACTCTTTAACCAAAGGAGATGAAGTAAATATTCCTGAATTCCAATCAAGAAAGAACAACTGCCAAGATGAGAAACACGGAAGTAGATATCCTCGGTGTAACAAAGCAGCTTAAACCAATTAATAAAGGCAAGGCCTCCGGTCCAGATTGTATATCAGTCAGGTTCCTTTCAGAATGTGCTGATAAAATAGCTCCATACTTAGCAATTATATACAACCACTCGCTCACAGAAAGATCCCTACCTAAAGTCTGGAAAATTACTTAAGTCACACAATACCCAAAAAGGAAAGTAGGAGTAATCCGCTGAATTACAGGCCTATATCACTAACGTCGATTTGCAGTAGGGTTTTGGAACATATGGTGTATTCGAACATTATGAAGCACCTCGAAGAAAACGATTTATTGACGCATAGTCAGCACGGATTCAGAAAATATCGTTCTTATGAAACACAACTAGCTCTTTATACTCATGAAGTAATAAATGCTATCGACAGGGAATGTCAAATTGATTCCATCTTTTTAGATTTCAGAGGGCTTTCGACACCTTTCCTCACAAGCGTCTTCTAACCAAACTGCGTGCCTCAGTTGTGCGACTGGATTCGTGATTTCTTGTCAGAAAGGTCACTGTTCGTAGTAATAGACGGAAAGTCGTCGAGTATAACAGAAGTAATATCCGGCGTTCCCCAAGAAAGAGTTTTAGTCCCTCTATTGTTCCTGGTCTATATTAACGACATAGGAGACAATCTGAATAGCCGTCTTAGATTGTTTGCAGATTATGCTGTCATTTACCGTCTTGTAGAGTAGTCAGAGGATCAAAAAGACTTGCAAAATGATTTAGATAAGATATCTGTATGGTGCAAAAAGTGGCAATTGACCCTGAATAAAGAAAAGTATGAAGTTATTCACATGAGTACTAAAAGAAATCAGCTAAATTTCCATTACGTGATAAGTCACACAAATCTGAAGGCTGTAAATTCAGCTAAATACTTGGGAATTACAATTACAAATAACCTAAATTGGAACGATCATATAGACAATACTGTGGGTAAAGCCAACCAGGGACTGCGGTTCATTGGCAGAACACTTAGAAGGTGCAACAGGTCTGCTAAAGAGACTGCTTACACCACGCTTGTCCGCCATATTCTGGAGTATTGCTCTGCGCTGTGGGATCCGCATCATGTGGGACTGACGGATGACATCGATAAAGTACAAGGAAGGGCAGCTCGTTTTGTATTATCGCGAAATAGCGGAGATAGTGTCACAGACATGACACGTGAATTTTAGTGGCAATCATTAAAACAAAGGCCTTTTTCATTGTGACGGGATCTTCTTATTCAATCACCAGTTTTCTCCTCCGATTGCGAAAACATTCTGTTGCCACCCACCTACATAGGGAGAAATGATCATCACGATAAAATAAGAGAAATGAGGGCTCTCACAGAAAAATTTAAGTACTCGTTTCTCCCGCGTGCCGTTCGAGAGTGGAACGGTAGAGAGACAGCTTGAAAGTGGTTCATTGAACCCTCTGCCAGACACTTTACTGTGAATAGCAGAGTAATCACGTAGATGTAGATGTAGATGTAGAGATATACGAATAGACTAAGAACACAATTTAGTAACGATGAAGAGTGCGCCAAAGTTTAAGGGACAGGACAGGAAGAATCAATGCGCTAAGGAAGTGAAATACGGAAGTACTACGAAAAGAAAAGATGCACTTGAAGTTCTAAGAGGCTACAAACACTGTGATAGTGAATAACCCAGCTGGCAGTTCAGTTGAAGAGGAATGGAGATTTCTAAAGAGGGCAATCACACAAGTTGGATAGAAAAACGTAGGTACAGAGAAGGTAACTGCGAAGAAACCAGGGGTAACAGAACAAATACATCAGTTGATCGAAAAAGAAGGAACGACAATAATGTTCAGGGAAATTCTGGAATGCAATAATACAATTCACTCAGGGTTGAAATGTCTAGTAAGTGTAGAAAAACTAAGGCAAAATGGCTACAAGAAGTAAGTGAAGAAATCGAAAAAGAAATGAATGTCGGAAGGACTGGTTCAGCATATACAAAAGTCAAAACAACCTTCAGTGAAATTAAAAACAAGGGCGAGAAAATTAAGAGTGGAATGGGAATTCTATCATTAAATCCAGAGAAGAGAGCAGATAGGCAGATAGATTGAAGGCCTCTATGAGAGAAACACTGAAACACGTGAGGCAATACTGACCTTACGACTTATCTTAGAAGAAAGATTAAGGAAAAGCAAACCTACGTTTCTAGCAATTGTAGACTTACAGAAAGCTTTTGACAATGTTGACTGGAATACTCTCTTTCAAATTCTAAAGGTGGCAGGGGTAAAATACAGGGAGCGAAAGGCTATTTATAATTTGTACAGAAACCAGAGGGCAGTTATAAGAGTCGAGGGACATGAAAGGGAAGCAGCGGTTGGGAAGGGAGCGAGACAGGGTTGTAGCCTCTCCCCGATGTTGTTCAATCTGTATATTGAGCAAGCAGTAAAGGAAACAAAAGAAAAATTCGGAGTAGGTATTAAAATCCATGGAGAAGAAATAAAAACTTCGAGGTTCGCCGATGACATTGTAATTCTGTCAGAGACAGCAAAGGACTTGGAAGAGCAGTTGACTGGAATGGACAGTGTCTTGAAAGGAGGGTATAAGATGAACATCAACAAAAGTAAAACGAGGATAACGGAATGTAGTCCAATTAAATCGGGTGATGCTGAGGGAATTAGATTAGGAAATGAGACACTTAAAGTAGTAAAGGAGTTTTGCTATTTGGGGAGCAAAATAACTGACGATGGTCGAAGTAGAGAGGATATAAAATGTAGACTGGCAATGGCAAGGAAAGCGTTTCTGAAGAAGAGAAATTTGTTAACATCGAGTATATATTTAAGTGTCAGGAAGTCATTTCTGAAAGTATTTGTATGGAGTGTAGTCATGTATGGATGTGAAACATGGACGATAAATAGTTTGGACAAGAAGAGAATAGAAGCTTTCGAAATATGGTGCTACAGAAGAATG
This sequence comes from Schistocerca serialis cubense, assembly GCF_023864345.2. NCBI lineage: Eukaryota > Metazoa > Arthropoda > Insecta > Orthoptera > Acrididae > Schistocerca > Schistocerca serialis. The sequence goes on along the minus strand of NC_064647.1, from coordinate 154,029,457 downwards.
CTGAAGATTAGATGGGTAGATCACATAACTAATGAGAAAGTATTGAATAGGATTGGGGAGAAGAGACGTTTGTGGCACAACTTGACTAGAAGAAGGGATCGGTTGGTAGGACATGTTCTGAGGCATCAAGGGATCATCAATTTAGTATTGTAGGGCAGCGTGGAGGGTAAAAATCGTAGAGAGAGACCAAGAGATGAATACATTAAGCAGATTCAGAAGGATGTAGGCTGCAGTAGGTACTGGGTGATGAAGAAGCTTGCACAGGATAGAGTAACATGGAGAGCTGCATCAAACCAGTCTCAGGACTGAAGACCACAACAACAACATGAGAGGGAAGACTAGTCTGATTACGTGATAGAAGGAGAACAGGAGTCGACGGGGAAAAGATAGGGTATTCAGTATTACAATCAGAACTTGATAGGATGTACAAAATTCCATCGTAATTTCTAAAATCAATGAGGAAGTAAAACTAAACGACAAATGACGCTGATGTGTAGAATGTATGAGTTTGGCAATAGACCACCAGACTGTCGGTAAACTATCATCCACATAATTCCGAAAGTAGCAAGAGCCGACAATTAGCGAGAATTGGCGTACTATCAGCTTGAAAGCACGTGGAGCCAAGCGTCTGACACGCATAATATACAGGAGAATGGAAAAGTGGGTACTTGTTAGATGACGATCACTTTGGCTTTAGGAAAGCCAAAGGTACCAGAGAGGCAGTTCTGATGTTGCGGTTGAGAATGAATGGAACACTGAAGAAAAATCAAGACACGTTCATAGGGGTTGTCGACGTGGAAAAACCGTTCGACAAAGGAAAGTGGTACAAGATGTTCAAAATTCTGTGAATGATAGCGGTAAACAGTAGAGAATGTATAATTTGCACAAGAATCAAGAGGGAACTTCAGGCCTGGAAGACCAAGAACGAAGTGCTCGGAGTTCATAGGGTGTAAGACAGGGATGCAGTCTTTCAAAATGGTTAAAATGGCCCTGACACTATGGGACTTAACATCTGAGGTCATCAGTCCCCTAGAACGTAGAGCTACTTAAACATAACTAACGTAAGGACATCACACACCTCCATGCCCGAGGCAGGATTCGAACCAGTCGCGCGGTTCCGTACTGAAGCGCCTAGAACCGCTCGGTCACAGCGGTCGGCTGCAGCCTTTCGCCTCTACTGTTCAATCTGTATATCAAAGAAGCAATCCTGATGTAAAAAAAAGCTCAAGAGTGTTATTACTAATAATATTCGGTGCTGACATTACTCTCCTCATTGAAAGCGTAGAAGAATTTCAGGATACAGTCAATGGAATCAACAGTCTAATGAGTGCGAAATGTGGATTGAGAGTAAACCGAAGAAAGACGAAAGTAATGAAAAGTAGATGAAAGGAGAACACGTAGAAACATTGGGGTTCACGATGTAGACGAAGTTAAGAGATTCTGCTACGTAGGCAGCAAAATAACCCATAATGAAAGGAGCGAATAGGGTATAAGGAGCAGACCACCACAGACAAAAAGGGCGCCGGCCGGAGTGGCCGAGCGGTTCTACGAGCTACAGTCTGGAACCGCGCGACCGCTAGGGTCGCAGGTTCGAATCCTGCCTCGGGCATGGATGTGTGTGATGTCCTTAGGTTAGTTAGGTTTAAGTAGTTCTAAGTTCTAGGGGACTTATGACCTCAGCAGTTGAGTCCCATAGTGCTCAGAGTCATTTGAACCATTTGAACAAAAAGGGCATTCCTGGCCAAAAGGAGCGTACTTATATGAAACGTAGGCCGTAATCTGAGGAAGATATTTCTGAGAATGTACGTCTGCAGCACAACATTGTATTCTAATGAAACATTAACTGTGGGAATGACAGAACTGAGAAGAATCCAAGCATTTGAGATTTAATGCTGCCGAAGAATGTTGAAAATTAGGTGGATTGATTAGGTAAGGAGTGAGGAGACACCCCGGATAATCGGCGAAGCAAGAAATAGGTGGAAAACACAAAAGCAAGGGATAGGATGAAAGGACATGAGTTAAGACATCAGGGAATAAGTTCCATGGCGCTAAAGAATAGAAACTGCAGGAGAAGACAGAGCTTGGAATACATGCAGCAAATAATTGAAGACGTTGGATGTAAGTGCTACAATGAGATGAAGAGGTTAGCGCAACAGGGGAGGTGTGATGTAATGCATCAAACCAGTCAGAAGACTGGCAACCACGAAAGAACCAACTATAATCCGGATAATGTCGGTTACTGCCATTTCATGGAGCTGTGAGACGGCCAGGCAGACAGAACGTGGCCTACCAACTGGCACTATCTTTTAGTCATGTTGTGCCATGAACTTCCTCCCCTCCTGGTAGGTGCAGCACTAAGTATTAGGTCTACAGCTTTGCTTCCAACGTTTGTTCTCCAGGTTCGAGTCTTTCCTGTGAAAAAGTTACAAAAGAAATTTACGATTCAAAGTTCTGGCTGTCTCTAGGCATTAATTTGGCCAATCTTTGGGGCACCATGCGAATGCCACAGCATTTATTCACATAACCGGAAGAGCTGGTCAGCCGGGCCGCGTGCCATTGATCGAGAAAGGTAATGATCAGAGGGAGCAGTGTCTGGAGAATATGGCGTGGGGTGGGGTGGGGGGGGGGGGGGGGTAGAATCTCCAATTGCTGCGTTTCCAAGTGTGTTTAGACATGCGACATAGGACGGAGCATTGTCATGCTGCAAAACCGACTTTTCGTGTATTTCACTGTATTGTCTTCAAGTGCTCGGTCAAACGCATCAGTAGCTTTCAATAACTATCTCCTGAGACTGTTTCAGTAGCGTCGAAAACCTTCTCCCTTTCACCGTCATGTCGGTCTTCGACGTCAGTATCACCGTTCTTGAAGCGTTGGAACCATTCTCTGCACGTTCTTCCACTAATAAGTCACTCACAATAGGACATACACAGAATTTTATGAACCTCAGCCGCAAATTCCTTCATCATGAAGCAGCAAATTAAAACTTCTCATAAATGAAGAATGCTGGGCTTTTAAGTTGACGTATTGAGTCGAGAATAACTGCATGATGCAACTAAAAATCGAGTAAACTGTGATGTAGTTCAGCACGGCACAAATAGTGAAAATTTGAGACGCCTCGAGCTAGTGATGAATGCTTGCGTTAGATACGTGTGCAATATACGGCTGTATGATCATATCAGTCCTTCATACTCCCAGCTAGGTTGGATACGCCCACATAAGGCACGCGATCTCCACACGATGTGCTTACTTCATCGATTTCTTAGCCACTGGTGCCCCCAATACTTATCTTCACACATTAAACACCTATCATCATTCCACAACCGCAATACCAGATCGGATACGTCTGGCATCTTGGCTGTACCTTTACATAACACAAAATATTTCTCCGTGTCATTCTCCATCTCAGCCATACGACTATGGAACGCGCTCCCCTGTGATCTGCGTCTTATCCAGAACCACTCAACATTCAAGAGGGAACTCAAGACTTACATATTAGGGACGGTATAGCCACCATTGTTGTGCCCCTCTCATCTCTTTCTTTCTCCTCTCCATCATAGCTTCGAATTTTATCATTCTATTTCTCGTCCTCTAACCTACTACCTCTTCTACATCTCTTTCACCCCATTCTATCGTCTTATGTCTCTGCTTCATGAGAATAACTCACAAGCTGCAAGAATATATAAAGAGAAAAATTCCCAACTAGCAATAGGACTGACATTCATAAAAGAAAAATATGTTTACTTTCACATACATAGTCATTACTATTATTATTATTATTATTATTATTGTTATTATTATTCTTGATTGTTATAATTATTTTTGATTGTTATAATTGTCATTGTACTACTTTTATAATCTCTATTTTTTTTCTTTAACATTAATACTGTAATAACATGTTATATGTCCTTAATGTTCTGTAGAAACTGAAATTTGTTGAATCTGAGTATGCCTGGTTAGGTGTAAGAGAGCGCCTGAAGGCCCTAATCTTGCCAGGTAAAATAAATGCATAAATAAATAAATAAATAAATAATATTTTCATGGCGTTGTGTGCAAGTGCCTAAACTATGATTGAAGAAAATTATAATCATTACAGTTGCAAAAAAAAGCTGGTGTTAACAGGTCTGAATATTACCGATCTATCACTTAAATAAGTCTTCGGTGCAAAATGCTAACACGAATTCTATACAGAAGAGTGGAAAGACTGGTAGAAGCCGATCTCACGAAGATTTGCATGGATTCTTGAGAAATGTCGGCACAGGCGAGGCTATACTGACCCTGTGACCTATCTTAGAAGATAGGAAAGGCAGACCGACGTTTATAGCATTTGTATACTTACAGAAAGCCTTTGACAATGTTGACTGGAATACTCTCTATGAAATTTGTAGACTTACAGAAAGCTTATCACAATGTTGACTGGAATACTCGTTCTGAAATTCTGAAGGCTGCAAGGGTAATATAAAGGGAGTGAAAAGCTATTTACAACTTGTACAGAAGCGAGTCGGCAGTTATAAGAGTCGACGGGCATGAAAAGGAACCAATGATTGAGAAGGGGGTGAAACAGAGTTGCAGCGACTGCCTGACGTTATTCAATCCGCACAGTAAGCTAGCCCTAAAGGAAATCAAAGGAAAATTCAGAGTATGAACTGCAGTACAAGGAGGCGAAATGAAAACTTCGAAGTTCTCCAATGTCATTGTAATTCTGTTATCATATCTAAGGACTTGAAAAATCAGTTTAACGGAATGGATAGTGTCTTTAAAAGTGAATATATGATTAACATAAAAAAATAAACACAAGGGTGATGGAAAATAGGCGAATTACATCAGCTGAGGCAGAGGAATTTAGAAACGGAAACGATATCCTTAAAGTAGTAGATGAATTTTGCTACTTGGGCAGTAAAATAATGGATGATGGGAAAAGTAGAGGATATAAAATAAGGACTGGCAATGGCAAGAAAGGTGTTTCTGAAGAAGAGAAATTGTTATAACCGGGTATAGATGTAAGTGTTAGGAAGTCTTTTCAGAAAGTATTTATGTGGATTGTGGCTTGTGGCCATGTTCCGAATTGAAACATGGTCACGATAAACAGTTACACCCTCAGCGTCAGTTAAAGCCTGAAGATTGTGCACTGAAGCACTGAAACTGGTAGCCATATAACTAATAAGATCATAAGGATGGCTGTAGGTGTTCCATTTTATTACAGAGTAGCATGTGTATCCATCGTATCCCTCAAATGTGCTAAGAAGAGCTACAATGTAGTCAACGTACATGCCCCAACCAACCAGGACAACAGACGCAATCCAGACAGAGCTAACATATTCTGGGATGACCTAGAAGTTATTCTCTATAAAGTTCCAGAGACGGACACCGTCATACTGCTTGGTGACCTCAATGCCCAACTGAGAAGAGAGAAAACGTATAGAAATATAGTGGGCAACTTTGAATCGGATAACCCAAACCGAAGGGAACTTCGCTAAGAATAACTCCAGAGATTTCTACGGAAATTTGAAGCAGACACTCAGGATATACAATCCGCCAAATTTAGGGACTCGCAGGGCAAACTGATTTTCAGCGACAAGGACAACTGCCACCTCTTAGCTTAGTACTTTAAAAATCTACTCAACTGTGATCCACCCAACGAAGACTTAGACTACTGAAACGTCCCCTTTTGAAAAATTATGCATGACTGTGCTTAAACTGTCACACAATATTTTTAGCACAACGCAATCTGACTTTCAATAATCCCTACAAAAGAATGGCCCAGACTAACATTAACCTATACCTTTCACAAATCACTTACCTCACAAAAATCTTCGTTACACGAACTACTGCAATACAGCGAGCGCCACTACTGCCAGCTAAATAAAAGATTCAAACTACGGAAGGCACTAACTACTGATAGGCATAGTTAGCAAATGAAAGATTTTAATAGAGAACAAACAATGTATTTATCTTAATAGTCATAATATATATATAGCAGTTCATGATAGCCATCCAGTCTTACAAATTTCAAAACTGCGCCATCTCTCTCCCCACATCCACCACTGCTGGCGGCTCACCTCCAACTGCGCAACGCTACGCGGTGTTAACATCCAGCTGCCGCTGCCCAACGCTACAATGGCGAGTATTACAACAATGCCAACCAGCCACAGACTGCACACAGCACAGCCAGTGATTTTCATACAGAGCGCTAAGAAAACCTGAACAGCCTACTTACACTACAAACCAACTACACAAAAGCTGGACTCACTGCCTAATTCATTGGAAGAAGTTGGACAAATTATTCAAATTCTAAGGAATAATAAGGCAGATGGAGAGGACTCTATCGTTGCCAAACTCTGGAAATGTGCTGGAAGCAATACCGTGGGCAAGCTCACCGCGATCATCCAGGACATCTGGGAAACAGAGCAATTATCACCTGATTGGAACATGGCTCTGATCCACCCGCTTCACAAAAAGGGATATTTTACTGATCTGAACAACTATCATGGAATTTCTCTTGTCCCAGTAACACACAAGATTCTCTCCAAGGCGCTACTAAAAAGGGCAGAAGACCAACTGGATAGTCAACAGGGAGAATATCAGAGAGGTTACAGGAATATATAATCCTGTGTAGAACAGATCGTCATTCTTGAAACTGTACTGGCACAAAGAAATGCTTAGCAAAATAGTCCAAGAACTAGGACTAGACAACAGAAACCTTAACCAACACTAATTACAAGGTCAAATTTAGAGGTGAGATCTCAGAAAGTTTTGAGATAAAAGCTGTAGTGAGACAAGGGGCTGAAATCTCCCTACTTTTCTTCAACTGTGTCGCTGAATAGGTTGTAAGAGAACTGCGCAAGGAACTGACCAGCTTGGGTATTCAGAGTGATGTTTACTTGGGCCATAGGAACGAAGCGGTGATTGTAGATTGCCTGTGCTTTTGCAGATGACATGCCACTGATTGCTGATTCTCTTTAAATGCGAACAATGACGGTAAACAGCCTCAGAAAAGAAGCAGCCAAAGAGGGTCTTCAAGTGTCGCTGGAGAAGATAGAGTTTTTCACCAACATCAAATAAGCTAACACAAAGTTTTACTAGATCAGGGAAACATGAAGAGATGTTTAAGTATATCAGCGAATGGATTGAATTCAACTCATCAGAGGAAATGTCATTATTCATGAGTGTTAATTAGTGGGAACTGGCCTATCGACTGACTATAAATGGGAATGCCATATGGTTTCCGTAACACTCTCGTGATGATCAAACCTACCAGTAACAAATCTAGCAACCTGCCTATGAATTGCTTCTATGTCCTCCCTCAATCCGACTTGATAGGGATCCCAAACGCTCGAGCAGTACTCAAGAATATGTCGTATTAGTGTTTTATAAGCGATCTCCTTTGCAGATGAACCACATCTTCCCAAAATTCTACCAATGAACCAAAGACGAATATCCACCTTCCCCACAACTGCCATTACATGCTTGTCCCACTTCATATCGCTCTACAATGTTACGCCAAAATATTTAATTGACGTGACTGTGTAAAGCGCTACATTACTAATGGAGTATTCAAACATTACAGGATTCTTTTTCCTATTCATCCGCATTAATTTACATTTCTCTATATTTAGAGTCAGCTGCCTTTCTTTACACCAATCACAAATCCTGTCCATGTCATCTTGTATCCTCCTACTGTCAGACGATACCTTCCCGTACACCACAGCATCATCAGCAAACAGCTGCACATTGCTATCCACCCTATCCGCAAGATCATATATGTAGATAGAAAACAACAGCGGACCTACTACACTTCCCTGGGGGGCACTCCAGATGATACCCTCACCTCCGATGAACACTCACCATCGAGGACAACGTACTGGGTTCTATTACTTAAGCGCTGAAGGAAGACTGAGAGTTTCAGGAAAACCTGTGAAGGAAAGGTACCCACTGGACAGAAGAAAGGAGGGAGTTAAATCACCAGAGGATGCGACACTACTGGGAAAAGATCAAAGCCCAGCATTTGGACAAGCGTGATCCAAAGTAAGCCCATTCGGAACAATGGATATAGAGTTGCATCAGACCAGTCTTCCGACTGAAGATCACAACAACAAGAAGCTTGTTGTACGACAGAAATGACCTGCTCCACCACTTGCCACTACTGGCAAAGTTGTAGACGCAATAACTCTTCTGAAAAAGGTGTCAGCTACCGGTGTGGATGAGAGCAGAGTGGGCGCCACTACTGACCTTCGAGGTACAGGTAGGCGCTGGCGTTGGTCATGGTCTCGAGCACGGGCCGGACGGTGTCCTCGTGCAGCGTGGTGAGCTCGTTGTCGCGCAGGTCGAGCACGCGCAGCGCGGCCGCGCTGGACAGCAGCTGGCCGCCCGGCAGCTGCGCCAGCTGGTTGTCGCGCAGCGAGAGCCGGCGCAGCGCGCGCAGCCCCTGGAAGGCGCGCGCGCCCACCCACTCGACGTCGTTCTCGGCGAGCTCGAGCTCGTGCAGCGCGCCCAGCAGCTGGAAGGTGCCGTCGGCGACGGCGCCCAGCCGGTTGCCGCTGAGGTCGAGCCGCCGCAGCGCGCCCAGCCCGGACCAGGTGGCGCGCGTCACCGCCGGCAGCTGGTTGCCGTGCAGGTCCAGCTCCTGCAGCGCCGGCAGCTGCGAGAAGGCGCGCTCGTGCAGCACGCTCAGGTTGTTGCGGTCCAGCGCCAGCACCCGCAGTGACGGCAGGTCCACGAACACCTGCCGGTCACAACGACGTGTTCAGTGCGACATGGTTTCTGCTATTACTACGATCACTAGAAAGTACACTCCTGGAAATGGAAAAAAGAACACATTGACACCGGTGTGTCAGACCCACCATACTTGCTCCGGACACTGCGAGAGGGCTGTACAAGCAATGATCACACGCACGGCACAGCGGACACACCAGGAACCGCGGTGTTGGCCGTCGAATGGCGCTAGCTGCGCAGCATTTGTGCACCGCCGCCGTCATTGTCAGCCAGTTTGCCGTGGCATACGGAGCTCCATCGCAGTCTTTAACACTGGTAGCATGCCGCGACAGCGTGGACGTGAACCGTATGTGCAGTTGACGGACTTTGAGCGAGGCCGTATAGTGGGCATGCGGGAGGCCGGGTGGACGTACCGCCGAATTGCTCAACACGTGGGGCGTGAGGTCTCCACAGTACATCGATGGTGTCGCCAGTGGTCGGCGGAAGGTGCACGTGCCCGTCGACCTGGGACCGGACCGCAGCGACGCACGGATGCACGCCAAGACCGTAGGATCCTACGCAGTGCCGTAGGGGACCGCACCGCCAGTTCCCAGCAAATTAGGGACACTGTTGCTCCTGGGATATCGGCGAGGACCATTCGCAACCGTCTCCATGAAGCTGGGCTACGGTCCCGCACACCGTTAGGCCGTTTTCCGCTCACGCCCCAACATCGTGCAGCCCGCCTCCAGTGGTGTCGCGACAGGCGTGAATGGAGGGACGAATGGAGACGTGTCGTCTTCAGCGATGAGAGTCGCTTCTGCCTTGGTGCCAATGATGGTCGTATGCGTGTTTGGCGCCGTGCAGGTGAGCGCCACAATCAGGACTGCATACGACCGAGGCACACAGAGCCAACACCCGGCATCATGGTGTGGGGAGCGATCTCCTACACTGGCCGTACACCACTGGTGATCGTCGAGGGGACACTGAATAGTGCACGGTACATCCAAACCGTCATCGAACCCATCGTTCTACCATTCCTAGACCGGCAAGGGAACTTGCTGTTCCAACAGGACAATGCACGTCCGCATGTATCCCGTGCCACCCAACGTGCTCTAGAAGGTGTAAGTCAACTACCCTGGCCAGCAAGATCTCCGGATCTGTCCCCCATTGAGCATGTTTGGGACTGGATGAAGCGTCGTCTCACGCGGTCTGCACGTCCAGCACGAACGCTGGTCCAACTGAGGCGCCAGGTGGAAATGGCATGGCAAGCCGTTCCACAGGACTACATCCAGCATCTCTACGATCGTCTCCATGGGAGAATAGCAGCCTGTATTGCTACGAAAGGTGGATATACACTGTACTAGTGCCGACATTGTGCATGCTCTGTTGCCTGTGTCTATGTGCCTGTGGTTCTGTCAGTGTGATCATGTGATGTATCTGACCCCAGGAATGTGTCAATAAAGTTTCCCCTTCCTGCGACAATGAATTCACGGTGTTCTTATTTCAATTTCCAGGAGTGTATATACTGGGTGATCAAAAAGTCAGTATAAATTTGAAAACTGAATAAATCAAATTGACACACATGCTTGGAATAACATGGGGTTTTATTAGAACCAAAAAAATACAAAAGTTCAAAAAATACCCGGCAGATGGCGCTTCATCTGATCAGAATGGAAATAATTAGCATAACAAAGCAAGACAAAGCAAAGATGATGTTCTTTACAGGAAATGCTCAATATGTCCACCATCATTCCTCAACAATAGCTGTAGTCGAGGAATAATGTTGTGAACAGCACTGCAAAGCTTGTCCGGAGCTGTCGTGAGGCATTGGCGTTGGATGTTGTCTTTCAGCATCCCTAGTGATGTCGCTCGATCACGATACACTTGCGACTTCAGGTGACCCCAAAGCCAATAATCGCACGGACTGAGGTCTGGGGACGTGGGAGGCCAAGCATGACGAATGTGGCGGCTGAGCACACGATCATCACCAAACGACACGCGCAAGAGATCTTTCACGCGTCTAGCAATACTTTGTTTTTTTTTGGTTCTAATAAAACCCCATGTCATTTGGTGTCAGCTATTGCTAAGATCACTAGAAAATGTTTAATGTGGGCATTAAAATTGCTCATGCTAATTGCTACACCACGAACATGACGTACTGCAGACGCGAAATTTAACCGACAGGAAGAAGATGCTGTGATATGCATATGATTATCTTTTCAGACCATTCACACAAGGTTGGCGCCGGTGGTGACATCTACAACGTTCTGACATCAGGAAAGTTTCCAACCGATATCTCATACACAAGCAGCAGTTGACTGGCGTTGACTGGTCAAACGTTGTTGTGATGCCTCGTGTAAGGAAGAGAAATGCGTACCATCACGTTTCCGACTTTGATAAAGATCGGATTGTAGCCTATCGCGATTGCGGTTTATCGTATCGCGACATTGCTGCTCGCGTTGGTCGAGATCCAATGACTGTTTGCAGAATATGGAATCGGTGGGTTCAGGAGGGTAATACGGAAAGCCGTGCTAGATCCCAACGGCCACGTATCACTAGCAGTCGAGATGAGAGGCATCTTATCTGCATGGCTGTATCGGATCGTGCAGCCACGTCTCGAGCCCTCAGTCAACAGATGGGGACGTTTGCAAGACAACAACCATCTGCACGAACAGTTCGACGACGTTTGCAGCAGCATGGACTATCAGCTCGGAGACCACGGCTGCGATTATCGTTGACGCTGCATCACAGACAGGAGCGCCTGCGATGGTGTACTCAACGACGAACCTTGGTGCACGAATGGCAAAACGTCATTTTTTCGGTTGAATTCAGGCTCTGTTTACAGCATCATGATGGTCGCATCCGTGGTTGGCGACATTGCAGTGAACGCACATTGGAAGCGTGTATTCGTCATCGCCATACTGGTGTATCTCCCAGCAGCGTGATGGTATGGGGTACCATTGATTACACGTCTCGGTCACCTCTTGTTCGCATTGACGGCGCTTTGAACACTGGACGTTACATTTCAGATGTGTTGCGACCCGTGGCTCTACCCTTCATTCGATCCATGCGAAACCCTACATTTCAGCAGGATAATGCACGACCGCATGTTGCAGGTCCTGTACGTGTCTTTCTGGATACAGAAAATGTTCGCCGGCCGAAGTGGCCGTGCGGTTAAAGGTGCTGCAGTCTGAAACCGCAAGACCGCTACGGTCGCAGGTTCGAATCCTGCCTCGGGCATGGATGTTTGTGATGTCCTTAGGTTAGTTAGGTTTAACTAGTTCTAAGTTGTAGGGGACTAATGACCTCCCATAGTGCTCAGAGCCAGCCACAGAAAATGTTCGACTGCTGCCCTGGACAGCACATTCTCCAGATCCTAAACCAATTGAAAACGTCTGTTCAATGTTGGCCGAGCAACTGGCTCGTCACAATACGCTGATGCACTGTGGTATCGTGTGGAAGCTGCATTGGCAGCTGTACCTGTACACGCCATCCAAGCTCTGTTTGACTCAATGTCCAGGCGTATCAAGGCCCTTATTACGGCCAGACGTGGTTGTTTTGGGTACCGATTTCTCAGGATCTGTGCACCCAAATTGCGTGAAAATTTAACCACATGTCAGTTCTAGTATAATATATTTGTCCAATGAATACCCGTTTATCATCTGCATTTCTTCTTGGTGTAGCAATTTTAGTGGCTATATGTATATACGATGATCCATTGATAGTGACGGGGCAAAATGTCTCACGAAATAAGCATCAAACGAAAAAACTACAAAGAACGAAACTCATCTAGCTTGAAGGGCGAAACCAGATGGCGCTATGGTTGGCGCCCTAGATGGCGCTGCCATAGGTCAAACGGATATCAACTGCGTTTTTAAAAAAAATAGGAACCCCCATTTTTATTACTTATTCGTTTAGTATGTAAAGAAATATGAATGTTTTAGTTGGACAACTTTTTTCGCTTTGTGACAGATGGCGCTGTAATAGTCACAAACATACGGTTCACAATTTTAGACGAACTGGCTGGCTCTGGTTCAAATGGCTCTGAGCACTACGGGACTTAACATCTATGGTCATCAGTCCCCTAGAACTTAGAACTACTTAAACCTAACTAACCTAAGGACAGCACACAACACCCAGCCATCACGAGGCAGAGAAAATCCCTGACCCCGCCGGGAATCGAACCCGGGAACCCGGGCGTGGGAAGCGAGAACGCTACCGTACGTCCACGAGATGCGGGCTTAGACGAACTGTTGGTAACAGGTAGGTTTCTTAAATTAAAATACAGAACGTACGTACGTTGGACCATTTTATTTCGGTTGTTACAATGTGATACATGTACCTTTGTGAACTTATCATTTCTGAGAACGCATGCTGTTACAGCTTGATTACCTGTAAATACCACATTAATGGAATAAATGCTCAAAATGATGTCCGTCAACCTCAATTCATTTGGCAATACGTGTAACGACATTCCTCTCAACAGCGAGAATTATCAGATTCGCTGTCTGAAAGGTTTCACTATCTGTATATTGAGAAACAGCTGTTGCTGAGGTATCAGATTCGCTGTCTGACTGATCTATTGCGTTATTGATCTCTTCATACTCAGAGGGTGCGCCAGTACCAGATGACAGACCCTAAATGTAAATATCGTCGTCTAGTGGTTCACCCAGCCACTCTGAGATGACTCCTTCCCTTCTGGTCCACATATTACTATAGGTCTTAATGTGGTCGTGTATATTTTGATTTTTGTACACGACCATATTAAGACCTATTAGAAATATATGGATCAGAAGGCTAGGTATTGACAGTAAAGGAGGAGAACTGGTGATTGAGACGGGAAGGAAAGATACTGAGAAGGATTTATGGAGCAGTGAGAGAGGAAGATGGTTGCACATTAAGGACAAATGTTGAACTACAAACACTTTTTGGACAGATGGTGCTCATCCGGAGCGACCTTATGACACAGCGTTACGTCGACGAGATTCTGTGCTCTGTACTGTTGCCAATAATGACAAGCCGTCCTGGCTGACATTTCAGAAAGGTAATGCCCGTTTCCACACGACGTCTGTTCCTACTGCTTGTCTTCGCGCTTGCTGATCCTTGCCTTGGCCAACAAGGTTGCTGTATCTCTCTCCAACTGACAACGTTTCGAGCATTATGGGTAGAGGCCTTCTACCAACTCGGTAGTTCGAAGATCTAACTCGCCAGTTGGACAGAATTTGGCACGATATCTTTGGGGAGGATGTAAAACAACTATCAATCAATGGAAAGGCGAACTTCTTGCATAAGGGCCAGAGGTGGATCAACGCTTTATTGACTTGCACAGTTAGTGAACCTATTTCTCTTGAATAAATCATCCAGTTTCACTTACATAGCAATCATTTGTTTGTCTGTACATGTGTATCACATCTACTGATATCAACCACATTCAGATACGAGGGTGAGTCAAATGAAAAACCTTAAATTTGTAATAACAAATTGGAATTTCGCGCCGTTATCGCGTAAGTTGGTAAGCGTGCTACAAACAGCGTGCAGAATGGCCTGTAGGTGGCAGCATAGTGCAGATGCACACATACCGTCGCAGTATCAGTATAAAGATGGCCGCCCCACTTGCGACTTGCAACAAGGAAGAACAGCGTCCTGTTATTCGGTTTTTGCATAGTGAAGGTGTGAAACCTGTTGTAATTCAACAACGAATGAAGGTTCAGTACGGTGATGCATGTTTGTAACAGCAGCATGAGTGGTGGCGTGGACTACGAAAAGAAGTTTTTTCTTGAGGAATTTATGCATTTTGTAAGCGCTGGAGGACTTGCATTGAGCGTGGGGGAGATTATGTTGAAAAGTGATAGAGCTTTGTACCACTTCTGCACAATAAATAATATTTAAAAAATATTTAAGGTTTTCATTTGACTCACCCTCGTAATTCCTTTGGGTGGGATACTTTTTGTCATAGAGACTATTATCTGGGCCATTTTTTCGAGGGCGTGCAGGAAAGTAATCCTTCCGAATATTTTGTGCGAAGAGTCGTAGGTCTTTTAAATTCAAACAAAAGTTACTAACATTCTACATCTTTATTCTTCATGATTGCATATTGGAGCCCTCTGTCACAAGATGTCACCAAACTGAATAGTTGACGGTGTGTAACTTAACTACGCCGGTACTTGAGAATCAGCGTGCTAAAGTGGAGACTCGTAGAGTTCTTCCACATATGCAGCTTCCACTCCTTCAAAAATGGTTCAAATGGCTCTAAGCACTATGGGACTCAACATCTGAGGTCATCAGCCCCCTAGCACTTAGAACTACTTAAACCTAACTGACGTAAGGATATCAGTCACATCCATGACCGAGGCAGGATTCGAACCTGCGACCGTAGCGGTCGCTCCACTCCTTCAGCACGACAATATCACACCAAACACGATCCCTGCGACATCTGCAACAATCCGACGCCTTGCATTCACTGTCATCGATCGCCCTCCATACATTTCCGAATTGGCCCCATCTGATTTTCCCCTATTTCCAAAACATAAAGGAACATCTTCGAGACTTTCATTCTGTCCACCAAGTCAAACATTCCATAAAGACAGTATCGACAAAAAAGTCTCTCATTGGGAGAAACCAGGTTGATTATGTTGGAAAATGAATATGTAGACATGAAGAATAAAGACGTAGCGTGTTTATTAAGTTCGTTTCATTTAAAAAATCTGTAACAGTATTCACATTAAAAATTCGAAGGCATTACTTTTCTTCACGCCCTTGTATTTTGGCCTCACTGCAGTGCTATGAGAATGAAGGAAGTGCCAGGAGGAATACACCTTCATTTAAGAAGAGGAGAAGTTGTCTATAAGCAGATCTCACAGGGAGCCGACAATTCACTTAGACTAGGAACGTCGTCGAACTTTTGCTTCTCGGCGACGCTGCCACTCAGTTGATAATCATGGAAGATGCCAACAGTGGATTTCACTGTGGGAGTATAGGAGATATTGTGGATCAGCCACCAGCAGTATGGTATACTCACGTCACGGTGGAGCTCCTGGATGCGGTTCTCGCTGAGATACAGGGATTCCAGCCTAGGGAGGGAGTGGAAGGCTCGCGGCGCCAACTTGACGAACTGGTTCCTGGAGAGCGACGCCTCCCTCAGGCTGGAACTGTTGGCCAGCGCGTACGGCGTCACGCGGTTTATGCTGGCGTACTGGAGCGACAGCACCTCCAGCTGTGGCAGATTCGCGAACAACCTGGGGAACAGTGCAAGGGTGTCAAGTCACAGATCCAGGTGGGAGGGGGGGGGGACAACACCTCCATCTGTGGCAAGCTTACAAACTTGGATAATGAGACAGGGCTTTCAGGTCCCAGTTCCAAGGCAGCAAAGTGGCCGCATCCATCCCCAATTGAGAACGTTTGGAGCATTATGGGTAGGGGCCTCCCACCAGCTCGTGTTTTTGATAATCTAAAGCGCCAGTTGGACGGAATTTGGAACGATATCTCTTAGGTTTGTGGAGAACCTCTTTGTCTTGAATAAATCAACCAGTTATTCTGGAAACTTTAAGATTTGTTTATCTGTATATCTACATCAGGTATACCGTTTCCAATCCAATTTGGAAAATTTCTGAGTGGTACGTCGGATTTTGTTGTGTTTAGAGTGTACTAGGTGAGCTGGTGGGGAGCAGAGAGGATTCTAATTCAGAATTTTCATTTATGGCATTATCGGAAATCACCAAACAACATTCGCCAGAAGTGAGGGGTTTGGGAGTATTTTCCATTTAATCTTTGGAGAATGTGCACTGTCCATTGACCTAGGCATAAATAGCAGTCGTGTATGTGTGTGTGTGTGTGTGTGAGAGAGAGAGAGAGAGAGAGAGAGAGAGAGAGAGAGAGAGAGTTATATACAGCATAGACGAAAAAAACTAGCCTGAAAAACATTTCATGCTCCTTAATGTACGCTACCCAACTTACATCATCCCCTGAAGGTGCAGGAAATATAAGTTGGATTACTTATCTTAATGTGAGTTAAATAGTCTCTGGCCTCTCACAACACACTCTTAGACTGTGTGATACTGTGCATGGATGTTGTTGGTATTATTGTAGCGTCAATCCGAAAAAAGCCCTGATCTTGACGTCTCTTCTGATGCGTTTATAACACAGTGTTTACGCATGAAGGATGCTCATTAACTACTTCTGGGACACACATGACATGTATATACACATTCTGAACATAAGGATTATGTTGTCATCACAATTAGGACTCTTTTCGTACAGCATTCCCCTAAGGTTAGTGCAGAATCTGGCTTCCTATCACATTCCAGACATGCTCTATGGATGACAAATGAATTGGACAACCTGAACATTGAAGTTTCCTTACAGTCCTGAAGACATCTGTGAGGTGAGCTGCAGTGTAGAGCATAGCTTATACTCTTGGGATACGAGCGGTCTAAGGCGCTGCAGTCATGCACTGTGCCGCTGAGCCCCGTGCGTGTGTTTTGTCTTTAGGATTATTTAGGTTAAGTAGTGCATAAGCTTAGGGACTGATGACCTTAGCAGTTAAGTCCCATAAGATTTCACACACATTTTTGAACAACACCTCTTGGGATATGCGATATGGTACCCTGATCCTGAAGGATGTGGCGAAGACGTTTACCGTTTTTGCCCAATTGATTAGCAATCAGGGTCCCTCCGTTTACTACCAGTAAGTCCTGTTGTCATATCCAGCAGCTCCCCGTACTAAGATTCTAACAGTTTCAGCAGTATGGTTTCAGAAGTATGGGTTTCCGAAGTGTGGTATCGATAGCGACGATGCCCCGGTGTAGATGCAAGTTCTTAGATTGGCACAAGGACACCGACACCGACGACAGCGCCCTCTAGCCGGCGCTGTGGAGATCTACGAGCTCCGCTCCGTATTAAGCCCATTTGATTCCGAGGAGACGACCTAGCAACCTTGTTTCTATTTCATAGGGGGCCATTACTGACTTTGTTACTTCAATGATACACTCCTGGAAATTGAAATAAGACCACCGTGAATTCATTGTCCCAGGAAGGGGAAACTTTATTGACACATTCCTGGGGTCAGATACATCACATGATCACACTGACAGAACCACAGGCACATAGACACAGGCAACAGAGCATGCACAATGTCGGCACTAGTACAGTGTATATCCACCTTTCGCAGCAATGCAGGCTGCTATTCTCCCATGGAGACGATCGTAGAGATGCTGGATGTAGTCCTGTGGAACGGCTTGCCATGCCATTTCCACCTGGCGCCTCAGTTGGACCAGCGTTCGTGCTGGACGTGCAGACCGCGTGAGACGACACTTCATCCAGTCCCAAACATGCTCAATGGGGGACAGATCCGGAGATCTTGCTGGCCAGGGTAGTTGACTTACACCTTCTAGAGCACGTGGGGTGGCACGGGATACATGCGGACGTGCATTGTCCTGTTGGAACAGCAAGTTCCCTTGCCGGTCTAGGAATGGTAGAACGATGGGTTCGATGACGGTTTGGATGTACCGTGCACTATTCAGTGTCCCCTCGACGATCACCAGTGGTGTACGGCCAATGTAGGAGATCGCTCCCCACACCATGATGCCGGGTGTTGGCCCTGTGTGCCTCGGTCGTATGCAGTCCTGATTGTGGGGCTACCTGCACGGCGCCAAACACGCATACGACCATCATTGGCACCAAGGCAGAAGCGACTCTCATCGCTGAAGACGACACGTCTCCATTCGTCCCTCCATTCACGCCTGTCGCGACACCACTGGAGGCGGGCTGCACGATGTTGGGGCGTGAGCGGAAGACGGCCTAACGGTGTGCGGGACCGTAGCCCAGCTTCATGGAGACGGTTGCGAATGGTTCTCGCCGATACCCCAGGATCAACAGTGTCCCTAATTCGCTGGGAAGTGGCGGTGCGGTCCCCTACGGCACTGCGTAGGATCTTACGGTCTTGGCGTGCATCCGTGCGTCGCTGCGGTCCGGTCCCAGGTCGACGGGCACGTACACCTTCCGCCGACCACTGGCGACAACATCGATGTACTGTGGAGACCTCACGCCCCACGTGTGGAGCAATTCGGCGGTACGTCCACCCGGCCTTCCGCATGCCCACTATACGCCCTCGCTCAAAGTCCGTCAACTGCACATACGGTTCACGTCCACGCTGTGGCGGCATGCTACCAGTGTTGAAGACTGCGATGGAGCTCCGTATGCCACGGCAAACTGGCTGACACTGACGGCGGCGGTGCACACATGCTGCGCAGCTAGCGCCATTCGACGGCCAACACCGCGGTTCCTGGTGTGTCCGCTGTGCCGTGCGTGTGATCATTGCTTGTACAGCCCTCTTGCAGTGTCCGGAGCAAGTATGGTGGGTCTGACACACCGGTGTCAATGTGTTCTTTTTCCCATTTCCAGGAGTGTAGTTTGTTCTACTACTAGTGGCTATTAACGATGATGCCTATCCAGTTTCGCACCTACAGGCTCTTCAGTGCAAAGTTATGTATGTCATTGACTAATATTCTCCATTAAATGTACTTTCACGTAAACAGCTGTACCGAGAATCTTATCTCACCTGCACGTAATCGCTTCCTGCATTCGGCCTACCCATTACGTTTACAGGAGCAGACCCACGCGCCACCTTCCAGGTGGGATACATAAACAAGTATGGTTAGAATCATTACTTCCCGGTACTTTTCACCTTGTCGCCTATAGTCAGCTTAGTATCTACCTGACTGACGGCTATGAAGAGAAGCGACTCTCATTGCTGAAGACCACAGAAAACCACTCAGTGTCCCAGTTGACTCTGGCTGAACGCCATGTAAGTCTTTGTTGTCTGAAGCATGGTGTCAGCAGTAAACAGCACATACAATTTCAAGAACTCAATTTTTTTGTCGTCAGTCTTCTGACTGGTGTGACGCGGCTCACCACAAGTTTTTCTCCTGTGCCAATCTCTCCATGTTCAAGCAGCAATTATACATTACGTCCTTAATAATTTGTTGGACGTATTCCAAGTTATGTCTTCCTTCACGATTTTTGCCCTCTATAGTTACCGCCAATAGTTAACAATGTCCTGTCATCCTGGCCCTCTTGTCAATGTCTCCCACACACCATTTCTGCGGAGGTCATCTACATTACTTGTCTTACCAGTCAAACCTTTCACACTTTTCACATCCTTACGCATATTTCACCATATCTCAGACGCTTCAGTTCTCTTCTTTTTCAGTTTTCTCACCGTCCATGACCTGCTACCACACTACACTCTCCTCCAAACGTTCATTCCCAGAAATTTCTTCTTCAAAGTGAGGCTGATATTTGATACCACTAGCCTTACTTCTTGCTCACTTTCACTGACAATAGCCAGGTCATCTCCAAATCTTGTCATTGTTATTCTTTCAACCTGAATTTTAATCACAATCGTGAAACTTTGTGTTATTTCTGTCACTGTTTCTTCAGTGTATACCAGCACCATTTTTAACGCGAGCACTTTGTTCCAGTTTTTAAATTTTTACTGTCCCTTCTTGGTTCGTACACATATTGTATATCATCCATCTTTTCATATAAATTACATCATTTTTCCGGAATTCGAAGCGTCTTGCACCATTTCGCATGACTGAACTTTTTCTGAGTCCTATAATCATATGAAGGTGTCTTGTTTTTTGTAAGTCTTGCATTCATTATCATGTACTACATCACAACTGCCTCTCCGGTCCCTCTACCTTTCCCCCCAGCCAAACTGATCATCTTCTAACAGATCATCAAATTTATTCTCCATTCTCCTGTACATTATTCCTGTTACATACTTGCTGTAGACGCCTTTGCTATTAATTCTGCCATAGATTATTTTGACTTTTGTTCATGCTGAATAAACGCTTCCAAAGACGAATTCTTTCTCTATTTCTTCACATTTTTCTCGCAGCTATTTTGCCTTCACTTCCTTGCACTTCATATTTATTTCATTCATAAGTGGATTATATTACTTACTTGCATGTCTGAAAGAACGACGACCGACGACCGACAACAATGCTACATTAGTTCGAAATACACTGAGGTGACAAGAAGTATTGGGATAGCGATATACATTTAGAAGTTGGCTGTAGCATCGCGAACAAGATGTATAGAAGGGCGGTGAACTGACAGAGCTCTGGTTTTTACTCAGGAGATTCATGTGAAAAGGTTTCCGACGTGGTGATGGCCGCACAGGTATTATCAGAGTTTGAACGCAGAACTGTAGTTAGGACTACACACATGGGACATTCCATTTCGGAAATGATTATGGAATTGAATATTCCGATATCCACACTGTCAAGAGCGTGCCGAGAATACTAAACTTCGGGCATTATCTGTCACCAAGGATAACGCAGTGGCCGACTGAAGAGCTGCGAACAGTGGCGTTTGTGTAAAGTTGTCAGTGCTAACAGACAAGCAACACCGCGTGAAATAACCGCAGAAATCAATGTGGGACGTACGACAAACGTATACGTTAGGTCAGTGCTCCGAAATTTGGCCTTAATGGCCAATAGTAGCAGACCACCGAGACGAGTGCCTTTTCTACCAGCATGAACCTGTAGTTACTTTCCTAAGCTCGTGATCACATCTGTTGGACCCTAGACAACTGGAAAACCATGGTCCAGATTTCTGTTGGTAAGAGATGATGGCAGGGTTCGAGTGTGGGGCTGACCCCACGAAGACATGGACCGCAATTGTCAAAAGTCTCTGTGCAGTTGGTGATGTTTCCACAGTAGTATGGGCTATGTTCTCATGTCCTATGGTCCAACTGAATCGATCATTGACTGTAAATGTTTACCTTCTGTTACTTGGAGCCCATTTGCCACCATTCGTGGGCATCATGTTCTTAAGCAACAATCGAATTTTTGTGGATGACAATACGCCACGTCATCGGGCCACAATTCTTCGCGACTTGTTTCAAGAACAATCTGAACAATCTGAGCAAATGTTTTGCCCACTCAAATGGTTCAAATGGCTCTGAGCACTATTGGACTTAGCTTCTGAGGTCATCAGTCCCCTAGAACCTAGAACGTCCTAAACCTAACTAACCTAAGGACATCACACACATCCATGCCCGAGGCTGGGTTCGAACCTACGACCGTAGCGGTCGCGCGGTTCCAGACTGTAGAACTGCCTAGAACCGCTTGGCCACCCCGGCCGGCCTCACTCAAATCACTGGACATGAATCGCATCGAACATTTTTGCGATAATCGAGAGTCAATCCGCGCACAAAATCTTGCACCAGCGACACTTTCGCAATTATGGACGGCTATGGAGGCAACATGGGTCAGTATTTGTGCAGGGGACTTCCAATGACTCTTTGAGTTCGTGCTACGTCAAACTGCTGCACTACGCCGGGCAAAAAAAAGTTCAGCACGATGTTAGGAGGTATCCAACGACTGTTGTCACCTTAGTATAAATTCGCTGACTGCCAACTTCAGCGGAATTAGGTATAGATACACCACCTATTTGCGACATATGAAAATGAATTTCCCTCTTAGCGTGAGCGGTCACATTAGTTACTTAGGCTATCTCTGCATGCTTGGTGGGCCACCCTAAACTTCTATGGGTCATAGTGTCTTCCTCCCTGAAAGTGGCTGAGGTGGTCGCTCGCGACAAGCGGGAAATTGTCCTAGGACAAACTTTCGTATGTCACTAGTAGTTAGTATGAATACCCCATGCAGCCGAAGCCAAGGTAGCCGTACTCAGCGATTTTATCTCAAAGTTATATTGCTCTGTTTGTAGCTTTCCCTGCCGGCCGCGGTGGTCTAGCGGTTCTAGGCGCTCGTCCGGAGCCGCGGGACTGCTACGGTCGCAGGTTCGAATCCTGCCTCGGGCGTGGATGTGTGTGATGTCATTAGGTTAGTTAGGTTTAAGTAGTTCTAAGTTCTAGGGGACTGATGACCTCAGATGTTAAGTCCCATAGTGCTCAGAGCCATTAGAACCATTTTTTTGTTGCTTTCCCATAAAGGCTTTGTACACCCTTCTTTCGCATGTGAATTTTAGTATTTTCGTTATTACGCAAGGCATTTTGGTTGTTACCTTCCTTTACCTGCCTTTGTCTACCTAACTTCTACGATTGTCCTCCTTAGAGACGGCGACTCCTCTTTTACTGAATCGCTCTTTGAAGAATTAATTACAGCAGTCTCCACAGCGCTAGAGAACTTCGAATGTACCTCATTATTCCGCAGTACTACAGTACTCTCCTTCTTTGCACAGTGGATGTTCCAGACGATTCTGTTAAAACTGGGTCTCCTTTTCATAATTTCTAAATTTTGATCTAAGTGAACATCTGCTCTTAGTTTCCAGAAACATGCCTCTGTCGATTCGCGATGTCACTGCATGTTCGATCCGTACGGGTTTCAGCTGTTGTCATCCGTCTATTCGTGGGAGATAGCCAAGCAGTCCTTCAATCTACTCGTGGTCTAGGCCTTTCGCAAGGAGCCGTGTCCACCGCTCTCGACACGCAACTGTCCTGCGTCCCATTCTGAAGTCGTTATATAAGAACCAACCGCCTGTGCCACCTGCTTCTACGGTACTCCCGTCTTTTGAGCTTTCTCTAAGGTTGAAACATGTCGATAAAGGGCATGTGGACTAATTCTGCGAAAGTCGTGTTGCGATCTACACCTGGTTGGAGCAACGTTAGAGGCTGCCAGTAGCCATCAGATATTCTCAACACACTTCATCCGTACGAGATTTTTTTTTTTCTTTTTTTTTTCTTTCTGTAGTGAAAGTACTTTCGTGTGAGGATTAAATTTTAATCAACGTAAGTCACAGACAATGAAGTATGCACGTACCAGTTTCGTGTAGTTAGGCCAAGGTATTCATCGTGTAACACTCCAATTCCATCAACGTATTACGTATACAAACGTTTTGAGGTCCTTCGAGGCCGGCCGTTGTGGCCGAGCGGTTCCAGGCACTTCAGTCTGGAACCGCGCGACCGCTACAGTCACAGGTTCGAATCCTGCCTCGGGCATGGATGTCTGTGATGTCCTTAGGTTAGTTAGGTTTAAGTAGTTCTGAGTTCTAGGGGACTGATGACCTCAGATGTTAAGTCCCATAGCGCTCCAAGCCATTTGAATTTTGAGGTCCTTCGATTGCTATTGGTATCTGCGCGAAACCACGTTTTGTTGTTCGACTACCGAGTCTACCAGGTGTCTAATAGCAGCAGCGCGTTTACTGGTAGTTGCTGACCTCTACCGGACTTCTCCAGCACTGGAGCACCGGACTCAGAGCACGTTTTCTGGCTCTGGGATCACCGCTGTAGCTCTTGTTTCGTTTGTGCTCCATTGTCAGTGAATTATTTCTTGCTCGTGATAATGAACTTCAGTTTTTGTTGATAACAAGTTTTGAAGCGTCTTTAAATTAGTGTTTTATGCACCACAAGTCGTTACAAATAACCGGCTTGCTTACTTAAGAAGTTAATCATGTAATGTTTAAGCCTGTAACTAGTGTATGGTTCGAGTCATCTCCTACCCTCAGTCGCGAATTCATTCAATCAGTATTCTCCGCCAGTGACAATAAAAGTCAAACTGTCATTATTTTGTTTTCCTTCGTTCCTTAGTTGCTTCAAATTTCATGGAAGTGTGTTCTGTTTATGCAACTAAATGAAAGGCTGCTTGTATTTGGCCATAAGCATTTCACATATTTTATGTTCGAAGCACCTTCTGCAGCTTGTAATAATAAATGTACTATGTGGCAGTTACAATTTGTTATTATGTTACATTTTTATCTTGTTTCTCAGACTGGAAACAACTTTTGTGACACAAACATATGTTAAATTATTAAATTATCGTTTGGTGTTAGTTACGATTTCCAGTGTTGTTAGTCCATATGTGTGGTCCTGAGTACGCGTTCATTCGGTGCTCATGCTCCAGCTGCCCGATTTCCGGCATTTCTTCACCCACTTTTATTATAATATATCACTAGCACTTTTCATTTTTTGAGGTATATGTGTGTGATTACAGAGTTTAGTGTTGCGAACTGTCACTGTGTGTTTATCTTCCGTATTTTGTTTGTCTTGTGTCTGTGGTTTGACATTTTTCGTTTTGATTTGACTGTGTGGGTGTGCATGAATGTGAGAGTGTGTTTTGTGTGTGTGTGTGTGTGTGTGTGTGTGTGTGTGTGTGTGAGAGAGAGAGAGAGAGAGAGAGAGAGAGAGAGAGAGTCTGTATGCTATTGTTTTCGTGGCTAAAGCGATCAGGGAGCTAGTGGTTATATTGATTTGGTCATTAATTTCTTTCCTTTTCATTGCAATTGCTCTTTGTACGCCAAAGTTTTCATGTAATGGCATAAAAAAGCTCGTGACATTACAAGAAAACTTTTATATAAAGAAGACCCTCGCAATGACAAAGAAGGTAATTAATGACCAAATCAATACACTAAGGAAAGAAGATAAACACACATCGACATTCGGCAACAGTACACTCCGTAAACACTCAGATGCAGATCAAACAATGAAAAGTACAAGTGATGTGGTATAATAAGTGTGCATTAGGAAACAAAAGAAATCGAGCAGATGGAGCATGAGGACTGAATGAAAAAATCTGCAGGGTCACACCTATGGACTAATATGGAATAACAACACTGGAAATAGTAACTAACACCAAACGATAATTTAATATCACGATATTCGCGCTACAAAAGTTGTTTCCAATCTGAAAAATAGGATGAAAAGTGTAACATAATATCAAGTTGTAACTACTACATAACACATTAATTATTATTATGGAAATAAACATGTATCACAGGCCACTGAAGAAGCTTCGTTAGTAAAAGATGCGAAACGCTTGTGGCCAAAAACAAACTGCCTATCATTTAGTTGCATAGACAGAACACATTTCCATGAAAGGTCAAATGGTTCCACTGCATAATGTGGCATTTTCTCGCTGTGGATGTAGTCAATGCCAGCATAGTGGTATGCGAAATAGATGTCGAAGGTAGAATGAGTCTCAAAGGTTTTACAGTCGCTGTCATTGTATAGATTGTGGAGCACCGAACTCTACGCCAACTACAAGAGTAAAGCAGAAAATGCGACAAAAATACATCCCACATTTCAGGAAGTAGCTACAAACAAACAAAGATACAGAGAAAACACTTTTATTTCTGAACAACAAATACTATTTCATTCGGCATTAGTTGGTTTTAAAAATTGTGTTCGGTAAATTACGTCCTCCATTGTTGACACAGACGAAGTCTTTCCTGAACAGAGAAGATGTCTAGGAACAATAACTCTCAAAATTTCTAGAGAATATGGAGAGGTGTGAGCTGTGGTTTCGTTTTGTGGGAACCAGGCTTCTCTCTCTCTTCATGGTCGCCAACAGACTGATTTAACTTAGATTGGAAGAAGGTCTCTATCATGTGACAGTAGAGATCTGAATTACCCTTACACCTTCTTATTCGAAAAAATACGGAAACCAACACGAAATTCAGCAAAGTCGCACCAAACTGTCGCACGACGGCTGTGAAGCGGTCGTGGGTGAAACTCGTGAGGGTTTTCTGTTGCCCAGTAGCAGACGTTTTGTTTAATTAGAGTATCTGACAGGTGGAAGCGGGCCTCACAAGAAGAAATCATAACAGAACCAGGGCAAATGTTTTGAAGAATTTCCTCGCACATAGTTCTGCCAGTTCCAAAATCTATTTCTCTCTCTATTCTTGGGTAACCATCATTTTATGTGGCTGTATGTGAACTTTTTTGTGCGGGATTCTTCTTACACTCCTAGCAGAAAATTACGGAGCAGATGAATGTTTCAGTGCTGAATGTTTTGGGGACTTCTGGACGGACGTTTCCAATGTAGAACCTGACGTTCTAAAGTTTGGTACGGAAAATCGAAAAGTAACAGAATCATGTCTGCCAAATTCGTACCGATGTGAAATTCTCGCTGAGTAGTAATCTAACAACCTTCATCAGGAATATAATTCTCCGCAACAAACGCATGATACTCACCTACCCAAGCCATTGCGCCTACTGAAAATGTCAGGTACACCGTTATCGAGTTATCCTCCGACCACAACTCACACAGCGACTTCTCCAAACGCCGGAAATCTTTTTGCGTGACCACGTTCTACACATTTTCTGTCAGAAACCAAATTCTGTACAGAGTAAACACGTAAATCATGCAGCATTTACGCCAGTAGTATGAACACCAAAAAGGTGTGCATTGTATAGCACAAGAAGTGCCCCCTCGTACCAAAATGGATGCGTCAGATATGTTGTACTGGAAAATGCTTGAGAAGTAATACGTGATGTGGAGAGTACCACTAAAGGTGAACTCCTTGACTTACCAGTGGTCTCACTGTGAAACAGCTCATAAACAATTTGTGAATCACTTTTTTTCAGGAAACTCTGAGGTTAATTTGATATGCACTTAATTACATTTATGTTAAGAAAATAATAATTCTAACAAAAAGGTTGTCGCTAGTAAACAAAGAGTCCAGTATAGTTATGGGGTAGAGGGATACACTCTATAAACCCTCAGAAATGAAACCTGGCCGTTGGTAGCTACGAGGGATATTCAGAAAGTAAGAAACGATAGGTCGTGAAACCGAAACCACAGTGAAAATCAAAACTGTTTTATTTGCAACGGTTAGCTACACCTTCCAGCTACTTCTCTACACAGCCACCGGTCAGACATCTGTCGTAGCGTTGTATCAATCTTTCTATTCCCTCGTTATAGAAGGCATCCACCAGTGCTATTCGACAATTTTCTACTCTGGACTTCAGCTCGTTGCCTGTGTCGAAATAATCTTAGCCAGCGGTTCATTTGAGCAGAGATGAACCTCAGGGGTAGCCAATTACGGGTTGTATTGTGGGTGATCAAACACTTCCCATCGAAAACGCTGCAGGAGCATCTTCACTTCCCCTGCAGAGTGCGGCCGAGAATTGTCGTGTGGAACGAACCCCATGGCAGTTATGTCATGTGGATTGTATAGCTTCAGGCGAAATCTTTCGCCAGGCCCTCATACTTGGTGGAAGACGCTAATTTCTAGCCATTTTTACGTTCTCACTGTGAGTTCAGAACTGAAAAGAGCGACGTGATGCGATGGATGGACGTACTAGACACAGTGCTCAACGCATCTGTGCAAAGCTTCATCAGATTTTCACTGTATTTTGCATTTTGCGACTGATCGTTACTTACTTTACGAATAACCCTCGTATATTCATGAAGACGATCTAGCTACAACTGGCGCTCAATAAGTAAAGCACCTGTCTTTATATGAAAAAAGAAGAAACAGGTTGGTTTTGTACAGGATTCCAATGTGCAATATTATTCCTCACTCCTTTGGCTCAAAATACAATTTTTCAGTGGAATTTCCGTTCAATGTGACGGTCTTACGCCACCTTATTGTTGGGTAGGACTGTGTACCCGCATGATACCATTCTACTGGTCGACGTCGGAGCTAACGTTTCGCTGCATCTACACTCCTGGAAATTGAAATAAGAACACCGTGAATTCATTGTCCCAGGAAGGGGAAACTTTATTGACACATTCCTGGGGTCAGATACATCACATGATCACACTGACAGACCCACAGGCACATAGACACAGGCAACAGAGCATGCACAATGTCGGCACTAGTACAGTGTATATCCACCTTTCGCAGCAATGCAGGCTGCTATTCTCCCATGGAGACGATTGTAGAGATGCTGGATGTAGTCCTGTGGAACGGCTTGCCATGCCATTTCCACCTGGCGCCTCAGTTGGACCAGCGTTCGTGCTGGACGTGCAGACCGCGTGAGACGACGCTTCATCCAGTCCCAAACATGCTCAATGGGGGACAGATCCGGAGATCTTGCTGGCCAGGGTAGTTGACTTACACCTTCTAGAGCACGTTGGGTGGCACGGGATACATGCGGACGTGCATTGTCCTGTTGGAACAGCAAGTTCCCTTGCCGGTCTGGGAATGGTAGAACGATGGGTTCGATGACGGTTTGGATGTACCGTGCACTATTCAGTGTCCCCTCGACGATCACCAGTGGTGTACGGGCAGTGTAGGAGTTCGCTCCCCACACCATGATGCCGGGTGTTGGCACTGTGTGCCTCGGTCGTATGCAGTCCTGATTGGGGCGCTCACCTGCACGGCGCCAAACACGCATACGACCATCATTGGCACCAAGGCAGAAGCGACTCTCATCGCTGAAGACGACATTTCTCTATTCGTCCCTCCATTCACGCCTGTCGCGACACCACTGGAGGCGGGCTGCACGATGTTGGGGCGTGAGCGGAAGACGGCCTAACGGTGTGCGGGACCGTAGCCCAGCTTCATGGAGACGGTTGCGAATGGTCCTCGCCGATACCCCAGGAGCAACAGTGTCCCTAATTTGCTGGGAAGTGGCGGTGGGGTCCCCTACGGCACTGCGTAGGATCCTACGGTCTTGGCGTGCATCCGTGCGTCGCTGCGGTCCGGTCCCAGGTCGACGGGCACGTGCACCTTCCGCCGACCACTGGCGACAACATCGATGTACTGTGGAGACCTCACGCCCCACGTGTTGAGCAATTCGGCGGTACGTCCACCCGGCCTCCCGCGTGCTCACTATACGCCCTCGCTCAAAGTCCGTCAACTGCACATACGGTTCACGTCCACGCTGTCGCGGCATGCTACCAGTGTTAAAGACTGCGATGGAGCTCCGTATGCCACGGCAAACTGGCTGACACTGACGGCGGCGGTGCACAAATGCTGCGCAGCTGGCGCCATTCGACGGCCAACACCGCGGTTCCTGGTGTGTCCGCTGTGCCGTGCGTGTGATCATTGCTTGTACAGCCCTCTCGCAGTGTCCGGAGCAAGTATGGTGGGTCTGACACACCGGTGTCAATGTGTTCTTTTTTCCATTTCCAGGAGTGTATAACGTCTCCATAACCCGCGTTTTGCTTCCTGTGGGGAGATCATCCTTCATTGTACCAAACAGATGAAGGTCGGCAGGTGCGAGATCCGTTGTGTAGGGTGGATGAGAGAGAACAGTTCATTGAATTTTTGTGAGCTCCACTTGGGCGCGCAATCTTGTGTGTGGCCTTGGTGAGGCCTTGGAGAAGGAGACGTTCGTATGCACTTTTGTGGCGATAAACACGCTAAAGTCGTTTCTTCAGTTTTTCTTGCACTTACATAATGAGGGAGGACATCAAACAGAATAACGCCTTCAGAGTCCCAGAAGACAGTCACTATTACTTTACCGACTGAGGGCGCGGCTTTGAACTTTTTCTTTGGAGGAGGAGTGGTGTGGCGCCACTCCATGGATTGCCGCTTTTTGTTTGCGGTTCGAAATGATAATCATGTGTCTCATCGCATGTGACGATGTTAGAGAAGTAATTGTGACGATCAGCCTCGTACCGTGCAAGAAATTACGCAAAGATGGTCGAACATTGCTCTTTATGGACTTCTGTTAGCCAGCGAGGAACCAAGTGGGCACCTTTGAGTACCCCAACTGGTGAACGAGTGCGTCAGCGTTACCAACAGAGACGTCCAGTTGGGCAGTGCGGTTTGTAATTGCGATCTGTGGATCACCTCGAATGAGAGTGTCCGCACGTTCCGACATTGCAAGAGGCACAGCCGTGCTCGGCCTGTCGCCACTCGGGTGTCCGGACAGGTATGTGCGGCCATGTGGAGATGACGACAGACACCTCGCCCGACTCAACGTGCTTTTGTTCACCACAAGGTATGCATTCTACAAGTGACTATGAATATCTGCGATGCCTCGGTTTTCCCCCAAAAGAAACTCAATGGCACCTCTCTGCTTGCAATGCCATTTTTAAGGTTCGAATAATGTCACCACAAAGCGGAATTTCGTGAAACTATTCGGTCCAAACCGAGATTATTCCATTATGATTCACAAAAAACTCCACATTTTTTCCAGCCGAAATTGGCCGAGAAAAAAAATGCGCTGCATTACTTATTGAACGCACTTCGGAAACTGATCATTTGTTTCAAAGTTTATTTTTTAGTTACGTGGGTCCTGACCGGATTCAAGCAGTGTATTGGTGGGACCTGTGTTGGGCCAGTCCAGTGAAAGTAGGTGACCGTGGGGAGCTGGTGATGGCTCACCTGGTTGGCATCCTGGTGAGCTTGCCGTCACCGCGGACGTTGAGGCTGAGCGTGCGGATGCCGGGCTGCGACTGGAACGCTGACCACGCCGCCTCGTCGTCTGGAGGCGTCGAGAACACCAGGCACGTGGCGGAAGCCACCTGCCCGGTCTCGCCGCTCTTGCAGTAGCAGAACACCGGCGACTGAAACACCGATAGAGACCTTTACATCGAACAACCGGTCACTTGTTGGCACTCTTGCAGAACAGGAGATATAGAGAGAGAAGAAGAAGGAGAAAATCGACAGGGTGAAGAGGAAGATATAGTGAGAGGGAGTGGGAGACAGAGAGAAAGGGTATGAGGGGAGAGGGAGACGGAGAGAGAGATCAAAAATACCAAGACAAGAACAGACAGGGAAAGAGAGAAGAGAAGGAGAGAAAGTGAGCAAAAACTGACAGCGTGAAGCAGCAGAGATGTACAAATAGAGGGGAAAAATGTCAAGGTAAAGAAGGTAACACAGCCTGTGCATGTGTGTGTGGGGTGGGGGAGGAATGTGTGAAGGAGAGAAATAAAGAGATAGAGGGACAGAAAGAGAGAGGGGGGAGGACGGATAGAGAGAGAGAAAGAGAGAGCGAGAGAAGAGAGGGATAGAAAGTATGAAAGATGAGCAAAATACTGACAGGGTGAAGCATCGAGAGGGAAAATACTGTAAAGATAAAGAAGGGGGACATAGTGTGTGTGTGAAAGAGAGAGGCAGGGAGAGGGAGGGGGGAGAGAGAGGGGAGATGGAGACAGAGAGAGAGAGAGAGAGGAGGGGGGGGGGGGGGAAGAGAGAAAGAAAGGGAAAAAGTGTGTGAATGTGGCAGGTATAATGTGGATACAAGGAGCAGAAAGGAAGGGGCTGAGAGAGATATAAGGACAGAGGTAAAAAGAGAGATGAAAAAGGGGTCTGTATGGTGAAGAAAATAGACTGGGAGGAAGAGAGAAGGAGATATAGAAAGGTAGAAGGAAGACGCTGGACATAGACTGGAAGAGATCGATTGGATACTGAGAGTCGAAGAAGAGAACTCGAGAGACACAAGAAACTTATGACAAACAGTAAGAATTTGTAGACTGAAGCGAGAGTTCAATGAGGAAACTGGACTGAATTTTTTCACCAGTTATTTTCTTTTCGTTTCTCTCTTGGAAAGTTTTGTAATTCAAAACACAGTCGTTTTTAAAAACATAACGAAAGGTAGGCTGCGCTCTGCCGCTGACAGGTCCTTGCACAGGTTATTTTCGTTTTATTTCTTATTTTCCGGAAATTTTTCAGGTACCTGTAACCATGACGGATGTTTTACTCTTTTAAGTCTGCAACTGGCACGGCTGTATTACAGCGAGAAAGCATTAGGACGTGTTGGCTACACACAGTGGGCACCTGTGGCGGCATGTTTGCATTTCCTTAACTTGAGAAGCATTTTTTACGGGCTGCTAAGATAAAACTCCGATATGCATGCATTGTGAACTGAGCGTGAGAAACTTTCTACACGCCGAAACGTTTCAGAGAAATTATACGTCAAGTCCTGCTGAGAAATCATTTCGTAACGGACAGTCTCCGCAAAGAGTCACAACTAATTAAACAAATAAACTGAAAAATCACCACAGGTTACACAACCGTCAACTTAGAAACATGGTTCTGTTTCGCCAATTTTTAAAGGATTGGCACAGGGCTTGTTGCACCAGTAAGAAAGTTGTCACCATAAATCGGGTCAGGTTACCATTGTCTGTATGTCGTCTGTGCCACGATTCACCTGTGTTAATAGACTGTCTTAAACACGAGGGCTAATCGTAAAGTTTCAACTCTGAAAAAGCTAAAATTATGTAATTAATAAATTGTTTAGTTGCAGGTACACGGGTTGTTAATTCTTAACTTGAGGCAGCTAAATATCTCGGAAACGAATCATCGTACGAAAAAAGTGTTGTATGTGAAAAGTTAATATTAGTAAAGGGGACATCCGTCTGTACTATAGCTGGCTACTTGCTAACCAACTTTCTATTTTCAAATATTAACTCCCCATTTTATTATATATTTGGATTCTACGGCAAAAAATACATATGCTTTACAAAACCATTGCTTTCCGTTTGTGGTAGATAGCGCTGTAATTGACAAATATCAAGTGCTCCGGTTTTTGCAATTAAGAACCTATGCATTCCATCAAACATTTCATTTACGATGTAAATGTACCGCTTTATGTTCTAACGATTGATATTTATGTTCCAAATTTACTTAAGTGTTGAAAATTTGATTGTACACTCCAGTATGGTGGGAAACTAAATTTGGCGTGATCCAGCAACTACGACATGGACGTGCGTAATAGTTTTCTGTTCCTGTCGGGATGCTTTATTTTGGTAGGTCCCTTTGCCATAGACCACTGAGGCGCGTGATTTCGGCGAGTATTCATAGCAGGTGCGCCTGTCACTATCACTCTGTGGATAATTTACCTTAATAGAATAGCAGACCGTTGTGGCCGACCGGTTCTAGGCGCTTCAGTCTAGAACCGCGCTGCCGCCACGGTCGCAGGTTCGAATCCTGCCTCGGGCACGGATGTGTGTGATGTCCTTAGGTTAGTTAGGTTTAAGTAGTTCTAAGTCTAGGGGACTTATGACCTCAGATGTTAAGCCCCATAGTGCTTAGAGCCATTTGAACCATTTTGAACCTTAATACAATGCCTGCGGTTTGTATTCCGCCGGTAGCCGCAAAGCAGCCAGTGCGAGAGTTACGGCGTTTTGATGGTGTAACGGGACATCTTCCTCTAGTGTTACTTTTCCTCAACAGTAGTTGTCGATAACTGTATAATTCTTCGAATTTTGGACTGGTCAGTAATATCTCAGTTGCTTTTCTGAAAATTTTCATATAATTTTATACACAGTATGTTGTATTTCAAGCTAAAATTTATCAAAATGAATTATTTTATAAAATATTTTAGTCTCAATGTTATAATCAATAAGTACTAGATCTGTATCTACAGTTAAATTTTTTTTTTTTTTTTAGAATCGTTTGAAATTACGAACAACTGGCACACTTAAAATTTCTACTATAAATTACGCAATACTGTACCGGTTACTACGTTTATTTCTGGATTCATTTATGAAATAATAATCGAAATCAATAATGTAACAGCAACTAGTAGAAATTACTTTGTTAAGAAAAACTGTTAAACCCTTTGTAATATCGTTATTTCCGCAGACTGTGATAGTCATAAGCATGTCTCTGATGTGATCGGACGTAGTCTTGTATTTTGTGTCAACAATGTAATTTCGGCTTTGTTAATGTGAAAAATCAAAAGACTGTATGATATACTAAAATGTGAAAAATAGATTTACTTAAAATCAAACATTCTGCAACAACAATCTTCACATTTATATAGATCAATCCAACCGTGAGTACCTAAAAATGTGAGACTTTCAGCTTCAAGAATCAGATCCCTAGACAAGAAGAACTGGAGGCAACTCAACATGAGAAGCTAAGTAAACTAGAAAGATTATTGTAAGCTTCCCTTCTCTCAAATTTTCACAAAAGACTGATGAGAACAATAGCTGCAAGTAGGAAGGAGAGGGTACATTACAATGGAAACATACACCGAAATCAGTCACCCTGATGGCGTTGTTCGAGGGCCGTCGCCGAAATCAAGCATTCCAATAGTTTGGGAACTCACCACAATCAGTCCCGTAGGGAACAGAGAACATATTAACAGCCTATTTGCTATGAATTTCAATTTCTGTACTGTAGAATTACATTTTCAATACTAAAGAAACTTAAAACATCAGTATCAAGCGTTACAACACAAAGGATAAGATTAACATCGTACATGACTTGTAGAATCAAATGAGTTGGTTATTGATAGAAAGACGGCACACTTAATACAGGGTGTTTGTAAATGAATATTGGGGTTTTAACGCTTTATAATATTTATTACATTAAACTTACAGTCATAAGTGATATGTCAAATGAAAGAGCAACTCAAACAGTTTTACCAAGAATCTTATAAATGTTCATTCGCATAGCGAAGTACGCGGTTGGTTGAACTTCACTGTACCCAAGCGCTGGATGGGCCGCAAGGGACCCAATGACAGGGCTTGCTTTGCATGGTCTTCATGTTCACCTGACTTAACGCCATGTGATTTTTTCCGTTGGGGCTTCATCAAGGATAGTGTGTACGTGCCTCCGCTACCAGCAGACCTCCCTGAATTAAGAAACCGGATTGAAGGAACTGTTGCTACAATCACTGAAGACACACCTATCAACATTTGGGAAGAACTCGGCTATAGACTTGATGTGTGCCGTGTGATAAATGGTGCTCACATTGAGCATTTATAAGGTTCTTGGTAATACTATTTGAGTTGCTCTTTCATTTGACATATCATTTACAACTGTAAGGTTAATATAATAAATAGTATAAAGCGTTAAAACCCCGATATTCATGTATAAACACCCTGTATTTATTTTATTACAACACCATGTACCACGAATGGGAAACAATGTTTTGAGTAAACCGTACGTCATTTTTGGGGAAGAATCCGAATATGCAATAAAAATGCATGGTTCCCATTTCAAGATATAAAGCTTACTCCCACCCACGCAAGAGAGTTGGTTGGGAGACGTCCGTTGTATTACAGATGGTTGTTCCTTTTACTAATATTAACTTCTCACCTCGAATATTTTTTTCGTACGATGCGTCGTTTTCGAGATATTTAGTTCTCTCGAGTTAAAACAAACACCCTGTGTGTTTACAGTGCCACTACACAGTGAAACGCCGGCATCACAATGCTGTAGCACACGTTTAGAAACCCAAATCAAAATGTTAGAGCTCGTTTGTGGAGTACTGTGCAATATTTTGTGTCATACAATCGTATGACACAAGTGCCTCCCACGTGATGAAAAAGGCCTGAATGAAGGCGAACGAATTGAGAGACCACCTCTCTGTCCGGGACCGGCAAACGCAAAAGAAAAGGGACCATGGTGCTCTGAGAGTGCAATATTACAAAGTATGTACATTGAATGCATTTTCAACAATTTCAACGATATTTTTAACATGACAAAGCACGACGCTCACTGGGTTCTGCGACTGCTCACATTCACTAAAAAATCCTATATAACTGAGGCAGCAGCAGACATGTTGCAGCTGAATGAGACCAGTCTAGATGGCTTCTTGAGGCACCTAGCTATCATGGAGGAGCGTTGCGTGAATGACGTCGAAACGAGAAAGCAAGCAGTGGTAATATGTGGGTCGACCATTGCTTTTCCAAATTGGGGAAAGTTATTCTTTGTGACTGCCATTATACTGTTATGGCACAGAATAGTAAGGGATAGGAAATTACAAATTTTTACTGAAACTGATTAACATTGCCACAGGCAAAGTCATGTCACCCCAGAAATAGAGGCAGAAGTAAACAGTGAGCCAGTATGTCAAGCGGATCAGGCCCTTCACACATTACGACACCATCTGCTGACTGCGAATACACATTTAGCAGAAAGAAGAGTATTGCAGAAAACCAAAGCAAGTCTATTAGTTAACTTGTAAGACATGGTGCAAGAAACTCTATTTTTTACACAAGAGCACAAGACAAGGAACTGACACTACAGTTAACAGCCTGTTTAGAATAGAAAGAACACATGTGGTCATTACAAATCGAGCCTCACATGACAGCCTCATGCTAGTCCCCTTTCAATTATCCAGTGTTCCAACTCTCCTCGTGTATTGGTCATTGAGATAGATCACATTGACAATAATAGCACTCGATTCTATGATTAGAATACTGTAGTGAATCTATGTCCTAGATGTTCAACACAGTCTATGAACTAGCCAAAGATATACTTCAGATGATGGTCTTCATCTGATGATCTTCCTGCTGCTCACTGCCTACCGTCTACTGATGGAGAATCCGGCCGGTGTGGCCGAGCGGTTCTAGGTGCGTCAGTCTGGAACCACGAGACCGCTACGGTCGCAGGTTCGAATCCTGCCTCGGGCATGGATGTGTGTGATGTCCTTAGGTTGGTTAGGTTTAAGTTGTTCTAAGTTCTAGGGGACTGATAACCACAGATGTTAAGTCCCATAGTGCTCAGAGCCATCTGAACCATTTTGAACTGATGGAGAAACTGACTGCCTTCTGACGACACCGTATCATAGGGTGTTGCCAGCACTGAACTTCAACATGGAAGCCAGTAACATAGCCTCGTGTGGTCTAGATTCCCGTTCAACATACAGGAGCCTCGAAGTGCCGAAACCTAGCATGCTAGTAGAGAGGAACCACAGCTGTGGATGTGCTATCGATAGTTCCGACGCCACACTGTAGGTGCACTCTCGTAGGTCGGCACTAAGAGAGCGGACGAACTACGCCGACCACATCGCCCTCTAGCCGACGCTGTGGAGCTCAACGTGGGCCGCTCTGCTTTCTGCTCAGTTGAGCAAGAGCAGACGGCCTGGATACATCGCTTCAACTTGAGAGTGTGTTGGTTTGCTATTGAGGCTTTGTACTACTTACGACGGGAATATGGCCTTGCACCTACCTACTCGTCATCGCAAAGTTGTTGTTGTGGTCTTCAGTCCTGAGACTGGTTTGATGCAGCTCTCCATGCCACTCAATCCTGTGCAAGCTTCTTCATCTCCCAGTACCTACTGCAACCTACATCCTTCTGAATCTGCTTGGTGTATTCATCTCTTGGTCTCCCTCTACGATTTTTACCCTCCACGCTGCCCTCCAATACTAAATTCGTGATCCCTTGATGCCTCAGAACATGTCCTACCAACCGATCCCTCCTTCTAGTGAAGTTGTTCCACACACTTCTCTTCTCCCCAATTCTATTCAATACCTCCTCATTAGTTATGACCGAGCGAGGTGGCGCAGTGGTTAGCACACTGGACTCGCATTCGGGAGGACGACGGTTCAATCCGTCTCCGGCCTTCCTGATTTAGGTTTTCCGTGATTTCCCTAAATCGTTTAAGGCGAATGCCGAGATGGTTCCTTTGAAAGGGCACGGCCGATTTCCTTCCCAATCCTTCCCTAACCCGAGCTTGCGCTCCGTCTCTAATGACCTCGTTGTCGACGGGACGTTAAACACTAACCACCACCACCACCATTAGTTATGTGATCTACCCACCTAATCTTCAGAAATC
This sequence comes from Schistocerca serialis cubense, assembly GCF_023864345.2. Taxonomy (NCBI): domain Eukaryota; kingdom Metazoa; phylum Arthropoda; class Insecta; order Orthoptera; family Acrididae; genus Schistocerca; species Schistocerca serialis. The sequence continues at coordinate 153,991,611 of NC_064647.1, read as the reverse complement.
TTCTGTAGCACCCCATTTCGAAAGCTTCTATTCTCCTCTTGCCCAAACTATTTATCGTCCATGTTTCACTTCCGTACATGGCTACACTCCATACAAATACTTTCAGAAATGACTTCCTGACACTTAAATCTATACTCGATGTTAACAAATTTCTCTTCTTCAGAAACACTTTCCTTGCCATTGCCAGTCTACATTTTATATCCTCTCTACTTCGACCATCATCAGTTATTTTGCTCCCCAGATAGATAAACTCCTTTACTACTTTCAGTGCCTCATTTCCTAATCTAATTCCCTCAGCTTCACCCGACTTAATTCGACTACATTCCATTATCCTCGTTTTGCTTTTGTTGATGTTCATCTTATATCCTCCTTTCAAGACACTATCTATTCCATTCAACTGCTCTTCCAAGTCCTTTGCTGTCTCTGACAGAATTACAATGTCATCGGCGAACCTCAAAGTTTTTATTTCTTCTCCATGGATTTTAATACCTACTCCGAATTTTTCTTTTGTTTCCTTCACTGCTTGCTCAATATACAGATTGAATAACATTGGGGAGAGGCTACAACCCTGTCTTACTCCCTTCCCAACCACTGCTTCCCTTTCATGCCCCTCAACTCTTATAACTGCCATTTGGTTTCTATGCAAATTGTAAATAGCCTTTCGCTTCCTATATTTTACTTCTGCCACCTTCAGAATTTGAAAGAGAGTATTCCAGTCAACACTGACAAAAGCTTTCTCTAAGTCTACAAATGCTAGAAACGTAGGTTTGCCTTTCCTTAATCTAGCTTCTAAGATAAGTCGTAGGGTCAGTATTGCCTCACGTGATCCAATACTTCTAAAAAATCCAAACTGATCTTCCCCTAGGTCGGCTTCTACTAGTTTTTCCATTCGTCTGTAAAGAATTCGCGTTAGTATTTCGCAGCTGTGACTTATTAAACTGATAGTTCGGTAATTTTCACATCTGTCAACACCTGCTTTCTTTGGGATTGGAATTATTATATTCTTCTTGAAGTCTGAGGGTATTTCGCCTGTCTCATACATCTTGCTCACCAGATGGTAGAGTTAGTAACAATTTATTAACTTGTTTTTGCCAAGAGTAAACATCTATAATATTACACGCAGATCCGAAGTGCTATACCTCGCCTGATCCTATTCGCTTCCTTCATTCGGCCTATTTTGCTGATCACAGGAGCAGACACACGCACCGCCTTCAAGGCGGGATACAAAAGTGGAATGGTGTGCCAAGCTCCGTGCTAGCTGCGATTTGACACCAGACGCCTGTCTATCTGAGCGACCAGTCTCATCTACTGATTTCAAGGAACCTGGTGTCTCCGTGACTGGCGAACGGTACTGTGCAACAGTGGAGCAACAACGACGTGCAATTAAGGCACAACTTCCGCCGAAACTCCGAGAAGATGTGTTGCTACTTGATATTAATGCACGTTCCATTATCAGTAATGTCGTAGCGCAGAAGTTACGCCAGTTCAGGTGGGAGTCACTTTAGCTCCCGCCGTATAGATCTGATCTCTCCCCATGCGATTATTACGCCTTCGATCACTTCAAAAAGGCCTTGAAGGGTCGACGATTCTTGTCGAACAAGGATGTGCGCCAGGCAGTTACGGACATCTTCAGTCCATAGGGCCTGACGTTTTACCAAACCGATATCTAACACCTGCTGGGACGGTGGAATGATTGTCTCAGTGCTCAAGGCGATTTTGCCTCATTGACATACCGATTCTGGACTGTACGGCTTTCGAAAGTAAACTTTTTGATCGCCCTTTTATACAGGATGTCAAAAATCTTTTGGATCAAACTGAAACAAATGATTCAAATGGCTCTGACCACTACGGGACTTAACATTTGAGGTCATCAGTCCCCTAGGACTTACAACTTCTTAAAACTAACTAACCTAAGGACATCACACACATCAGTGCCCGAGGCAGGATTTGAACCTGCGACCGTAGCGGTCAAGCGGTTCCAGACTGAAGCGCCTAGAACCTATTTACAACTGTACAGTAACCAGATGCCGGTTGTAAGAGTCGAGGGCCATGAGAGGGAAGCAATGGTTGAGAGGGGAGTGAGACAGAGTTGTAGCCTATCCCCGAAGTTTCTCAATCAGTATATTGACAAAGCAGTAAAGGAAACAAAAGAAAAATTTAGAGTAGGAATTAAAAACCAGGGAGATGTAATAAAAGCTTTGAGGTTTGCCGATGACATTATAATTCTAAAAGAGACAGCAAAGGGCTTGGAAGAGCAATTGAACGGGATGACAGTGTTTTGCAAGGAGGATATAAGATGAACATCAGCAAAAGCCGAACGAGGATAATGTAACGTACTCGAATTAAATCAGGTGCTGCTGAGGGAATTAGACTGGGAAAAAGAGAGGGCACCAGAAAACTGATGATGGTCGAAATAGTATGGGTAAAAGATGTAGACTGGCAATTGTAACAAAAGCACATGTGAAGAAGAGAAATTTGTTAACATCGAGTATAGATCTAACAGTCAGGAAGTCTTTTCTTAAGGTATTTGTATAGCGTGTAGCCATGTACCGAAGTGAAACGTGGACGGTAACCTGTTTAGACAAGAAGAGAATAGAAGCCTTTGAAATGTTGTCCTACAGGAGGATGCTGGAGATTACATGGGTAGATTACGTAACTAATGAGGAAGTACTGAAGAGAACTGGGGAGAAAAGAAATTTATGGTATAACTTGGCTAGAAGAGGAGACCGGTTGGTAGGACGCATTCTGAGACGTAAAAGGATCTCCAATTTAGTACTGAGGGGAGCGAGGGGGGATAAAACTGTAGAGGGAAATCAAGAAATGAATATATAAGCAGATTCAGAATGATGTAGGTAGCAGTAGTGCAAAATTGAATCCTGTGGCACTCCTTTTGTGATTGTTTCCTCTCAGTCACTATAGTTTTCTACCTTTTTGGACATTGTCTGAATTATTCAGCATAGCCTTTTACGTTCTCCGTGTTGCGAATGATTGAAATCAGCTTTTTCGTGAAACCGTCAATTCCACAAAACTTGAGTTTTTAAGAGAGTAATATGATCTAAACAACCAGACTGCTTGGAAACATCACAAAAAATAACACTTGGCGACGTATTATTATTTACAGCTTTGTATTACTTGATGATTGAATGTGTAAATAGATTTGATCGTCGAGCAACCCTTCTGCAATTCAAACTGTCGTATCCTAAGTAAATTGCTTCCATTTAAGTGTCCGACTACTCTTGAGTACTACAATTTTTGGAGTGTTTTGAAAAATGGTGACACTAAGGAGAGTACTACAATTTTTGGAGTGTTTTGAAAAATGGTGACACTAAGGAAATTGCACGACAATTATTTCAGTCTGTCTTGTAACCTTTCTTATGAAGTGGTTTAATAACTGCATATTTTATCCTGTCTAAAAAATAATTCCCTGAGCCAGTGACGCATTGGATACATCACTATGGACATTGTTTTTTAAGCTGGAAGAGAATTTCATAATTTTGTCTATAATTCTATCAACCCTAAAGGAACTGCTTCTTTTTTTATAAACTTTTCATTTCAGTGAAGGTTGTTGGTGCTATTTCTATATGCTGTAAGTTTCGTGGAATGACATTTTTAATATATTGTCTTGCTTCTTCAATTGAACCATTTAATCCCACATTTGCTGCTAAGTTTTGAAAGTGGCTAATAAAAGTACTAGCAGCTTGTGAGTTATTACCCGCTCTAACCACACTTTCACATTTATCTTTCATATTGGCTCGTTAGTGGGTCCACGTTTAATGGAACGTTTTTACTCCTATTATGGTACAGATTCAGCAGTTGAGGTCGCTGGATCCAGTTACTGCTGCAACGGAAAGATTTGGTAAAAGAGAGGAAATCAAATAGCAGACAAGTAAAAAGAAATCTGGCAAAGAAACACTCAAATTACTCAGTTTAAGAGGTGCATCATTTAGTTCTTTAAGCTTTGGCATATCCATTGTTAAAGAGTCAATAAGCTAATCGTGGAGATAAATGATCAGGAGGTATTGTTCTCACCGGGCCGTCTGTGCGTCACCCTTAGGTGAGCAGTCAGCGCCTGTCTCTTGTAAGCTTGTCACTGAAAACAGAAGCGGCTGCAGAGTTCTATGGTAGAGACATCTCTATTGGACTCGGCTACTGAAGGAACTTTTGGAGAAAGGTAATTCCAAGAAGCCAACACTTAAGTTGTAATAGGCATGTGTACATTCTCTCACTGAGCAACTATAGAATAGGAGTATAGGTGCAGTAGAGATACTGCACAGACGATTCAAGTCCTAAAGTAGGTATAAACAGTGTTTCCAGTGCCTGGTGCTGGGACGCGAAACGCCAAAATGCCAAGATCTAATTCGCTGGTCGTAAATCGAGCGCCACAGTGTAGGCCAAATGCTCTATTTTTATTAGTGGATGGAGGTAATGATAGTACAGTGAGACAATGTGAAACCTACCTGTAAAATATTGGGATGGAACTTCCTGATTAAGTTACACTATAAAGAAACTGGTCGCCAGACAACCCACACTATCACGAATAAATAAGAGGGCGATGCACTGTGGCTGCATTTGAGTTTCAATCTCTTCGAAATTACGTTCTAGTATGTATTAAAAAAGAAGGACTAATAGTGAAAGCTGTTGAGGATGTGAGTTTGCTCGCTGGCCTCCAAAGCGAACGACGCGGCTTTCTAGATCCTTATAGCTTCCGAAAATGAGTCTCTAATAATGCATCTGTACGATGATCAATATGCATACAGCAAGACACTATACCGAGATCGAACGCATTTAAACGCAAAATTGAAATCGTGATGGGATTGTGCAGTCGCAAATTAAAAGCTCAAGTACTGTCATGAACCTACGCATGAGATCTACTCATACTTAAATGACAAGATATAAAGAATCATTAAAAACACGCACGAAACAAAACAAGGCTGGTTCCCGCTGTTAATTTACCGTTGCATAACTTGTATATGAGAGATGTTGCGGCCCCTTGGTTGCAATCGTTCATAACATATAGAAAAAGTAACATTAAAAATCAACAAAGGTATAAAAATTAACGAACTCTGATCTAAAGATGTTTTGTGTACTTATGCCAGATATTAATTACACGATAGACAAGCAAAAAGCTTTAGATGCAAGCAGACATATAAGAATCGTTGCCATTGTATATAGTCTATAAATAGCAAGTCACAATTACAGTCTCGATCTACTGATCTTTATTGCTCGTTTGGTCTTGATCTCGTTCCTCCTGTGTCGCACCGAACTACTTTCGTTTCATTTGTTATAAGAGCGAATGTTCTTATCAGGACTTGTAGGTCGGTATTCAGGGAAATGTATCATGGTTATGATTCCTGATACAACGAAAAACAACACTGAGCGTAAATGTACTCATTTATTAGATAATAACATACGTTTGCCAAATATTAGATAATAACATACGTTTGCCAATTATTAGATAATAACATACGTTTTCCAATTATTAGATAATAACATACGTTTGCCAATTATTAGAGATATTCCAGAAATTTAGCACAGCCGCTGCGGAGGCGAAAAGGATTATCCCTGGCCGCCATTTGATTCGCCATTACGCGGATTTTTTTAAATTTCCGTATAAAAAAAAACCAACAGCACACCCTAACCCATAAGAAATGCTTAAAATATGGAATAAATTATCCTGGCGAGTATTTAAGTACAAAAACTTTGATTTAAATACCAGAACTTGGCCTAAGTAGAAAAAGGTAGAGTATACGATCCTGGCCTGGCTGTATAAAACTGCTTAACTAATTGACATTTAATTTTCAACTGTACCGACAGTGAGGAGAGGGTCAGTTTACATTTCTTGAGAACCTGAACCCACGTATATGACGAGCAACAGTATAGCTTACGGGACTGTAAATTGTTTTTTAATTAGATGTTCAAAAAATGAACCATTTAGCCTGTAAAAGTCTTAGCTTGACCTCAGTGTAAATTTTCGCCACTTCCAGGCGGCATTATTTCGAACAACGCATACAGCACCGACTCCGCACTTTTATCATCTCAAACATTTTATCCCTTATGCATTACAGAGGAGAATATTTTGTCATTAAATGGTTCATGAGCACAAGCAGAATATTACGAGTGTCTTTGACTTTCTGGCATGATGAGTGTACGTAAATATTATAGAATCGTACACGCATTTGTTGAATCATTCGTGACAAACATTCTATATACTGTATGCAGTGCAACAACACGTGGACGAAAATACACTACCACACCCACAAGTCGAAAGTTCTAATCTCCCGAACATTGGTATGAGACGTACCAATGTTAGTGCATACTGGAGGAGGATTTTGCCAAAGAAAATTGTTATGAATTATTAATCTGACGGAACGACTTACAGAGGCAGTATTTATGGAACAGAGAGAATGGATTTGCATTATGAATATGTTTTTAAGGTAATAACATTTGCTGGCGCGTGCTGATAATGTTCGCTATTCTTGTAACAGAACAGTCCATCTCCCCACATCAGTTTAGGCCATTTCAGTTTGTATAATCGTAAAAGCTCTAGAGTGAATAACTTTTGCAAAGATAGTAAAGCTTTGGGTTTTCTCTAAGTTTTATGTTGTTGTGAAATATAAGTTTCAAATATAGCATTATCATTATAATGAATGGATCAGTATTTTCATTTCAGGTAATATACAAGGTGGTCCATTGATCGTGACCGGGCCAAATATCTCACGAAATAAGCGTCAAACGAAAAAACTACAAAGAACGAAACTCGTCTAGCTTGAAGGGGGAAACCAGATGGCGCTATGGTTGGCCCGCTAGATGGCGCTGCCAAAGGTCAAACGGATATCAACTGCGTATTTTTAAATAGGAAACCAAGTTTTTATCACATATTCGTGTAGTACGTAAAGAAATATGAATGTTTTAGTTGGACCACTTTTTTCGCTTTGTGATAGATGGCGCAGTAATAATCACAAACATATGTCTCATAATTTTAGACAAACAGTTGGTACCGGGTAGGTTTTTTAAATTAAAATACAGAACGTAGGTACGTTTGAACATTTTATTTCGGATGTTCCAATGTGTTACATGTATCTTTGTGAACTTATCATTTCTGAGAACGTATGCTGTTACAGCGTGATTACCTGTAAATACAACATTAATGCAATAAATGCTCAAAATGATGTCCGTCAACCTCAATGCATTTGGCAATACGTGTAACGACATTCCTCTCAACAGCGAGTAGTTCGCCTTCCGTAATGTTCACACATGTGTTGACAATGTGCTGACGCATGATATCACTAACTGTGAGATCAAATAATTTTGCTATTTTATATGATTCTTTAGTGACTCTGAATTTCCACTGTTGGTAATGTGGACCCAGCGGATTGCCTCAGCGGTGCGTCATCGTCAAGAAAACAAATTAAAATTCTGGTGCAAAGTGTGAAATAATGCGAATGGTACACATGGTTTGAAAAACCAAAAACTATTCTAACCATTTATACCCTCATGCAATACAGTTCGAACAGTAAAACATGTTATGCAGCAATTACTGAAAGGTACGACTTTTCTTACTTTCTAAGTTCACTAACACAAAAACGACTTTAGCTGCGAACTCGCGTGTAATGCATTGATTCGCACTAATTATTCCTGCAAATTGAAACATAGTACACTGTTATAAGTTACCGGCCGCTGTAGCCGAGCGATTTTAGGCGCTTCAGTCCGGAACCGCGCTGCTGCGACGGTCGCAGGTTCGAATCCTGCCTCGGGCATTGATGTGTGTGATGTCCTTAGATTAGTTAGGTTCGCGGATGAACGAAAACTTCTCCTAAATGTCTGAACTGTATATACACGGTCCAGACCAGTCACATTAAAACATGTGACCTCCGACTTTGTTGGATGTCAAAGTAAGATAACCACTCATATACGGAATTTCGAACAATGAAACGTCTCGGTGATTTGGAAGACAATGTAGTGGTGACCGTAATGCGGAAATGAAAGGATTAATCTGATCTGTAAGAGACCATGATCTTTGGCTTTCGGACCAAGGGTTGAAGCACTTCCGAAACGGCTAAATTTGTAAACTGTTCGTGTGCGGCCGTGATTAAAGTATATTCTGCACAGCAAAGCGGTTCTGTCTTAAACTAGCGCGGAGCTAAGTGTGTTGCGCCACAGGCAATAGATGACAGGGGTAAGCGATGGCTGCAGAGATATGCACGGGCGAATACAAGTGCAGCTCTTGAACAACAGGCAGCCCAGATGCAGTAAGGGGCTTGCAGCGGTGTCTCCTCAGCAAGCGTTCAGCGAACGTTTGCTGCGTATGGGCTTCTGCAGCAGACAACATGTTTATGCATCCACGCTGATTGCTATTCGTGGCCCCGAAGGCAGGAATTTTCACGCCAGTTCCGATACTGGGCTTTCACTGACTGGCAACGACCTTTTCACACGAATCGTGTTTTATGATCCACCAGACGGTGTGAAACGCCTAATAGCAAACATCCTGGATCAATCGTGCTAACTGTCTAGGCCAGGTCCAAGGAGGGAGCGTTATGGTCTGGCGAATGTTTTCGTAGCACTACCTGGGTGATCTCGTCATTCTGGGAGGCACAATGCATGAACACAAGTATGCATCTATCTTTGGGGACCATGTTGTTGTTGTTGTTGTGGTCTTCAGTCCTGAGACTGGTTTGATGCAGCTCTCCATGCTACTCTATCCTGTGCAAGCTTTTTCATCTCCCAGTACCTACTGCAACCTACATCCTTCTGAATCTGCTTAGTGTATTCATCTCTTGGTCTCCCTCTACGATTTTTACCCTCCACGCTGCCCTCCAATACTAAATTGGTGATCCCTTGATGCCTCAGAACATGTCCTACCAACCGATCCCTTCTTCTGGTCAAGTTGTGCCACAAACTTCTCTTCTCCCCAATCCTATTCAATACTTCCTCATTAGTTATGTGATCTACCCATCTAATCTTCAGCATTCTTCTGTAGCACCACATTTCGAAAGCTTCTATTCTCTTCTTGTCCAAACTATTTATCGTCCATGTTTCACTTCCATACATGGCTACACTCCATACAAATACTTTCAGAAACGACTTCCTGACACTTAAATCTATACTCGATGTTAACAAATTTCTCTTCTTCAGAAACGCTTTCCTTGCCATTGCCAGTCTACATTTTATATCCTCTCTACTTCGACCATCATCAGTTATTTTGCTCCCCAAATAGCAAAACTCCTTTACTACTTTAAGTGCCTCATTTCCTAATCTAATTCCCTCAGTATCACCTGACTTAATTCGACTACATTCCATTATCCTTGTTTTGCTTTTGTCGATGTTCATCTTATATCCTCCTTTCAAGACACTGTCCATTCCATTCAACTGCTCTTCCAAGTCCTTTGCTGTCTCTGACAGAATTACAACGTCATCGGCGAACCTCAAAGTTTTTATTTCTTCTCCATGAATTTTAATACCTACTCCAAATTTTTCTTTTGTTTCCTTTACTGCTTGCTCAATATACAGATTGAACAACATCCTTAATCTTTCTTCTAAGATAAGTCGTAAGGTCAGTATTGCCTCACGGGTTCCAGTGTTTCTACAGAATCGAAACTGATCTTCCCCGAGGTTGGCTTCTACTAGTTTTTCCATTCGTCTGTAAAGAATTCGTGTTAGTATTTTGCAGCTGTGACTTATGTCCACCCCTAAATGCAGTTTGTTTCTCCTCGGCACTATTTCATTTACCACCAGGACATCAATACGTGTCACACTACTCGCAGTGTACGTGCGGGCTTAGAAGAGGGCCAGGATGAGATAGGCATTCTCCCATGGCCTCCAAAATCCACAGATTAAAATCCAGTCGAGAACCCGCTGGACGACCTCGTTTGGACTGGTTGCGCCATGGATCCTCAGCCTAGCGCAACTCGCCACGGCACTGGAGTTAGCATTCCAGAACTTCATTGACTCTCTTCCTGAACATGTCGCAGCGGTCCGTGCAGCAAAATGTGATTGTTCAGGCTTCTGACACGTGGTCACATTAGCGTGTTTGGACAGTGTATATCTCAGTGGTAGTCAAAGGTGTAAAGTAACATCTCTCTTCAGCAGCTCCAGTCGTGCGAACAAGCAAATTACTTCCACACATAGAACTGTAGTCGAAGGGACCCACAGCAAGAGCCTTTGAGTTTGAACTAACTGACGGATAAAAAAATTGCCGCATGAAGAAGGAGTTGCTTTACATAAACGAAATTTGGCTGGCGTGTTTCTACGTTTCAAACATGACGTCTATTTAAATTTCGCGAGAGGCGCGTAACAATGGCGCTAGTAGCTCCTCTGTGAGGATGCTAATCAGCTTTGCCTTAAATATACGCTGTAATGGTCATGCTCTTCAGTTACCTTTGAAACTGGAAGGGGTGAGCTGATGTTAGTCAACCACATACACAAGTCAAAAAAAATGTTGCATTAGCTCGGTTCTCAGAGTTCCGAAACCTGTGCAGAAAATTGGACTAGAGATCAACATAAACATCATTTCCGCCCTTTTTATTGCTCATGAAAACCACACATTGCATGTTGTACCACCACACAGCGAGACCTTCAGAGGTGATGATCCAGACTTTTTTACGCACCGGTACATCTAACAATCAGTAGCACGTCCTCTTGCATTGATGAATACCAGTATTCGTCGTGGCATACTATCCACAAGTTCATCAAGGCACTGTTGGTCCAAATTGTCCCACTCCTCAACGGCGATTCGGCGTTGATCCCCCAGAGTGCTTGGTGGGTCATGTCGTCCATATACAGCCCTTTTCAGTCTATACCAAGTATGTACGATAGGCTTCATGTCTGGAGAACATGCAGGACACTCTAGTTGAGCGATGTCGTTATCCTGAAGGAAGTCATTCACAAGGCACTAATTGTCATCCATGAAGATGAATGCCTCGCCAATATGCCGCCGATATGGTTGCACTATCAGTCGGATGATGGCATTCACGTATCGTATAGCCGTTACGGCGCCGTCCATGACCACCAGCGGCCCCACGTAATACCATCCCAAAACAGCAGGGAACCTCCACCTTCCTGCACTCACTGGGCAGTGTGTCTAAGGCGTTCAGTCTAACCGGGTTGCCTACAGACACGTCTGGTTGAGGGCAGTCATCGGTGAAGAGAACGTGATACCAATCCTGAGAGGTCTATTCGGCATGTTGTTGGTCCTATCTGTACCGCGCTGCGTGTGTCGTGGTTGCAGAGATGGACCTCACCACGGACGTCGGGAGTGAAGTTGCGCATCATGCAGCCTATAGCGCACAGTTTGAGTCGTAACACCACGTCCTGTATTTGCACGGTAAACATTATTCAACATGGTAGCGTTGATATCACGGTTCCTCCGAGCCAAAATCCGTAGGTAGCGGTCATCCACATTAGTAGTAGCCCTTGGGCGGCCTGAGCGAGTTATGCCATCGACGGTTTCTGTCTCTCTGCATGTCCATCATACCCGAACAACATCGCTTTGGTTCACTCCGAGACGTATGGACACTTCCCTTGTGTTCCTTCTGCGATACAGCAGAAAGACTTGCCAAAAATGTAGCTACAGTGCACGATTGCTGGCAACGGTGTTCACGAGAATGTACGGTCGCAAGAAGAGCGGACACCGGACGGTTACGTGGAACTACCGAGCGGGAAGACCATCGTGGGAGGAGTACGACTCTGGCTCATCATATTGCATCTGCAGCAGCAATTTGAGCAGCAGTTGGAACCATACTGACACAACAGACTATTAAAAATGGTAGTTTATGGACAGCAAGGAGACAGAGGCCCTTTAGCGTGCGTTCCCACTGACCACAAACCATCACCATTTGTGACTTCAGTAGTACCAAGCGAGATCTGTGTTGTGTTTCCCGATGCCAAAGTACGGGTGTTGACTGGGAGGAGGCCATTTGAGGGTCTGTAACCAAGCAGTCAGCGTACTTGGAAGCTGGACCTGGTGCTGATCTGCTGTGCTTTTTTGTATTTTTTCTGTTGTGAATATTTACTATCAAAAACAATCTTGATCACAATTTATTTATTACGGTGACCCGTTTCGACCCTACTCTCTAGAGATTCTCCGGCAGAAGGAGGTTCTTACTCATTGGTCTGAAGATGACCACAGTAGTGGTCGAAACGGGTCACCGTAATAAATAAATTGTGATCAAGTCTGTTTTCGATAGTAAATATTTGTAATAGATTTATCACTGTCACTCCCATTCAAAAGTAATTTTTTGTTATGGTTTGCGGACGCAGAAATGCCACAGGAATAAGCGCGTATTCTGTGGCTTATGGAAGGGTAAAAAACAGAATGTTAAATCAGCAGCAATCGGAGCTAAACTCAAAAAGGAGGGAAACTAAAACTGGAAGGAAATCTTACAAAAATACTGTTGAAGGAGGGGGGGCGGGGGGTTATTATCCCCAAAAAAAGGGGCGTGATGTCGTCTCACTGACACTGATAAACTCGAGGACGCGATCGACTGAGCGCGTGTCATCTGGTAAAAGGGAAGATATATCAGACGACAGCTGTAGACGGGCGCGTAACGAAGTAAAATAGGGGCACTCAAGGGAAAGGTGTCTCACCGTCCACGGTTGAGAGCAGTGGGGACGAAGAATGGAAGGATCGTCACTTAAAAGATGGCTATAAAGACAGTGCCCTATCAGGAGTCTAGTTATAATTATCTCCTCCCGACGACGAGGCCGGAAGGAAGAGGTCCAAGCAGAGGGAAAAGGTTTCACGTCCCGTAATTTATTATCGAGAAGTGGAGACCAATGTGTGTATCGCAAAAGATCAACACGACGACATAAAACGGCCTTTACATCGGCATAGGGAACCATGCGAACATCGGGCCGAGGAAGAGGGACTGCAGCCTTTGCCGCTATATCGGCTGCCTCGTTTCCGCGGATACCAACTTGCACTGGGATCCAGAGGAGTGTAACAGAGAGCCCCCCCCCCCCCCCCCAAGTGGAGCATGTGGTGGCAGTCCTGAATCCGGTGGACCAGAGAGTGGCCGGGATAAAGACCTTTGAAGTTGAGAAGAGACTGAGCGAATCCGAGCATATAATATACTTTAGCTGCTTATGGCGACGTATTTATTGGACAGCCTGGAGCGATTTCGTATGACATCAGGAGCACTCTCGTGGTTATCCCACGCAACCTGTCAGCACGTTTTTACGTCAGTCCGGTGATTCGAGCTGTTGTGCTGCCATTCATGAACAGCATTACCGGGGGTGTTTTCCAACAGGACAACGCTCGCCCACATATCGCTAGCGTAAACCAGCATGCTCTACAGATTGTCGAGATGCTGCCTTGGGCTCTTATATCACCAGATCAGTCTCCGACCGAGCACATTTGGGACACCATCAGGCGACAGCTGCAGCGTCATCCTCAACCAGCATTAACCGTCGCTATATTGACCGACCAAGTGTTACAGGCACAGAACACCTTCACACAAACTGCCATCCGGCACCCTTGCGACAGGGAGCATGCACGTCTGCAAGTTTGCAGTCAACATTCTGGCGGGTACACCGGTTGTTAATGTACCAGAATTTCACATTTGCGATTGCTGATCTCATGCTTACAATTACATGTGATTTTGCACTGTTAATCACTTAATTATGTCACCTAGACAAATGCTTTGTCACGCCTCTCCCGGCTCCCACGTGGGAGGTACGAGTCCTCCCTCGGTCATGGGTGTGTGTGTTGTCGTTAGCGTAAGTTAGTTTAAGTTAGATTAAGCAGTGTGTAAGCCTAGGGACCGATGACCTCAGCAGCTTGGTCCCATATGAACTTACCACAAATTTCCAAATTTTTTTGCAATATGTATACCTCAAATTTGATCACTCTACATTACATAGTTTTTCTTATGTCCGCACTATAACACAACAAATATTCCGTGATAATCAAATTTATTTGACCTTCTGCCACTCAAAACAAAACTTAAGTTCGACTACACAACACTTCGCTGGCTGTGGCGTCAAGGAGAAATCACAGTCACTAGTTGAGAATAGAAGTCCAAACCACTAACAACCAGTCGATACCGACGCGTCGTGAGTTTCCAGCCAGGGAGGCCACAGTACGGTTCGGTCGTCGTGAATCCAGCAGCCGTGTGGTAACACAGTTATCGGCGAAGATTGAACTGGTTAAACGGGCTCAAGGAGCTCGCTTAAATCCGCAGGTCCGGCCAATCAGAGTGTTGGTAGATGGCGCCCTTATACGGTTGCTCACTCTGGTGGCGAGGGCAGCGCCGCCATGGTACTCCGTATCGATAGTGGTGTGTACGCTGCCGCTAACTCCGCGACGACGCGTTCACTTGCGCCAGTTCTTGACATCGTGTAAGGCACCAGCGGTGCTCGCTGTGTGCCGCGCGTGTTGTAGCACGCCGCGCCGAGTTGACGGCTGCTGTGCGGCGGCCGATACGACAGTTTTCGGTGTGGCAATTTTTTCCTGTTAGTGTATTTGCTCATCCGTGTGAGACTACGCTACTGCTTTGGCCTCGCCGTTCCTCCAACATGAACACTGGTAGCGGTAGTCACGGATCATGACAGAAGCCACGATGTGGTGGTTGCATTCAGCGTCTTTACAGTTAAACAGAACAGGCAGTACGTGTTAGTGGCAGAGGTATCCACGTGTGGGGACCTCGTGGCTCTTGTGTGGACTCACCCCGGGCTCCTGGATGTCGCAGATGTCGACCTCCGGCGCGGGCGTGGTGGTTCTGGGGGCGGCGTGTCGGTGCCCGCCGCCGGACTTGCGCCGCGCTGACGCACACGTCGACGCCGCCAGCAGCAGCAGCGCCACGAGCAGCAGGCGGCCGCGCCGCGCCGGCGCCGCTCCACACATCTCCCCCACCAGAGGCACCGCGACGACGGCCAGTCTGCCGAACATTCCATTTACCTTAGCCGTAGTCACGAAATACCAAAGTATCCCGACTTCCCCAATCTAATGTGAAATTCCCACCAGTATAAAAGTAGTCTCTGTCATCCATAATGAGCAGGGGACACCAGCTGTTCAAGTAATTATCAAAGAAATTAGGCAACAGCCACATAATTGAGATGTTACTTTATTTCATTTTGATTACGAGTTTCGGCATTCCACTATGCCATCTTCAGACCTCATATACAACTCTCAAAATTAAACGATTTGGTCATACACAGCTATATTCACTGAAGAGCCGAAGAAAATGGTACAGGCATGCGTATTCAAACACGGAGATATATAACCAGGTAGGATACGACTCTGCGGTCGGCAACGCCTGTATAAAACAACAAGTGTCTGGCGCAGTTGTTAGACCGATTGCAATGGCAGGTTACCAAGATTTAAGTGACTTTCAACGTGGTGTTATAGTTGACGCACGAACGATGGGACACAGCATCTCCCAGGTAGCTAAGAAGAGAGGATTTTCCGGCACGACCATTTCACGAGTGTACAATGAGTATCAGGAATCTCCGATATCGCTGCGGCCGGAAGAAATATCCTGCAAGAACGGGAACAATGGCGACTGCAGAGAATCGTTCAATACGACAGAAGTACAACACTTCCGCAAGTTGCTGCAGATTTCAATGCTGGGCCATCAACAGAAGTCAGCGTGCGAACCACTCAACGAAACTTTATCGGTATGGGCTTCCAGAGCAGAAGGTCCACTAGTGTACCCTTGATGGCTGCACGATACAAAGCTTTACGGCTCGCTTGGGCCCGTCAACACCGACTTTGGACTGTTGATGACTAGAAACATGTTGCTTCTCGGAGGAGTCTCGTTTCAAATAGTATCGAGCGGATGGACTTGTACGATTGGGGAGACAACGCCATCAATCCATGGGCCCTGCTTGTCAGCGCAGTACTGTTCAAGCTGGTGTAGGCTCTGTAATGGTGTGGGGCGTCTTCAGTTGAAGTGATGTGGGCGTCCTGAAACGTCTTGAAGTGATGTGGGCCTCCTGAAACGACTAGGTATGACTCTGACAGGTGACACGTACGTAAGCAACCTGATCACGTGCATGCATTCATATCCAGCGTGCATGACGACGGACATGGGCAATTCCACCAGGACTATCTGACACCCCACAAGCCTAGAATTGCTACAGAGTGGTTCCAAGAGCACTCTTCTGGGTTTAAACACTTGTGCTGGCCACCGAAATCCCCAGACATGAACGTTATTGAGCATATCTGGGATGCCTTGCAACCTGCTGTTCAGAAGAGATCCCCACCTCCTCGTACTCTTACAGATTTATAGACAGCCCTGCAGGAGTCATGGTATCAATTACCTCCAGCACTATATCAGAAACTGTATTGTACACTCCTGGAAATTGAAATAAGAACACCGTGAATTCATTGTCCCAGGAAGGGGAAACTTTATTGATACATTCCTGGGGTCAGATACATCACATGATCACACTGACAGAACCACAGGCACATAGACACAGGAAACAGAGCATGCACAATGTCGGCACTAGTACAGTGTATATCCACCTTTCGCAGCAATGCAGGCTGCTATTCTCCCATGGAGACGATCGTAGAGATGCTGGATGTAGTCCTGTGGAACGGCTTGCCATGCCATTTCCACCTGGCGCCTCAGTTGGACCAGCGTTCGTGCTGGACGTGCAGACCGCGTGAGACGACGCTTCATCCAGTCCCAAACATGCTCAATGGGGGACAGATCCGGAGATCTTGCTGGCCAGGGTAGTTGACATACACCTTCTAGAGCACGTTGGGTGGCACGGGATACATGCGGACGTGCATTGTCCTGTTGGAACAGCAAGTTCCCTTGCCGGTCTAGGAATGGTAGAACGGTGGGTTCGATGACGGTTTGGATGTACCGTGCACTATTCAGTGTCCCCTCGACGATCACCAGTGGTGTACGGCCAGTGTAGGAGATCGCTCCCCACACCATGATGCCGGGTGTTGGCCCTGTGTGCCTCGGTCGTATGCAGTCCTGATTGTGGCGCTCACCTGCACGGCGCCAAACACGCATACGACCATCATTGGCACCAAGGCAGAAGCGACTCTCATCGCTGAAGACGACACGTCTCCATTCGTCCCTTCATTCACGCCTGTCGCGACACCACTGGAGGCGGGCTGCACGATGTTGGGGCGTGAGCGGAAGACGGCCTAACGGTGTGTGGGACCGTAGCCCAGCTTCATGGAGACGGTTGCGAATGGTCCTCGCCGATACCCCAGGAGCAACAGTGTCCCTAATTTACTGGGAAGTGGCGGTGCGGTCCCCTACGGCACTGCGTAGGATCCTACGGTCTTGGCGTGCACCCGTGCGTCGCTGCGGTCCGGTCCCAGGTCGACGGGCACGTGCATCTTCCGCCGACCACTGGCGACAACATCGATGTACTGTGGAGACCTCACGCCCCACGTGTTGAGCAATTCGGCGGTACGTCCACCCGGCCTCCCGCATGCCCACTATACGCCCTCGCTCAAAGTCCGTCAACTGCACATACGGTTCACGTCCACGCTGTCGCGGCATGCTACCAGTATTAAAGACTGCGATGGAGCTCCGTATGCCACGGCAAACTGGCTGACACTGACGGCGGCGGTGCACAAATGCTGCGCAGCTAGCGCCATTCGACGGCCAACACCGCGGTTCCTGGTGTGTCCGCTGTGCCGTGCGTGTGATCATTGCTTGTACAGCCCTCTCGCAGTGTCCGGAGCAAGTATGGTGGGTCTGAAACACCGGTGTCAATGTGTTCTTTTTTCCATTTCCAGGAGTGTATATTGAACCGCGGTCCTACAAACGATTGAAAGTCTTCGATCCGACGTAGGCCTCAGTGGTTCAGTGGTTCACAACCCCACAACAGACCACAGTAGTCCACCAGCCCCACCCCTACCCCACACCCCACACTGAACCCAGGGTTATTGTGTGGTTTGGCCCCCGTTGACTCCTTCCCCCTCCTCAGGACAAGTCTCATACAAGACGAGTGTAACCCAATATTTATGCGTGGTAAAGTAATTATGGTGTACACGTACATGGAGACATAGTTTGTGCAGCAATCACTGACATAGTGTAACTGATGCGGAATAAGGGGAACCAGCCCGCATTCACCAAGGCAGATGGAAAAGCGCTTTAAAAACTATTCACAGGCCGGCAGCAACACCGGACCTCGGCGCTGATCCTTAATCCACTGGGCGGATTCTTGCTGGAGACTGGTACGCCTTCCCGCTCGGGAAGCAGCGCGTTATACCGCGCGGCTAGCCAGTTGAGTTACTTAGTCCAGTCCATGCTACGACATGGTGCGGCAATTCTGCGTACTGACGGGGGCCCTACACGATATTGGTTCTTCAGTGTATTCCTGGATGTCGCAAACTCAAAACCGTGTCCCAAGTGCTTCATTCGGAGATGATCACATTCTTTGACTGTAGATGTGCTCAGTTCTTCGAGAGAAGCACTTGGGATGCGGTTTACAATATATAGCGCTGTATGACAATCACATTTATTTTTTAGAGTTGCATTTGAGGCCTGAAGATGGAATAGTGGAATGCGGGAACTGATATTAAAAAGAAAATAAAATAACACCTCAATTACGAGGCTGCTGGAATATTTGATTGATAAAAGTATAAAGGCAGGTGCGGAGTAATGCGTTGTCTGTAGGGAACCAGTAAAAGCACGATGAGTGGGTCAGAAGTACTCAGTTACTTCGCATGGTGACTAGTCATTGGACGTGACCTGACTGACAAAGTCATCAGGAACATTTCAGTGCAGCAGGTCAATCCAGCCTATCCCAAAACAGCGTCTGAGAGAGACAAATTACAGCCGTAGTACGTAGACGAACATAACTGAACGATATGACTTGGTGACATATTCCAAAGATGAGACTGAACAAAATATTTCTTGTCTTTAATAGATCATAAATTACAAACAGATGAGATATAATAGTGATATTAAGCAGGTGACTGATGCAGCTGTGATGATGCAATTTTTTTTAATATAAGAACAATTACAGAAACTGAAATAAAGCAAATCGAGTATGTAAAGGTGTAATTTACGACATGGCATGGATAAGATGGCTCTGAGCACTATGCGACTTAACTTCTCAGGTCATCAGTGGCCTAGAACTTAGAACTAATTAAACCTAACTAACCTAAGGACATCACACACGTCCATGCCCGAGGCAGGATTCGAACCTGCGACCGTAGCGGTCGCTCGGTTCCAGACTGTAGCGCCTAGAAGCGCACGGCCACTGCGGCCGGCCGGCATGGATAAGATTCTGACTGCAAATAGTACTCATGGTCCCATCCGGGCCATGTTGTACATTACCACTCTTACTCACATGCATTTGGCTACAGTTCATTACTTAAAGTGTCATAAATTTTATCTTAGTTAAATAACTATACGTCGCCTTTACACTGAAATAACCTCTCTTGTTTTATTCCTATTCTAACACGAACATTTTGATGTCTGGAAATGGAGATACTCGGTCCATGCAATAGTTTAAAATCTTTGATCCAACAAAATTTCACTGTATCACATACTTATATTTCTATTTGGCGATGACGTAACAGCCAAAAACCAGTTTGTGTGATAAATGATAAATATTGTACAATATTACACCAGTGGTGTGTTTCAGTAATTATCTTTGGGATTGTTTACAACGTCAGAACTCCAAAACCCAGACTGCAACATTACTGCCATCTCTCGTTTCGGCACTGCTACTCCTCTACAGACGAACAGACACCTCATGAAAGGTGTCCCCAGCAAAGTTCCAGCCATCATAAATGCAAAGATGGGCACGACTAATATTAATGTTGACAAATAGGTGCTCAGATACTTAAGATCAGATAGTGGACATAGCTGCCCACTAGAATTGCAACACCAAGAAAGACTGCAATCAACATTCACTTATTGAGAGTTTCCATGATTGGAGGAAGAATACATGACTACATTTGGCTGCCATCTCTGACAGCAAAGACAGTAGTAGAGCGTATAGGCATCAGAAATAAGCTTGGGTGACAGATACGGATATGTGATACAATCCTGCTTCAGCTCCACGCCACAGTTCAACTAACGTAGTGAATGGTGGGAGATCAGCCTATGATCAGATGGTTTAAATGCCTGTAAAGTTTGGGGAACGTGCTTGCCAGCTGAAGAGTGGGTCGTCCCCGTGTCGAAGTAGGTCAGGACAGCATGGGCAACATGTGGTTTTGCATTACCGAAGTAGAAGATAACGTAAAGTAGAACTGAAATACAGGAAACCGCCACCAGCCTTAACACTTCACTAAAGTAACCCTTTCGCCTCATATTACCGGCTATGAAAAACTAAGATGATCGAGTTGTGTGCCAAACAGCAGCCTATAACATCGCACCGGGTGCTAGCCAGTATAACGACGAATGCCATAGGGCAACCTTTGTTCTTCTTAGATCTTCTATACGTGAGTTCATCCGCCAATACAATGTGGCAATTAGCATTCTCCTATGATCTTCTACACATGGGAACACCTACCGTGACACAAGCATGGGATTTCTTTGGAAAGACCACCAGATGCCACTTCTGTGTCCTGTTTTGTCGCTGGATTCACTGTGGTTTGTAATGGTACTTGAATTACGTAACCTTTATGGTACCTCACCTGAACCTCTCGATACCAGTAATATTCTACTGTATTTCTGTCAACTACTTAACATATTTCTGAGACAACATTCAGATTTGATTTCACTTTTGATACATCGATATGTTTATATTGCAATGATATTATTCGACAACATTCAGATTTGATTTCACTTTTGATACATCGATATGTTTATATTGCAATGATATTATTCTTATGTGTATTCTTTCTTTTGTCCCTATGATCTTTGACGTACTTGTAATTCTGATTTTTGGGCGCGTAAGCGATTGTTAGAGAGTCGGACCTTGAGGAGGTCAAGTCGTGGACGTCATGTTGGAAAGACGCATGTTGTAGTCCCCTTATAAAATGTGAACTTTAACAGTGACTGTGAGAGAGATGTTTTCAAGTATGTTTTGTATTGTGATGTTTAGTGTGTCACGTGATATTGCAATAAAAGCAAGTAAAAGGAAGTGTAACTTAATTTCGGAGTGCTGATTATTTTTTTACATCACCATTATCCAGAAAAAGTGTAATCTCCAAGAATGGTTTGTGAAGCTCATCTACATAACTTTTGAATATAGCAAGATAAAACCTAGGCCTCTTTGCATCCGACGTTGGAATCATAACCACCTAGACTTTCAACGATTGAGCCATGATTTTATGACGAGACCAGCGTGGGAAGCACAAAAAGATAAGTGCCTAGTTTTTTTATTGTTACATGAAATGACTATTAACTGTGCTCTAATGACACCTGCCACATAATATGACTGTTGTTGCTCGATAATGCAGTATTTAGCAGCGTGAGCAACACCACAATCGTTATTAGATGCTGACCTTTGTTGTGGTAGGCTTGGGCAGGGAAAGCCACGGCAATACCGTGCTGGCAAGACGTCGTCGACCTGTTCGTCCCGGCTGTTGTCTTGATTTAGAAAATCCCATTTTCTGACTCGGAGTGTGTGACATGGCAGTGTGACCGGGCGAGCAGCATGTCTGTCATCTCAGGGGCTAGTCATTTGGGGCCGATGATATCCGGCGTTGTCCACCACAACCTATCGATTCCATATTCACCTGACAGTCGTGGAATCCTATTCAACATGAGCAGCAGTATCCTTTAACGATATAGTGTAGTTTCTGCACATCACGGTGTAGCTACATCGAATTCCGACATGTTCTGGTGGGTTTATCTCCTTAAATGGGGAAAAACCACCTTCTAGCAACCAATCTCTATTCAGATTGGATTTGTGAATGAGACATTAGGGGGGTGTCAGCCAAAGGTTGCCGACAAACTCCCAGGATTCGTAGAGAGTGCCTTAAGCAGCAAGCCGAAGATACGGCTCCTCGTCCGGAAACGTCATGCAACGACGCTACAGAGCTTTGAAGTTATAATCATTGGTGCCTGTCGCTTGGACACAGCGTCAGCAGCGAACGTGATACTGAATTCTGACGGGCCGTAGGTAGAACGTCTCGCAATGAAGTTTCCTATTCAGTGATCGCAACTTATTTCCAATGTCGCAGGTGGAGAAGACGGAGCTAGCTGCGTAGGTAAGCCTTTTCTTCTATGAATGCGATGCTCTGTTGCCTCGCAATTTGACGGCTTCAGACACGAGTTTCCACATGCAGCTTTTTTTCCTCCTGGAACCCTCTGATAACTGCAATGTTTTTCGGTAAACAGGAAAAAAATAACCAGCAGATGGAAACCCATATCAGAACCTGTCATCACCGAGGCAACACAGCATCGCATTCGTAGGAGACAAGACCTGGTCACAAAGCAGCTTGTCCTTCCTCTCCTTTGACGGTAGTGGCAATCATACAACATTGCGAGATTTTCAGACTATCGTTCATCACCGTACAAAGTCATGTTTGCTGCTGAAGGGGTTGCCTAATGGCAGGCGCCATGGCCTATAACTTCTGCACTCGTAGCATCGTTGGATGACGTTTCCTCAAAACATCCTCTACAACCCCTAGAAACTTGTCCCGACATTTCCAGGACACATTGTATAGAAATTGAGGATGGCCTCACTCTATTTACTTTGGTGGTACTGAAATGCTAGTAATTTGCACAGTGCTGGTAATGTCATGACTATTTGACGTTCCTTGCATACTACAAGCATGATCCAGAATAAAATTTTCACCCTGCAGCGGAGACATGGCTTAGCCACAGCCTGGTGGATATTTCCAGAATCAGCGCACACTCCACTCCAGAGTGAAAATCTCATTTTGGAAACATCCCCCAGGCTGTGGCTAAGCCATGTCTCCCAATATCCTTTCTTTCAGGAGTGCTAGTTCTGCAAGGTTCGCAGGAGAGCTTCTGTAAGGTTTGGAAGGTAGGAGACGAGGTACTGGCAGAAGTAAAGCTGTGAGGACGGGGCGTGAGTCGTGCTTGGGTAGCTCAGTTGGTAGAGCACTTGCTCGCGAAAGGCAAAGGTCCCGAGTTCGAGTCTCGGTCCGGCACACAGTTTTAATCTGCCAGGAAGTTTCATGCAAGCACGATTTTCGCGAATTAAATGTCCAGCGATGCATTAAGTCAGATCTCGTTCAGAAATTTTCATTCTCTATACTGGCAATCGTAATCAAGCACAACTTGAGATTATGTTATCAATGTCATTTCTTATAAGGAAGCTCGAACTACGTGTTATACCATTAGCGACATGTGCGTACGGGAAATAGGAGGACTTATATGTGGTTATCCGATTGAACCACAAATTGTCTAACTTACAATCTTGCACTACCATCGCGTACATTCTGGAGTGCAGTAAAATAGTTACTTTCGGAGGAGTAGAGCAAGATGTGTAAGAAATGAGCACTCTTACACACGTTTGTAGTACCAAACGTCTAGCAGACCCTTTTCTGCAATTGCATTGATAGCTTCATATTATTTTTACTATTTCTCTGGTCAAAGGAGATAAAATCTATGTAAGAAGATAATGTTTATGTGTGTTTTCTTAGTCGCATCGCTGTGCGGAGTAGCCGCTTGGTTTGAGGCCTCATGTCACGGACTGCATGCCCACTCCCGTCAGGGGTTCGAGTCGTCCATCGGGCATGGGTATTTGTGCTGTTCTTAGCATAAGTTCGTTTAAGTTAGTTTAAATAGTGTGTAAGTCTTGGGACCGATGACCTAAGCAGTTTGTCCCTCAGGAATTCACACACATTTGAACTTTTTTTTTTAAATTTCATCATGCGATTTCATACATTGCCAAGTTGATCATAATGATCTGAAATTCGACCGTAAACCGGGTGTGCTATTCGCTCCCCGTGATAATTCCGAACTGACACAAAGAACGTCAAGTAATACGTAACTGAAGCACGTTCTACAACTTCCTAAAATGTTACGTACAGTTTACTTCTATGTTGACATTTTCATACAGTTTTATCGTCTTCCACCTTTAAGAAGCTGGAGTTGGTGCTAAGGTGGCGCGCATCCACTGGCTGACTACAGAAAATCGATGTGGAAATTCAGTTGCTACCCGGAAAGGGCTCGACTAATATAATTGGTGATAACGAATGCAGCCTCCTGCATAAATCCAATTAGGGAATCCGGTTCGTTAAGCCGGTTACACAGCCGTAAAAAGTGAATCCGAAGGATATTTCGCTGCTGAGTGGGACTCTTTGAGTTGCTAATGAAGCTATATACTATTTGTCCATTAACTTTCACACCAATCAACAACCCGTGTACCTGCACTGAAGCTCATGTCTCATTTACTAGCTTACGAAACAGCGGTGCGACCGACTGCGGATTTAAGAAATCCTAGCGCAACTAGGAAAGTCTTCGGAAATAATGTTTAGATGCACTATAATGGAACAAAAAGGCTGGTATAGTGATGTACCAAGAGGTGGTAGCACTATTCGCGAAAACTGCTGCACGATATTTTTGTGTGTACTGTATCGAGAGTAGATTTTTCACGCTGTTTCCATTTATATTAGTTAATACACGAAGTGCTTGTATGTAAAGTATTTGGTAAGCATTTTAATACAGCACCTCATCAGTGTAGATGAGATGAAGAATTTAAGCACCTAAAAAAGAACAAGTTATTCTAGCAAAACACTACCTAAAACGTACGTACTCATTAACTGTACAGTTACAACAAGTGCGTGTTAAGACATATATCCCGCCTAAAAGTTTCATGATACCATTGTCCCAACTTTACCGTTGTACTCAAATGACAGGAAAACACAGTGCAGTAAATAATGGAAAATATCGTCACGAACTAAAGGCAGATATTATAGCGAAATACACGAGGAAGCACCAAGAGAACACTGGTTTACACGGAGTAGCATTTCAAGAAAATTGTACACAGTAGTTACTCAGACGAAGTTTAAACAAAGCTCTTCCGAATAACACGTAGAAACTAATAGAGAAGCCACCCTTTATTGACAATGCGGAAGCGTGGGGGATATTAATCGCACTGCACAAAACTAAGTCAGAAACACCACCTGAAGCAGCCATGCAGGAATGGTGTCAAAGCCCCTAACGAATACCAATCTTCCAGAATATGGAGGTGTAAGAATCTCCAAAGTAAGCCGTTCTTTGTCACTCATAACTCGCCCATGTGACTTGATGTGGCCAGCCACGAATTCCTTTCCAGGCTCTCCATCTCATTGTAGCGCTTGCACTCCATGTCCTCTAATATTTGTCGGACATATTTCCCAGACTGTCAAAAAAGGTTCAAATGGCTCTGAGCACTATGGGACTTACCATCTATGGTCATCAGTCCCATAGAACTTAGAACTACTTAAATCTAACTAACCTAAGGACATCACACAACACCCAGTCATCACGAGGCAGAGAAAATCCCTGACCCCGCCGGGAATCGAACACGGGAACCCGGGCGCGGGAAGCGAGAACGATACCGCACCACCACGAACTGCGGACTCCCAGACTGTCTTCCCCTACAGTTTTCACCCTCTACAGCTCCTTGTAGCACCAAGGAAATTATTCCCTGATGTCGCAACATAAGATGGATGTTTAATAAGTAATGAAAAACTTCTTTTTCTCGGACAAATTTGGCTGAAAAAAGGTGGAATGCGTTGCTGGACATCGTGGAATATTTCCCACTTCAGCCCCTACAGTTTCATGAAGTTCGGATAGGAGCTGGCGCAGTACGTAGCCTTCAAAACAGGATCTTACCGGAGGTGCTCTCCATGCAAAGAGCTGCCCTCGAGTTTCTTTGGCGAAAACCCAGAGCATCACAGATATTCGTAGGCACTTGCAGAATATCTACGGAGACCTGACAGTGAACAAAAGCACGGTGAGGCGTTGGGCGAGGCGTCTGTCATCATCCCAACAATTTCGCGCAAACCTACCCATTCTACCGCGTGCCGGCTGACCACGCACAGCTGTGACTGCTGCAGTGTTGGAACGTGCGGACACTCTCATTAGAGGTGATCCCAATCGAACATCCCGCTGCACTACTGGGCGTTGACATCTTTGTTCATAGTGGAGACATACTCTCCCGCCAGTTTCGGTACTCAAAGTTGTGTGTCCGCTCAATACATCGCTGCCTAACGGAAGACTATAAAGAGCAAAGAAAGGCAATCTGCATGGACTTCTTTGCGCGTTAAGAGGCTGATTGTAACTTTCTTTTTTCTAATATCATCAGAGGCGATGAAACATGGATTCATCTCTTCGAACGGGAAACAAATCGGCTATTTAAGGAAAGGCGCCACACCACCGTTCCTCCAAAGAATACTTTCAAAGCCGCACCTCAGCCGGTAGATTCACGGCGTCGGTCGTCTGCGACACTGAGGGAGTTATTCTGTTTTATGTCCTCCCTCATGGCGCAACGATCAACAGTAAAGTGCGTTGTGCTACCCTGAGGATATAGATGAAACAACTTTAGCGTGTTCGTCGCCACATAACTGCAAACTAACTTATCCATCTCCGTGACAACGCGAGGCCTCACCCAAGTCTCCGCACCAGAGGGGTGTTCACATAACTTCGTCGAGCTGTTTTTCCCCGTCCTACAACCACCCTGGATCTCGCGCCTTCTGTCTTACATCTGTTTGGCCTAATGAAGGACGCACTCAGTGGGGAGCAGCACAGAGATGACTGGGCGGTTATTACCGCAGCAAGACGTTAGCACCGACGTCGACCACTAGGTTGTACCGTGCGAGTCTATACGCCCTCGCAATAGGGTAGCGGCGTAAGCCCGCCCGACCAGCCGTGCGGTCTAACGCACTGCTTTCCTGGCGGGAAGGTGTGCCGGTCCCCGGCACGAATCAGCCCGGCGGCTCAGTGTCGAGGTCCGGTGTGCTGGACAGCCAGTGGACGGTTTTTAAGGCGGTTTTCCATCTGCCTCGGCGAATGCGGGTTGTTCCCCTTATTCCGCCCCAGTTACACTATATCGGCGATTGCTGCGCAAACACTATCTCCACGTAAACGTACACCATAAATACTATATCATGCAAAAATTGAGGTTACACTCGTCTGGTGTGAGACGTTTTTTTTTCTCCCCCGGTCTGTTCAGTTCCTCCTCATAAGTTACGTGATCTATTCATCTAATCTCCAGCATTCTTCTGTACGTCACATTACCAAAGCTTCTATTCCCGTCCAACGTCCATGTTTCACTTCCATACATGACAACACTTCATACAAATACTTTCAGAAAAGATTTTGTAACACTTAAATCTATTTTCGATGTTAACAAATTTGTCTTCTTTTCTTGCCATTTCCAATCTACATCTAGCATCCTCTCTACTTCGACGCCGGCTGGAATGGCCGAGCGTTTCTAGGCGCTTCAGTCTGGAACCGCGCGACCGCTACGGTCGCAGGTTCGAATCCTGCCTCGGGCATGGATGTGTGTGATGTCCTTAGGTTAGTTAGGTGTAAGTAGTTCTAAGTTCTAGGGGACTGATTACCTCCGAAGTTAAGTCCCATAGTGCTCAGAGCCATTTGAACCATTCTACTTCGGCCATCATCAGTTATTTTGCTACCAAAATAACAGAACTCATCTACTGCTTTATGTGTGTCGTTTCCTAATCTAATTCCCTCAGCCTCACCTACTTTAGTTCAACTACATTCCATTATCCTTATTTTGATGTTGTTGACCTTCATCTTGTATCCTGCTTTCAAGACAATGTCCATTCCATTATCCTTATTTTGCTGTTGTTGACGTTCTCCTTTCAAGACAATGTCCTTTCCTTTCAACCACTCTTCCAGCTCCTTTGCTGTCTTTCACAGAATAACAATGTCATCGTGAAATCTGAAAGTTTTTATTTGTTCTACCTGAACTTTAATTGCTACTCCAATTTTTTTTGTTTTTTTTTTTGTTTCGTTTATTGCTTGCTTAGTGTAGAGATTGAATAACATTGGTACAGGCCTCTCAGCCACTGCTCCCCATCCATATATATATAGCACACCGTAAAAAATTTGTGAACTCTCTTCCACGTCTAACTGAGGTCATTATCTAGAGGCAATGTACACGGTAGTCGAGCGACTAATGTTTTCGCAGTTGCTGCGATGTTGCTTCTGGATCAGAATACGTACGCGGTGGCAATAGGTTTCAGGGATTTCCTGGCAACGTCTGAGATACTACGTTGTTGAAAATTCATTCTTTTCCTTTACGCGGAAGATAAAGGAGTGTTAGGACTTGGCTGTTTAGAAAACAGCGTCCCATTTGCGTTTTATGAAATAGCACAACTCGTTTTGTTCGAAAACTGGACGTCATAACAAGGAGAGACTGTGGTGTAGGCTCCCTTGCAGCGGCGAGAGGTCGTTTGCCCCCGGGCATATTTAGGCTGCGCCTGCGGCTTCCCGGAAAACAAACAGCGCCGGAGATGCGATGCAACTGGTAGAGACACGGAACGCGCGGGGCTTTAGATTCCGGGAGCACTCCGGCTGTTTGTTGCTTCTGCTTTAAAAGCCAGCCTGACAGCGCAGCCGCGTTTTTCAGGCTCTTCCTTGCTCTGGCTAAGAAGAGCAAAACCGATACCCTTTCGCCGGCTCATGATCCTCCCTCTGTTGTCTTCCGCGCAGTTGTTCAACGTCTGCTCCACCATCGTCCCATACTGCTCTTTTAATGTGCTACCTGAATACTCAGCATTACATCGGGCTAGTAACTGATCCGAAATATCATCGATATTGCCAGGAGTTATGTAGTATGACTTAATTAATTCATGGGATGACATTATACTGATTTTATTATTACATACCGCCTGTCCAGAAAGTTTCTAGACTGATTTTATTCGTTGCCTACAAGAGCGACGTCAGTGCAGCCACTATATTGTTGGCTGGACTGGAAACTACACATGTGCATCCGATCAGTCGGTTGTGAGCTCGCAGTGTTGAGTAGTGCGGCTGTAATGTGCCATGGCTGTTGCACAACAAATCGCAATGGAGCAACATTTCGTAACCATGTGTTCAAGCAATTCTACGGCATGGAAGAGGAAAGTGTCAGCAGACTCTGGCCTGCATAGCTTGATTGGTGAACAAAAACAACTACGCATAGATGACTACCATCATTTGATCGAAATGCAAAACGCGGACAACTATTTCCTGGAAAAACTCTTCTGATCAGATAAAAGTTGACTTACTGCGGACAGATTCTGCTCAGTTCTTTGTTAGGAGACTTCGTGTTATCAATACGAACCTACACCAAAACGAGAAAGTGCCTGTAACTATTCTGACAAGTCATCACTTTCACAGCGCCATAAATGCGGCGCTACAAGCCTCTTACCCCTACGGAAAATAAGTGTACCAAGGTGGGTAGAAAGTGGTTTAAATGTTCAAATGGCTCTGAGCACTATGGGACTTAACATCTGAGGTCATCAGTCCCCTAGACTTACTGCCTCGTGATGACTGGGTGTTGTGTGATGTCCTTAGGTTAGTTAGGTTTAAGTAGTTCTAAGTTCTAGGGGACTGATGACCATAGATGTTAAGTCCCATAGTGCTCAGAGCCATTTTTTTTTTGAACGCCTTAACTTAAAACTACTTAAACCTAACTAACCTAAGGACATCACACACATCCGAGGCAGGATTCGACTGTAGCAGTCGCGCGGTTCCGGTATAAAATGCTCCAGGCGTTTCACAGCTATGCTGTAACGCGCGCGCGCACGCGCACACACACACACACACACACACACACACACACACACACACACACACACACACACACACACACAACTACTTAAACCTAACTAACCTACGGACATCACACACACCCATGCCCGAGGGAGGACTCGAACCTCCGCCGGGACCAGCTGCACAGTCCATGACTGCAGCGCCTAGACCGCGAGGAACTATCACAAGGACATCCGACGTCTCGTTCGAAAATCATATTTAGAAGCAGTCCGTCGCGAAAGCCTTAGGCATACAAGATACCTCCTTTCCATCATTCCATTACGCCCCCACTTCAAATTATTTTACCGCGCTGATGCCATACAACTGACCACGATGGCACACCACGTCACTGCGACGACTTTCGTTAGCTCTGGAGGGCTACACGATCACCAGGTAGCAGTTCTGCCTCATCTACACGTTTCCAGAGCTGACAGTGATCTCTCTCAAGTGGGACACTAATGCTTTGTTTACTGAGTTTCTCATTTTCAAATTGTATGAAGCAGCGACTATGGAAGCGTAAAAAATTTGTAATTTTGTAAATGGAACGAACTGAGGAGCATAGATACTGTGGCAGGTACTTTCCTTGAAAAGTGACTCGAAATATTTGTTTTCATTTTGATTATTTAACCTTCAGCTTATGAGGATGGTCTGAAAAGTTTCCGACCTAACAAAGAAACAAGACATTTTTTATTGAATTTTTTTTCGTTTTTCTACCATAATGTTGATGCGATGCTGCCATCATCTCTTTAACCCATTTCCCTGCAAAGCATTTCTTTACAAAGATGTTTGCGTCTTCATTTGACGAAAAGTTCTGTCCTCCGAATTCAACTTTTAGCCTGCGGAACAAAAAAATTTTGGCTTGGAGCTAAATATTGAGAGTAAGATGGATGGTCAAGCAACTGAAACAGCGAGTTGTTGATTTTCACCATGGAATTAAAACGATGCATTGTCTTGGTGAAACAATTGTTATTTTTTCTTCAGGAAATGTGACCTTTTCTTTGTTCTTCAATTTCCGCTTTCAGCTATGCAAATAACGTCGCGTATTGTTATCCTGCAATAGTCTTTTCTTTTTCTCTAGCACCAATTAGTTACCTTGAATAATGTTATAATCAGTGGTTGCAAGTTTCGGCCGACCCAAGCGTTCATTGTTACCCAGGATGATACGGCCACGTTTAAACCCATCGGCCGAAAAATCTCACCGTGGTAAAGAATGGTGCTAAGTCCCAGTACACAGTGACCAACTCGTATATAATTTGCGTAGGTGTACTGCTTTTGAATAAGAAAAAGTTATTGACAATTCGATAATCGATTTTGGTCATTTTCACAAAAACACTTGTACTCACTCACTAAAACCTCTGCCATAACAACTTACAAAAAGATAAGTGCTCACTAAGAGTGTTCCATCCAATCTGGGTTGTACATGTAGCAGGAAAAGTCGAAGGATAAGCTACCTATTTTCTTACTACGTAACCAGAGCAGATCGCCTTCCCGTTATACACTGAAGAGCCAAGGAAACTGGTACACCTGCCTAGTATCGTGTAGAGCCCACGCGAGCACGCAGAAATGCCCCAACACGACGTGGTATGGAGTCGAGAAATGTCTGAAGTAGGGCTGCAGGGAAATGACACCTCGAAACCTGCAGGGCTGTCCATAAATCCGTAAGAGTACGGTCGGGTGGAGATTTCTTCTGAACAGCGCTTTGCAAGGCATCCCAGATATGCTCAATAATGCTGATGACTGAGGTTTGGTGGTCAGAGAAGTTGTTTAAACTCATAAGAGTGTTCGTGGAACGACTCTGTAGCAATTCTGGACGTGTGGAGCGTTGTATTGTCCTACTGGAATTGCCCATATCCGTCGAAATGTACAACGGACATGAATGGGTGTAGGTGATCAGACAGATGCCTGCGTACGTGTCATCTGTAAGAGACGTATCTAGACGTATCTGTGGTTCCATGTCACTGCAACTGCACGCGCCCCACACCATTAGAGAGCATCCACCAGCTTGAACAGTTCCCTGCTAACATGCAGGGTCCAAGGATTCATGAGGTTGTCTCCATACCCGTACACGTCCATCCGCTCGATAGAATTGGAAACATGTTTCCGGTCTTCAACAGTCCAATGTCGGTGTTGGCAGGCATAGGCGAGGCGTAAAGCGTCGTGTGGTATAGTCATCGACGGTAAACGAGTGGAATTTCTCCTCCAAAAACCCATATCGATGATATTTCTTTGAGTGGTTCAGATGCTGAAACTTGTTGATGGCCCAGCATTGAAATCTGCGCAATTTGAGGAATGGTTACACTTCTGTGACGTTGAACGGTTCTTTTCAGTCGTTGTTAGTCCTGTTCTTGCAGGATCATTTTCCGGCCAGAGCAATGTCGGAAATTTGATGTTTTACCGGGTTCCTCATGTTCACGGTACACTCGTGAAATGGTCGTACAGTAAAATCCCCACTTCATCGCTACCTCGGAGATGCTGTGTCCTATCGCTCGTGCGCCGACTGTAACAAAGCTTCAGATACAAACAACGACCGGAACTGCGGTAGATCTGATATTTCCCGCAGTCTTCGAAGGAAGCACTTGAGAATTCACGAGATCCAGAAACAGATGTCTCCAGTACACCAGTATCGATAACTTTTAGAGGTGTATTGGCGCCTGAAAATGGTATACCGAATTGCCCAAACTGGTAGCGAAAACAAAGTAACCTCTCAATGTGCACGACTCTTTGACGAATTTCTTAGTCAAATAATTAAATAATAATATAGTTGTGTCCAAATGGTTTTATTTAGACAGTGTAGATTCGACAAGATATGAAACGAAATAATAAATTTATATTGCTATTTTAAACCACGTGACTAAACACAGACCGTTAAGACGCGCCTCAGGGGGGTGTTTTACACAACACAATGGAATTCCGGACATGGCTGCCACGCGTTCTTCTCCAAACGTGTTTTACAGACACGGTAATTGTGATAAATAATCGCACACATTCAATTCGTAATGCAAAGTTTCAACGTAAAAATCTCATTTTACGCAACTGCAGCGAAGGATTTAGCTTTGGGTGCTTAAAAATGTACATTAATTAATTACCGATACATGACTGGTTTTTTAGGTGACTGCTAGCCCGGTTTTTACGTGCGAAGAGCGCAAATCATAAACCTGATTGGCATATATGTTACCGAATTAGATGTGGGTGCGTGTGCGTGCGTGAGTGTACGTGATTTGTTATTCTCGTATTTGAATTGTAATTGCGTCATTTAGGGTTATAATGAGATTAATTCGTTTACAGCAGAAGCTTCTGTTTGTGGTGTTGTCGGGTGACATGGCTTACTCATGGAAATTGTTGCTGTTGTTTTGGTCTTAAGTTCAAAGGCTGCTTTGATGCTGTTCATGCTAATCTATCGTGTACAAGTAACATCGTCCCTGTATAGAGTTGTAGTAACGTTGGTCGGTTAAGGTCAGGTTCTCATTCAAAATGGTAAAAAGTTCGGCAGTTCATTTATTCTATTTTGTAAAGGTAATTGTGTCTAGAATGTTGGGGCTAAAAGGTCTGTTAATCCGTGCCCTAACAAAGTTTCTGCAGCCCATTGTTCAAAGCAGTGTCACGGCCGCGGTGGGACGCTCTCAACTGGAGACGCTCGGCTCATGCCGTGACGCATGTTGAAAACATGATTTATATTGAAGAACGCGTGCAAACATATTCGCTAAAAAGGCTGACGAACAACGAGTGCAGGCTGCCGAACGCAACATATCCAGCGCAGCCAGATCCGATTTTCTCGCGAAGATGAAAGAGGGAATTGTTCTCCAGGAACAATACGAGTTAGTGAAAGAGTTGATATACGGTTCTAGAACATATTCCAAGACTTTTTGGAGACACCTTGTATTTGATGTCTTTTCTATCCTTCGTCTTAATGTTGGGTACTACAGTCGCACATTAGCTAAAAGAGAATTTGAAGTTTTCCACCGTGGTTGTGTTTGACTAGTATTCTTGCACGAGTTACTGATTTAGACCTTGCACGTCCTTTTCAAGAGCAGTGGTATGAAATGAAATGTCGTGTGGCTAGGGCCTCCCGTCGGGTAGACCGTTCGCCTGGTGCAGGTCTTTTGAGTTGACGCCACTTCGGCGACTTGCGCGTCGATGGGGATGAAATGATGATGATTAGGACAACACAACACCCAGTCCCTGAGCGGAGAAAATCTCCGACCCAGCCGGGAATCGAACCCGGGCCCTTAGGATTGACAGTCTGTCACGCTGACCACTCAGCTACCGCGGGCGGACAAGAGCAGTGGTGTCGATGCATTACACAAATATTCGATTAAAAAACGACGGACATAGCACACACAAGCAAAGCGATGGAGATCCTGCAAGTGAAGGGGTACGCTTAAAATGACCTGCAAGGCCGAAATTGGCCAATCGTGCAAGACGTAATGAAATGAATAATTTGTCAAAAAAAGCTGCGGTGGAAAACTTCAAACGGTCCTTCAAGTATCTGATACACGAGAACGTGATGATGCAGAAAAGTAATACCTCCGAATATTTTGTATGAAAATTATTAGAATTTTCCAAATAAAACAAACGTTATTAACATTCGACATCTTTACACCTCATGTCTACATATTTATTTCTCAAGATAGTTACGCCGGTGACAAATACGCTTCTCCCAAACGGAGGCCAGATTGTTTATGCCGTCACTGTAGAATGTTTTGACTTTGATGGGGCCACAACCTCACCTATGCTTGCACCGCTTCATCACTATCAAAGTGAAGTCCTAGAAGGTGTTCTGCAAGTTTTGGAAACAGATAAAAATCAGATGGTGCCAAATCCGTACTGTATGGTGGATCATGGACAACGTCGCATTGTTGCAGATGTTGCCACGCTCATCTGTCTGGCACCTTTATTTTGAAGGAGAGGGTTCTCTGTGTGAGGATGAACTCTTAGAATCCGAAACTCTATTGTAGCACGTTGTTCCTCGTTCACCGTTCCGTTACACACTGGCATATTACCCGCAACGATTCGGAGCCCTCTAGCGGCTGAGGACTGCAAATACACTCCTGGAAATGGAAAAAAGAACACATTGACACCGGTGTGTCAGACCCACCATACTTGCTCCGGACACTGCGAGAGGGCTGTACAAGCAATGATCACACGCACGGCACAGCGGACACACCAGGAACCGCGGTGTTGGCCGTCGAATGGCGCTAGCTGCGCAGCATTTGTGCACCGCCGCCGTCAGTGTCAGCCAGTTTGCCGTGGCATACGGAGCTCCATCGCAGTCTTTAACACTGGTAGCATGCCGCGACAGCGTGGACGTGAACCGTATGTGCAGTTGACGGACTTTGAGCGAGGGCGTATAGCGGGCATGCGGGAGGCCGGGTGTACGTACCGCCGAATTGCTCAAGACGTGGGGCGTGAGGTCTCCACAGTACATCGATGTTGTCGCCAGTGGTCGGCGAAAGGTGCACGTGCCCGTCGACCTGGGACCGGACCGCAGCGACGCACGGATGCACGCCAAGACCTTAGGATCCTACGCAGTGCCGTAGGGGACCGCACCGCCACTTCCCAGCAAATTAGGGACACTGTTGCTCCTGGGGTATCGGCGAGGACCATTCGCAACCGTCTCCATGAAGCTGGGCTACGGTCCCGCACACCGTTAGGCCGTCTTCCGCTCACGCCCCAACATCGTGCAGCCCGCCTCCAGTGGTGTCGCGACAGGCGTGAATGGAGGGACGAATGGAGACGTGTCGTCTTCAGCGATGAGAGTCGCTTCTGCCTTGGTGCCAATGATGGTCGTATGCGTGTTTGGCGCCGTGCAGGTGAGCGCCACAATCAGGACTGCATACGACCGAGGCACACAGGGCCAACACCCGGCATCATGGTGTGGGGAGCGATCTCCTACACTGGCCGTACACCACTGGTGATCGTCGAGGGGACACTGAATAGTGCACGGTACATCCAAACCGTCATCGAACCCATCGTTCTACCATTCCTAGACCGGCAAGGGAACTTGCTGTTCCAACAGGACAATGCACGTCCGCATGTATCCCGTGCCACCCAACGTGCTCTAGAAGGTGTAAGTCAACTACCCTGGCCAGCAAGATCTCCGGATCTGTCCCCCATTGAGCATGTTTGGGACTGGATGAAGCGTCGTCTCACGCGGTCTGCACGTCCAGCACGAACGCTGGTCCAACTGAGGCGCCAGGTGGAAATGGCATGGCAAGCCGTTCCACAGGACTACATCCAGCATCTCTACGATCGTCTCCATGGGAGAATAGCAGCCTGCATTGCTGCGAAAGGTGGATATACACTGTACTAGTGCCGACATTGTGCATGCTCTGTTGCCTGTGTCTATGTGCCTGTGGTTCTGTCAGTGTGATCATGTGATGTATCTGACCCCAGGAATGTGTCAATAAAGTTTCCCCTTCCTGGGACAATGAATTCACGGTGTTCTTATTTCAATTTCCAGGAGTGTATATAGACATGAATTATAAAGATGTAGAATGTTAATAACGTATGTTTTATTTAAAAAAGCCTTAAGAGTCTTACTTAAAAAATTGGGAGGCATTGCTGTTCAGCACTCCTTCGTACATTCTTCAATTTGTAAATTTTTCACAACTATGTTACCGTTAAGATTTTTTAAATAACTGAATACTCTTGATTTCTGGACATGCCTCATAGATGGGAGAATGTTGAAGTTCTTTTTGCTAGAGACCAAGAGAAAACACCGGTATTACGAACTGAAGGGAATTCGGGGAATGACATAAGGAAAATGTATTAAATGTATTCGCAGCGGCGAATTTGGACAACCATCACCTGTATAATGGAATGGCGACGGTGGAAATTTCTGCCGTGCCGGGACTCGATACTGGATTTCCCACTTATCGTGAGCTGTCGCCCTACCATCTGGCTACGCGAGGACGACTCACAGCCGTATCCAAACTTCCAAATGTCATCAACCGTGTGTCTACATCCTGTACTCGAACATGCATTATGTATATTTCCGCTCAGAGGTGACGTTTTACCTGAAAGTCGCTTGCCCAGTATCGGCGGTTAAATACGATATTGCACAGCCTGTGTTACTCAGACGTATGACGCAAAGTTCATTTGCATGTCCGAAGGTAATTTGCGTCTTGCTTCTGAACAGTACAGGCGCTGCAATATCGTATAAAGAAAAATGCTGGATCAATGGAGCATCGGCGGAGATGAAACTCATAACGAGTAAATATGCCTAGACGAGGTTTTTATCGAATAGTGGACGTGCAGTAGTTGATGATGCCGCCTACGATGTTTCGTTAAGATCGGTTGCAGCACAGAAGCTATTTCGGTAATAAAGTCACGGTCCTAATGCTGGGTGCGGCATTCCGTGTCACGTTTGTTTGGCGAGTAGCGACCCAGCGGACGAGTGAAAATATCGGGTCAAGTGGCTGTTGTCTGTCTGCGTTACTGCGGGCCATTCTTCTGTCAGCTGAGGCGCCTGTGTCGTGGGCTCTCCTCGTCAGGAGGGCAACGTCCACGCAAGGTCTCTGCCACGTTTGCTTTTCTAAAGGCCAATGGCACGCCGGAGTATCTTCTTGTTACAAATCTGAATGGTATGGCAGATGAAGTAAATTACATACGACGCTCATATGGTGAAACATATTCAATGCACAGACCATTGGAAATGAAATGCTTACGTAAGAAGAAAAACCACAAAAGAGACTTACAAGATAAGATATATTACGGAAATGGACGAATGTACATCTGCATGTATGCATGAGCGAACGTATGTTTCCCATCTCTTCGTCAACGACTTGACCGATTTCAAACAAACTTGTCACACTTATTAAACAGTGTCTGAAAAGAATCACTGTCTGAATATGAACCACCTACCAAACGGATTAGCGTGGGGGTGAAATAGTACTGTACCCCATGAAGAGCGAATACCCACACCTCAGTCTTCCTGTATTTGAGAATCGAGACTTGCAACAAACTTTAAACGCAATTTAAAACATCAGAGTAAATGTTTTCGTTGCGAAATTATTTATTATCTGTGCCACGTTTCACCTTTTTTGGAGCATCATGACATTGTGTAAAAGCAGCTATATATGAAACCTATCTGTCATAAAGCCACGTGTTATATATCCAGCTACTTTTACACAATCCCATGTTGCCTAGAAAGGCGTGAAACGGGTGGCTAATACAGTGAATAGCTAAAGAAACTGGTGCACCTACTTATTATCATGTACGCCCCCCCCCCCCCCCCCCCACACAAACACACACAGCCGAGCGTGCAGAAGTGCGTCAACAAGACGTGGCTAGGACTCGACTAATATCGGAAGTAATGCTGGAGATAACAGACACCATGAATCCCGCAGGACTGTCCATAAATCCGTAAGAATACGAGGGGATGGAGCTCTCTTCTCAATGTTGAGTGCTCAATAATGTACATGTTTGGGGAGTTTCGTGGCCAGAGGCAGTGTTTATG
Organism: Schistocerca serialis cubense; assembly: GCF_023864345.2. Taxonomy (NCBI): domain Eukaryota; kingdom Metazoa; phylum Arthropoda; class Insecta; order Orthoptera; family Acrididae; genus Schistocerca; species Schistocerca serialis. Next base: position 153,953,559 of record NC_064647.1, on the reverse strand, counting down.
TTCAGAAGAGTGCTCCTGGAGCCACTCTGTAGCAATTCTTGACGTGTGGGGTGTCGCATTGTCCTGCTGGAATTTCTTAAGTCCTCGGAAAGCGTAACTGACGTGAATGGATACAGGTGATCAGACAGGATGCTTACGTACGTGCCACCTGTCAGAGTCGTACATAACGTCTCACGGGTCCCATATCACCCCAACTGCACACGTTCCACACCATTAGAGGGCCTTCACCAGCTTGAAAAGTCCCCTGTTCACACGCAGGCTGGCTTCAAATGGCTCTGAGCACTATGGGACTTAACATCTATGGTCATCAGTCCCCTAGAACTTAGAACTACGTAAACCTAACTAACCTAAGGACATCACACAACACCCAGCCATCACGAGGCAGAGAAAATCCCTGACCCCGCCGGGAATCGAACCCGGGAACCCGGGCGTGGAAGCGAGAACGCTACCGCACGACCACGAGATGCAGGCAGGCAGTGGCGGGGATCGAACCCGGGACCGAAGACGTTTTGATTATGAATCAAAGACGATATCCCCAGACCACGGGTACTACCCTACACGCAGGGTCCATGGATTCATTAGGTTGTCTCCAGAACCGTACACGTTCATCCGCTTGATACAATTTGAAACGAGGCTCTTCCGACCACGCAACATGTTTCCGGTCATTAACAGTCCAATTTCGGTGTTGACAGGCCCAGGCAAGGCGTAAAATGGTTCAAATGGCTCTGAGCACTATGGGACTCAACTGCTGAGGCCATCAGTCCCCTAGAACTTAGAACTAGTTAAACCTAACTAACCTAAGGACATCACACACATCCATGCCCGAGGCAGGATTCGAACCTGCGACCGTAGCGGTCTCGCGGTTCCAGACTGCAGCGCCAGAACCGCGCGGCCACTTCGGCCGGCAAGGCGTAAACCTTTGTGTCGTGCAGTCATCAAGGGCACGAAAGTGGCCCTTCGGCACCGAAAGCCCATATCGATGACGTTTCCTTGAGTGATTCGCACGCTGACACTTGTTGATGGCTCAACTTTGAAATCTGCAAGAATTTTCCGAAGGTTTGCACTTCCGTCACGTTGAACGATTGTCTTCAGTGGTCGGTGGTCCCGTTCTTGCTGGATCTTTTTCCGGCCGCAGCGATGTCGGAGGTCTGATGTTGACGGTACACTCGTGAAATGGTCGCAGGGGAAAATCCGCACTTCATCTGAACCTCGGAGGTGCTGTGTCCCATCGCTTGTCAGTCGACTATAACACCACGTCCAAACTCACTTAAACCTTGATAACCTGCCATCGTAGCAGCAGTAACCGACCTAACAACGACGCCAGACACTTGTTGTCTTATCTAGGCGTTGCCGACTGCAGGTCCGTATTCTGCCTGTTTACATATCTCTCTATTTGAATTCGTGTGCCTGTACCAGTTTCTTTGGCGCTTTAGAGCGTTAAACAATTTCGCAACCAAGAGCATTTTTATACAGAAATATTTCTAAAATGGGTGCTGTAGCACCCTGCCACAATAGTATGGAGTAAGATTTACATGATTTCAAACCTTTTAAAAACCTTATCTCTCTGAAAAGCCGCAAAAAATGATGGAAGAAAAAAAATATCTCTTACCAAATTTTTCCGTTCATGCAGTAAATCTGCCGCCTCAAGCATGGCGTTTTAATTTATTACGTGCTTACTACTAGCAGTATTCACGACACATGTTGCAGAAGTTATTCACATATACCACTGAATGCTCCTGGTAACTTACATCACTACAAGACAAAATTTTCAGAAGATTTGACGTCATAAACACTGAGCTCCGTGAAATCGAAATTGCAGAGCGAAATTCACTGGAGATACAGAAGAAAGATGTATACAAATATTTGTAAAACATGTATACGTCACACTTGCTGCCCGACGACAGCCACTTGTAGAAATGTCCTCCTAAACCACTGGATCGATTTCAACCAAACTTGGTACACATACTACTTAGTATCTGGAAAGAAATACTTTTGGGGTAAAACCCAGCAATCAAACATATTTTCAGGAAATGGTATCCCACAGCTGCTATGCAGTAAAGAGTCAAAGAAACTGTAAACGTGCGGAGTGCGGCGTTTCCGTCGGCAACAACTTTATAAGACAAGTTAGCTCGATCACTGCGACTACAGTAGCAGGTTATCAAGATTCGAGTGGGTCTGAAAGTGGTGTTATAGTCGACGCACGGGTGATGGAATATAGCATCTCCGATTGAAGAGAATTGTTCATTGTGACAAAAGTGCAGCCCTTCCGCAAATTACTACTGATTTCAGTGCTGGGCCATCAACAAATGTCAGCGTGCGAACCAGTCAACGAAACATCATCGATATGGACTTCCGGAACCGAAGACCCACTCGTGTACCCTTGATTAACTGCACGACACAAAGCCTTACGCCTCGACTGCGCCCGTCAGGACTGACATTGGACTGCTAATGACTGGAAACATGTTGCCTGGTCCGACGAGTCTCGTTTCAAATTGTATCGACCAGATAGACGTGTACTGGTATGGAGATAACCTTATGAATCCACGGACCCTGCATGTCAGTAGGGGACTGTTCAAGCTGGTGGAGGCTCTGTAATGGTGTGGGGCGTGTGCAGTTGGAGTGATGTGGGACATCTGATACGTCTAGATACGACTCTGACAGGTGACACGCACGTAAGCGTCCTGTCTTATCACCTGCATCCATTCATGTCCTCTGTGAATTCCGACGGACTATGGCAATTCCAATAGGACAAAGCGACAGGCCACAGTTCCAGAATTGCTACAGAGTGGCTCCAGGAAGACGATTTTGAGTTTAAACACTTCAGCTGGCCACCAAACTCCCAGACATGAACATTATTGAGCGTATCTGGGATGCCTTGCAACGTGCTGTTCAGAACAGATCTGTCCACTCTGTCGTACACTTACAGATTTATGGACAGTCTGCAGGATTCATGGGGTCAGTTTCCTACAGAACTACTTCAGACATTAATCGAGGATGTGCCACGTCGTGTTGCAACACTTCCGTGTGCTCGCGGGGACCCTACACGATATTAGACAGCTGCACCAGTTTCTCTGGCTCTTCAGTGTATATACCAAAAGAAACGGGACATTCTCGGCTTGAGCTGCAGGTAAACTATTTATACAACGAGTTTCAGTCGTCTGATCATCATCATGTTTATGAAAATATTCACGTTATCATGTTAAGTGATGTATAAAATCGTTATCGCCAGGTGATTGAACCATCATATCGTAATACAAATTGCGTCATCTATTTATAAACAGCACCTAGTATTTTTCTTTAGATTGACTACAGAATTTATATTTCGATACGATTGTAGCGAGTTCTTCTTCCACTTAACACGATGCTGTGAATACTGTTACTAACCCCATGATGGTCAAACGACTAAAACTGGCTGTATAAAAAAGCTATTTCACCCCCAGCTCAAGGCGATAACGTGACATTTTTCAAACCA